>NC_142201.1:55832500-57032500 GCF_049639895.1 Pseudopodoces humilis | reverse complement strand
AGAAATCTACTTGTTTTAGAAGACAATTGTAATACATTTTCTTCACTTATATTTGTTTCTACACCCAAGTCAAGGAGCAACACACCGTGCCGTTTATTGCATTAGCTACTATAATGTAACATGGGCTGACTGATCTGCATTACTACAGAATAAGCAGCATATCTGTTCTGATTTTTAACCGTTCTCTGCTATTGGTTCTGTCACTGACTAAGCAGGCAACACGCTGTCTTGATCTCCTTTTTCTTACAACAGTAGAAACTGGAATGCTTTACAGGTTGTGGGGATCCCCCATTCTGTACAGGCAAAGGTGTAGCATCCTTTCCATCCTTGTGCATATCCCTGTCTCATCTGTGACAGTGTTTGGCTTTGTGCTTTCATGTGCATTGTCTGTGCTTGGCACTGCAGGGAAGAAAAGCTCACAAAGATTTGTACTGAGAGTTATAAAATTCTGGTGGGAATGGATCCTAGCACCCCTAAGGCAAGAGCTGCCCTTGCTTTTGAATAAGAATTATAAATGTCTTCCAGTGGGGTTAAAGTCTGCATTTGGAAACAGGCAAGGTGTTGTGCATTTTTCTCTTTTGTTTGAATCAGTGAAAATTTCCCTATCAGTTTCTAAAGCACAAAAATCTGGATGATCGGTTCTGTTTACAAAGGCATACTAATTAAATCTTGCGTTTAAACAAAATCAAGACTTTGAGGATTTTTCTTTCCTGTTAATATTTATTTCATGATTTATGTGCTTTTTTTTTCTCTGAGGCTATGAGGATCAGTGGTTTTTTTGGGTTTTTTGGGTTTTTTTGGTAGGAATTTCTGAAATTATTTCTCTGTCATCTTTAAAAGTCTAAAGTCATACCTAGATTTTTTTTAGCCTTTCCCCCCCTTTCCTCCCCCTTACCCAATGTCCATGACTTTTCAGAATACTTGTTAATGGTGGCTCAGTGAGCTAATTAGCTAATTTCCTTTGGGAACACTGAAGAAGGCCAAAAGATTAAAATGATGGTTACCTAGAAACTAGAAAAGTATATAAAATAATTTTTTTAAAATCTATATGAGTTTTCTGATGACAGAATTTGTGTGTTTTTAGAGAAAAAAAAAATACAGTCTTAGTTTTTAATTATGATCATCTTTTTGCATATCTCCATACTTCTTACAGTCATCATTTTGACAAGCATAAACATACACTTTCTTGATGAAAATAATTTTCCTTTCATGATTACAGTTGCTGACTCCTCATTACTTAAACTGCTAGAAAGAGATCTCAAGGGAGTGGCTTAGTCTTTTCCTTTAAGGTCAAGAGCTTCACAAGTGGGTGTAAGTAATTGAGTTATAGGGCAAAGATGAGTAAAGCTTTTAGGAAGTTAGGAAGAAAAATTCTCTTGATAAAGAAATGAATCTAATTTACAGAGTGTTTTTTTAGTACATAAATTGTCTAATTATATTGTATCTCACAGACAAATTTCATATTAATTACTAAAAATGAGGGACCAATTCTGACCCAGTTCCCATAATCCTTTTATCACAGAGTGGAGGAATTAGAGGTTCAATAAAACTGATTGTGCCCTGAAAATGAATTTTGAGTACTGTCTGTGCTTGATTGCTTATGTTTTATCACACAAGCATAGATAAACTGTTGGGATGCCGAGCACTATATTTTTCTGAGGTGAATACTTTCAGAATCTTGAGCAGCAGTTCTTCTGAACAGGTATACAAATATATTTACATCTACATCTCTGTCATGGGAAAATCAGAGCAGGAAAATTGGCACTTTTACATCACCATTTATCCCACCATAAAGTACTTGTGTAAAATAGTTCAGATGAACTATTCAGAACAGCTTCTGCTGACTATAAACGAAGTTCTTAACAGTCTAGTCTGTCATGGCAATATCTGTGTGAGGCCTTCACAGTGTGGGTTTAATTTGGCTGCATTAAGTAGGGGTATATAATGCTGTGCAGGTTCACCAAGAGAATCTTGCATGGGTAACAGTATGGCTCCATACTGTATCTGTTCTCTGGAAAATCAGCTGGATGTTGGATGGTACACCTGTGGTGTCTCTGAGACTATGGATGGCTGACTATACTGATCTGATAACAGTATGTGAAATGAAAACACCCTCTCCATACATGGACTATTATTACTTTGCTTCCTGGCACATTTGAACCATATCCTTTATTGTAGTTTAGTCTTCTGATTCAAACTTCTTGGAAACCCTTACAGTTCTGCCCAGTCTGTAATCCTGCTGCTTGACATGGGAGGAAAGTTTGTGTTTTTACTCCCAGATCACTGTACAGTCACTGAATATCAATGCATGGCTACATCAAGGATAGCCTGAAGGGAGAACATGGGAAAAAAGAATTTTTATGGAAATTAACCAAAAATAATTGCACTTTTAAAAATGTCAGCTTCCTGGGTGTTAATCTCTAGGCTTAATCACACAGTCACAGAATACTCTGAATTGGAAAAGATCTTCAAGGATCATCCAGTCTAAGAGAGTGGCCCATATACAGATCAAATCCACAGCCTTGGAGCTGCCAGCACCATGCTCTATCCAGCTGAGTTAAAATGCAATCTCTGCCATTATCTACTGTTCCAGTCCCTGCAGAGCTAAAGAGCCTGCCCAGGACTGATCTGGGAACTAACCCTTTGACACTAATGCCTGGGTCCTTGCTTTTGACTTTCTCTGATTCAAGAGTGTAAGACGACTGACACTTTAAGTATGCTATTGCTGAAAATTGTTAATGAACCATCATCTAGAAAAAAGGTTTCCACAGACATAAATGAAAAAAAATCCAGAGTGAAAACCAATATTTATTACAGAAAACATAGTTTTTACTTGTTACTTACACTGTTTCCACCCAAGATTTAAAATATATGACTTAGTGAACATTTGCTAAGAAAAGGACTTTTACCACTGGCCACAGTCTAGGGGTATTTAACCAGTTAGAGGTCCTGATGCTAGTCCTACAAGCTGTACTTGAGTTACTTTCAATATTTTGCCCACATGAATATTTTGTGTACTCTGAAAATGCGTTGTTTTCACTTGTAATGTAAGAAATTGCACATAAGAAAAAAAAATAAATCAGAGCTTTTTGCTAAAGAACAGAAATTAAATACATATAAAAACTTGCAGTTTTAGTCAAAGAAGTCAGTGGAACTACAAAAAAAATAAAGTCCGTTTCATAAATAGTCAAAATTGCTGCATATAGGTGGGATAATTTCAGAATATTAACAAATATTTCAACTCCAGAGGTGCAAAGAAGAGATAAGAATATGGGGGAGTGGCAGATGAAGATGTGCTTAGCCATATAAAATCACTATACAGAAGCAGTAAGAACCCATAAAGAGTTAAAAAAGTCAGAGCTTATTGATTTAGGTCAAAAGATGATTCCATAGTTTTTCACCATGACACAGAAAGAAAACAAAGAAAGGGAATGTAGGTGTTAAGGAGATTGAGAAATTTATTTTTAATGAGTTCTGTCTGGTCCTATCCCTTCCATCATAAATCTACACAAGAAGTAGTAAATAGTTTTAGTTTTCTGGCCACGCAGTTTGACTTGAATATATAAAATTCATTGTACATTATTCAGAAACTCAGAAATGCAAGGCCAGAATGGATCATCAGATCATCTTGTCTGACCTGTAATATAACCCCACAGAATTTTACCCAGCTGAGACCTATAATTTATGCTTGAATAATACATACAATAGCATTTCTCCTACAGCTTTTCTTTCCCAATCTTCTGAGAAATAGCTAGCCTCATTAAAGAATTTTCTGAACTCCTGTGATAACTGGAAGACCTAAACTGCCAAGATTTTAAAACAGAATCATACTTCACCCTCAGTCCTGAACAACTTTGGCTAAGTCAAGGTGAAAATTATTTTGATATAATTATTCATGTGTGCAGCATTCAGAGGATTATCTCTTTGCTTAGTGAAATGTGATCTGAACTTGTACTGAGCCAGTGCAGCACACCATAATGATGAGACAGTAATTTCAAGCAGAATTTAGGTGGAGTTTAACCAGAGGTTTTATTTGTAGAGACCTGTATATTGGCAGGAGTGTCTGCTGTTTAACCCAAGCATGTACCACCGCTGTCTTTAACAATACAACCTCTTTTTCATAGAATCATCCAATAGCTCTGGTCAGAAGGGACTTTTAAAGGTCATATAGTCCAACCATCTTTAAAAGCAGGGGCATCTTCAACTACATCAGGTTGCTCAGAGCCCCATCCAGCCTGATGCTCTGTGTTATCAGGCATGTGGAATCCAACAGTTCTCCAAGCAACCTGTTCTGGTCTTTCATAAACCTCATTGTAATTTTTTTTTTTTTTCCTTGTACTTAATCTAAACTGATTCTTCTTTAGGTTAAAATCCTTACCCCTTGCCATACTACAACAGGCCCTGTTAAAAAGTCTGTCCCCATATTTCTCATAAGCCATTTTTGAAGTACTGGAAGGGGTTATAAGAGTTCCCTGGAGCCTTCTCCAGGCTGAACAGCCCCAACTTGCTCAACCTTTCAACACAGGAGAGGTGCTCCCACTCTCTGATCGTTTTTGTGGACTTCTTCAGGACCTGTGGACCACATGTAAGTGCTCATTTCTACGGAGATGGCTAGGAGAGTATCATTCTCACTGAATTTTAATGTGTCACTTTGAAAGGTTGGTATTGAACAGGTAAAAGACTGATAACTGTTCACTTGAAATAATATTCTAGAAATGTGAAGAATAGTGGGAATTTCATCTTCACACCATGCCATGGTTATTGAGTAGGGGCTTGTCATATGCTACAGGAGTATCAGAAGAGATGCAAGATTTATGTCATTTTCCTACCAATTCTGGGTTTCACACAATAAATCATTAACTACTCTTGCATGTCTGTACATTTCTTATTGAGATTTCCAAATGAATTTGTACCATTTTGGTGTACATATAAGAGACATGAAACATACACTATTCCTTAAAGTTCATTCAAACTGTTATTAGAAACTTCACATAACCATTATGTTGCTGATCTTCCCACTTCATCTTTATCTGTCCTTGCTTTATTAGACATAGAATTATTGCTTCTCATGTATATAACTTTTGATTGCTTATGAAGAACTTTTATCTTCCTATAGTTCCCGTCAAAAAGTTATCCTGTTTTCAAACCTTTAGTGTTGGTCTCTTCTTCTCAAACTAGAAAAATGAATTTCCAGAACACTGGCAATTAGAGTTAAATTAAAAGCAGCAATATTTTTAAACATCATTACATATAAATCTAAAACCATGTAAATTAGGATAAAATGAAGTTTGGTTTTGCACAAAAAATTTATTTTTTTCTCCATTTCTATATTCTACATTTACTTATTTGATGGTGGTTAATAGATTAGAACTGGGAAGAAATTTTCTTATCCATGTATAAATTAAAATTGACTATATTTTTTTTCCTCAGGTAACAAAAGAAATACTCCATACAGGAAATGAGCAAGCAAAAGAATAAAAAAGTTGTGATCAAATTAATTTCTCTCTTTAAATGATCCACAAGTATTTTACATGGAAAGACCGTAATAGTATCTAATTCATATTATAAAACATGGCATTTCACATAGGATGAAAACTGAAAAATGAAATCTCATTTCTATCTTTGGAAGTTTATTGTATTAAAACTTTTCCTCAAAGGAAATCACATTATAAAATTGTTTTTTAATATAAAATATTTAACAGTAAAATATTGAAGAGTGTGCTTGATAAATCTTGCTATACAACAGAACAACCCTACTGTCTTCTGTACATATTATCTTTTGTGAAAAGTTAGTTATGCATGAGAGTATCCTACAAATTTTGAGATGAAACTAAGCCAGAATCCTGTTCATATTATTCATACATGACTTGTGGTTCACTGAACTGTAACAATCCAAGCCATTTCACAAAGACATTTAATGTTAAACTGGCAGGGCCACTTTTGCAAGGCTTTTCTATGCCAGCTCAATCCTTGATCTCCTTTGTGTAGAAATGCCAAGAATATCAACTTTTGTTTATGAGTTCTAATAGATATTAATTTTCATCTGAGAACAAGTCTGAAAAGAGCATGTACCCTCCAGTTCTTTGTCTCTTGTAGTTCTTAGAATGATACTGAAACATCAGAAGTAATTAAACAGAATTGTATTGTAAATCCCAAGATAAAAGTGTAACTAATGATTAATTCTCTGGTATTTTGTCAAAACCCTTCTCATAATTTCAAAGCTCTAGTCAATATTCACATAGCTAATTATCCCTAAGTAAATTTCTTTTTCTACTAGGAAAATGTTTGTGTGCTGCTTAATAAATAATTTCTTAAAGTTCTGAGGATATGGTTTCTGTAGTTGTTTTTCTTTACTATTTTGATCAAAACTTTGATTTTCAAAAGATTATGTATTTTGAGAGTCACACTCAGGGATTTAATTTCTACATTTATATGTATTTCATTCTCATATCAAGAAGATGAAGAAGACTTATTTTCCATAAAGATAGAAAAATATAATGCTACCTTTTATATGGTTTACACTTCAGTTAAAAGACAGGGTTTTTTTTCAAAAAAAGAGCTTTCAGAATTATTCCTCTTAAGCCATATGTGCACAAAAAAATAGATGCAGCAAATGCAATTTTCACGTCTACTTTTCTGGTATAGACTTATTACACATTAAACTCTTACCTTGCTGTCTTTCTTTCAAATCCCCAGCTATTCTTACATCTCATTCTGTTGCCCATGTTAATCTGTTGCTCTGTATATCTTTGAATTCAAACTACGAAACTAAGCAGACAAATTCAACTAATTTACTGAACTTCAATGCTTTCAGCCAAGCAAGGCTTTTAATGGTCCATAAAGTAACAAATTTCACTGGGTATTTTAATGGAAATTTTTCTGTTGATTTTTTTCCCCTCTGTTAGTTTTAACTGACTGCATTTTGTTGGTCAGGTTCTGACAGACTTTTTTTCTTTTTACTATTGATTAGAATTTTAAATCTGAATGAGATTTCAAAGACACTGAGATAAATCAGCCTTTCAACAGCAACTATCAAAAATTAAACCAAACATTTCATTTTTTACACTGCGATATGAAACCAAGAGTATTTCAGTTTATTCCTTTGGCTACATGAATTTATTTACTTTGCCTCTATTTAGTTACCTTAGATATGCCTTCATTTTCTAGACACAGAAATAAAAATGCTGAGTAACTTACAGTACTTAGACACTACTGTGAACAAGCAAAAGTTCACATTATTTTTTATTTTTTTTTTAGTAAAGTTCACTGAAAAGTGGAACAGGTTGGGCAGAGCATTGTGGAGCCTCCATCTGTGGAGATTTTCAAAATAACCTGACTGGACACATCCCTGAGCAAATTTCTTTTCAGGGAAGTTTGGCCTAAATGGTCCCCAAGTGTTCCTTACAACTTCAGCTATTCTCTTTAATTTTGCATGCCATTCAAGATGTCTTCTCTTATTGCTCTGCTGAGATTGAGACAGAGACGAGACCACAAGAATAACAATCTATTTCAAATTTGCTTAGATCTCAATCAAAATTTTGTAAGTAAGAAATTTTAGAGGGCCAGGGAGTTTTAAATTGTCAAGAGGAGCACATGCGAAATGAACTGTATTATGGGAACACGGTGTTTTGAATGAGTTCACATGAGAAACTGGCAAATACCTGTAGCTTGAAAATCCAGTGCTGAAGAAGAATGCAAATGCCTGCTTTTCAGAGGAAAAAGTCAGTGCAGAATTCTTCTCATTCAGCCTTAGAGACCTACCATACGGGGATATTTGACTGAAAGTTCCTTTCTTAATTAGAAAAGGAGAAGGAAAGACCTTTATACAGAAGAAAAACTGGATTATGTTTCATACATTGGCATGAAATTAATTAAAATATGCCATGTCTTTGAAATTCATGATTTTGGAGTTGATTATAAATGAAATCTTGGGTGAAAGCTTACATTTAAACAATAGGTGTCTCTTCCAAGGCCCAGAGATCCTAGAGAAAGTAAACATTTCAGAAGGTTGTTATTAATTTGGGTGCATAACAAATTGTTCCTTTACAACATTTACTAGTTTAGAATTTTTCTGTAATGCTGGTCTGACTGACTTTGCTTTTGATTTATACCACAGAAAATTACCCTGCTGAGCTATGACACAGCTCACTTTGACTCAGGAACGGCAAATAGAAATAAATCCAAACAACACAAACCTCACAAATACCTAAATATTGATTAATTGTTGGAGACATGGGCGTACCAAATAGCACTGGACCATGTCCTATATATTGCATGTACAGCAGTCTAGAAGGGATTAGCCCTACCTGCAAGTCAATCTTTATCTGGAGGCTAGGAATGATCCTGATATTAATGCCTTAGGTGGTGCAGAGGTCACAAGATTAGTACATAAGTTTTAGGAATAGATGGGTACCTAGAGAGAAATTATGTCTGACTATGTTTAGACACCTATCAGGGTAACAGATCTGTACAGCTCATCAACAAACTATCTCTATTTGTGGACTTCATAGAGGCCTTCTGGAAAAAATGTGATTCAGACAAAGATTTAGGTGCATGTTGTGAAGGTACACATCTATATATTTACACAGCTCTGCTACACATCTTGTAGTGACTACTAATAGAAGCCTCCATCTCTCACAACACTTTTATTATCTAAGTTTATGTCAATTGGAAATGAGCTTTTAAATTTTAATTGATGGGATTTTCTGAACTGTATGTTCTTCTTCAAACCTCATGTCTATTTACCATGACTGGTTTCTATTTATCCCATTTGTCACGGTCCTCCAAAATATGAAAATATTTAATTATATAGACAGATGTCTATAGGTTCTTATAGAAATGCTAGGACATTTATATTTTTATTGAATTCACTGAGAGTTATATATTTTGAAAAGGATGTCAAACATCCCCCTAAGACTTGGTAGGAATAATGCAATTAGTTCTTGATCAGTAGTGCAGATTTTTAGCTAGAGAATGTCCTCCTGCAAAAAAAGAAATCAAATCACAAATATACAAAGAAATAAGACCCTGATTGTGAACTGCATCCCACTGTAAAAAGAAATATCTTCAGAGGAACTCCTTGTTTCCAAATCCAATTCCAGTCTGTAAAACAATATTCAGTGTATGCATAGAATGCAACCTGGGAATATCCTAGAATATAATTATGAATGTCAAAAATTTTAAGACTCCATGATCTGTGTAATTGTCAAATACAAAAGAATTTTGCGAAAAGAAAAGAAAAGAAATTAAAAGAGAAAAAAGAAAAGGAGAAAAGGATAAAAAGAAATAAGGTGGAGAAAAAGAAAAAAAGGGAAAAAAATATGATTTGAAATTGGAAAGTTACCCCAAGAACTAATTCGGGGACAATTTCATAGGACCTCTCCTGTAACATTCATTGTAACTCTTTTAGAACACATATACAGTATATATAACATATATAAACAGTTATTTAAATATAAATGTTGCAAAAGAAGCAACAGTTTTTCTTCATTCAATAATTCTGTTCATTTTGTTACACATCACTTATTTTTACATGTATGCTCTTCTAATGCTCTTTCATTTTGAATTATTATTAATAGTAGTAGTAGTTTTATTATTGTCAGTGTCAGGAATGAGGGTTTCCTCACAAAGTTATTTGAAGTAAAATCCTAACTCTGAGTAACTCAACGCATTGTTGAAACCCACATCCAAAATCACAGTTACATTACATAGACTTTGTGGGTGCTTTTTGTCTGAAAAAATTACATAATTAACCTTTACATTCTACATTGTCCATTAAGAATTATACACGTATTTACTATGATAAGACAGAACAAGAATTTTTTTTTTCCCTCTCTAATACCTGTTAAATCCATAAAGAAACTGTGGAACTTCAGTTATTTCAGGAGTTATCCTGAGGCTCTTTATCACCTCTTCCATAGAATGATATAAAAATTGATTATACTATCTCAAGTATATTTATCCTTATCTTCATTTCTAATGCATATTTTTAGTAAAAGCCTTATAATTATCAATATTGAACTTTTATGTTTAAACTTAACAGAAAACTTTTCTTTTACAGAAAAACTTTCTCAAATTTAGTGTCAAACTCAGGTTTTCTTGAAAGAAGTCTGCAGTGTTACTTTTTTCCCCCCACTTTCTTCTTGAGCTTTTAAGTCTGTAGCATCATATAGAGGAGAACAAGATGAGATTTTATTGACACCAAAATATCTCTCCCAATGCAAAAGGCATAATCTGTTCTCCAGTAAAAGGAAAATATATGGCAAGTTTATAACCACCTACCTTATCTTTTATAATTCATTTCCTCAAGAATGGACAGAGATATTTAATATTTGAGATTAGTTACAAAATATATTTTGTTTCTTATGAAATCTGTTCAGTTTTATAGGTATAAAAGGGACATCAGACATAAATAACACCTGGATTGAACAGTTTTGCAAATGGTGTCTATAAGATACAAAATTAATATGCTGTTTGTGCCCTACTGCAACTTCTTTGTTAAAGCTCTAGACTCCAACTCAGTATAACTCTATCAGGTAAGAAACATGGATAGAGGTGAAGAAAATTAGGCTTTTGGTCGTTCCTAAAAACAACTTTTAATTTTTCTTTTTAACCTCAAAATATTTTAAATCATTGCAACTAATAACACCTGACAGACAGAAAACCAGAAATATGTCACCTGTCTTTCAGCACTCCTAAATTAGGAATTAAACTTTAGAAAGTTACAGTCCCTGTATAGTCAAGAGGGAGGCAGAATCCTCCAGCTAATGATTAACACTACAAAAAAAATCTCAGTCATAGTTTAAGGCGCTAGACTTAGAGTCACAGATTATGTTTAATGTTCTTAAAGTAGGAATGCCCTTTATATTGGTGGGTTGGTAGTAAAAAAGCTGTTCCTCAAAGAGTTTCTTTTTAGTAGCTCAGGATATAATCCAAAGAGCTAACAAGGCTTCTGTATAACTCAGCTGAGATCTGAAATATAAACTGAGCAATCTAGTGAGCAGTCAGCCAGCGGCTCAGAAGTCTGCAAGTTTGCATGCCAATCTGTTGTCACCATAGAACCTACTCAGAACATTACATTTATAAACTTGTCAAAATCCTGAGATACGTGAATATGTAATCACTATCTGGTGCATATGAACTTGCATAAACAAAATTATATGTAACTTTTTCAACCCTGAATGTATGAGGAAAAAAAACTGAGAAATATTCTGCAGCTCAATGATGAGTGGACTCATGTGGGGCACATTTCCACTATGCCATTTCTTATTGGACAGCTGAGGTTGTTTACTGTACACAATATTCCCTGCTAGAAAATCAACTCACAGGATTTCTTTATAAAAAAGACCTGAAGGTGTGTTTTCCCTTCATATTATCATAGGATTCAAATCTTTTCCAGGCTGCTCCAGCAGTAACATTCCAGTCACATGACAGGGCAGTAATGTAGAGAGATGCCACTGCATTATTCAAGATGATGCAAGTCTGTGTACTCTACTTGGCATTGATTATTAACTTGAATATTTCACTGCTGTCTCAAGGAGCAGATACTGACTCAGGTTCTAGAATTCTTCTGAGCAGCAGCAGCAGATTAGAAGTTCTTGCCTGTATCACACTGCATGATGGAGAAAGGCATTGACATGCAATTTGTGAACAAGGTTTAATTATCAAAGCCCTGGAATTTAATTTAGCTTCATTTTTCAGAATCTGGCTTGTATTATTTAACAAGCTGAACAGTCAGCAACCTTCTATCTTCTAGCACACAGACCATGGAAAGAAATAATGCATTAATACTGGGACAAGCTACAGAGGACAGTATGACATTCCTTAGAAATTAAAGGATATCAGATTAAAATATTAGTACTGTGTTGGATAGCATGCTGTATGCTATCTAATGTCCAGTACTTAGAGACAGCACATAGTTAAGATGGACACAAAAAGTGTAATATGACTGTTTTCCTTTTATTTTTAGGTAACTAGCAAACAATATTATATATCTGTTGATTATAAAACTCATAAAATTAAAATATGAGGCATTCTATTGCATGTTAATAAAATACCATCCAGTATTAAATTGGTATTTAATTAGCACAAAACGTATGTCAAGTTACAACTTAAAAGACAAACAAACAAAAATATAATAAGATTTATGTGATATATTGCCAATTTTATTTGCAGATTGAAACAAGTCTTCACAGATTTCATTTGCTGCTCACTTGCTCACTAGTCAGATACATTTTTATCATTGTTTTAACAATGTATTTTATGAAAAAGAAAAGCAAAACATCTCCATGTAAATAGCAAAATGCTGTGTGTGGAGTGTTGCTGGTCATCTATCACTGTGCCTATTTCTGTTTGAGGAAGAAAAATGACCACTTATGAAAAGAATTTGCTACATATTACAACTGAGGTAAAATTCCTCCAGATGTTTTTTTTTTATATAAGTACATCATTATTTGCTTTGTGATAGTGAAGGGATTTTAAAAATTTTGTTTTGAAAGTTAGTATCAGAAGGTAATACCTTTTCCATTAAAATTTACTCTTTTACTAGAGCAAGCTCTCAGTTACATCCTGTAGTTGTTGTGTATCTTATTTTGGCAAAAGAGCATCTTTAAAGAATGAGTTATCTGAATTCTTTCTTTGAAGCAATGTCAAAAGACTCTTTAGTAGAGATTGAAATATACGTATATATATAGAGAGAGAGAGAGAGGGAAGGAGAGAGAGAGAGAGAGAGATATTTAAATATATATATATATTAAAACCAGAACCAGTAAGGTTATTGAGGTACCTTGAGCTGGATAATCTGCAGACCTCAGCTGACAATACAGTCTTTTTCTCTGACAGTATATGAAGCCTGTTGGCTGTTGGTCTGTAGATTGATCATTTTTGTTTTGAAATGATCATGTTCCTATTTAAAAATCTGTTTTCATATAAAAGATTTAAGTAATTTCCTCCATTTGATATAGGGAATTTAGGACACTATGGAAACTGTTCTCCTTAATAACTGTTACCTGACATCATACAAAAATGGTCTCAGGTATTTTTTATCCAACCTGGGTTACACTCAAAATGCCTACATGTGCTTTAGGAACTAAATTTCTGAATGCAGTGCAGCATTTTTATTTTGTTTTGTTATCTAGAAAACAAGGTACCCAATGTCATAATTGTTTAAAATAAACAGTAATTCTTTGCTTAAAATAACCCCAAGAACTGAATAGATCTAGCAATATAGAAGAGTCCCGGAAGTTCCAGCATTTTCCCTATGACCACCTGATGTACTTTGCTGTAGGTAAATCCTCCCTCACATCTTAGGAAAATAGAAAATAAGGAAATGTTCAGATGCAAGTGTAACAAAGCACCTGGATATAAGTTGCTTTAATTCGACATCTTTACTAAGAAATGTGTCAAAATGACAGCCATTCCAAAGGGGAAGATCACAGGCAAATACAGATTTGATTTTGAATGGATTTCACTCCCATCTGAAAGTCTGGGACTAATGCCATATATTGGGACCTTAAATATCATGCTGTTTATAAGAAGCAAGAGTCAAAGCACATAACCTGTCCTAATGGAATTTAGCTACTATTAAAAAGGATGCTTTCAACAGTCAGTAGCTTCTGTTTCTTTTATAATTTGAACAGTTTCTTAAAAATCTACAAGCCAGCAACCACAGAAACTTATAGCTTTTTCTCCCACAGTAAGACAATCTTTTTTTTATCTGTTTATTCCATGGCAATTTAAATAAAAATAACCTTAGTTATTACCTTCATCTTATTTTTTTTAATAAAGAGTATTTGGTGTGCCTTAAAGATTCATTTTAAATGGTACCAACAACTATCTCTGCATATAATAAACCTGAAATGATTAGGCAAAGCTGTGAACACACATCAATATTTATTTCCTTTGTTTCTGTTTAATGTATTTTTCATGAAAATCATACATTTTTCTATGTTCTTTCTAAATTGATTAGAAAATATTTATTCTACATTGTTATCTGAAGTCAAGAGATAAAAAAATTATAATCTAACATAATTTAAAAAAATTATAATCTCTATGTAAAGGAAATAGTAAATATTTCCTTTAAAGATATTTTTAAAAATAATTCTTAATTTTCCGTCTGAGTTAAAATATAGCAATTTGTCTTCTTTTTAATTATCTTCTACATCACAACTTAAATTGAGGTGCATTCCTGACTGATATCACCTAACATCTCTTATTCAGAATGACAGAACTTCATTGAAATCCACAAAAGGAATGCCTGGGCTTTCAGGAGCATGTAAAACTGAATTGATTAGCTGATTATCTCTTGTATGCATAAGTCTCCTTTTACTTGCAAACAAGTAGGATCTCAAAAACCAAAATAATCTCGTGGAATTCTTTGAAAAATTTGTAAAATAACAATTAGCCTTGCTCTTTAATGCAACATGACTCTTCTTTGAGTAAGTAACAGGCTTTCCTGTGCTGTGGACAGTTTGATTCTATTATATGAATTTGGATGACTTTCTGATGATATATAATGAAAAAAATAGCTCCTGTGCAACTTTAACTGCAAAGAGCAGGGCAGTGGTGAAAGGAAGCTGCTCTTCTGTGAGAAGAGTGTGAGTGCAGGAAGCTCTGCCTAGGAACAGGTGTTGAGCAAACTGAGAGATAATGGGTTGGGATTAGAGATCAGATCAATGTGGGCATTACCACTGCAGATATCTCCCAACTAATGAAAGAAGCATTATGTTTGCAGATCCACTGGGAGGGAAGTGTCACAGAGCAGAAGCAACCAAGATAGTTTCATGGAGTGCATTGATGACAGCTTCCTGGCAGAGGCAATTGAAAAAGGGGAGATGTTTTTCTGGACTTCCAGATAAGAATTAAGTCCAGCTCCTAAATGAACAACCTGATTGGGGATAGAACCCTCAACCTTGGCATAGTCTAACCAACTTCATCCTCTATGCTCTGTACTGCTGAAACACCATGGGAGTGAGTGCTGGGCCTCATTCTGTGCTCTGAAGTGTCTCACCACACTCGTCAGAAATAATTTATTCCCACCAAGATGGAGAAAATTCTTTTTTAGAAAATGTAGTGCCTAATAGAGAAAAAAAAAACAACCAGAAATAAAAATAAAAAAAACCAACAACCAAACCAACAACAAAAAAAACTTGTTTGCATAGTCAATCTTTTTCATTTTATTACAGTTTGACTCTCAATCCATTACTAAGAGCTTCATGAGCAACATAATCAGGAGCAACCAGATTGACTTCTGGTTTTGCTTTTGGTTATTGAGTTTCACCTTTCTCAGAACTTTATGACACATTACATTTATGCTATCAATTCTAAGCATAACTATTTGGTTTTAATAACAAAATTGCTGAGAGAGGTTATTACAAAAATCCATTTATTTCCATTCACTAAACTATTTTTCAAAATTCAGTACAAGTTAGGCACTTAATTACAACAAATTTAGATTCAATAACAATTTCAAACATAATAGTTTTAATAAAAGAGACCACAACAAACACAATGTGAGCAAAACACTTTGTAGAAAGAATAAAAAAAAATGTAAAATGGTTTTCATATCCATTGACAAGTAAATCTCTAATCTGTAAACCTCATGAAATCTTTTTGTTACAATATTGTTAGCAATTTCCTCATATGACTATCAGCATAACAGCACAATAAGTAATCTTGGGAACCCTTTTGCAAATATTTATGAGTGATCGTGTTAGTTTTGTCCATAGATAAATTCACCTGACTTTCTGTTTATCTTTTCACAAAGATGCCTCATGGCTGGAAGAAACATAATGTCACCTTAATTATGTTCTTGCTATGGTAGCATAAATTATATATGCTTTAACATATTTATATTTAGCCTTCTCTAGTTTTCATTCCTGACCTCCAGTGTGTGAGCCCTGTGAGGAAGCAATGTTAAGGCGTATGACCTAGCAATGTTTACTGTGTTTTATTTACCTTGTCATATCTCTTAGTAATGTAGATCATTGAGACTTAGCAGCTATGCTAGCCAGACCATGAAGTTGTAAAGGTGAGACTGTTCTTAGCTACTTAAAGTGGATTAAGATTTTATACATATTTAGAAGGTCATTCCACCTGCTACACCTACTTCACAATAAGTACAGCTCTGGAGATTGCCAATGGCAAAAATGTAGATTGCCATAGCTAGATCATTAAATCATGGGACTGACTATCTTAGGAGCAATTAAAGTTATTGTGCACCTCTTCCCATTAGCTGTAGGAACTGGGAGCAGCCAGTACTTGAAGGAATTGCAAGGCTGGATTTCAAACTGATGACCAAGTATCTGAAAAAAACATTTCTTCTTCTGTGCCCTTGTCCTAGAGTCAGTATTAATAGCATCAGCCTCTTGATGAACTGTAATTCCTGAGTTAGGATTCAGAAAGCTACAGAACTCAAATGCTTCCGGAGCAGTGGAAAAGGTCACTGCCAGAAGCCAATCCAGCAGATCCAAAATGCAACTGAGCAATTTGTTTAGAGCACCTGTGAAGTAATTTTGACCAATCTGATACAATCTGATGCAAAACAAACTATTCAGCTGAAAGTATAGATTGTTTTGTATAAAAATATTATATATAATTGCTTCTGCAAATGGATTTGGGAGGTGGGGAGTAACTCTAAGATATGTCCCAACTCCAAATCTACATTCATATTTCCATTTTCTAAGTCTGCAATGCATATTGTGTTAAAAATAATAAATGTACAAACAGTGGTAATTGCTAACCCAGTTAACAATAACCATATTCTGATTCCCAAATGAACTGGGAAATCAGTGATTTCAACATTTTTCAGGAAAACGGATGAAATTAGTGAACTAGGCTTAGGCTCCTCATTATTCATGGTACTTTCAGGCCTATCTTACTCAGAACTTATTTCTAATCAATACTAGCAGAAGTTTAGGAGAGCTACCTGCACTTGCCAGTAAGACTATTTTGACTATCACATCTCATCAGGACTTTCCTGGAAGCAGTTTCAGCTTCTAACATTCTTGATGCTCCAAACTAAAATGATTATGAAATATGAATGAATTTTACTGCAGAATCCATTTCTAATCTTTTAGGAGATACATTGTTTGGATAAACCTATAAAATTATTCTGCCTTCCATTTGTCAAAGAAGAAATGAAGAGCAAATGAGAAGTGAAGGGAAGGTGGAAAAAGGTATTCATATGCAGCATTTTCCCCAAGATGATGCCATAGTGAGACATACTGAAATGACATTTATCTTTAACTCTTTGAAGAATAAAACAATCTTCTTAGCTTTAACATAGTTGTAGACCTGGTTTTCTCTCTTTTGGTAGGTTTCCCTTCACCATGAAACAAACCTGAACAAATGAAAAATAAGACTACCTATAACATTGTGCTCCCAAGCCATAACAAAGAGTTCCAGACTTAAGGTGGATGATGGTAAAGTCTAAAGTTATTCTATGACAGGAGGAGGATTCATAGCTGTGGGCCATTTCTGAGATGATGCCTCCCACACTTCTGAGTCACACTGTTGCAGTTGACATTTACATTATTTCTCAAAGAATATTTCTATGACAGAAATGAGATAAGCAGAGCTATTTCTGTTGATTACAACAAATTTGAGTAAATAAGGGCCAAAAATGAGATTCTGAAAATCTTGGCCATGACATTTATGGGACCCATTAAAAAAAATTTTTTTTTTTTTTTTTTTTTGTGGATGCATGCTAGGTTTCACATATATAGAATGTGAAAGGCAAACTATTTTGTCATTACAGAGTTAATAACACATTAGATATTATATCTGAAATATGACAAGCAAAATTATTTCCCCGATCATGTGATTATCATTCTGATTACTCACCGATTGTTGAAAATTCAGAAGATGAAGACATCTAGGAAAAAGGATTAAAATATATTCTAACTAGACATGAGAATCCCTGTAATAATATCCTTGAATAATTCCATTCTGGTGCAATTTCTTCAGACTTTCAGTTCTTGAGTATAGTTCATGAGTATACTACTAATTGCTGAATTACTCATAGATAATCACAAATTGTAGAGACTTTGGAGGTGATAAGCTGTTTTGTATGAGACTCTGGTCCTGTCTCGTGCAGCTTATGGAAACCAAACAGGTCATTTGGCTCTTTGACATGTCCAGACCTATATATTGTTATGAAAACATGATATATTCACTCAAACAGGCCTCATTTTATTTCATGATAAAATGTACTAATTTACTAATTTTGTAAGTACAGGCAACAGTACTGCTTACATTTTAAATATGGTGGTTTACACAACAATATTCTTTTTACTATTTTTTGATTCAGTTCAACTGTTTTATTGTGATTTGCTCTTCTACTGACCATAATCTAACAATCACACTTGATGAATTATTTAAATATTCAAACTGTGCATCTACATTTTAGGTCTTTGTGGAGAAGTTTAATATCTGTTTCCCACTTCAACCTGACAATAGTTTGGAAGTGACTGACCTTGACCCTTGGTTCTTCTCTGTGTAACAACAGCAAAAGCCTTAGCAGGACAGTTAGGAGTATGCATAACATTAGATATATACTCAAGATAGTTCAAAGGGAGATATAAAGACATAATTTTTCCTCTCAGTTCTGTCCTGGAGGAGAAAAGATATATGAGCCCATGAATGTTTTCTTCCAAGTCATTGGCTTTACAGGGCATAATCCTGTTGGTTATACAGTGGTTATGCAGTGCAGACGCACGCAGAAGCCTGTGGGCCATAACCAGGCAATGTTATTCAGTGTACTCTACATCTATACCCAAGTTAGCTCTCAGTAAGACATTTTTCTGGAATCAGTTGTACATATTTAATATGGTCAGCAATGTAGTACCGGCCAACAGTGACTACAACAGAGCTCCTGAGAGAAGATCGTATTTCCCTTCCAAGATAAATTGTGAATTTTTCCTACTTACCTGAACAAAGTGCTAAAGCCATTTGCATTATAATAAATTGTAATAAAATCTGTTCCTACAAAAACAGATGGTGCTGCCCTTATGAGTCTCTCAGCCCTTATGAAATAAACTGTCTTAGAAGGTACACTGCTGAGGTGTCTTCCCCTGAGCAAGGCAGTGTGGGAACAAAACTATATGAATAAGGGCTCGGAAGCAGGAACACAGCCAGAAATATGTTCACCACTGACTCCTTTACAGGATGAAAAATCTAATAATCTGATGGCTCTTAAAACAGTCCCTGGGTCTTCTGCCCATCTGTTTTACTTGTGTGCACTCAAAGATGAGGGAATTGTCCTATTCATTCTTACAACTGCTGCTGGGGTAGTATATAGGCTCTTTTGAAAACCATCGTGTTACTCAGCAAGGACAGAATCTAAACAGCATTATAAGCCTGCTGCAAGGGAAGACCTTGACCACTCATTACCCCAAAGACCACTGAAAGAGACGCAAATTTAGAGTCTGTGTGTCCAGGTTGAAAAGAGCAGCCAGCTGCCACTGTACACCAAATCCGACATCATTACACATTCGGGCAAAGCCACCCTAATTTCTTCCCAAGGAAAGTCAGTACTGCAGGCAGAGTTATTTGCTAACTTTAATGGTGTAACTCTGCAGCCCTTTAATATCATATTGCCTTTGCTAGTAATAGGCTGTAAGCTCTGTACTGAGTTTGCCTAGATTCAGGGCTGACACTTCAGGTCTGCTCTGTCTGAAGTTATCTTAACCTGCCTGCAGCTTTGTTTCACTCGGTTTATCCGTAACAACAATTTCTCTTACAGACCAGATATCTATGTCTAATTTATTTAACTTTTGCTGCCTTTGTAAGGTAAAAAAATGTTATGTAAATAGGAGTTATTAGTTCTTCTATGCAGAATGAGAGGCTTATGACTCTAACATAATGATGTAGAGCAGAGGAATAGAGGTCTGGTACAATAATATCCTTGGGAAGTGGGAATTGGGGATGTATCAGAGAGTAGTACAGCAATAGGACTTTAGGGGATAGGGCACAGGGTGGCATTAGAGACTCCACAACTATGAAAAACTCAGTGACGGACATCTAAAGAAACAAGACTTGGAGCAAAACTGATTTTGTCAACAGAAAGAAAATAAATACATATTTGTATGACATATGTAGAGGGCAACATATATAGTAATTTTGATACAAGATGAAACTGTTAAGTTCTTGAAGAAACAGAAAAAGTGCAAAAGTGTGTCAATAAACACAATAGAAGGACCACAAGTGGATCCTACAGTGAGGAAGAAGACATTAACAGGAACATCACATTCCTCACAGCAAAGGACTCCAGCTACTTATGAGTTCTCAGAGCATCCCCACCACTTAGTAGCAGGAAGAAGGTGAACTGAAACCAGAAAAAGGAGCAGAATGTAAAGAACGTCTACACAATCATTTTAACTACATTACAATTAATTTTTTCTTCTCTGTTGTAATCAGATCTAGCCTAATAATGATTTTTGAGTTGCACTGTTAAGATTTTGATGACACCAACATCTTTATTTGTAATGTGTTTCCCTTTTTTGCCCATTCACAAGATTTTGAACATAAGAAGATGTAAGGAAAGTCTGTTCAGATTGACTAGTATCTACTTCAGACTGCTCAAATTATTCAATAAATTCTAGTGAATTAAGTAATAATAATGTTATTAACCTTTAACAGAGGTAATATTACTCCTTGAATAATAGAAAGATAGATAAAGCTGTATTAGTAATTACCACAGTATATTTCTCATGAAATAAAATTTAATAAAACATGGGCCCTAATCCTACCCACAGTGTTTTGTAATAATTAAATTGCCACCACACTTACTGTTTTTAATGATATTTTATGAACTTTAATATCTATGTAGAAATTGAATGCTTTCTTCTCTCAAGGAATAAAAGCAAAATAACTTGTTTTTCTGTTTTAAGACTTACACTATACTTAATGAAGGTTGGAATCAAAGAGATTTTCTAAAAATACCTTGCCTAAATAAAAAAAGGCACACTTTGTACTATACATAGAATCTTGTGTGCTTTAAATATTTCTTTTCTACATAATAAAGTACATGTACAGAATGTGGAAACCTTGTGCTGGAACAAGTATTACATGTGCCCATAAATTAATGTGTCCCCTTAGGAAAATGAAATTTCACAATGTAATTACCCCATTTCTTCACTGAAGACATAAAGGAATTTATAGAACTAATTACCCTGATAATGGAGAGGGATTTTTCTTCTTCTCTTTCATTGCAATCCCACCTAGAAGTATGATATAGGAAGATGTAATTCATTGAATTCCACAGTGGCTCTGCTGTTATTTATTTATTAGAAGAAACTGCATTTCAATAGTTTTGTGTCAAATTTATTCATAAACTTCCCATATAGCAACAAAAGCAACATTCCAATATAACACTGGAGATTTTGAAATAATTTTTTCCTGCTTCAAGTATTCTTCTGCTAATTTTTCAGATAAAATTGCTGTTAATAGAGAAAACACTTGGTTTAAAATACAGTTTTTTGAAGTTGTTTCTTCCACAATTGTTTGTAACACAGCATATGAAGTGCCACATTAATACTGTTCTTTAGCTTAAGAAAGTTTTTGTTGAAAATATTTATAGTTATCCTAAGAACTATTCTTAAACGCTGAAGCTACATTAAAATAGTTAAATTTAGATTTTTTTCATAATAATAATTAGAGGGCATCTTTTCTTTCATGAAATCAAAACTGTTTGCAAATTGGAACTGTTAATTGTCTAGAGGCAATATTTTCTGAGAAAGTACATACTGGATGGCTAACTAGACAAGAAAAACAACGTTATATTTAAGGAATGTCATGCTCAAGAAGTCTTGTTGACAAAAATAAAGAACAAAGAAACACAATTAAAAAAAATAAAATATTAAAAAGTGAATTCAATAGAAGTTTAGGAGTATAATCAGTCCTCTGAAAGGTTCCCAAGACAATATTTGAATTGGGGAAAGTATTTCTTTTGTGAGAATGTGAAGGTATATGTGAAATATTTAGTTTAGTTTTTTAAAAACGCAGTTTGTAAAGCACAGCAAGAATAGAAAAATTAATAAAGAGCCCCATATACAATCACAGAATCATTTTGGTTGGAAAATAGCTTTAAGGTCATTGAGTCCAACCATAAAACTGTCAAGTGCACAACTAAACCATGTCCCTAAGCATGACACCTGTACATATTTTAAATATCTCCAGGCCTGGTGACTCAGGGACTTTGCTGGACAACCTGTGTCAATGCTTGATAGCTCTTCCACGGAAGAAATGTTTCCTAATATCCAATCTATATCTCCTCTGGCATAACTTTTGTTTACAAATAACCAATCCAGTTGGACACTTTCCACAGTTTTCTTCCTCAACAGCTGTCTCAGGAAATAACTTTCCACACACTACAAGAACCTCCTAGACTTCTTTACTGTATTGTGTTTCCAACAGAAATGTGGTAAATTGAAGCCCTCCATGCAAACAAGGGCTAGCCTTTGTGAGACTTCATTTTATTTTATGTAATATAAATATAAAATATTTCATCTGCCTTTTCATCTGGGTTGGGCAGTCTATAGCAGACTACTACCAGGATATCTTCCTTACTGGACTTTCCCCTGGTTCTTACTCACAAAGACTCAACCCTATCATCACCACTGTCTATCAAAACACAGCACGCATGATTACTTCACCACCTCTCCTTCCTTGCCTATCACTTCTGAAAATTTTCTAGGCATCCATTGTGGCACTCCAGTTGTCCAAGTCATTCTGCCATCTTCCTATGATTGCAACTATATTTCTGCACCATTTAAAAATTTTATTTATTTCTAAAATTGGCAAATCTACAGCAATCAAAAGAGTTAGACTTCAAAGATATTTAACATCCCCTACACTTACTGAATTGTAAGGACTAGTTACTATATCAAAGTGCAGACAGTCATAAAAGAAATGTCAGGGAGGACTGGTTTGCCTGAACATCAGTGCTTTAAAATTCAATGGTTAGTGCTGTGCTAGTCATCTTGGGCCTGTGTTATCGTCAATGAAAAGAAGCAGGCATCTCCAGAGAGAGATTAATCTCACCCTATGAAAGGCAAGCAAATTAGATCAAAGCAGTCACCCTCTGGAAGTGCATATTTATCTTCAACAACCATAAATGAAGCCTGAGGTGAACTGCTCAGACTCAGATGTCTAACACATAAATGTTAGGTGAAATGAACCTATAAAATTTACCGCTGAAAGCTCTATACAGTATTAACTCCATGTCTTTAAAAACTTTTTGTATTTAGCATAGAGCACAAGTCTTAAGCAAGAATGTATGAACTTAAGACCTTTAGAACAACTGAAGAAGTTTTGCTGTTGGAGATGAAGTCACACATTCTACTGGGCACTCACAGTGTTCCGAGGCATTAATTCCCATAGCAGGGAGTTCGAATGAAAATGTCCAGATAATCCTGAGGAGCAGATTGCAGTTCTCAAATGAAGAAGCAAAGACTCAAAACAAAAATAAGATGTTGCTACCTATCTCCCCAGAAGAAAAAAAATCATTTTTTGACCTAGAATCTGGTATCAAAATGAATGTTTGACTAATAGTGTCTAGGAGACTCCTGCAATCAGAAGACCAGGTGCTGAAATTTTCAGCATTTACAAGGGAAGAAAAGAAACAAAAGGAAAGAATTTAGAAAGGAAGACTGACCAAAAATAAACTTTTTTTTTTTCATTTCCTACAAATACATCCAGAAACATTGAAAATATTATACAGAAAGAAAGATAGTCACCAAGAACTCTTCAATTGCCTGGCCCTGAAAGAGTTAAAATTTAAAATTTACATTTATGAAAGTCACAGAGGAATGTTATTTTAAAGTTAATACCAAGTCGCATAATTGAACATGTGATTAAAAATATTTGCTGAGATCCTGTTAACAGTGTTAGTAAAGGCAGCTTTTGTAGAAGGATGATCTAAATCTCTCAAGCAATGCTCAAGTAACAGAAAAAAAAATATAAAAAATAAAACAAACAAACAAACAAACAAAAAAACCCAACAACAATAGAAACTAAGGAAAAAATCCCCAAATAATGAATATATAAAACAATTTCTAGGAATATTTCTGAACTATAATAGAACAGGTTGAAATAGAAACAGAAAATAGATTGAAGCAAGTAAAAGTAAAAAAATATTAAACCACATTTATCAGAAAATTGTGCTCAGTTACTTCTAATTTATACTACTTTAGAAAAATATTCCTTCATTTCTGAATGAGAAACACTCATTACATTTTTATATAATAAATGACATGTTTTATATATATATATTGAATCTCTGACACCAATCCATAATAATTAGCGTTTATATCAATTCCAAACTACATTTTAATTTGTTCTGATGTTTGAAATCTTTCAAAGATTTGATCTATATTACATAAAAAATTTCCTTGGGTATGACTTCCCTAGAAAACTACATTTCGATAGAACAAGAAAACATCTGAACATCTAAAAGTCTTTCAGTTGCAGAGATGGTGTTTTCATGTTAAACAAGTAAAATCTTTGACCTTATTTGAGCAGGAAAAGAAATGTCTGTTTTGTGATGTTTTTCTCCCTGTAGAGCTAATAGTTTAGGAGAGAGAGGTAAAAAAAATTGCAAATTAAATAGGAAACAAGATTCTATTTCTAAATTCCAAAAGTCAACAAGAGTTGAGACTATGATTTTCCACAGTAAAAACATTTAAAAAGGAAATGATGTGGCCTTAAAATAAGAAGAAGTAGTTCTTAAAAATCTGGTAGAGGAAGAGAAGATCAATAAGAGCAGAGTCAAATACAAAATGCTGTTTATGGACAAGAACTAATTTTAGTGGTTTTAGATTACTCATTCAGAATATTCAAAAGATTACTCATTCAAAATATTCGAAAGAAAAGAAAAGAAAAAATGGGTGGTGATGATATTTTTAAATTACAGAGTAAATGAAATCTTGCTGTATTTAAGGGCAAATTATCACACACTTAAGAAATTGCAAACCCAGATTTAGCTGTCTTTGTCACTTTGAAAGTTTCATACTTTCAGACAGTATTTTATGGCAGTGACTTTGCTGCAAATGAAATTCCAATCCCCTAAAATTTTCAAGCAGAAAAGAAATAAAAATATTTGTTGAATAAATAGATAAATTTTAGTAGTTTGTCCAGATCTCTTATTTAATAAATGTGGCCTTTGCAACTATTATTGTATCTAAATTTACTGGTTATTTTGTCTATGTTTACTTATATGTTCTAAATTTTTTGCCCCTTGGCCTTCATTTATACAATACTTAATATTTAGAACATTTGGTGGAATGGTGTAATTCTACCCTATCTATATTCTATCTCACACCAAATCTAATTAAAAAGAAAGTCTTGTCCTCATTTGCCTCTCTTAATTCCTTCACCCTCCCACTGCCTCCATTACTGACTTTGTTACTGAACACTCAAATTTAAATTGTATTCATCATCTGCTTTTTGAATCAGTATAGGCACAATTTTTTTCATATATTCTTTTTATCTTGCATTATTTGATTCTCTTATGTCTGTTGTGAATAAAATATGCCTTCTCAAAATCAGCTGTGTCACAATGGTTGCAGAATAACATGCGGTATATGTGGATTTAATTCACAGATCTTAAAGAATTCTTGTCTTTCTGAGAAGAAGAATAACATTCCAAATTTTTATGGAAAGAACATTGATATATACTTCCACTCACTATTTGACATAATGATTATTTGTGTATTATTGTGTGATTACAACCAATCATGATGAATTGTGTGAAAAAATAATAGTAAACAGTAGTCATAGTAAATTTAGAGATGTAGTCCAACTATTTGATAGATTTTGTTCAGAAAATTCTGCTTTAGCCTTGCTTGAGTACTTCAAGTTGTGGAAGTTTCAATGCATCAGCAGAAAGATGAATATATAGACTGAACAAAATTAGATTTTAATTTTTATAATGTGGGGTAGAAAGTCACATTGAGGGACCAGGACTCAAACACGTTTACATATGAAGTAAAAGGAAAAGAAAACTAGTGGAAGCAGAATGAAAAGTTCAAAGTGTTAAAGAGTATCTGGGCAAAGCAGACTTGAGGGAGCAGATAAATGACATGCAAGTGAGACTGAAACAGAAACTTTAAGGGAGATGAGATGGGGGTACAGTGGGCAAAAAAAATAAGAAGAGCACATGTAAGCTGAAAATAAGTAACGAGCAAGATGAAGAAAAATGCACAGAAAAAATGTGAGAAAATGAAGGCATGCAGAGATCAGAGCAGTATACGGGAGATCATGGAATGTAACAAAGATGAATGGGCACACAGATAGCTCTGGCAGGAAAAGCAGAGGCAGAGAGAATTATAATATATTTACGTTATATTGTCTTCATAGGTCTGATTATATTAAAAACTGTAATTGCAATATGGAATTGCAATGCTTTCAAGATGCTACTACCATAAAGCTTTAGAAAAAAACGTGTTATAAAGATTCATCAGTGTAAAGTTCTAGTGCTAATGGATCAACACATTTCAATACAAAAAAATATCCTGAAGAAAAATAGGTTTACCAACTAAGACCTTTTTTCTGTATTTTGCTTCTTTTAAGAGAGATTATTTTTAAACTGTCCTAGTTAGTTGTTAAAGCTGACTACTACTATTACTACTACTACAACTACTATTATTATTATTAATTTATCTTAGAGATAAGTTCATAGCTTTTCATTTGACTTATTTCTCACTCCCAATCTCTATGGACTGTTAATGGAAGTAACACCAGTTTAAATCATGCAATATTTTTCACAAGTTGTTCTCTTACCGTTACATAAATGACAGGCATCACCAATGCAGTTGTATAAAACAGATACAATAGAAAAAAATGAATACTTTAATAAATATCCAGGCAGATATTATCTCCTTTGTTTTACTCTGGAGAGCAGCCAACAACCTCCTAACTGCCAGGAGTGTAAGAAGCAGAGGTGTGTATCTTGCACAGTACTCTTCAGAGACAAGCCTCCCTGAGGTAACAGCGAAGTACTGGAGAACTTGCAGGAACTAAAAGACTATAAGGTCAGAAGAGGATTAAAAAAAATTTTCTCATGCTTTTTTTACTTAGAAAAACTTAGTGATTCAGCAAAACAGCTTCTGAATATAGGGTTTTCCATTTGACTTCCACATTCACAGAATCACAGAATGGATACAGTGGCCAATCTGGTACAAACTGCCTGCTCAAGCAGGGTCATCCCAGAGCACATGACACAGGATTGTATGCAGACAATTCAATTAAAATTGTAGGCTGAAAAATAAACTTTTTGCATTGTGATGATATATTACTATATAAGACTATATAATTTATTACTATATAAGACTATGAGTATGGTAAGCCATTTTTGATTAAGCTAAGATTTTGTGTGTTTTAAGGAACAGAACTATTTGACTGCACTTTATCTTGCTCCTAAAACTATTAGAATTAAAGTTTTTCTGCTTAAAACCTCTGGATTAGCTGAAATAGCTTATTCTTTTCTTTTCCATTCTATTTAGTGAATGATCATTTGCCAGTCAATAATGCATCCCTTTATAGAGAGGCTTAATAGCTGCCTACCTTGCTGAGGTTCTGTGAGAATGAAGTATCTAATGCTGTTAGTAAGTGCTTTGCAGATGAAAATTGCAAAGTAAGTGCTAAATATAATTACTGTTATTAGAGACACATTCCAATCCAAATGTTTCTTCGATTTTATAGCTGACACAGATTCCATTTGGTATAATATGCAAAAATGGCCTTTATAAGAGTGGTCAGGTAATGAAAGTTCCTGTGATGTTTCTTGCTGAGCAGCTCATAATAATTTGTAAGCTAAGAATCAAACATATTTTTAAACAAGCAAGAAGACTTTCCGCATTTAATAAATATACTTTCTGAGTAAACTAATATTTTTCCATCAGTCAAAATGACATGAAAAAGTTATAAGATTTGAAAAGTATCCCAGCAGGAACCAGATCCTGTCTGGTAAGTTTGTAAAGAGGAGCTCTTTTTCTTTACACAACCACACAGGCACCAGAAATGCCAGCAGGAAAAGATTTAGGAGTGTGTCTAAATGCACCATCAGGTAGTGAATTTCAGTGGTTGGTGCACAACTATGATTCACAAAATTTAGCAATCTGGCTTTTAAGAATATGTAACTTCACATTTGGAGAATCCCTAAGCAACCACGTGGCTTTCTGTGAGTGCTTCTACTAGATCCTTCAGTGATTAAAGTACACCTGGGGATTAAACCATGAGAGCTAGAGATGAGAAATAGCCCTTCAGTGATGGCAGTGAGGAGAGCTCCACTCCACTGACTGAGGCTTTACAACACTACCACAATAAATACTTTGGCTTGCTTCTTCAGTTGAAATACAGGTTTATTTCACAGAATCACAGAACCATTAGATTTGACAGGGATCTCTAAAGATCATCTTGTCCAACACCCCTGCCAAGGCAGGGTCACCTAGAGCAGGTTACACACAAACCTGTCCAGGTAGGTTCTGGCTGCCTCCAGACTTGGAGACTCCATGACCTCTCTGGGCAACCTATTTCTAAAATATTTACAGTACTAAATGTCTGAACTGCAGTATAAGCAATCCTTGTCTCTATTATCCTTGTTTTACCAACAGTAAGCAAAGTTTGCTTTTTGCTAACAAAATTACGTGGTCATTTTTTTTTACATGTTAGCTTCATTTGCATTACATTAACATAAAAATGTAAGTTTAGCTGGCAAAAAATGGAGGGATAGCACACATGGAGTATTTTCATTTACTGTTTGGCAAACAATATTTAGCCGTTTGCTTGTATAGAAGTAACAGGTATCATAATGTTTCTGCCACATTCTACTGGGAATGATGGTCTGTGGTGCTGCAGATTAGTCACCTAAAAAATAAAGCATTCTGAGCACCAAGACAATTAAGACCTATTGTGGAAACAATTATGTGTGAAACTCTTGTTGTAATGTGAGCTGGGGTCATAAAATACAGCCTATCAAATAAGGAGAATCAAAAAATCCATGAGATATCTCATGGCTGATGCAAGAAAGACTACACTTTTTTAGGTCTATTCATAAGACCCTGTGGGAAATCTAAAGAAAGTCAAGTATCCAACCAAGAAGTTTATTGTTATCTTTTTATTCAAGCAACAGTCTAGCAAGATACAACTAGAATAATAAAGCCACTGTTCCAGGAGTAATAATTAGTATTTTGTTTTTTAATGTAATGGAATTGATATAAAATGTTTATCAGAATTAATATTCCTAAAAACAATGTATTAATAGTATTACAATTGCTCCTCCAAAAAAAAAAAAAAAGTTATGACTGTTCATCAAAAGCATATCCTTAATTCTAATACTGTAGTTGGAATAATTGATTTCTATAATATCTTCTAATAACAAAACATGTCTTACAAGCCTAAAAGATTGGGTGAGAAGCTTTGAAAGGACAAAAATGAGACAAATTATACTGGTCTTTTGAAATGTCTCTGTCTTCTGTGGACACAAGATGTACAGGAGAGCACATGGAGAGACTTTCACCTTTCCTGATGCCATGCAACTTCTCACAAACTTGCACAGTGGATGCATCAGCATGATTTGCTCAGAAGAAATCTGTTTAGCAGAAAAATGATTCCTCCTGGGAGTTATAGATGTCCCTCAGCATTCACTAATGACATCAAGGTCACAGTCTAATATGAAACTAAGCACTTTTTTGACTCCTTATTCTAATGATGCAGTGGACAATCAATATCATCTCTTATTTCCTCGTCAGGCAACAAACATTTTTAAGAAGGTGGATGTTTACACACAATTTAAAAACAGAAGGAGAAAAATAAATCCATCTTTTTTTAGTTTTTATTAATAACATGTTTCTTTTACTTTTACAGTCACTATTTTTCCCTCTTTTTTTCTTCTTTTTTTTCCACCATAAGATGTGTCTTGTAGCAGTCCCTGGATTTTGCATAAAAATACCACCTTCAACATGAACCTAAATCAAAATATGTGAATTTCCACAAAAACCAGATGAGAATTTTGATAGACAGTTCTACAAGGTCTGAGCCACAAACGGAAACTAACATACACAGTCATGTCTGTTTCCTTCTTTTTTCATGAAAGATATAATTACATTTTCGTTAATGGTTACTTATTCACATTGTCATGATGATTTCAAAAATAAATGTTCTTTTTGTGTGGAAGACTACAGCCTAAATGTTTGTTAGCATCCAATTTAATGTCACAAGCAACAACTCTATTTATTTTCTTGTACTCAATTATATGTATTCTTATGTTCACTCCAGGGATCATCTTATTAAAACTATTAATTGTATTAATCTGCCTTTAGTAGAATTGAAGTAAAAGTATTATAAAAAATGGAAATAAATCTCCAAATTGAGAACTACCTTGGAGCTTTGTGTCAAGTTTATATATAAAAATGTAAATAGATAAATATTAATGAAATACATATTTAAAAGAGATATAACATTTTTTTATGCCAATTTGATAGCAGCTTTCATTTGGATACTGCTTCAGTAAGTCTAATAAACTAAATATCTAAAAATAGATATCTACCTTTTATTTATTAAGAAAAAACACAATGCTTACTTAAAGTAAGTGCTCTGAACACTATTCAAAGTCATTTCAGTCTCAGAAATGTGATTAGATTGCTACAATTCAAAGTGCAACAGACTGCAGCAACTGACAGTGTTGATCTTAGCTAACACCTAATGGAGTTGTGCTTTACACTTTTCAAAGTCACCAAAATTTCATATGTGAAGTCCCAGTTGGGTCCTAATTCAGATTTTGGCTATCACATGGGGAATACCAGTCTTCATTGACATGACCATAGTAAGTATTGTAAATAAGAATTTTGATATACTTGCATTTTAAATCCACATACATGTAAGTATGTGGATTTTTATTTCACATATAAATACTATTTATAAGTATTTCACTTTTTATTTAGAAGTCTTCAGGTGTCTCTTTAAAAAAACCGCATGTGACAGGATTTCTCTGTATACTGCTTTCTTTAGCATGCTTTTGTTACAATACAGTGTATTACTATGGCTTCAAATGGGACATTATGGTCTCTTAGACATGCATATCTAGAACCAAACCAAACCAGAAATGAAAGAGAAATTAAATACCTGGTTTTGGTCTTAGACTTCCATGATCTAAAGACCACTTAAAGTTTATAGATATATTTAACTTCTGTTGCTAAAACCATTGAAAAGTAGAATCTGAGAAATTAAATTTAACAAAAAACACCCCAAACATCCTGTTTTGTCTTCTGTGACATCGCAGAGACTTCTGGAAAACTAATTTTTATTTATCACAGTATATATATGTGAAATTACTCTATGATCAAAATTTTATACCACTTTAACAGGTGCTTACATATTCAGGGCTGCCTAAATACTCATATGAATCTTTGAATAAATACTAATCTTCTGCAACTTCTACCTGACTTGATATTTAAGTGATGAAAGAGTTTATAATAGAGCAACTTAAACATTGAAAAATATATTCTAAACCTTCATTCTTTGTAAACAATTTATGGGTCTAGCTATTTTATTCCTACCATGTTTTTTGCCCTTTGTCATTTGGGAAAATAGGTCTGTAGAGGTCTATTTTTTCTTTGCCTCCATATAACGCAAAACAAGACAGTTCTCACTGGGTTATTACAGTCTAATTGGTCTGAAAATTACTGATGGTCCACACTGTTATGGGAAGTGGTTTGCAGTTCATTCATAATCCACGGTATGTTGTGATTTCAGTATAGATTCCCATTAAATTCCGTGATGGGAATGTGTGATTTGATGGTGGCTCACTCTAAATGTTTATTCGTGTTTACTTGGCAATAGGCAGTGTCTGAGATTCTGCTGTGTGTGTACAAACTTGTACTCAGCCAGGACTTCCTGAAAGAGTTGAAAGAGTAGATAAAGGTACATGAAGGTAGACCTCAGCAGTGATGACAAATGAATGTCAGGCATACTCTCAGATCAGAATTCTCCTAATAGGAGCTCTTATAGAACAGCTCTTAATAATCTATATTGTAGAACAGCTCTTAATAATCTTCCTCCTGTCTTGCACTAAATTTACCCCTGAAATGCTCACTTCTGCATAAACACCACAGCTCTAAATAAAGGACACCACTAGGAAGTCTCATATTAATGATATTTCAGATGTTAGCTTTGAATTTCACTGAACATATCCTTTTTGCTTTTGGTTAATTGGTATCATTATCACAAATGTCACAGTTGCTTAATTTAATTACTTCTTACTCATATGTAATATTAATTTTCTCTTTTAGAAAGCCAAATGAAGAAATGCAAGTGAAAACAGTGTTTTGGTTTAGTTTGCCTTTTCTGTTCTGTAGAACTTCTACACAGCTGATTTTAAGGAAATACTTTTCAGAAAAACTCTTTCTTTACAAGTGATATCTTTATTTTCCTACCATATTCACAGTTTTTGGTCTAAAAACCATCCATACTAGTCAGACACCAATTCACTTAAGTGCTGAATTGTACATTTATATTTGAATATCCTAACATTTTCATGACTTAAACAAATTAATTGATTTTTTGGATTGCAGTCTCAGGATATTTCTGATTTTTTTGTATATCCTTACCTAAAGCAATAATAATTGCTTGAAGGCACTTACCATGGAATGAAAACTAGATCACAGTAGTCACATCCTCAATTTTAACTAGCTACAGAATCTTCAAAAAGCCTTTCCCATAGTCTGCATTTTTTGTTTTCAATTAAATAGTAAGTTCAGTGGTAATTATATGATAGCAACATGTTATAGCAAATAAAGAGCTATGTATCATTTTTTCTATTACAACTTCTTAAAAAAAACCCAAACAAACAAACCCTCAAACAAATAAAAAAAGTCCCAAACTAACAAGCAAACAAATCACCTTTAAGTGACTCCAGAGCCCCTCTGATATGAATAGAGCTGAAGAGAGTGATTTGCTTTCTGAAATGATCCCTGCCCTAAAGATGTGAAAAACACACCAAAATATACTGAGGAAAACACAATTGCTTAAGGTCACACAGCAAATAAGCAATCAAGACAAGTAAAGAATTGAGGGACTTTCTTACAGTTATCAGCACTTGCAGCTATCTTGTACTGCCCCAAACTTAAACCTTCTTTTCTTTGCGAGGGATTATTATATATTTCCATAAGGATTTCATCATCAGCCTCTGTTGTGTCTTTCATTGATGTCTGAGCATTTTCTAAGTCATGGCTGTATGTGCCAACTACCACATTTTAATATACAAGCCTAGAGCTATATTGGAAAAATAGGTAAAACTTACTACAGATATTCCTGGGGAAAAAAAAATTAAGTGGCAACCTTATAAAAGTTCACACTGGTGAATTATTTTCCTTACTGTGTGCAGTGGAATTCAATAGACCCCAATAAGAACTCATGAAATGAAATAATTTTAGCACTTATATCACTTTCTATAGCAAGGGTATTAATTCAAACTATATTCAACATTTATATTATAGTAAACAAAATGTGGTACTGCAGTATTCATGATGCTACAGATTAAACATGGGGAGAGATCCACTTTAATGAGAAGGAAAACAAATGTTTCTAGTTATTTGAATACAGCTGGCTGTGGAGGAGGAGATATAGTAGCCTTTCCAAATGTACAACTCTCCTCTGATAGCCTACAGGTATTTTGAAGATTCATACAAAATGTCAGAATTTAATTGACTATATAAATTAAATTGAATCTTCAATTTTGGTAATTTTCATAGCAAGAAAAGAGATCCAATAAAAATCAAGCAAGCTTCTTATAATGCACAACTAGAGAATTTGTATTTACCCTGCAGTCTTTTTAAAATACAGTACATTTACAAGGTGATATTCAAAGTAATAGAAAAAATTCTCTCTCCCTCACTTTTTCATCTCTCCCCATCCCTTATTTATTTTTGCCAAAAGAGAGATCTGTGCATTGGCACATCTGTTCAACTACAGAAAAGAAAAAACTTCATAACTTTAGTGGGTTTATGTTAGGGTATAAAGTAGATGTTCTTGTGTTAAGAAAAAACCACAAAATACATAGATAGGCTATTTTGGTACATGCTTTAAACATTCTAGATAAAAGCTTAGTCAAACAAGGTAGAAGTGTTTATACTTTTTATCTATTTTTGTGTCTTTTTCCTTAATTTTGATGTTTGGGTTTTTCTTTACTTATGTTCTGTTTTACAATGCAAGAAGAGTTTTAATACCTGATATTAATTATTTAGAGTATGACTCCCATTAGGTCATGTCATAGTTTTCACAACAGAATGTGTAACTAACAATGAAATCTAGAATCATAGAATGGTTTGAGTTAGAAGGAACCCTAAAGACCATTTAGTTCTAACTCCCCTGCCATGGACAGGGACACCCTTTACTAGATCAAGTTTCTCAGGGCTCCATCTATCCTGGCCTCAAACAGTGCCAGGGATAGGACAACCACAACTTCACTGGGCAACCTGTTCCAGTGCCTCACAGTAAAGAATTTCTTCCTAATATTTAATCAAAACAATACTCTTTCTTTCTCTCAGTTAAAAGCTTTTGCTCTTGTCCTGTCTCTACATACCATTGTAAATATTCTCTCTCCATCTTTCTTGTAGGCTCACTTCAGGTACTGGAAGGCCACAAACAGGTCACACAGAAGTCTTCTCATTTCCAGGCTGAACAAACAAAATTCTCCTAGTCTATCCTCATAGGAGAAGCGCTGCAGCTTTCAAATCAACTTTGTGTCCTTCCTCTGGACTTGCTCCCACAGGTCCATGTCCTTCCTGCACTGGGGTCCCCAGAGCTGGATGCAGTGTTCCAGGTGGGGTCTCACCAGAGCAGAGCAGAGGAACAGAATCCCTTCCCTGACCCTGCTGCCCATGGTGCTCTGGATGCAGTCCAGGACAGGTTTGGCTTTCTGGGATGAGTGCCCATGGCTGAGTCATGTCCAGCCCCTCATCCAGCAGCAGCACAAAGTCCTTCTTGGCAGGGCTGCTCTCCATCTGTCCAACCCCAGCCTGTGCTGATACCAGGAATTGCCCTCACCCAGGTGCAGCACCTTGCACTTGGTCTTGTAAACCTCATGAGTTTCCCATGGGTCACTTTTCAAGCTTATCCAGGTCCCTCTGGATGGCATCCTGCTGTTCATGTGTGCCAATCATGAAAGTGACTGAAGTACTTTCAAAAAATTTGCAATTATGTCAGTAAGAACTTAATTTAAAAAATTAAGTGGGAAGTAATAATAAAATTTGATCTTCTGCTTCTCTTAAAGCAGAAAATACATCAAAAAACTTTTCATTATGTCCTTCTTTGAGGATTTATACAAAAGGAAATTGCATTTCAAATGATGTAATATTTTTCTTTTTGTTTGTTTGTTTTATATAACTATTTCTTTGTGTTTTGCCAACTGCATATTTCTGTAGGTTTTTTCAGTTTCTTGCAGAGGAGAGGTTTGTATTTCTGCTTCATAAAGAGAACTCTCTGAAAAGAGTTTTAGGAAAAAAATAAAATTCTAAGTTCCCTACAGAAACAAAGGTAGACAAAAAGCCAAATCTGTAAAACAAATATGCAGAGAATTCAGCTGCAAGACCCAGTGAAGATTTCAGCACCAATTCTGCTATAATAATGCATTTATTATAAGTTTTGCAAAGGAAAAGGGTATTAAATTGGTTGAAAAATATAGAGGTGACAGCATAATTTGGATCCTTCAGCTTCATAAATGAGTTTTTTAGCATGAAAAAATAAAGAAATACTTCTCAAAAAAATTCAGTGTTTTATATGTACAAAGGTTAAAGACACCATTTTCTTTTAAGCAGCAGAGACAATTTGGTTTTGAAATGCATGATTAGTAACATACCTTGATAATGACATTCAACCTCAGTAGTCTGACACAGCAGAAAAAGTTACCTAGAAAAATGTTAAATATTAGTTACTTTTTCAGAGAAACTTCATAGCAAGTTTCCTTTTGGGCTTTGTGAGTTATATATTCGTGTATGAATGACAACTATTAGTCCAAATAAAGAGAAAGGACTTTTTTCACTTGGAATCCAAAACAAAAAAATATGTATTTTCTTTCTCTCTTAAAATTGTTCATCCTCATCCTCTCTACCAAATCCGGCTTAGTAAAAAATTATAAAAAATTAGAGAAGAGTTATTTCTTCTAATTATGCAAGTGCCATGGTGCAGCATTTGCATCACTTGCCCTCAATGGACAGTCAGGAAGAGCAGTATTTACTGGCATCTTTCTGCATTTCTCCTGTTTAGAAGGAAACCATTCAAAGAGGGTGGTCAGTTTTTCTCTGGATGATAATGACTGTTTCTGTTATACACCTCAGCTGCAACTGATGAGACTCCTTGAAGTGGTCTCCTCTTTCCTCATGACCTACCTGACCCATGGGCCTCTGTTGTTGGGTCTTGTCTAGCAGTTCATTGTTGGTAAGGCTCCTGCAGCTCCATGCCCTCAAGTCCAACTAGGAGCAAGACTGAGCATGTGTACTCAGTAGACACAGAAAAATATCTATACAATGTACACAAAACAGTATACAGTATGTGCTGATAGTCACACAAATCAAGAGACAGAGTGTTGCATTCCATAGTCAGACAAGAACAAAAAGCATCAATGGTCTAATTTTGCTTCTCTCCATGGTTGATCAGGATTGATGATCTCCTAGTGGAAAACCTTTTCATAGACATATAGAGGTTATATGTATCATAGAATCTAAAATCATAGAATATTTTAAGCTGGAGGAGACCAATAAAGACCAGGTTAAGCTACCTGCTCTTCTCAGGACTATGTAAAATTAAGCCACATGAGTAAGTGTGTTGTTCAGATGTTCTGTAAGCTCTGAGAGTCTTGATGCCATGACCACTTCCCTGGAAAGCCTGGCTCTGACCATCCTCTGTGTGAAGAACTTTTTCTTAATTTCCATCCTGAACTTATAAAGCAGCTTCTTACCATTTCCTTGTCAGCTGACACTGATAAGGGTATCTACGTAAGCATATGTATGGTATGTGTGTGCATGTATCTGTATGTGTGCATGTGTGAATCACCTAGCTGTATCTTTAAAAGCAAATGAATAAATAGATGTATATGCAATGTGAATCCCACTGTTACCTGGACTCAGACACATAGCCTGCACAGTACATGCCTCTGGATCTGATTCTCCCCCACTGCTTGTCAGAGATCTTTACTGAGATAGTTCCTGGCCCACTGGGAAACTGCTTACTAAGAGCACTCAGAGCACACATAAATGTAGCCCTCATAACCCAGAGCATCACAACTACAGTTACAAAGACAAGCCTCCATTCCATGCATATAGCACTATTCTGACTTCAATTCTATATATTTACTCACAGTCCATGCTTATTCTAGACTCTTAGCAACTGCAGACTGGGACTGGCAGATTCCAGTGACCTGGTCTGTATTTCTCTGAATGGCCAAGCAGCTTTCCACCTCTAACAACAATTTCTTCATAGTACATTTACTGTGAAAACAGCCAGCTTAGCTCATGATCAGACTGCTGACTCTGCCCCAGACAAGTCAAACAGTCAGTATTTTTAAGAAGGATGGTCAATGAATGCCCTTCTGTAGGTAAGATTATTTTTTGTGGTTGTTTTGTTCGTTTTTTTAAAGTATATTAATTTCTGAGCATAAAGATGACCTGACAGAGGAAGATACAGGAACAAGGAGCCTTTATGCAGCAAGAAGCTGGTGAACTGAAAATCACATTAGGGTTAAAACTATTCAAAATTAATTGTCACTCCTGGTTCATCATTGATCTACAAGAGCCTTAATTCCTAATAATCCTTCATAATTCCTTATTAGGTCATTGTGCATTATAAATCAATGTTGCCAATAAATTTCTCAAAGACCACCATCATATTAAACATATATATATATATAAATATAAAATAAGAAAAAAATAATTCTGATTTTGTATTTTGGGAAGAATTCACCTTAATGGGAATCTTTTGTTTCACAAAACAATGAAAAAAAACCCTTCAATGTCCTTTTCTGTCCTTGGTGAAACTGAACAAAAGAAATAAAAACTTTCAAAGACCATAGATAACTTTTGAAGTTCCTTGCTGTTAGTGCTATGTGAGAGACAATACATATATTAAAGAAATATAAAAAAATGTGCCATGTATGTGTAGCAGCCTGAAATTCAAGAAGAAAAGAAAGTCACTGAAGCATTTTCATATGAGAAAAAAAAAAAAAAAATGCATGGAAGATCATTTTACAGCAGCTGAAGCATTCATCTTAAAATATCAGAGAATCCAGCACCACCAGACTCAGTTATACTGGTTAAGGCTGTAGCAGTATATTGCCCTTTGAGCTTACTACAGAATCACAAGCTGCAAAAAAATATAAATGATATCTAATGATAGGATTCCAACACTGTGGAAAGTCTTTCAGGGTTGAAATCGTGGGGAATATTTTCAAGAGGAATCCATGCCTATGATTTTTTTTTAAGTTGTCATGAATTCATCAAGAATTGTTAGTTATGTAGCACTCCTCAAAAATGGAGTCAAGTGAGATTCTCTTGATTTTTTTTTTGTTAATTAGGATGACAATGAAGCAAATAAAACAATAAGGGATATCATCAAGGAGAACAGATTGAGTATAAAATTTGTTCCATAATAGAATTTTAATAATAAATTTCTATTTTGAGGTAATGAAATAATATAACCAGAGTACTACAATGACTCACATTTATTTGAATTACTCTAACACCTAGATCTAGGTATTCAAGAGACCTAAAATGAGAATTTTAAAAGTGTTATATGCCTACCTTTTCCTAGCTCTTGAAATGTCATATTTATAGGCTGCAACTCACAGTACAAGAGTGCTAGTTGTTATGTGGGGTTATCCTGAAATTTATTGTCTTAAAAAATTTGCTTTGTCTGAAGTGGCAGGTAATATTTTAAAATTAAATAAAGTGATAGGTAGTTAGGAGAAAAATAATGTAAAAGCATAACATTTCCATGGAGAGGTGTGTGTGGGTACAACCTAAAAAATTACAGAGACATTTGTATGTGAAAAATCATACACTCAAAGTGCATGAACAAAATACTGGTGTGCTATAGTCTTACTGATATTATCAAGTTTAAAAGCAGAGGTTCCCTTGTTTCAAATATTGCACATCTGTCATAACTAATTGAAATTTGTGGCATTAATTTATATTATACTTTCTGAAGGAAGAGATTAAATTTCATTCAGGCTGTCCATTATTTCTTAGTCTAAAATGTTTGTGAATTTAATCAAACTAGATTTTGCCAGTCCTATAATGTCTGCCATATTGCAGAATCATGTTTGCTCAATTCCTGTTGCTGACTAAATAATTATTTTAGCAAAATGGAATCCTCTTCAGGGAGTCAATAAGCAAGGCCCAAGCAGGAAGCCCTATAGCTTGAAGTGTACTTTATTGCAGTTGGATGCCTGAATCTGATGAGATAGCAGAGCTTGGATTCTTCCTGAAAACACCAAAATGCTTCCTTTTCTTGTCTGCTACAAAGTATTTGGTATCTGCAAAAGGCAGTCATAGATTCTATATGCAGGGAAATGTATCTCTATAGCCTGGAAAATATATGTATTTAGGAGGATCTAATCAGTATTAAACCCTCCAATCAGCTTTTCCTACAGGTTAGATATTCCACATTAGGAACACATAGATAGGGACAAATGGGAATATTTCTTCCCTATTCTGAAATGCAGTCTTATACTAAACTTCTGCTGGTGCTCTCCAGAGACCATTTCCACCCCCAACAGCTCTATCATTGCACAGTTCTATGATTTAAGCAAACAAATGCTAAAGAAGAGAAAACATGGGGCAATCTGCAAATTGATCTAGTTGAAGTTGTCCCTGCTCATTGCTGGGAGGTTGGATTCAATGACCTTTAAAAGTCACTTTCAAGTCAAATGATTGTCTTTATATGTATGAAGCAAAGCAACGCAGAATCCCCAGACCTGCACAAAAGAATGAATTTTTATTTCAAAATACAGGCCTTTTTAATCATTCAGCCCAATTTCAGCTACATGGTTTTAATCATAACAAACATAATCCAACCAACCACTATACACCATGACATGAACACCCAATGGTTATATAGCTTGTTTTTCTGCCTCTAATTCAGCTGAGTCACTTTCCTACAGTCCTTTTCTGCTTAGCCCAAGGAGCCATCCTGAGCCTTATAAAATAAGACTTTACCTATATGCAACATTTATCTATGAACCTATCTTTCGAGATTTAGGATTTGAAACCATAAATAGGGAAAGTGAATATTTTATAAGAGAATTGATAACCCTACACAAGTTAAGGATCTTAGATCTGGCTGATGTTCAAGGGATTTGAAGTTCTGCTTTTCTAAAATCCAGCTGGCTTTCAGGTATTTCTTGACAGCAGTTCTTTATCCACAGAAAAGTAATTCTCACTGACAGGGTTACCAATCTTTTTTCTAAGGCTCTGATCTGCATGTGAGTTAAAACTTAAATACATCCAAAACAAGCTGAACTTTCTCAAGATAAGTCAGCAACTGATCCTGAGTAGAACTTTATGTTTAATTTTAAGAATTATTTTCAGGATAAAGAGTAACAACAGAAATTGCTTCAGCTACAGGTTTACACTAGTTTTGAGAGGGTCTTTTCTTTCATCTTTTCATTTACTCACCCGCTGTAAAGAATTAGAAAGACTACAGGATCTGACCTCATAGTTTTTAACTTAATAGGTTATATTTTGATGTCCAAGTGTATTTCTTGATATTCACCTTACATTATTATCTTCTACACTGAAAGAATACAGTTTGCAACTATTTCAAATAATCTGACAGGAATTGAATCAGAGTTGGAAAACAGTACCTTCAGTTTGTTCTACTTTATATAATTTTATATAAAGTTGTACTTAAACAGCTAGCAGGGACATTTCTTGACAATTCCTTTATTAGTATTTGTTTTGCTTGTCTGATTTTTTCTTCTTTTTTTTCTTCTTTTTCCTCTTCACATTTTGCTTATATTTTAAATGGGACTTCAGAAATCATTTAATTTTATTTATCTTGCCACAAGCAGATCTATTTCTGGAATTGCCGAGAATGCTTGGAGTAGCAAGCCTCTGAGTAAAACCTCAGTTCTGCTGGGAATTTTTCAATAACATCTTGATGCCTGCTTCTGGCAATCTGCATTTCATTGTTTGAGAGCAAATACTATCTGTTTACAAATGAGATATATAGAGATTTAACTTGGTTTCCCCAAAGTAGAGATTCCTATTGAAAAAGCAGAATGACAGGCAGGAAATACTGGTACAATATATTTTACACATTCTGCTCCATCTTCTATTTTTAAATTATGCAAAATTTAGGCTTAAAAAGGTGATAGATGGGTCACCTACAATACAATCTTTTAGTTAGCCAGACATCAATTTATCACAAGTGAGAACTGATTTACTGAGAAAAAAGCAAACAATTTACTTAGACCATGCAAAAGCCTTATGAAAGAAAAAAAAATGGATCAAAAATATTTATTTTTTTATGTGTTCTTCTTCAGTTTGATCCCTGTGACTGAAGTAACTGTGAAAATACTAGGAACAAGCATTATTTTTAACTTCCGAACTAAAGTACTTATAAAATTTGCTAGGACTAAAACTAAATGTCAAAGGTGGATTGAAGGATTTGTGTTTGTGTAGTTTCACAATCCCTTGGAATATTCCTTCCATTTTGAGGAAAACATTCCTGTTTTTTCAAGCTTTCCTTTTACTATTTCCAAAGAGTTTGGTTTGATGTATTTTCACCTGGACTACCTGTTATGTGTGGGAAATTTTAATACAGTCGTAAGACTCTAAACAACTTAATCAAGGCAGGAATTAAAATATAATTGTAGATGTTAAGAACATTCAAGTGTTGGGGGGCATGGGGGGGAAGGTTGTAACATTCAATAGATGCTGTTTTCAATTGCTTGGTTGATGCAGGAAGAAATGGTGAGGGTAAAAAAATGAGCAAGGCTTTGCTTGTAGCATTTCCTTGGGATATGAACAAGTGAGCATCATACTGCACAAACTATAATGCTAATTTCAGTAGCATCCATCCTGCACAAAAAAGGGAGAAAATTAGAGGTTAAACAGGGTTGAATCACAACTTGTTTCTCATTTGTTCCTACAGGGTTATGGTAGAGCCGTAACCAAGCAGTAGTGGGAGACCATTGATAATTGAAATAATGATTATTCCATAAAATATCTATCTATAATATCTAGATCTAGATCTAGATCTAGATATAAATATATAAAATCTATATAGATATATAAAATTTATATAGATATATAGATATATAAAATATATATCTATCAATGCCAGTGATACATATGCCTTCAAGAAAAATATTGTATCTACCTGATCTAAGTCCCTATCTCAAATCCCTAAGAGCATCCCAAAAGGCTCAAGCCACCTATCCTTCAGAAACTAAATCCTGTTCTCCAGCAACTTTGCTGAGCTGGGACTTGAATTATTGCTTAAAGAATTATGACCAAGAAGTGCCATTTAAGGTACTTAAGGATGTCTGAGTTAATTTCACAGCCTTAACACATATGACACGATCTTCAGAAGAACCAAGATATCTCAAATTAGAGGTCAAGTAGAATAATAGAGTAAATATTTGGTACCAGAAACCTATATTGATAGGCAACAAAAATCTTCCCATAATTATTTTACAGAGCTTTGTGTCTGTTCTGACCTATGTCCTTCTCTGTTTTTGAGATAGTTTTACAGTTTTTTAATATTTTAATTAGGAAATTCTACACCTAAGTACATCTAAACTTTTTGTACCAGTTGTCTGACCTATATGTGAGTGATAATGATAGCATGCTGCTATCTGGGGAGATACAGTGCACTCCCTCTTGAAGAAGAAAGTCACAGTCGCAAACAGAAATAGTTCTCATTGATGAAGAAGCAGATGAGATCAAGTGTGAAGCAAAAAATTTCTCTGTATAAGTAAGGTTCACACAACAGGATTATTTATATTAAATGTTTCTCAAAAATATTAAAACAGTCACAAACATTTTTTACTAATGCATGTAGCTTTTATATAAACCTAAAGTCTTTCAAGGAGGTAAATATACATATACATACATACATACATGCATACATACATATATATAAATACAATAAATAATTAAAACTTCAATTAAAAAAAGAACCAAGAAAATTCTATGAATATATTTAGGAACACCTAGTAAATTTACCTCAGACTTGTTTTTGATAAAGGTCTCATTTAAAACAGTCTGCAAAAATTTGCAGTTTTCAAAATATTTAGGAAGAGTTACCTTTCATTCTTGACAACATCAAATCCTTCTTTCACTTTTTTTTAATACCATTTGATAAATGGAGCACATTAATTTGTGGTACATTCAGTGCATTTAGATAAAATATAATTAAGAGTCTATCTTGTTTACAAAACTAGCATGTTGAGACTATTAATGGGCAATTCACTCACACAAAATACTGTTATACACCAAACAGGAAAATAAAATGGAGTAATTATCATTTGCCTATTTGTAGGTTGGTTTCTAAAATTAAATTCCAATAACTGTTTTAGTGTAACTCAGATAATACATAGATCAGCTGTACTCAAGTGAGTTAGGATGTTTATTGCCGTAAATAATGCTGAAAGAAACTCCAGCTAAATGTGATTACCACAGCCCTAGTCATTCCAAGCGTTCTTTCAATCTGGGACAATACAACACAAATTTTATACTGCTTCAAAATGACTGTTCTTTTGCCTTTATTCCCTCCACCTTTTTTTCTTCTCTTTTCCCATGGGCACAGAGAATAATAGAATCAGAGCTTGGGTTCAAAAGGACCTTAAAATTATCTGGTTCCAGACCCCCTGCCATGGGCAGATATACCTTCCATTAGATCTGGTTGTTCGGGGCTCTGTCCAACCTGGCCTTGAACCTTTCTGGGGATGGGGCATACACAGCTTTTCTGGAAAATCTGTTCCAGTTCCTCTCCATCTTCACTGTAAAGAATGTCTTCCTTGTATCTAATGAAATATCTCCATTATTAGTTTTAAACTCTTCCTCCTTGTGCTATCACTACCTGCCTGTGTAAAATTCCCAATCTCACTTTCTTATAAGCTCCCTTTATGTATTAAAAGGCTGCAAAAGGGTCTTCCTGGACCTGCTTCTTCTTCAGGATGAACATGCCTAACTCTCTCAGCCTGTCTTCATTGGAGAGGTTCTCCAGCCATTAGATCATTTTCATGGTCCTCCTCTGGACCCACTCAAACAGATCCATGTGTTTCTTTGCCCGAGTACTTCAGACCTGGATTCAGCACTCCAGGCAGGTTTTCACAGGGGCAGATTACAGGGGCTGTGGATGCAGCCTACTATGTGGTTTGCGTTCTGAGCTGTAGTGAACACTGTCTACCCATACAGAGCTTTTCATCCACTAGAACAGCCAAGTCCTTCCCTGACTGGCCACTGCTCATCTGTTCACCCCCCAGTCTGTACTCATATCTGAGATTGCTCCAACAGAAGTCCAGCACCTGCACTTGCACTTGCTGAACCCCATGAAGTTCTTGTGGCCTCACTTCTCAAGTTTTTCCAGGTTCCTGTGGATGGCATCCCATCCTTCAATTGTGTGAACCAGACCACTCAGCTTCATGTCTCCTGCAAACCTGCTGAGGGTGCACTTGATCAAAGCTGTCTCTGATATTGATGAAGATATTGAAGGGCACTAGTCCCAGGACAGAGCCCTGTGTGTTATTACTTGTCACTGACCACCACCTGGGCATAGAGCCATTAACCTCAACTCTCTGGCCACAGACAATTAATTCCTTATGCAATAAGTAACATGACCCTAACTTTTCTAAGTGTTCATCCCAAACCCATTTATGTTCAGTAAATATTTCTGGTGGAGCTGAAGAAGGAATTATATTATGTTCTTCTGTAATAGTTCTAAAAATAATTTGGAGGAGGAATATGCCAGAGTTATAACTGAACATTACACAATGTTTTAGTAGTACTACAGTTAATATATGCAGAGCCCTAAGAGCACTGCATTATCAGAATAAGCCCCTCAACAGATGTTCCACTGGAATAGCCCAGGGGAGACACAGTCAGAGCCTGGTTTACAAATGCTTCAGTTGTAAGTCTAGATTTAGATGGTATGATATCCTCTTCATCTTTCTCTGATATATATAAGCTGTATCATAGAGCACATGCAATTCAAATACTATTTTTTCTTTAGTATAACAGACATTTATAGGAATATAAAATATATACTGTTGAAGTGCTAAACCAATACAGGTCCTTTAAAATATTAAACTTTTCTTCGTGTCTTAGTGTGAAACTTTGCCATGTCTTCATGAACATTAAAATGTACACTCAGAAACCTATATGCAACTAAACTTAAAAATTTTGCCTTCTGGTCTAAATGACTGCTTGGTGAGGTAAATGTCAACTTTTTCCAGACTGCATGCTATTAGAAATTTTTATATTAAGCCACCAACCTCTGCTAATTGCATTTTGTTTGCTTTATGGATGTCTAGAGCTTTGCAAGGTGTGAAAATTTTACCTGTTGTAGTAGTTCCATGTAAGAACTGGTCACTACAGTGCTAAAGCACACTGAGTATAACCACTGATCAAAAAAAAAAAATCAGTATTAAAGAACATGTTTAAAATATGCCTAACTTGTGAAAATAGGAACATATGTAACAGTTCATATTTAAAAACACAATGGTACTTAAAAAATTGTTAAAGACTTTCAGAAAACATGTTCTAACTTCATTCAATTTAAAGATTTAGAGATAAAGAAGTGGTTTGATGAAAATCAGCATTTTAAAGTGATAAAATTTCTTAACCAACAATACAAATAAAGTTCAACCAACCAGCCAAGTTGCATAGTCATTCTCTAGAAATGAACTATTCAGTTGCTGATCTCAGTTATAAGTCAGTACAGCTGCAGAATTATTACTAAGATCAACTTAAAGTGTTAGTCTTTTGTTTTACTAAAAGCTTAACTTTTCATATCTAAAGGACCAGGAATAATTATTAATATATACATTTATGTTTAGAATTCAGACCTTATTAAAATCAAATATTTTTCTGTACTTGAATATCATTTGTTAGTTTCTGCTATCCTGTAAATGATACATAATGGTGGAAACTACTGAGACTGGTAACAAAAATGTTAATTTCAATTTCTAAATAAAAATTAGTCTATTTTTACATATTCATATACTTGAGCATAATTTTCTAGTTTATCTACCTGTAATAGTTTTCTTAGTAAAAACTTCAAAAGGTTCTTTGAGTTTTCAAATATACTTTTGTAGAATAGTAAAAGGATTCACATAGTTCTATGACCAGCCTATAGATTACATAAGAATTTTTCTTTAATTCATTTCAAATTTTAAATAATATTAGAAGAAACAGCCTGTTAAGCCAAGAGATTTTAAATAGGTGCGTACATAAACAAATATAAAGAGATAAATGTATACAAATTATTTTTTCCTTCTTACTAAGATTACTAAAATTATTTGGAGAAAACCAATGTGTAAGAAATAAATAAAAATACCTGGATAACTAAAAACTGTTTTTCTAGATTATTATATCAATAATTATTTCATATAAACAGAGAAAAAATTATTCCGTTTTCTCTTAAAAATTTCTCATTATTTGTTCATTGTTTTCTTCTAATTTCTAGGTACCCAGTTATCCTATTCTTCAAGAAAATTTAATGCATGAAACCAAAGATTAGAATATACACTAAATAGCTGCATTTAGCTAAAAAAATGAATGATAAATTGTGTCTGAGCAAAGTCCTGGGTTGTAGTGACTAAATATATAAGTGCAGTGTCCACAGTCATAAATGGAATGATAGTCAAGATCCGTGATTAACTAGATTTAAAAGAGGAGTCAGCAATTGGAGGCTGAAGGGGCACTTGCAGTCTATTTATACACTGGTGTGTGGAGGAGGTGGGAAATTATACCCTCAGAGTAAGGGTGAATAGGTACTCTGTTTAATGTGTGACTCCAGAGAGCACACAAGCCATGTGCCAACAAGGGTAGGACATTTTCACTCTGTACTACAGGATGGAACAAATGTATCACACGGCAAATGTGCATGTTATTGTCAAATTGCATTGATCAGATTTTAAAAACTATTTCAGGAGAAACTGCGTCCATCCCTCATTTCATGATGTCGTCAGAACCGGCATTCTGATTTCATTTTCAGTCCTCTACCCTCATTGTCCTGTTCAGACATCTACTCTTGATAGAGCAGCAATTTTCCATATACAAGGTGCCGTTTCAATTCTTCACACTGCTAACATTTATTTCTCTCTTCTTGTCACGTCACCCATGCTTTATAATTGTTATTGTTATATTAGGTTTTTCAAAAATTCTTCATTATTGTTGGCTAACAGTGGCTTAGATTGACTATTAGTCAAATATTCCTTATTAAAGTCAACTTTTACTTTCAGTTTCTTGCCTGAAAGGTTTTCAGCCAGATAGTTTGAAGCCTAAAACTTTCATTTCCATTATCATGATATTTTGGGGTACAAATATAATATGTAGGGAACTACATCTTTTTCCCAAGAAAAAATAGTTTAGAAGGAGTCAGTAAGTTGAAGCTAAAACCCCAGTGTTCCATCAGGGTTAAGCAGATAAATGTATGCTTCAGAGACTGATACTTGAATTTGAATGATTGGTTCATTCTGTTTGAGGGCACGGAACATATGATGCTTTCTGGACATATTTTCTGCAGCAAACAGTGCCTGAAAAGCAGTTTCAAAAGACAAAAACTCTGTAACAAAAATTTGCACTCTATGATTTGTTACTGTATTCTACTTGGATTAAAAATTGTGTTCAACTACTTAAGACCTCAACAGCAACACCTATAAAATTATATGTGAATTTTAGGCAAGTAAAAATGATAGCATTACTAATATTTAATATATGTGGTTATTTGTATAGACATCCAACATAGAAAAAATATCAAATAATTTTAAACATATCTACAAGTTTAAACTACTTTAATCATCATAAAAGATTTCCAAGTTCTTCTTTGTCATTTAGACATCTGAATTACTGTTCTCCTTTGTTGCCATGTACATCTTAAATTAATTTTCTAAGCATTCCATTCTGTAATTCTGCTCTGAACTCAGATATTTTTGTATTATATTTTACTTTCTAACATGAAAAACACTAGAAAGAAAATGTGAAAGATACTTGTGACATTAATTGTGCATCATTCCTTATTATTGACAATTCATTTGAAAGTCTTCTTTCACCTGATTCCATTAAGACCCTGTGTTTGTTTAGGGAACATGAGTCAAGTAAGTGCTATTGATGAAGCCTCAGCTTTAAAGGAAACAGCATGTTCAGCTTTTGTGACATGCAAAGGGGTTGCATACTGCTTGTAGTGCCATTTGGAATAACTAATTTGGTGTAGTGCATATGTAACTATTGCTGTTTGATACAGGTTTGCTTTCATCACATTCCAGTAAACTAATTTTTATCCATATGCTTGGCTCACACATAGAATGACTCATTTGATGTCAGGAATGTGGGCTGTATTCATGCATTTGATAATGTATTTTTCTTCAGAATTGTATAACATTATAAGCTGACAATGAAGAAACAACAATTATTATCTTAAGTGAGACAAGAGAAAATTTTAAAACCCAAAGACAAAATTGTTTAAATTAAGCATTATTTGTGTATTAATGGAAAGATGCAATGGTCTGATTTCACTCTCATTATATAAAGATATCGGAATACTTTCAAAGTAAATGCCTTAATAAAAAATTATAGAGTTTTTTTTAAGTACAAAATTAAATTAATTGAACAATTTTGTTCTCTGTAAATTTATCCTGAAAAGGATATGGAAACATTTGGGACATTTATTAAGAGGAAAGCAAGTCCATCTGCTATGGGAGACATGCCATTGTGCAGATCAATGGCAGAATAGCTTTAAGCAACATTCAAAAGAATTTCTACATCGAACTGAGTAATGACTCACAAAGGAAAATCTTGTGGGGTTTAAACAAGGGGGAATGTGCGCAAAGTTACGGCTAGGAGAGAAAAGAGTGAGAGTTGGGGAATGAATCAAGAGTTCCATTAAGAAGAGGAAGAGGAAGATTCTGGTTAAGATTTTTCTCTTTCACATTAAGATAGTTAAGATTATTCCCTTAAGATATTTTCCATGCTTCAGTGAATGTTTTTTGTTTGTATCAAACCAAAATTAAAAAGCATTCTCTTGAAGCTGTTATTTAAACATTGCAAACTGTACAACAAAAAAATTTGCTGTTTTTTCATATGTGCACCTAGTTGTGCAAGATGATATAAATAGATCTTAAATTGTTAACTACAGATATATTTTAATCTCTGTTGTCTAAATCTCTTACCTGGTTTTGCCCACATAAAGATCTCTAATGCAATAATAGCAGTACCCTCTTCAGTATTCTTTTGAGCAGTATGTCAAAATTCCAAACATCCATCCAAGTAGCATCACAATAAATGAAATGCACTGTGACACATCAATAAGTGTTGGCAAAACAAAGAAACACATTTAATATTTCAGAATACCTCTGTCCTTTATTATGAGACAGGGATTTCATGACATCCTAAAATGTCTTCCAAAGAGACATCATTTCAGTTCAGGACCCCGATTTCTGTATTTTAGTGGCAGAATCCATCAGAAAGAAGGAAAAGTGTCACTGGCTTCTGTTGCCTTGGCAACTTGTGTTGCCATACAACAGGCTGGGTTCCTTCTAGCAGGTTTAAACTTTCAGTCTGCTGAAAGACACACTGCAATGACAGCAGAACAAATACCTTTTGCTAAATGCTTTCCTGATAGGAAAACAAGATAATATTTTGCATATTTTTTCACTACCTTTGATGCTCTTTCCCATTTGCTTTGTGATATGCTTGTTGATATCATTAGCTGTGATTAATCCAAATTCTAAATCCTCCTTTATGTCTCTTATTTTGGATATATAATATTTGCTCAAATTCCCTCATGATAGTACTTTTTTCCATACATGATCTTTTTTACAATTGCAAATGTTGGGATGGCTGAAGAGAACCAATTATTAATTTTTATGGGGTTTTTATTCAATCTGTTTGCACTTTCTCTTCTTGTGAGTGCTACAATTTTAAAATATTTGTCATAATGAGATAACTGGGTGGGATTAGACATCTCTAGCTGCAGGGCAAATTTAAGGACTAATGCAGCTGTTCCCGTAATTGGCATGTCGATAAAGGCTACCTCTGGTGGGGTTGGAGCTTTAGACAAGCCTGTCTGGAGCAGATGGTACAGAGCTTCTCTGTGATATAAGACACACTATTATCTACAGACACCCAGGTGGGAGTCCTCTGATCCGATGTAGATGCCTGAATTTAAACTAGTTACCATAGGTTCTTTTTATTGCCAGTGAAGAGAAATAGGCACTGTTAGGAAGACATTTATTTCTACCTAATGTAGACTAATAAACTAGGAAAGATGAACTTTGCCCTACCTGTTCGTATTTCTCTCTGTCGTATAAAAAAGAAGCTTAGTGTCTAACTCAGATGGAGAGGTCTACTCAATGTCTAAAATTGGATGAGCTGAATCTATTTTTTATAGGTTTCTGGAGACCCCAGTTATCATTGCCCTGGCCATTAACTGAGTATCATTTTGCAATTCTTCTGGCCACATCTTTCTTCTTTTAATTACACTAGAAGATTCATTAGTCACTCTTAGCCATGAGTTAAATTAATCACAAGTCATTTAACTTGCTTTAAACAAGCAGGCATCTGGGTTTAACCCAAATTGCTCTATGGGAAGGCACTTATATGCTATTGTTTAAATTCCTTTCAGCGCTGTGTTTAACTTGTGTTTGGGCATCAACTCAAGATGCAAAAGCATAAAATAATCTTTTTTCAAAGCAGCTGTCTGCACGTAAACTGAGTGCGTATGTTCTGATTATAATTGATGGAGATATGGGACATAATGCAGTTGTCAATCTGGAGGCATCCACTGCCGTTCCACACTACCTAGGGTAAAGGAAACTTCAGGGCAAGGTTAGCAGATAGAGCACAGAAGCAACAAATGACCTGTGTCCTGTTGATCTAGCTGGAGGCTGAGTGACATACTTACAATACAATCTAAAAATATTTTAGAAATTATGACCAAGATACCAGCTGAATTTTTCCATAGTAAGACATTCAGTTGACCAGTTATATCACATAATCATACAGTAATTCCCTGACAACTTGTCATAAATATAAGGCAATACAATTCAGTCTATGCTATAAAGCCAACTATATGCTCAAGCTTTATTATATATTATAGGTTCAAGATTTAAAGTTTATATTAGCTTTTTTTGTGAACAATTCTATCCAAGTAGGTATAGGGACAGTGTTTGCAAAAGAGGTGAAGGAATGATTTATAATAATTTATAAAAGCAGAGTGTTAATTGCTTATCTAGGAGTCTGTTTTCCAAAACTGTGTTTATTCAGGAAACAATTGACTGCTGCTGAGAACAATGAGGTTACACACAAAGTATAAAGAAAGATAAGAATTTATCCTAAAGTATGCTCGTCTCCTCATTTTTGATTATTTTGTTTACAGATGACTTGATTTGTGTCTGCCAGCAAGTCACAAGTAAATGAATGAACATTTATAGAAACCCATTCTGTTGTTTTGTATTAATTGGCTTAACTATAGGAACTCAATCCTTCATGGATGTACTGCAGTTGCTGTAAAGCACTTCAGTATTTTCTGTAAGAACCTGGTGCAAAGCAGGATGAGTTTTTTGTGTGTTTTTGATGTGCCCTCAAGTGATTTGCATTTTCTTATTTTTCTTTCTGTTTTCTGGGACACCTGGGCCATTTCTTTCTCCTCCAGCAACTTTGGTACCTCAGTCAATGTAAATTGGCAGATATCTGTTGATTTCATTGGTAACATATTAATCTACTTCAGCTTAGAGTAGCTCCAGGGTTGTAGAGGTGACTCTACAGAACAGACATCTTCAGCATATATTCAGGACAGCAAAGTTCTATGCCAAAGGTATAGATGCAGCCTTCTCCTCTGGGACACAAACTCTCTAAATATGCACACTGTATCACATATATATTTCAAAAATATGTTGTCAGAAGTATTGTGTCTGGGCCCTCTGGGTTCAGGGCACTGACACTTATGAAATTCTTCTCCTTTATTAATCAATGACCATGGAATTTTTAGAGTGATAATTGTGTCTTCTTTCTTTCTCTCTTTCCCTCAAAAGTAATTTAGCTTATTTTTATTTATTTTATATCCCAGTTTTACTTCTTTAATCTTACTCTTCTGTCTATTTCTCCTTATAAATCACAAAACTACTCATAAACATCTGAAATGATTCTTTCAGGAAGTGAATCCAAAATGAAAGATAAAATAAGTCATGGCTTGGGATTTCTCTACAGAACAGCAAACAGTGAGGATTTTGGTTTATGAAAAGGAAACCATTTTCTCTGCTAGCTCCAACTGTCCCATTCAGTGCCACAGTTACCAACACATCTTTTGGACAGGGCAGTATTATTTGTATTTAATAGCATTTTGTAAGATCCCATACAGAAAACTATAGTTTTTTTTATAGTTTTTTTCTAAGCATAAAAATTTTTAATTTTAAAGTCCTTTTATCTTTCTGGAAGAGACATTAAAGGAAAGTGGTCAAGACTATAGATGAAGAAAATGCATTGAGTCATTCTAAATTCATGTTATTTGTATTCTACTTGAGAAAGAATGCAACATCTCTGTTTATTCTTAAAGTTTCAGTAGAACATTGGTCCAAATGTATTTAGCTAAGGATGCATTCTTTGTCTAATGTATGGAAGCAAATTGCAAGGAAATTAGCAGAATTTATTCAATTTCTTCATTAAAAATATGAACAATGAAAACAATAATTTACCCTGAAAAACTATTTTCATGAAAATATAACCAATCTGCTGTCACTTGTTGGTATTTTGAAATTTTCACTGTAAAAAGAGCCTAAATTCTTCTGTCTGCTTTCTGTTAAAGGAGAAAAAAAATAAAAATAAGAAAAAATATGTCCTAAATTGGATTTTCCATTTTATTGAACAAGGTTCTTATAAAATATTTTTTAAGTATCATATATTATACCTGTTTAAATATTAATAAAATTTGCCAGTGGTATATGGTGTTTGTTTACCTTTTGATGTATGGGTACTGTATGCTTTGTACTGGGCAAAGCAGGATCTTATGCCAAGGAGAAAACATTGCTTTGTTGTTTCCTCTGGAACACCTCTGCCTGCTCACCAGAGGGATGGTTTGGGGACGCAGTACAGGGCAAATAGAGAAAAATCCACTCAGCACAAGATCCTGCACCATGACTTGGGACTCACTGACTCCTCAGCTGTGTTAATCTGAACTGAGCTGAGGGTGGGTGCACTGAATGCAGCTGCTTGATGCTATCTGAAACAGAGGTGCTTGCTGAATGGACTGGGAGCTATTCTGGGTGCAAAAAAGCACTTAATATTAAACAACTCTGTGGTGCCAGAGCATAAGAGGACAAGACAGAGGAAGAGGAAAAGCTTTCAGCAGCACCAAAGTGCCACTGGCTTTGAAAGCTTCCTGAAAACATAAGATGTAAGCAAGCAGGAGGCCTTTCATGAGGCACTGGTAAAACCCACAGCCAAGCCTGACCAATGACAGAGAAAATATTTTTTTTTTTCCCTAGAAATCTTTGGACTAGCAAGCCATGCAAAGGAAATGATTTCTTACAAGGACATAGTAGACTGCAATTTTCAAGACTTTTTGCTTAGTTTCAATTGAGAGGCTAGAATTTTCTCCATTATAGTCTACTTGTCCTTGTGATGAAAAATTAGCTGGTGACTAGATTTTTCTGAACATTTGCTTTTCTGGAGGAAGATGGGTAGTTGCACTTCAAAGGTTGATAAAAATACTTTTTAGAGAGTGAAAGACTGGAAATTTGTATAATTACTTTTCAGAAAGTGGGAGGAAGAAAGGAAGAAATGAAGAAAAGAAGGAAGGAAGAAAGATCATTTTCTTCCTCCCAGTCCTATGGCAAAGTTGAAAATTGTAAATAATCTGATTGTTTTTATATTAAGACAAAACATATTTTTGCTGTTTAATGAGTTTAATCTGAGTTTAGGCAAGTCATGCTTCCAACTGAGATTTTAATACAGGAAAAATTATTAGGTTATAATCATAAAGATGAAGACATTTACAGAAGTCAAGGCTATTAAAATGTCTCATTCTTTAGGTGCATTTTCTGTCTGCCACAAAAATTGTGAAGTTTCAGTTTGCAGTAAGAAACAAATCAGGAGGATTCAGTATTTTTTAATATTATACTAAGAAAATTTAATGGGTCAGTGTAATATGGAAAACTTTCTTAAAGCATCTAGAGTAGTAAAGCTAGTAATCTTTGACATATTATAGTTATTAATTATAACTCACTGAAGACAGTCTTAAAAAAATACACGAAGGCAGGTGAAAAAGAATGACAGACATTCTTAAATAACTTTATTAACGTGATGACTCATTGACAGAGCTTATTGAAATATTTTCAGTTAGCATGGTATTAAGTTAAACAATCTATTTTTCCTGGTGAGCAGTGAAGTATGATTTTATTTCATAATAATAAACAAAAAGAAGTCATTGACCATTTTGAATCCATCTTTTCATTTTAATCTCAGCAAAAAGGAAGAGAAAAAGCAATGTGCATGAATACTGTAAATTAGGACAACAGCTAGAAATTAGGACTGGAAAATATAACATAAGAATTCAGAACCTTACAGAACACTGAAAGATATAAGAATAAGAAATGAGGAAAAGGCAATGGTAAATTTCAGAGAATCTCTGATAAGACTGAAGAAAATAATGAAAATAAATATAAGTTTATCTTTTTTCTCAATAATATAATATTAGAAAACAATATACTATAAAGCAGTTTTTCCCTCATATCTTGAAGGATATTTTTTAAAGAAAATGTTTCTGATGACCAATCTCTCTTCTGACTTCTGAAAACAGCGCTACTACTTATGACCTTTCACAACATTTGCAAAAGATTAATACTGAGAACAAGAAATTTTTTTGAAAATTACAGATGAACATAGGAAACCATGACACTTGAAGAATCTAGACAGTTTCAGTCAATGTAAGTCTGACTCTTACTGTGCAAGATTCTTAAGAATCTAATGTGACTCTTTGTGATTAGCTGCTGCAAAGTTACCAACTCTTTCCCTCAGGTGTTGCTGCCCTTCTTTGCATCACTTTATTTGGGAATATTTAATTATTCTCCAAGAGGGGTCTGCAAGTAGAAAATATACAAACAAAGACATAAAGCAATAATTTATTGGCTAGTACATGAAATATGCAGCTAGATATTTTGAACTCCTGGGATAAACATTAGGGTGTTCAACACCCCCACGAAGGTGCAGAAAAGGCAGGTGTTGCTGCCCAGAGAGGCATTAGAGAAGAGAATCATCAGCCTCATCTGCTCCCTAAAATGTTACTAAGATAAGTTGCTGAATCCTTGGTTCCTAGCTTCAAGATATTATCCCTCTTTAAACTGCCACCCCATGAAGACCACTGACAGACAACAGACTGACATGAATGACATCAAGTATCTCCTTGGACTGTTCTTCTTTCTTTAATGACAACCAAGTTGACAAATTTCTTCCTGAATCTTTATGATAATCACAGGCTCCATATCTGAAATTATGCTTCTGCCTGTAATTTTCCCTCTTATCCTACTTAGCCCCACTTTCTGGACCTTCTCATCACTTAAGGATTTTGTCAAAAGTCTGGACCAAAGTTGTGCTGCTGAGGTACATCGGAGATGGGCCAGGGTAATAGAGACTACCAGGCCCAGAATAGTCAGGGGAGGTTACAGCAGAGGTTACAGTAAGAACAGATTTTATGAGAGTTCAATTTCCATGGCTGGCCTGGACACGTGGAATAGAATTGATTGCACAGCGACTTGGCTTCAGCCCACTTTGCAGCAGTGTGTAAGTTAGGTGCCTAATTACTGGAAGCTTCCCTCCTGTCAGGAGAGACAGAGAAGCTTCTCCAGGCAGAGAATTAGACCTTAATGGCCTAAATAAATATCTGTAGATGCCATCCTCTCCTTTCGTAACCCTCTCTCCCTAGGGGAAGCTTTGTCTAACAGTCCGAACTAGGTAATTTAGTAAGAAAAATTCTGTACTTCCTAGGATAAACTCAAGTCTTTACTGACAATAATTTCTTATTGGAAAAATGAGAATTTACCCAGCATTTACTGATAAATGATTAATGCTCAAACCCTTACTCACAATTTTTGCTCCTAAGTAATTCTGCTAGAATCATTCAGACCATTTACATAAGTAGGAAGTGTTACATGAATGTATTCAAACCACTTTTTAAAAGGCTATAACTCACTCTACTTGCTCTGGTCTCGGGATTCAATGTTGTTGCTGACAATTTGTGAAGCACATAGCTGCCTAAACACCTCTCAGATATATAGACATGGGAAAGAGAAGGGTAAAGGGCTGAAGACAACATGTGACACAAACCTAAGAATTAAAACTCCTGTCCCAGAGTAGAATTAGGAACCTTGGAAAGTTGAATTCGCAGTCTTTTTACTGCTGTTGGGATGGGAAGGATGCTGGCAAATGTGTTGACAGAAGCCATAACATGGTCTTGCTAAGTAACCACAAACCACAAAACATAGCACCATTTATGGCATCAAGGGCTCTAGCAGCTTTTGGCCATCAGCCTGAGAGGTCTTCACTGAATATCACTGATCTGCTTGTTGTCTGCCAGGAGCTCATTCAGGTTTAGAAGCAGCAGGAAGAGATCAAGTCCTCCACACCAAGAAAAGGAGAAACCTTCTAGCCAAACGCCTGCCATGTGAACCCTGTGTTCAAGGCATAAAGTTCTCCTCAGTGTGCCAAGTACAGTCTTGGGAGGCAGGCAGAGGCTGGCTTAGTGCTACATGAACTGTCCACAGCATGGTCTGATTGTTGCATCTCCCCAAAATTTGCTCAAGGAAGTAAAGAGCACTTCAAATGCAGGAATCCTCTCCTATTTTGTGCATATCCTGAATTAGGATATACCATGCTTATCTTCCACTACTTCTTCCCAGGCCTCTTTGTGTCTAGTCTGTCTGCACAGTCCTTCCACATGCCTGAACAGGCTGCATTAAGATCCAGCCAATCCAGGAAATCTCCATGAAAATGCTTTTGCAAGCTCTTACTTAACCAGCTGTATGTCATCAGGGTCATGTCCTGTCCTCATCCAGCATGCAAATACCTTTTATTACCTGAAAAAAGGGTAAGAACCCAGTGGGTGAGATTGTGTTGAGATCTCCCTGATCCACTGGCCACACATCAGCTGGAGACGACACAACAAAGTGGTGAGGGTGAGTGCATTCATACCATGGTTTCTTCCTCAAGTTCTCCAGCTGCTTCTCCCTGCAACAAGAAGGTGAGTCAGCCTTCAAGTGTGCTAGGATCCTGTGCCAGGTGGTAGCTACACTTTTCCCTCACTTTTATTTACACTCTCATGGCCCAAGCGCTCTTTAAGTTGCAGAATCCCCTAACCCTTTTCCCTGATACCTTCCAAGCTGGTTCACCCCACCAAGGAGGGAACTCTTGGTTGGAGGGGTCTGTGTGATGTGGGTGATCAGAGCCACCAAGGGGTCTTTTTCCCTTGGATGGTTTCAAATCCCAGCACAGAATACAGGAATTTTTATACATTTGCTTCTGTGACACAAATACTCTTCCTCATTTTCTACTATTTTGTCTCATAGTCACATAATTAGTCCTTGTTTTCTTTTTTTTCCTTTATCTCTTTCCCTTCTCAGAGAGACTTCATGCTCAGTTAAAAAGTTGTTCTGAACTCATCATTAGGAGGCACCCTGGTTCATCAGGGCTCTGGCATTAAAAAGAAGCATGTCTGAGACTCTTTTGCTACAGCCGGGAACATTCTGGGACACATAACTACCCATGGCTGCCCTCATCAAGCCAACTTTCAATTAGTTTCCTGAGCCCCTACTCAGTTACCTTTTTGAGCTTCATTTACTACTGAACAGGCATACACTCTGTAAATCTTAGTCATGCAAAAAGTCTGAATGATTGCAATCACAACTAAGAATTATGCGGGTGAGTAAGGGTTGCCGGATCAGACCACTAATTAATAAATGTCAGTAAAGCGCTTGCAATGAAAGATGTTGTGGGAGTACGGCACATTCTAATTAAAACGTCAGATTTACTTCCACGTGTTAGTCATAGACTTTGCAAAAGATTGCTGTTCCCAGAACTTAAGAAATTTGAGAAAATTTTCTTTTTTACATGAATTGTGTTTATACAGAAAATCTGTATTCCGTATATTAAACAAAACAAAGTATTAAGAAATGTTAACTGATGGCTTAGGACTGCCTGGAGGAGACCTTGCAGTCTGTCCTTTTATATTGGAATCTGCTGTACACCATGTGGAAAGACACTTATTTTTGAATCACAGAAGATTTCAAACAGTGAGTAGTGCTAAAAGAGTTCTCAAAAAAAGGGTTTTAAATACTTCCATTTAATGCATTATTTTACAAGGTCATATTTTGGGGTAAGAGATATTTTAAGGATGAATCAATCACATCTGACTTCACTTAGCTATAAAGCACAAAGGAAAAAGAAATGTCAGGCACTACTGTTTTTCTTCTGGTTCTCAGAACCAGCGATGGAAATGTGATTTATGTGTATGCTAGTGTAAAATGAAAAGTAAAAGGACCATGGCTAAGCATTCCCCTTGGATATAAAATAAAATGTGTTATTTTGCCACAAAATTACAACATTTGAAAAATATTAGTCTTGGTAAAATATTCAGATTCCCAGAAGAGTATTTCAAGTGCTTTTGCAGCAAATGTTTTCCTCTCCTCTTCCAGCATTTGGAAGAAAGATTGTCAGATTAATAGACTAGAAGGAGGAGGAGTATTGGATACACTTTTCTGATTCTAATATATAAATACGACACTTTTTTTTTTTTATTGTGACTAGAAAAGTAGTTTATTAAAACTCTAAAATTCTAGACATTCCTTTTGTCTCTAAACTAGCCCATTATAAAATCCATTTTTCTAAAGCACTTCTCCACTTTATATTTTTACCCCATCATTTTCCATTTTTTTTTTTCAGTTTTAAATAAATAAATGATCATGTATCTGGAACTCACACTAAGCAAAACCTATTCCAGAAACAGTGAAACCATTATCATCAGGTCTATTTTGAGAATTAAGTGCTACTTGAAGAGGCAAGTGGAAGAGCAGTATTTATTTTTTACTATTTATTTATACTTTTTAAGAAGAAAAATAATACATGCAAGTCAGGTGGTGTTTTAGAAGCTCTCAGAGCTTTATTCTAAATTTCTTATTATAAAAGGATAGTTCCCATGGTAACAATTACATCATTTGGCACGCATACTACCTGAGGAAAACAGAACCATTTAATAAAGAAACACACATTCACCATTGTGTGATGTGAATTGATTGCTTGTTGCCTAATTATGTTTCCTAAAAACAGGAGACTGCAACAATTTTCAATGTCAGCATGACCACTTGCTTGTCAAAATTATCCTTTCTGCTCCCAGCTCTTTGCAGCTCCAAAATTCCATCTGCCATTCATTTCCTAGAAGCCACTGTTCAACAGTGTTCAACTCGACACTGTTCAGCTATTGTTGAAAAAGGACCTACTCTACCTATGGCATTTCTTTCTGCACACTTATGCTCTTTCTTCTTCTGATGTTGAATGGTGTTGGAGATTTTCTGTATGAAAAAAAAAAAATAAAATAAAATAAAATAAAATAAAATAAAATAAAATAAAATAAAATAAAATAAAATAAAATAAAATAAAATAAAATAAAATAAAATAAAATAAAATAAAATAAAATAAAATAAAATAAATAAACTAAATGCAGTTTGACACCTAGAGTTGAATGGTTTGGTAGGGATATTTGATTTAAAAATTTTTCACACATTTAGCTAGCTGCTTGAAGCACAATTTGGATTACACACTTACAGGACTATGCAAAGGACAGCGACCTTTTGTGCTCCCATCCACTACATACAACCCATTTACAAATAATACACATCCAATCCAATGAGTTCCACAGTAAAGATCTGTAAGCAAGGGTTGATGTTATCCAATACCCAGCTTTTCCTATTGGTCAATATTTTCTCACGCTTGGTTTTTTTTCACACTCTGTTTTAATTTAATTTTTGTCTCTCAGACTGTAATCTCTCCTGAGTTCCTGTCTCATTCCTTTCGGATCTTAAAAACCTAATTCTTTCTTCATTTCCTAACAATTAATTATTATCACCTATTATCTATGCCTAAGCTTGAAGTAATTCTCTAGACTCCTTCTTAATTTTTGTTGGTTGCTGCATAAGTCTCTGCTTTTTGATAAAACAAGAAAATCCTTCTGTCCTTCTGATTTGTAATTTCTCTAGTGGTTATTTGAATTCTGTCTTTCTTTTACTAAATAAAATTGGGAGTATACTAGGACATGACTGTGCTTGTCAATCTGGAAAAAAATGTAGGGTGGATATTAATCTGCCTTAAGCCTCATGAGTCAGGCAAAAAAACCCAAACAAAGAAAGAAACAACAACAACAAAACCCCAAACAATTTTTTCTTATTTTGAACTTATGAAGGCACACATTTTCTGAAGATTTAAACCACAATGTTGAAATAATAAAATGGACACACAATCTTCTTGCAAACCCTGTACCTCTGAGAAAGGCTGCAAAAATTCTGCTACTGTCTCCTTAGGATAAGTGCTGTTTAAATTCATTTATTTCCTGGAAAATGATTTTCTGATCTATCAAGGCAAATAGGTACTGTGGGATGCAAAATTAATCAAGAAAAACAAAATGAGGTATTTTTTATGCTGCTTTCTCCCAAAGAAATCTCTCAATATTACAGCTAACTAAAGTACAGTCAAATAGCTGAAGATAAGGGGAAGAACTTGGAAGAATTCAGAAAAGGGCTGAGCCAGACAGCACTTTAAGAGACAGAAGAGCATAATCTTTCGTGGATGACTGAATTTCACTAACATGAATGGTAAGGCGTTCTACAGAAAGTTCTTTTCTCTTTGTCCTATATATATAGGAATTGCAAAAGAAACAGTCAAAAATGCCTTTGAATTAAGGTTTTAAGTTCATAACTTTTTAGGGGTGATTGTTACCTAGAGCTCTTCACTGAAATGATTTCTTCTCAGTACAAGTTACATAGAGAATTAAAGTGACTCCGTTTTACAAAATTTCCACTGTTTTGTTCAATCCTGTATATGACTATGTACTCATAAATATACGACCAGATTGATCTTCCTGATTGATCCAGCTCTTTTACATTCCCCTTCAGGGTTAGAATAGGTAATGCCTTAGTTTGAAGGGCTTTTCTTTTCCTTGACATTTTTGCATAGTCAAAAACACTTGGATATATTTTTTCATTTCATAAAGAGGTTTAGAGGAAGCAATTTCCTCATAAAACTCCTCTTTTTGCTGTGTAGTACCTTGTATTCCCAAGTTCTTACTTATGACCTTTCATGCTGGAAACAGATTACACCTAAACAGACAGCACCTCAGTCTTCAGAGAAGGTTTTCACATCAGAAAAAGATGAAATAAAAGTGGAGACAATGTAGCACTTTCATTACTTTCAAAGGTCTGCAAATCTCTAGTGCTTTAACAAAAAAACTGATGAAATTCCTGGCCATGCACTTATATGACCGTGGTGGAACTCCTACAAGGAGTAACAGGATTCATTTGTTATTTTGCAACATTATTTAATTAATATGTTATTAATCCCAATATGTATGCTGAGACTTGAAACTTGACTTTGTGTTTCATTTTTCCTCAGGGTCTAGGCCCAGAAGCCCAAGGACTCTTGTATCTTCTGTGAGAAATTAAAGAGGGGATCTCTGTTAGTGAGCTCCTCTCAGTCTGGCCAGCATGAGACCCATAAAAGTGGATCCTTGCAATGGCCGAGTGACTGATGAGCTAATAGGACGCTGACTCCATGACTATCACTCTAATTCACCATAAATCTACCCTGCAGACAAAAGAAGTAATCTGATTCCTATATCTGCACAGTCTAAAATAATTTTTCCAACCAGATGGCTAAAGAAACAGATTATGTTACTGATCTGGTGCAAAACTGCTTGTTTGTTTTCTTGATTTATATGTCATGTAGATCAATTTGCATTGCTTCATGAATACTAGTGCTAGCAAATAAGAATGTGTAGCTGGGGACAAGAAGTGTGAGCATCCTTTTGGACAGCAAAAGTGAATTTATTGCATTTTAAAATGGCTGCATATCTGTGAACTGACTAGATCATAACAACTTCTATAGAGCCTTCCTAAAATTTTCACCTGTGCTTTTTATCCTGAGATGGACTGCCAAGAGGGAACATCTCTCCTGCAGTTAGCCTCCCCTAAGGCCTGGGAGGGCAGCAGTTTCAATTACCATCCCATAGGCTGTATAGCTCTCTTTAACAGGATGATTGGCTGCATTCATCCAAATGTGAGGCCAGCTAGGAGAGGTCTCAATAACTCTACCCTCCTTAAGCTTCTGTCGACCGAGATGATGCTCTACATACAATGTTATTCAAATAGTTAGTAAACTGAACTCATGCTTCAGTTTAGAACAGCTAGAGAAAATCTAAAGTGAAATTCAATGTGCAAAACATTCAATCAAAAACTAAATTGCAATCTCAATTGTGGAGCAATTCCAAGAAAAGGCAAGTCAGTCTGATAACAAGAATGCAGAGTAATGCAGGCTCAACAATTTACTTTTCTCCTTAACGGATAAATGAAAATTATGTTCTCAGTGCCAGGCACGTTCTACTACAAGTATAATTAAAGCATTGATTCTGATCTAAATTAGAAACACAAGGAAAAGAGAGAAATAGGAGATTTTCCTTTGACTTCAGTTTAACAGTAATTCACAATTAGATTTTATTTTTGATGTTGTTGATGTACTATTATTATTATTATTATTATTATTATTATTATACTACAGAACCCTTTCTTCCATAGTCTTACAATACAAGAAACAAAACCTGAACATTCTATCATTAATGTGAAGTACTGAATTATGTGAGTCTCCATTACTGCTTTACTCTTGTGGGACTTGAACATTTTCTGTATCTCTGGCCTGGACACATGCTGGCTTCATTTTGCCAACATGATGAAATGAGACTCAGATGAACAACAGGCATTCAGCACACACCAAAGAAAAATCTGCACGCCGCGGCAGAGGTGGAGCTGGAGTAAGCTCCATTAGATCTACACAGAGCATGTGTCTGTGTGAGACAAACCTTGGACATATGTCAAGAGCTTTAAAATCTCAGTATGTGCATGACTGAATAACTATATCCACTGAAAACCTGTTAAGGTTGCATCTTAATCCCTGTTCTTGACACATCACTTAGTGATGCAAAATCAGAGGTTTGTAGAGAATCCTATTCTATAGGTTTGGTGGATAGCAATGGAGGAGATACATTCACATCTAATTATACAATTTTGGTTTAAGTTCTTTCTTGTTATTATAAGCCTAATCATATTAACTGGTTTTTGAAGATTTTTTTCAACATCAAGGTACTGATTCCCAATGTTTTTTCTTCTGGTATGACATCTTGGACAGGTAAATTCAACTGAACAGTATGAATGTCTCATTTTACTTTAATTTACTTAATTTACTTAAATTTACTTTTGTGTTTAGAGGAAACATAAATCATCCACATAATGTAGTATTGACAGAAAAGCATAGAGAATAAAAGAAAAACAGAGACAAATATTTATTTTCATTATTTAATGGACTTGATTTGGCCATGATCTCTGTTCTTTGTTATTTGCTCTCCATGTTCATTTGAACAACCAGATTTTATTGGAACAAATGTTCACAGAAAATGAAGTTAAAAGTCATGAGTATTTGCAGAGGCCAAACATCTAATTCAGACAAAAATTATGGAAATATTTTCTCACTTTGTGAGAGATCACAGTAAATCACACAAGAGAGCTCTGCAAAATAAGGCAATATATAGAACTGATTTGAAATCACAAGTCTGAAGGAGTAAATACATTTAAAAGGATGCACATTAAAGACATGAATTGACTGATAGAAGGCATGAAACAAGAGGTAACATTCGTGATATTGCGTGGAATTCATATAAACAAATTAAGATTAGTTAAAAAAATTCTGTTTAACCTAAATTTAAAAGGAAAAACATTTTAAACTTTTTTCTGTACACCTTATAATGTTTTATTTCCACTTCACCACAAGATGTGGAAGCTCTGAGTTCTCAACTCTTAAGTTCTCTGTTGCTAGCTGATATATTTCAGATAAAGAGAGTATATTTTGATTTTGGAATGAAAAAATTCAGTAGTCGATATTCCTCAGTAATTTTGGTACTTTTGTCAGGGGAAGAACAAAAACAAACAAGTAAAACCCATTACAACAAAAAATGCAAACTAAATAGTCAGAAATAGGTGTATTGAGAAGAATACCCTTTGAAACTGATATCTTGCTTTCCTCCTCAGTATTTTTATAAGCAGACGAAGCTTCTCTCTTGTCAAGTTTTTCCCTTGAGTAGGAGAGCTGATGAGTATTGATTCAGTTCAGAAATATAGATTTGCGGTGCTGAAAAATTAAACTTTGTCATTTAGTACAATCCAATTCTGTGATGTATTTTTTATAATTTTTTTCAGAGTAAATTATTTTCTATGACATTATCTAGACAATATCTAAACATTTCATCTTAGCAAGAAAATAATAATAACAGTATGAATAAAAGGAAACTAGTGTATTTTGATAGTCTTATATTTCCTGTAAAACATTATTTTTCAGCTCTTTTCAAGGTCTTGTATACTTTAAATTCTCCAAATAATTCTTAAGTGGTTTTTATTTAATTTTATTTCTGTCAGCTCAGGACCTCCACAGAAAAGCTCTCGCAGAACCATATACACAGAATTCTTAACCATGAAAATTATGGAAACAAATTGCAATTGATTATGTCTGATCTCCGAAACTAACTAATTTCCCTCTTTAAATTTAAAACAGTCTCCTGAACTGACCAGGTGATGGCCACATATATAAAGATGAGCTGGCTAGCTAACTAAATATCTGCGTAAAACAGGTGTCTGTAATTCAGGCTTTGTCTTTGTTGTTGCTACTTCTTTTTTTCTTAAGCAAGAAACATATTTATTTAGCCATGTTTTTGTTGTCATGTAACACATCCTGTTTTATATCAGTGAAAATTTTGAAGATCATTACATTAACTTATTGATTGTATAAGCTTTAAGTAACTTAACATTTTAAGCAGGAGCAAATTAGAAAATTTTTAAGCTTTCTGACTTGATTAGAATGGAAGTGAAATATGTGAGTTTTAATTCTTCGCTTTCTACCACTCAGGAGTTTGGTTTTGAGATGCAATTTATTTTTTTTTTAATGTTAGTATTTGTTGAAATGACATCGGATTTGCTAGATGTTCCAATGATTTGATGTGTTTATTGTTCTCATCTCTTGTTGAGCACCTGCAGGCAGCTTGTAATTGGAACACACATTTTGATCTTTAGGACTTTTTCTATATCTCAAGATTGGATTAGCTGTTTATTTGCTATTGATGTATTTAGCTTTTAACGACTTTATTTTTCCTTTTGTTTTGGTGATTTGCTGTCAACTCATGAAGACTTTATAGTTGCAACAGCCAGACGCCTGCAACTCTGGCTCGAAGAGTCTGAAACAGGGCACAATCACTAAGTAGAAACACACATCTTTAAAAAGTGGTGTTCTAGGAGCAGCAATTATCTGTGCATGATTACCTCCTAACCTGCTAAATGGCTAGTTCAGATCTCCTGCTGTCAGTAAACAACCAGGGGCTGATTAACAGTCTTCTTATCATTCCAAATCCCTTTGATGTATGTTGTGCTACTTTTGACCTCTTTTTTTCAATTCTGTGTGTGTTTCTGGAGTAGGTTGCCAATTTCAGTAGTGGAAAGAAGAGAGTAATTCAGCGTGCCTGACCTAAAATGGAATATCCTAACTGAATACAAAAGACTCACTGTCTTACCTGATGCTATTTTATAAACCCTTTTCTAACCCACACAATATACTTACTTCACTGTATCTTGTTGTGAATCCCTAAACCTATTTTTATTTCCTTTTTTCTTTAAGACATATAAGTATTTATAAGAGCATACACTGACACAATTGCAAGTAGAAAACAGGCGTAAAGTGTCCATAACCCTTGCAATGGAATAAGGTTTTTCACATTGCTTAAATAGTACCTTAGCTTTACTTTTAAGACAATTGAATTGCAAAGCTCATATTAATCCATTCTATCTGTTTCATTCCTGGATGATTGTTATGGGATGTGTAGCTTGTCTTTTATAAAGTAAATGAAAATCATTAATTAAGTTTGCGTATTCACCAAAGGCCTTATAGGTTGTATAGTTTCTGGTTAATAATATAGTTTCCGTACCAATGACCTTCATGGAATTTTTTTCTCCCTTTTCTCCAGTTTTCTGCACCTGTTGGTTTGATAATAGCCTTCAGTTCATTGATAACCTGATAAAAAAATCTGTTGCTGTTGACAACTGTTGAGACAAGAAGTTAGCAGCAGAGGTTGATAATAATTGTGTAAAGAATATCCAGAGAGCAACTTGAATGAGGAAAACAAAAGTCCACTGTCTGAAGTTCTTCAAAGGTTTATGCACATCTCAACGACAGTTTATAATTAATAAACTCTACTGATTTTATATGAAACAGAGGTATTCTATCACCTCTTCATCTGAAAAGCTTTACACTCTTTAAAAGAACACATATTCACTACCTGTCTTTATTCAGAGTCCTGTTCAGTTTCATCTGATGCTTTGAAGTGATCCTAAGGACATAAACGGTGAGTGAGGTTGGCCCAGCTTCATTCAGCCCAGGGGATGTTATATAGGAGAAGCATGAAAGTCTCTTCAGTCATTCTCCTTGCATTCCCCCAGCATGCCATTATGAGAGATGTTGGAAAGAGCATCTTTGCCCAGTTCTTTCAATAATCACTTTAAAATCTTCAGGCATGGGAAGCATAGTGGCAGCTGTAGAATGGGCTATACACCTGCAATGAAGAAAACATGAAGAAAAAGGATAACTTCTTTTACTTCTCTTACACTGGAAGGAAAAAGGCAAAATTTCCTGAATAGAAAGCAAAAGAATGGCTCTCAGAACTCCAGCCCCCAGCCACAGGTTGCAGCTCTATTCCCACAGCAGTGCATGTCAGTGACATCTTATACCATTGTAACATCAGGCCTGCCTCTAACTCTGTGCTGCTCAAGGAAATTTTGTTTGGGTTAAAATGGGGTTCTTACCTACCAAACAATGAAGGCAGAATAAAGAATACTTAAATAAACAAAGCAAATTACATGCAATTAAGAACCAGAATGAAACAATTTGTTGTTAATTGTCTTTTTTCTGGTATGGTAATAACATTCACGACTGGAACAAAATCCTCTGTGCATGTGACAAAGTTTTTCACAGTGTGGTAAAAATTCTGGTATGAGCTAAGAATCTCCATGAGTTTGAATGAAGGGCACGTTTTTTGAACTTGCTTTCTTTGACATAACACAGAGCAGTATAAGGAGGGAAAATTTTTTTTAAAAAAAAGGAAAACTAAGGTGGAGAAGGAAAAGGAGGAGCAGCCCCAAATCAGATATAAATATACCTTCCAAAATAAAATACTACATTGCATACTATTCATTGAGAGACAATGAAAGTATAGCTAGATAGTCAACAGGATAGTTCCTTATAGACAATATCCTGGGTATACAGCCAGACAATTTAACAGTTAAGTTCTTCTTAGATCAAACACAAATACATGCAAAACTCTTTTGCATGTATTTTATGGAATAATTTTCTTTATTAATTTCTCACACTGTGAGTTTCTGAATAATCCATAATTTTCTTCATGTTCTCAGTAAGAAATCTAAACTATAATATTACAGATTAGTAGAATTTGTTCCTAAATTTCTGTCTTGCTTCAAGTGAGTTAAATTCTCTTCTTTGTATGTTTCTATGGATAACCTTTCTAATGTGTTTTTTCTAACTGCTATTCAGTCTTCATTTTACATTGTCACTTGCCTCTTGACTTGGAGGGGGGAATTACTTTCCAGTAGACTGAAATTTATATTTTTCTCTCTGTAGAAAAAAAAAAAAGGAACTAATCTTCAGAGGCTGTAATAATATATTTTGAGGTCCAAAGTGCAAAAGAGTGCAATGAGTCAATTAGACAACCTAAGAGTTTCTCAGACAAAGAAGCATATAAATGGCTATTATAACATATTTTTGAAATAAATAATTATTGCAGGTGAATGTATCCTCTGCTGTAGATAAGACACCAAAGAAAGTTTTTGTAGCTAAAGTGTCATAACAAAACCCCAGAATCCTTCTCAGTCATTTCTGTTAACTTTTACCATGATCCTTGCTTAATCTGAATATTTGAAAATTAAACTTGGAACTGAACTTTGGGTGAACACTAATTTTTCACACACTATAAGAGTTTGTTTAGAACTACATAAAATCAGAAATAACTTGGAACTCTGAGCTGACAGAAAACAGAAATGCCATAAGCTCTTCTGTGCTAGCTGCAACTAAGGTATATTGATAGGGTGCTTTACTGCAAAAAGTAGGTCATAAATACACAGGTGTAGTTATAAAATTAAGGTTCAGGGACAGATATTGACAGACTGAGAAGGAACAGTAGAGGTTAGAAAAAAAAATAAGTGTTTACAGAAAAATGAATACACCTGAATCCTAAGAAAGATTCTACAGGTTTCTGAAAGAGATTAAGAAAGAGTCTTGTTCCCAAACGAAAACAAAAACTTAAGTGTAGATGTCACTACGAAAGCAGATTAGGATTTCCTAGATGAACAATTAATAAACTCTGCAAGTATTACTTTATCTCCTGACATAAACATAAACTGAAAATAGATGTTTTACCATGATAGTTTATTTTTGTGTGGTAAATCCAAACCAAACCAAAGCAGCCTCATACTACAATAGCCTTCTTCTCCTGGCAGATATGTGCATTATGTTTCCAAAGCATCTCTGTTTTTTCTGCATGTAGGAGAAAAAGGCTGATAAATCTCAATAAAACTATTCTAAGTGCCAAAGACATGTAAAACTTATGTTTGTGGCAAAAGAAAAAGTTAAAAAAGGAAGGGAAAATAAAAGCTCATTTTCTCTTCTCTGGAAGTAAGAGGAACAAGAAAACAGGAATGAAGAAACCTAAGTGAAAGAAGAAATTAAGAACACGAGAGTAAGAGAGAGGAGAATGTGAATGACACACATCAGCATTTCTGGAGTTAATAACTGAGGACAGTCTTTTGTGTCTGTATGCCTGTGTTATGTATTCTCTCCTCTAATGCTTCATGTATGCAGCTGAGCTAAGTAGTGTTATGACTGTAGGATTGCTTTGATATTCATGCAGAAAGAGAATTCTCCATTCCTTCCATTGCAACTTGCCATTTTTACTTTTTGGCCAGAAACATGACATCTTATTACTGTCCCAAATGACATATTAAACATGTTACTCAGCTTGCATTTTTTTTCTATGAACACCTGGGAGTGGACAACATTTACAGATAATTATGAGACCACACCTTCACGTTTTTGTTATTTTTCTACAAACTATGTTAACTTAATTGACTATGGAGGATGAGATAATCCCAGTAGACCCACACTAAGAGTGGGTCTTAATTAACCTGAGAGTATGGCACAAACTGCCTAGTGTTGCTGTTGATTCTTATTCTAAAAACTGAACCTCTTTGGCATGATTTTCAAAAGTGATCTCTATGTTTTAGTTATCTGTGCATGTTTAGCTGGGGACAAGGCATTAGGCTTATCTTGCATTTTCTGAATATTATTTTAATTCTGAACATCAAATCCTTTAAAGTTTCTCTTGTTGGATACCCAGAATTGCCAGGTACTTTTGTAAACTGTGGCCCTACTCTCAGTACATATTCCCTAAGCCCAAGTTATCATCACTCCTTCTAGCTTTGTGGTCACAAATTAAAATTGGTATGACCTAGTTCTTACAAATGTGGCATTTGAGATTTACACCCTTCTGCAGAGCTGTCTTTGTACAAAAGAATAGCATATCCAAGATGGATATTTCTGTCAGGGAACTTTTGTGACTGGCAACAATTTGGAGATGGTTACAAGATTTCACTGTTTCTTATTATATTTTATACCTTTTTATTGATTTTTATTATTTTGTTATCTATTACTTCTGTTTAAAAAAGACAAAGTCAGAGCGATTACAAGGTAAAATACTGCTTGACTCATCCTCTGCAGTAATGTCATTAGGGACTGAAATGCCAGCTTTAACACAGAAACCTTCATTGCCTCCTGACACTGAGCCACACTACACCTGCCAGTCTCCCAGTAGTCAGTTTTCTTGCTTCTTTTTTTAAAACTAAGTTGAAGCATCTAATTAAGTTTAAAATAGAATGGCCCTGGGAAGAACTCTTCTAAAAGCTGCAGTAGAGATAACAGCTCGTCTTCACTGGGGGCTAAGACTCACCATGCCACATTCTTTCATGAAATCACGAGAGTTTTTTGTAAGCAAAAGTGAGACTTTTGCAAAGTCAGCCAGCACAAAGCAGCCATGTAACTAAAGAAAAGGTTTTGGTATAGATACAGAGGAGAAAAGAACTTTAGGGAAGAACGAGTGCCAAGTAAAATGCAAATGGATGGATGAACAGTATTTGTGCTGGCATGGATTTCCTAGGCCTGGTTTGGCAAAAATGTGGTTATAGGAAGAAGAAAAATGGTTTAATAGGGTTCAGCACCATGTTCTGAAAGTTTCAGCTTGACTTAATGGCAAAATCTCCACTGTAACTATCACAGTCAGTGTGAAACTCTAGGTCCTTTTTCCAAAGAAGCCTTCCTCATGAGAAAATGTTAGGGCCCAGAGACAGAAGGTGGAATGAGGAATTGTAAGTTGACTGTGTCCATGAGCTATGAAAAACTGTTTCAACTGCATCCAAAGGCCTGATCCTCAATGTCTGCAGTACCATTTGAATTTATTAACTTCAGTCAGCAGCTCACTGAGGGTCAGATTGTGATTTTGATATTGGCCAAAACCAATGAATAGTATGTCTGAGAACTATAGTAGGAGAAAGCCCAAGTAATGCAAATCCCTTTCCTTCAGTTCCATCTTATATCTAGTGAAAGAAAAGAGTTATTTATTGTGTTATATATTGTTTTCTTCACACTTTCTCAGCTGTATTAACTAGGTAGAATAAAAACTCACTTTTACTTCAAATAGTCTAATATTTGATTTGCATAAAACAAAGATGCTATAGCACACAGAGTACTTTTTAAGGACCCTACAAAAAGAGACTACTTGACCTGTTTATTCAAATGATGATTTTATTGAAATTACCAGGGTTATGGTCCCTAGAATTTTTTATTTTCTTTATGATTATTTTTTCCATAGCCAGAGATATTGAACAAATCAACAGGTGCGTAGAAAAATCCTTGTGAATTAAAAAAAATCATTTTGTTTTGCAATAGTCCTAGAAAATAAGCACTTTTTTTTCTGTGAATTTTAACCTGGTTTAGAGAAAAATACTTAGTAGTAAGAAGAGGAAGCATAATCAGATACTATTTATCCAGTTCCTCCCTTTAAGTTTGGACGTTTGTATTTATATAAGATATATGTAGTGTTTGATATTTCTTCACAAAGATAGTATCACTAAATATATGGAAATAATATCTAGCAGTTACAAGGTCTGTTTGGTATAGAGGAACTGTTCATTGGCAAAGTTGTAATCTCTTGCTTTGGTTCCTCAGGTAGCTTTATTAAAAGCTAAAGTGTCTTTTCTGCTCCATAACTATATCAATGATCAAGCAGTATTCAGAGAATGTAGAGGAAAGATAAGCATATGCTTTGGAGTGAATGTCAAGAAATTATCTTATTAAATCATAGTTTTTCAGGTATCTTATTAAATCATAGTTTTGCAGGATGGTACCAACAATAAACAGCACGCAGAGGTGAGGGAAAAATGGTCTTTGTAACATTTAGAAACAGACTATCAAGATAAAATCTTCTTTGACAACAACAGGCCTGCTTATTTGCTTTGCAGAGCTATACTTGTAAAAGACAGAAAAGGTACAATTTTAAATTATGTTCCCAACACAGACATATTCAAGAATCTTTACAGGGAGGTGATCCCCCAGCACCTGATAGCCTGCAATCATCTGTAAAATCTCTATTAAAAAGACAGTCATCTTGTCTCTGTAATATAAATATCATCTTGGCAGAAAATAGTAATTTCTTTTTGAAGTGTTTTCCTGACAAAAATTAAAAATTTTAAGCATGGAATATGGTAATGCTAAGGGTAAAAACCCCCAGTGCAATAACTACTATGTTCTTAACACCTAATTTAGAGACTGGGGTACAGGATAGATGCAGCTGTCCAACATTATTTCAGACTATGTGGCTTAGAAATTCATATTTCAAATTTAAAGCTAGTAAATTACTACCCACATAGAGAAAATAATTTCCTATATGTCTTTCCCAAATAGTCTCTCCTTAGAATCCTTTCTCTCTACTGGCTAGAGATTTCTGATTAGTTCTTTTTCCTGTGTTGGCAATTAACGATGGTGACAGCAATGGTTCCAATCCCAATATCTCCTTTTGCTGCTTTTCTTTTTCTTCATAAGGGAGGACTGGGAAATGAGAGGAAGACAGAATATGTATATAACACAAAACCAGAATGTTCTGTTTTCCTTACATCTACTCATGACTTACAGCAATATCACAGACTTCTCTTTTTATGATGGTATATTTTTTTTTTAATAATTCTTCTCCTCAGACAGAAGTATTATAAGTGGGGTTTTTTTCCCATATTTGTGCCTAGGCATAAAAGTAAATTCAAAGGGTATGTTTAGCAAATGTACTACCAGAACACTATTAATAACAAATGTTGGGTGTTTAGAGAGAAAAAAGGCGTGGTAACTACTCCCAGAGGCTGCCATTCAGATTTTCTTTAACAAAACATCTCACCTGGAGAGCTTTCAAATGAATGCTTAAAATTAGCAATCTTTCCTTAGCAATTTCTCTTGTAGGAAATACAGACATTACATAACACCAAAAAGGCAAACTTTTTAAAATTTTGTTTGTTATTATTCTCTGTGTCATTCTCCTTTTAGTTTCTACAAGTTTTCTGGAAATTACTACCTGTGCAGAAGATGCCCCTCACATCAGTGTGCTATCAATGTTTACACCCCTGGAGCATTGCACTTCATGATGATCCAGCTCAGATCAGCCAGGTGCTGCCCTAGATAGCAGTCTTTCCCTGTGGGCACACCCTGGTTTGTAATGTAGGCATGCAACCTACTTTAAAAATTCCCACCCACATACACAGAAACACTGATGGAGTTAGCCTTTTTCCTTGCTGAAAGCTAGACTTTTAGGAAATACCCTCACTGGAGTATTCACATTTCTACTTGATAAGCAAATCAGTAACAGGGGAGCCTGTAATTTGGTTTAGTGTGACCCAGCTCTCAGATATGCAGCCAGTAATGTTTTTGTTGTTTGGGTTTTGAGGGTTTTTTTACTACACAGTAACTACTCTGTGATTCTGTTTATTAAGCAAACCTCTGCCTCATTGAAATATTCCTCTTTATAAACTTTCCAAAAGGCAACACAGTTTAACGAGTGTAGAAATTTGCAGGCCCTTATGGACCATTTATAAAGAAGCAGCATGATAAGTGGGCTAACCCTGGCTGTATGCCAGGTGCCCACCAGAGTCATTCCATCAGTGCCCTCCTCAGCCTGACAGGTGAGAAAAAATCCAAGAGACTCATAGGATAAGAATAGGGAGAGATCACTGACCAATTAGCATCATGGGCAAGTCAGACTAAGACTGGGTATATAAAATTAATTTATTACATATCAAATCAAAGATAACAAGAAATAAAAACAAATTTTGAATAAACCCAAACTTCCCTCCAATCCTCCCTTTCTCGCAGGATGAACTTCACTTTCAATTTTCTCTGCTTCTCCAGTGGTGCTGGGGCACAGAGAATGGGGGTTGTGGTCAGTCCACCACATGTTGTCCTTACTGCTCCTTCCTCCTCAGGGAGAGGACTCACACTCTTCCCCTGCTCCAGTGTGGGGTCTCACCCACATGAGACAGTCCTCAACAACTTCTCCACTATGAGCCCTTCCCACAGGTTGCAGTCCTTCACACAGATCACCCACAGGGTCACAAATCCTTCCAGCAAGCCTGATTCAGTGTGGGCTCCTCTCTTCATGGGGCCACAGGTCCTACCAGGAGCCTGTTTCAGCACAGGCTCCCCACAGGGTTACAGCCTCCATCAGGCACATCCATCTGTTCCAGTATGAGGTCATACATGGGCTGCAGGCGTATCTCTGCTCCACCAGAGACCTCCATGGGCTGCAGAAAAACAGCAGGAGCTGCAGGGTAATGTGCTCCAATGCCTGCAGCATCTCCCGACACTGGTGTCTGCAGTGATTTCTCTCACATATTCTCACTCCTCTTTTTAGCTGCAGTTGTGCAGTCATTTTCCCCCTTTAATATGTTCTATCTCAGAGGTACTACCACTGTCTCTGATGGGTTCAGCCTGAGCCAGCAGTGGATCTGTCTTGGCACTGGCTGCCATGGGCTTTGTCAGACACAAGGGAAGCTTCTGGAAGGTTCTCACAGAAGCCACCCCTGTAGCCCCCCATACTTCCAAAACCTTGTTATGCAAACCAATACATATGACTAGGAAAATATTTAAAAATCACATATAGAACAGACCACAGAACTCTTTTACTGGAGTTTTATTTAGAAAAATGAGCATAAAAAAACCCAATATTCAATCAAACAAACAAAAAACACCAAAACAAACCAAAAACAAAACCAGAAATAAACCACAAAACACAACACCCATATGAAAGGCTAAAGGAGACTTTGATCCTAGATTGAAGAGTATGTAGTCAACCACAATGTAACAGTACTGTGATTCTTGTTCTACATGTTAATAAAAATGCATTAAAACTTCTTCCAGAAATCTGTGGGAATTGTTGAAATTGACATTAGTTTTCAGGATAAAATTTAAACTTAAGCTCTGCTGCCAGTAAAGAAAAGGCCTGAAAAAAGGCAGTAGCTCAAGCAGGACATGGGATAGTATGTAGGCATTCAATGCTGACCTCCCTACAAACCAGTAAATTTCCCTCTACATCATTAATTCTATATAATCCAAATCTCTGTAACAATGCCAATTTTATTGTTTTGATCATTTTCTTGGCAGCAGTGTTAGAACTGGTTAGCTACAAATTACTCTGAGTGAGCCTCCAAACATGAATATGTTTATGAATTATAAATTGTGTTCAAAGACATGTCACTACTGCCTTCCCAGAACTATACAAAGTTCATTAAACTGTACATAATATGGTGTTAATGCAATTCCTTTTGATGTCAATAGAGAAAAACACTGGTCATGTGCTCATTGTACTGGTAGGGATTTTGATGGACTGGGAGCACAGACTGAATGCTGTAGTGCTAGAATGTCTTTCCATGCATTCCAGGGCAAGTCAGTAAGATAAAAAGCATGTCAGGTAAGTTCTGAGTCAAAAAATGTGCATATTTGGTGTAGTTAGGTTTAACTACTAAGTTTAATCCTGGAGAAAAATGAAAAACAGTGGGGGTCCAGTGGGAAACTCCTGCCATCTTAGTCTGATGTATTCATTACTGCCTTTATGAACTGTGGAGAAAAAAATAAACCTAAATGTTTCAGTATAAATTCAACCTAGTCAGTCTTGGATGTTTTCTTTAGAATGCTATATTTGCCATGGAGAAGCATGTTTCTTTCCATTGGAGCCTAGCTTAGAAGCAGCTTTCTGCAATGTGTATACCCAGTATCAGACCTTTACCAGTAACTTTCTCAATGCTCCTGTTGGCAAAGGTAGAGAAGCCTTCATTCAACTGACTTGTGTTGCAGATTCTGACTGGTAACTCTCAGCCTGTGAGGAGGCCATCTCTGGAGCATGGTGCTCTGAGCTGCGCTGGTAGAGGCAGGAACTGAGCAACTACCTGTGCTGGTGTTGGCACTTCCACTGTTGCAGAATTGCAGGCTGTGCATATTTTGTTGATTTAAATCATAATTTAAGTTCATAGTCAATTGGTAGCTGTGATCATCAACGCTGTGTGAAGACTGTATCAAGTCACATGGATCTCTTAGTTAGAAAACATAGGTAGAGAGAACAAGATACTTATGCTTGAACAGAAATTGTTAAGAAACCAGATCCCATTTATAAAAAATAGGTTATATAAAAGCATTTTTTTCTCAATCATATCTATTTTTTTTTTTTTTCCAAATACCTATCTATAAAGCAAAGACATTGTTACATCCTCTCCCTCCTTTGTTTATGTACTCTTATGGAAGAAGAATGTCTGTTGCAATATGCAGTTTCTGGACATATTCTTGTGTATGGGGTTCAGATCTTGTTTAGGAGAAGAAGGTGATTTAGGAATTTTGCTAATTATATTTTATAGCAATTTATTTAATTGATTCAAGACAAGGTTCATGGTTTCCCAAAGGCAAATATGACCTGACCAACCTAGTGGCCTTCTAGAATAGAGTGAATACATCAGTGTCCAAGAGAAGAGTTACACATGTCATCTGCATGTAAGGCAGGGTTTTCTGCAACATCTGAACTGGAGAGAGAGGAATTTTATGGATACAGTTTAGTGGATGAGGAATTGGTTGAAAGGTTGCACCTAGAATGTATTGGTTAATGGCTCAATGACCCAGTAGACATCAATGACGAGTTATAATCCATGAGGTCTGTACCGGGACTAGCACTGTTTGATTTCTTTATCAAGGATATTGACAGTGGGATCAAGTGCACTCCCAGAAAGTTTCCTGATGACACCAACCTGTGGTGTGCAGATGACACATTTGAAGGACAGGCTGCCATCCAGAGGGACCTGGGCAAACTCAAGAAGTGGGCCCATGTGAATCTCATGAGATTCTGGAGCAACCCCTGATATCCACACAGGCTGGGGGATGGACAGATGGGATGAGAGCAGCCCTGCTGAGAAGGACTTGGGGGTGCTGCTGGATGAAGGGCTGAACATGACCTGGCACTGTGAGTTTGCAGCCCAAAAAATTTGTCTGCATCCAAAGAAGTGTGGCCAGAAGGGCCAGGGAGGGGATTCTGTTCCCCTACTCTTCTCTGGTGAGACCCCACCTGTAGTACTGCAACCAGCTTTGGGACCCTCCAAACAGGAAGGAAATTGACCTAGGAGAGAAAGTCCAGAGGAGAGCCACCAAGATGATCAGAAGGCTGGAGCCACTCTCTTATGAAGACAGGCTGAGACAATAGCATTTGTTCAACCTGGAGAAGAGAAGGCTCTGAGGAGACCTCATCGAGGCCTTCCAGAGAGCTTATAAGAAAGATGGGGAACAGACTTTTTAGTAGGGCCTGTTTCAGATGAGCAAGGAGTATTTGTTTTAAACCAAAAGAGGATAAATTAAGTCTGGATATAAGGAAGAAATTTTTTACACTGAAGGTGATGCAACACTGAAATAGGTTGTAGAGAGAGATGGTGGATGACCCATCCCTGGAAATATTCAAGGTCAGTTTGGGTGGGATTCTGAGTAACTTGGTCTAGTTGAAGATATCCCTGCTTTTTGCAGGGGGTTAAAATAGGTGGCCTTTTAAGGTCCCTTCCAACCCAAAATATTCTATGATTATTCATAGAAAAAACTCCACATGCTATTTATAGCTGGCATTTGATGATTAATAGGGCTGTCAGATGGTTCCTCCATTACACAAAGAAGGCACACTTGGAGACTGTAGCAGCCTCAGGTCCTTGAATTCAGTCCCCTCCCTTTTAAATGCCAAGGTTTTTCTCCCATCCTTAACTTTTATTTTACATAGATTGCCATCAAAACTGTTTCAGACTAAGTTAGGTGAAATCTCTCAGCTTTTCAACACAGACCCCAGATACTGAAGCCTGTTAGAGCTGTGCTCCATTACCACCTTTGCATTCCACTTGTCTAGAAGGCTGCTAGAAGAATTTCATTATATTTTTAACACAGTTTTCTTCTTTATATGAACACTCTCTTCTTAGCAATTGGAAAGGATTTCTGTAAACTAAAATTTCTTCTCTGATTGTAAAATAAAAAAGCTATTTATTTGATGTCTTTGTATGTCCTTCTAGCTACCATCTGCCTGTGTATTGTTTTATTTCCAAAACAAATGATAAACAGATGATATTGTTCCTTCTGAAGTGTTTATTTACATAGGTGGGGCTTGCATTATAATACTAAATGCTGCAAGCATCCTGTAATGCACATACAACTCGGTGCTTGCTGCCAAGTCTGACTACGATTCTTCTAAAGAAATTTAAGTTACAATAAAATAAAATATTTAACAGATGATTTTAAGTACTATGTTTCCTGAATGCTTTAATATTTCACAGCAAGCCTCAGTACTATAAACGTGTGTGCAAGTTTGCTATTTGCACACATAAATATGCATAATAAGATATTGTTTTGGGAGGACCACAAAGACACATTTAATGCATATTTATGGTATAGTATCTGAAATTATACTGATATACAGCTACTTCACATTTAGATTAAAAAAATCTGTCATTGAGTGAGTTCTTTACATCTTGGCCTTGGATACATATGAACATGACCTATCTTACTCTAGAACAGGTTAATAAAGGGTGCACACATCCAAAACAGTGGATAGAACTTTGAGTCTATAACTTCATCTTCATTAATTAAATGCAGGGAAAGAATATAGATAACCAGTAATACTGAGGCTTCTAAATTTCTTCTTTCTGTCCCTGAAAATAGCACAGCTGTGAAATTGTGTGCACAAATTCATTTTATAAATCTACATACCATGTGGACCGTTTCATGCAGAGCTGCAACAAAGTATTTTATAGCATAGAGTTTATCATCTTATACAGAAATCAGTGCATTTATACAAAATGTCTAAAGGTATGTACACTTAGACTGGGAAATTTTTACTGAATTTTCTGATCAGTAGTGTAAACAAATAACCTTTTTGGAGAGAAATTCATATTTGCTGAAGATGGGAGCAGTGTTAGCATGACAAATTTCTGTACTACTGGAATATTAATGGTGGGACATTTTTACTACACTGTGCCATTCAGTGTTGTACTGCAATTAAAACTACAACATTGAGCAACATGATTACAAAATTTGACATATACCAAATATATGAATTATTTTGGTTCTATTTAAGATTAAAACAATTTTTTGTTATTGTTTGTTCCCAAATTTTAAGTACTGCTTAAATGGAGCCCTTGCAAAAATACTTGTAACAACTCCAGTTCTCTTCCAGGTTTTGTAATTCCCTGCCCCTAATTTTAATACTGCCAAACATTTGCAATTGTTTACCTCTGCTGACTTTCAAATAATCACAAAGTATCTTTGTGCACATTTCATATAAGCACTTCTCAGTTTTTTGTCTGCTTATTTACAGTCTGCTCATAATAGTTCAAATTGTGGACTTACAGACTGTTCACATTTCAAAGTGCAATTTCAGCTGCATCATTCGATATGTTCAGTCTCAAATTACCAATTCCTTATGTTTCACTATCAACAAATGGTCAAAAAACAATCAATCCAATTCCATAAGCAATATACCATTCTCCACATCTCCTTTACATCTTTACACATGTGAACACACGCATTTTTTATGTCAATGACTTATGCTCTATTTCCTTCCAGAAGATATTAAGAAAATTTTATAAACTTGATAATTATGACAAAAATTATTTCCATTGGCACAGCATTCCATTTGATGTGGATCATCAAGTCTCAAGATAGCATGGCCACCATTTTTGATCTTCAAGATCCTCTAGAGTGATGGGGTACTTTGGTAGTCAGCTGTTTTCTCAAATATATGGTAGTGTCATGCAGCTGTTAAATCTTTAGTATTCCATTCTGAAAACATTATCTAAGCTGTATATTAACATTTTTACTAAATAATAATGTGATATCTAGTTATAAAATTTCTTTACTCTGCTACACATCTGCTATCTAACCATAATACACAGGACTATGTGGTAGTGCATATTTCTGGGAGTTACTCAGTTTCTCTGTGAACCTCTTAGGCAGCTGTGATGTGTTTTTCCCCTCCCCTCCCTGTCCCTGAAGCGTTATCCCATTGGTTGGTGTTATATCCCCCGCCCCTCTCCCAAGGTTTGAAAAAGTCCGGGAAGGAGAAACCCGGCCTCTTCTCCCCCTGGAAGCCAGCCAGAATAAACATCCTCCGTTACCCGGAGGGAGAAGCAGCACTTTTTGGTCTTTTCTTGGTCGTGAAGAATCTCCCTGACCCCCCCATCGACAGAGCTAGCCTGGATTACTTCGGGGGGCAAAGGGAAGGCTGCTTCAGGACTACCAACCCACAACCATGAAAATTAATAAAGTAGAAATAACCATCCTTTTCATTTTAATACCAGATCTGCATATTCTTCTTTATTTTACCACACAAATGGTATAAAGGGTTTGAAGCAGGTTGTATTTATTTTAATTATTATTATTATTGTTGTTGTTGTTGTTGTTGTTGTTTTTGTTGTTGTTTTTGTTTTTATTTTGTTATTAATATTTTGTAATTACTTTTTTATTTTCCTGAAATATTAAAGGACAATGTATTCCTTACTTCTTCAAGAAGAACACTGCTTCTTTTTCTCCAGAGAAAGACTTGGGATTCCTGCTGGAACACAAGTTAACCATTACCCAGAATGTGCCCTTGTAACCAAGAAGCCCAATGGTATCCTGGGCTGCATTTAGAAGAGCATTACCAGCAGATCAAAGGAGGTGATCCTGTCCCTCCAACTCAGCCCTTGTGAGGCCTCATGTGGAGTGCTGTGTCCAGTTCTGGGATTCCCAGTTCAAGGAAAACCAAGGAACTACTGGAGATGGTCCAAAGGGAGGCCACAAAGATGACTAGTGGATGGGAGCATGTCTCTAATGAGAAAAAGCTAAAGGAGCAAAGCAAGGTTAGCCTGAGGAAAAGTCTGAGAAGGAATCTTATCAATACAAATAATTATCTTAAGGGAGGATCAAGAGAATGGGGCCAGATTCTTCTCAATTGTACCCAATGAGTGACAGGACAAGGAGAAAAGAGAATCAAATGAAAACACAGGAAGTTCCATTTGAATTTAGGGGAAAAAAATTTACTGTGAGGGTGACACAACACTTGAACATGGTGCCCAGAGAGACCATCCAGTCTTCTTGTCTAGAGATATTCAAAACCCACTTGAGTGTGATCTTGTGCAACTTGCTCTGAGGTGAACCTGCTTTAGCAGGAGAATTAGACGAGATGGTCTGTTCCAGAGGTCTCTTCCAATCAGTCTGTGATTCTGTGATTTTTCTATTTTGTGATTCTGTGATTCATGTGAAGGACAACAAAATACTGTTAAGAAGTTATTGCCTCTGAGATGGCCTATTTTCATCAGCAAATTAAATAAATATAGCTTCTGGCTTCTATTAAGCCTGTCAATAGTTAAAGCTTAAGCATCAAAATGAAAGACACTTGTGAAATACTGATTGTGGTGGAATCAATGGCAATAACCTCATTGACATAAGTGATGCCAGGTTTTCAACAACTGTGACATGCAAAATGGCTTTCATTAAAACTACCATAATTATAAGGCTGTTGATGATGCCAAGTCTTAAATTCTTTATTCAGTTGGGTTGAAATCTGAAGTAATGACCTAATAAGACTAAGTACTTCAGAATCTTGACTAACAATAAAAACAAAAATATAGTAACAAATAATATATTGCATTTAGAGCTATACTTTCAGATTTTACCTACAGGCTACTGTTAGAATAATGAGAGTCACAAGTAGAAGATTAATGTTCCTATTTCTTGTTAGGATGGTGAAGATACAGACAGATGAATAAACATCCATAGACTGCTTAACTGATCAGTTTTCTACACAGCAGACATTCCCTAAGCATGTGTCCTCATTCCAGTGTGCAGACTCTGGGAGCAGACCCCAGAGGGCATTTTAAAAGTCAAACAGGCTCCTTGAATGGCTGATATAACTGTACAGAAACCAGCAGGTGATCTATAATTTGGAATAAGTCCAAGATTTCTTATTCATAGGACAATGGAACTCAGGAACATGGCAATTAATAATTTCTACCTGGAAGGATATCTGAACTGCATGAAAACAAAACATTATTTTATTCTTTTTTTGGATCATGCCTCTGAGGTTATCTAGCAGAGCAGTGGTTTCTTTAGTTTTGATTTCATTTCTGCCCTAAAAAAATGCAGAAAACAACTCTTTCTTTCTTTCAGATATGTGTTATGACAATTCATACTCAGGAATGAAAAACTCTAGCTATACCTATCTGAAGTTTCTGACATTCACACTTCTTTAAGGACCTAGTGCTGCATTTTACACCAGTGTGGTCTCTAGCATACATGTTCCTTCTTATACTGCAGACTGTGTAGATCTGGTACTGAAGAGTAGTCAGTTCCCAGGACAGATGCTCTTTCCTTTGGACCTTCAAATTCCTCATTAAAAGTAACCTCTACTGTAATGCATTAAAAAAGGGTTGGTCAGGCAGGATTTGGCCTGGGTGAAGCTGTGCTGGCTGTCCTGAATCACATCCCTGCCCTCCATGTGCCTTAGAAAAGTTTCTAGGAGGATCTGTCCCATGGCCCACCCAGGCACAGAGATGAAGCTGACAGGTCACTAGTTCCCAGGATTCTCCTTTCTACATTGTTTAAAGATAGGTACAATTTTTTTTCCTTTTTTCCAGTCACCTGTGACTTCACCTGACTGTCATGACTTTCCAAAATCATGGAGAGTGCCTTGATGACTACATCAGCCAATTCTCTCAGGACTCCAGGACACATCTCGTCACGTGCTGTAGACTTATGTACCTTGGGTGGTCATGAATCTGTTCTTTGCTTCGAGTGGGAGGGACTTTGCTCCTTCAATCCCCATCCTGCTGTCCATCCACTTGAGCTGGGAGAAGAAAGGGGTAGGTCCAGGGTCTTTCATAGTGATGAGGTTTGCATTCCCAAGTATCTGTTACACATGATGAAGCCCTGATTTCCTGGAGATCACTGATTTCCTGCCCATGGGGAAGTAGTGAATGAATTCCTCCTTCTTCTTTTGTTGTGTGCATAGCTTTTGTTTTATCTATTAAACCGTCTTTATCTCAACTCAAGAGAATTCTTGTGTTTGCTCTTCTGATTCTCTCCCCCCTGTCCCTAGAGGGGAGTGAGCAAGTGGTGCTGTGGGGCTGAGCAGCTGGCTAGGGTGAAACCACAACATCTATAAATTTTGCACAGTGTGTCTGTGCTAAAATATCCAGTTATTATAGCTCTTTTTTTAATCCTTATATTATGTGATGTCTTTAAAATTTAAGGTCTATAGAGCAAGGGGGTTTTGTGGATGGATCAGTAAGTACAGTATCATTCTGGTGCCAAGTAATTACCTCTACCACAAGAACAGATTCAACAGGGTCCCTTGTGAAATAAGGAGTACTTGCAAAAATTCAAGATATTCCCATCTGTCATAAACGTGTCTCATATAAATAAGAGTATGTGTGTATGTTTGTGTAAGTGAAAATTTATACACACATACATGTGCGTGCGCAGGCAGACTTATTCGTCTCAATATGGCTGATTCTTGTCAATCTATTGTAGATCTTGTTGAACTAACACTAAAAATAGTGGTAATAGATGATAGCAGTAAATCTCATAGGAAGTCAAGATGTTATCTGTCCTAAAACTCTTCTGAAAGCCTTTACCTAAAAACTCTCAGAGTTCATTCTGGTCTTCGTCTTCCAGAACATCTGCCTACAATCAAACGTGTTTATAGATACATATACATATACATATACATATACATATACATATACATATACATATACATATACATTTCACTGATAGAGATACATTTCATTTCCTTCCCTTCTCCAAGTGGCTGAGGGCCAACCTATCCTTATAGGTGCTATGCTCTTGCTCTGCTCTCCCCAACAAGAAGGGACTAGTGGGGAATGTGAAGCTCAAGGGCAGCCTTGGCTGCAGTGATCATGAACTGATGGAATTTGAGATGGAGAGGAGGGCACACTGTAATCTCCCTATCCCAAATTTCTGGAAAGCAGACTTTGGTCTCTTCAGGGATTTGCTTGGTAGAGTACTGTGTGATAAAACTATGAAGGGGATAGGAGCCCAGGAAAGCTATGAGAAACTCATGGAGTTCGACAGGGCCAAGTGCGAGGTCCTGACCCTGAGTCAGGGAAATCCCAAGTACATATAAAGGCTGGGCAGAGAATGGAGTGAAAGAAAAGTCCTGAGGAGAGGGATTTGGGTCTGTTGGTAAGAGAGGATTTTGACATGGCTTGTGAATGTAGACTCAAAGCCCAGAAAGACAACTATGTCCTCCAGCTGCATTGAGAGGAACACAGCCAGGAGGACAAGGGAGGTGATGTTTTTTGTTTTTGTTTTTTTATTCCTGTTCATTGGGATCCCACCTGGGTATTGCATCCAGCTCTGAATTCCCAAACATAAGAAGGACATGAACCTTCTAGAGCAAGTCCAGAGGAAGGCCAAGAAGGTGATCAGAGGCCTGGAGCACCACTCCTATGAAGATAAATTCAGAGAGTTGCTATTGTTCAGCCTGGAGAAGAAAAGGCTGTGACATTACAGCAGCCTTTTAATTCCTAAAGGGGGCTAGAAGAAAGCTGGAGAGGGACTTTTTATAAGAGCATGTAGTGAAGTTATGAATGTTCTATCCCTGGAAGCACTGGACAGGGCTTTGAACAATCTGGTCTAGTGAAAGATGCCCCTGCCATGACAGGGGTGTTGGAACTAGATAATCTTTAGGGTCATTTCTAACCCAAACTATTTTATGGTTCTATGATATTTTTTGATGTAGAACTATCCTCCCACTAGGTTGAAATCCCTTTACTCCCAGTTATCAAGAAATTACAAATATGAGCATTTCTAGTGCAATTAATAGGGTAAAAAACTCATGATTAGGCTTAAAGAACAATTTTTTAAAAATATTATTTATTTTTTTTTTACAAATCCACCTTGTCATATCCCATCAAACATATCTGTCCACTGGTAACAAAGCCTTGCAGAGGCTCCTAGTCGTGACTTAATGCAAAAGACATTAAAACTAATAAAGTAGAATGCAACATACCAGAAACAATTCCATCCCTAAAGCTATAGCTATCATTTAATGTAGCATATGGCTAACAGAATTGGAGTAAAATGCTAATTTTCCCTCTGTTGACTTTTGCAGAGTAACAGAGACTGCAGTGATCTATATTTAGAGAACACGAGGAGTCAAAGTCATTGGTGGTGTTTGTCTGCTTGTATGAATCAAAATAAAATCAGAGCTGCAAATGATATGGGAAAATAGGTGGAGGAAGAAAAACTAGTGGTTTTCAGTTTTTCAAATCTGCATTTTAAACAACTAATGCTATTATCATTATATGATAAATTTCATCTGTCTCTCAAGATTACAAAAAATATTTTTTTTAAAATAAGAATGACAAGAAATGTGGTAGTTCCATTCTGAAGTGCATTATATAGATATTTCTTTGGTTCTATTGCCCTCCTGCTATTTGAGATTTCACTTCAGGTTTTTCAATTAAAGATGTACATTGATTGCAAGCTAAATTTACTTTAACATGATGCCTCTCATCTGATTTTATGATAAGTATTGATTTTTATTTAACATCTACTGTTTGGTTTCAATAAAACTAATAATGAATATTGTTGATGCATGTTATTTATATTAGATCTGATTTTTATAGCTTGGAGACTTTGTTGAAGACATGTGCTATGTTAATAAAAATTCTGACTTGCTCATCCAGTTCACTTGTCAGGTATGGAAATGCTCCTGTTGTTGCCAGAGCAACTTTAAGATTACAGTTTTACACTCGAGGGTGCAGGTATTTCTAAAAGAATGGGTCTGTTTATCTGCTGTTTGACTTTTTAAAGTGGCATATGAATCCTCTGCATTTTATTTATTTATTATTTTATTTTGCTACAGCTTATGACTGCAAAGTCAGAGGCACCCTATCAAGAAGGTAGATCATGTGGATATGTGCAGCTCCCTTCAGAGGTATTCTCACTTTACAAGCCTCATTTCACTACATCTATATTGTGCCATAAGAGTTGAACAAAACCAATTGTCTAGCTGCTCAATATCTTTCAGCCTGAATTTGTGGCCATCCAGATGATAGGAGGAAAATCTGAGGTGAACAACACCTTTAGTAGTTTTTTTTTTTTTTCCCACTCACAGCTGATCTTCTAGGAGAAAACTTCTACTCTGTTTTCCCTTTTATGGCATCTCATAACTTGAGCCAAACACAGTAAAGAACCAGGGATCATCCAGGAAAAGGTTCTAACATGTTTGCTCCAGGACAGAGAGAAAATTTTTTTAATCATGATGCTCACAAAGGAAATGTAAGGAATAATATCTCGAGAGCTCTCTTGGGTTAGGATTTTCTCAAACCCTACAGATAAGGTGCCATGATTATATGATTTGACCAAGAAGAATTTCTGTCTATTCTATCCTATAGACATTATGTTACAAAAACATTCTGTAGCACTGCTCTCAGGTTTCTTTGTCCAGAAGGCCCACATAAATTCATGACAGTCTAAATCATGCTTTCATACTCTAGTCTGAATCACAAACAATTTCACTGAAATGTCAGTCCAGTTACAAATAACACACATTGTAAATGCAAGAACTGCTCACAAACTAAATTTTGCAAAAAAACTTAAATCTTTTTAGTCTGTTGTGAACAAATAAGACATGCTGGTTCATTGTTCACACATATTATACATAAATGGTTATTTGGTAATCATTTGTTTGAACTATGACTATGCACTGTTTGTAAATCAGAAGGTACTATTTGCCTGTCCTAATATAAGAATGCAATTTATTAGACCAGAAACCAGAGAATGACAGCATCTGAACCTATGAATTTTCAGGTAATAGCTATTAATGAAAAATTATTGATAATTTCAGATTTTGCAAGAACTGCCATTTTTAAGATACCTTCTTGGAAAAAGATGACTCAAAAAAGAGAATAAAATAAATTTTGTTGAAATAAAATTGCTAAAAATTCACCATAAACTGCATCAGAAAGATGTTAATAAATATAAATATTGATAAAATTATCCCATTAATCTATGGCTAATTGTATGAGTCTGTGAGCTTTGTAAAACTGTATTGCTAACAAAGTGTCTATTGCTTTAGAAAAAAAGAGACTCCAATAAAACTTTACCTGGGGATATGAGTTTCTTTGAAAAACAAAGCTGAGTTTGACTATATTGAATAAAACTAATGGGAAAAAAGGAAATTTTATTTATATATATATAGATATATACACCTTATTTTGCCTCTCTCCTTTAAGATGATTGACCTAATGGTCACTATTTTTATTATTTTGTTAATCTCGGAGGACTGTTCTTTATTTTGAAGTCTGTTTCCGCTAAAGATGAATAGATCACACGGACACAGGTCGAGGTGTGGTAAAAGAAAAAGCAGAGTTTATTTTTCCTCCCAGGATTTATAGGCTTCTTACCATGGCCAGGGATTGGATGGTCAGGATAACACTTTCTCACTGCACTGGCCATGAGAGATGCCCATCACAAGACGTGTAACAGAAAGAATGTACACATCTCTATGTTTACAGTTACTGTCCTGGGAAAGTCTTTAGAAAACTATGTTAGCAAGCTCAGAAGCTGAGTTTTCAGGGTGACAGAAGTCCTTCTCTGTTTAGAATACTGAGTAATAAAGGTCACTTATGATGAAAGAATCTTTGAACATCCACTATTCACAGACACGGAAAGATTAGAAGTGTCATTTCTAGAAGTACATATTGACAGAAAACCTCTATTTTTTAGTCTAATTTTGTTTTGAGAAACTGTTTAATACAGCACTGTCTATCAAGTGGATATAGAGGGCCTAAATATGAAAGATAATTTGAAAGTACTCAATGTCAGTGTCATGTCACTTACCAGTTACAGTATATTGAAAGCATTCTAAATGACATATGTTCACATTTTTTCCAAAAAAGATACTGCAAACAGAGATATGTATCTGATGAACTGTTTTTACCTGTTTTTATTTTCTTAGAATACCAGTTCATGTAATGATCTGTCTTTTTGTGTTTACATGTGTCTGTCTCACTGCATGTCATTTCTGAAAAATATTTTGAGCTCACTGACAGATTTAAATCAATAAAGAAAAAAACACATAAATATAATGAAGTTCTTGAAAATAAGCAGTAAAGAAAAGAAGATCATGAGTTCTACAGCTTTATATTAAACCACAGAGAGCATATATTTATAAATGCCCCAGTCACAGAAGAGAGCAACACTCACTGCTTACAGGTCACAAATATGAAAAAAGCAACAAACACTTCATTAGTACCATGCCCACAAAGCCATTTTTGTATAGCTTTTGTGACATTTTTTTTATGAGGGGTACTACATTTACAATAATATTGTGACTATAGTCTGTTAAATGCTTCATTCTCAGTTTTCCAACAACAACAACAACAAAATATGTGAAGTAAAAGTGTGCATATATGAGAAAAATTTATACAGACATGTAGCTGCATGCATGAACATGTCAATACAAAACTTGAAGTTGAATTTTTATGACTTCCAAATTGGATTCCAGGATATTCTCTATTTATTTTAGTGTCACATATAAAGGTGTTGGCTTTATAATTTCTATTTTTACTATCATAATATTTACTCATGGAAACAAATTATTCTAGAAAAAAAGAGCAACTTTTCCAAATACTGATCTGCACAATTTCCTTCTTATTTTTCTTGGCTTTTGTCTTTTTACTTAGTTTTTCTGCCACAAGGTAATGATCTGATTGTATGATGTTTGCATGCACACATTCAAACATGAAACCACTTTAAACATAATATCCAGTGCAATAGTCTTATGTAGATTAAAAAAAAAAAAAAATCTTTGAATTAAACTAAGTTAATCATTTATTACTCTTTCAATAGACTCTTCTCTTGGCCTTGAATGGCAGTTCAAATAATAAAAGATGTGATTACAACAGAATTTAATCTGATTCTTTTTCAACACTGAAGCTATACTAGAAAAAATTAACTGAGTACTAGAGGCTTCATTTCAAATCAAACCAGGGAAAACATGAAATCTCCTTTTCCGCAGTAAAGGAAAAATCCAGAAGAGGTATTTACAAGATTTTGGATGTCCTAATCCTAACCCTATATAAATAGATACAGGGACATGGAGATATAGGTATACACAGACATATATTTAGAAGATCTTGCCAGGCCAGGAACTGAATGAGTTTTAAATAATATTAGTGAATTATCATTATTCTAGATAAAATCTTATAAAATACTCAAAAACAAATGTTCTCAAGTGAGGTGTTTTCATTGTGACACTTCCACAAGTGAAATCCCTGTGCTAAATGACTTTTTTTCCTGGTCCATTATTTTAATCTTTCAGCAGAGATATGAACTGAGAATCTGGCATTATTATTCAGAAACATATTTTTAAAGCTATTTATCACCATGATCTTAAAAAGTATTTAATGCTCAGCTTCTTTTCCAAGGCCTGACTTGTTGTGGTAGGTTCAGATAAAGACCATGGGAGCAATAAAATACCTACATAGAGTTTAGTGCCAGGTGTTATTATAATAAACCAATACGTGATAAATAAAGTTTGATTCAGTTGCCACAGAAAAGTATCTAATGTTGTCTGAGATGCAATGGGCTATTGCATCCTGACTGTCATTCCAGAGGAGTGATATAGTTGGATATCACAGTCCCTTTAAGAAAAAATGTTTTGGTACCTAAATAGGGGTTCTTCAGCCTGGAACAGAATCTCATTCCTTACAGCTTGGTAGGATTCACTGCGTTATTAGATTTTCAGCCAATATCCTCAAAGAAATTGTACTGATCTCTATCAGCCACACCAGCTTTGTCAAGTGCTAACACCATATGACTTATCTCGGACTAGTTAGCCTGTGTGCTGGGATTCATTGCACTACTTCAGATAATAAAATTGTAGATATCTGCATGAAAGCTAGTCACAATAGTGTCAGTAAGTAATTTAAGGTACAATTCATCTTATCAACAGGAGTGTCTGAACTAAGGCTTGTGTCTTAGAAGTTCTGGCTTTCATCATTTGACTGCATTGATGGGGTGGCCAGCCGATCTGTAGATGTATAAGAGATGCCGTATGCATCCCAGCTACAAAAATATTTTACTTTTCAGTGACATATATATAAATATATATATCTCCCTCTCTCTCTCTTTCTCTCTCTCTATATATGTATATGTATATGACTCAGTCCCAGTCTTCTCATGCTCAAGGGGGTAGGCGCCTATGTCAGTTGTGGGTCTGAATGCTGAATTCAACAGCAATTATATTTTAACTGAAATTAGAGCCCTAGTTTGAAATGACTGGGGGGGTAGCTGACTATGCCTCAAAGCTTCGACTGTTAAAATCTCTGTTATACATAGAACCTGGAAGACAAGCACAAAGCAAGGAATAATTGGCTATGTCTCGCTCTGTCGACCAGAGGCAGAATTGATGATGTCTGAGACTGCTAAATAAAAAACCAGGGACCTATCTATCTCTGCTCCTCATGCCAGGTGTCACAAAGTGACTTAAGAAGTTATATTGCTTAAGGACATACCTCTTCAGAACTGACAAGAGAAAACTGGAGAGGAAACTGAAGTCCTTGACATCTCACCATATACACTGCTTTCTGTTATCTCATTTCATGGCAATGTTGTGAATTTCCGTAACATTCTATTTCTCTCCCTCTAAAGGCCAAGCCGTCAGCTAGACAAGTCTGGATATAAACTAGTTGATAACTACTTGGCCTCAAGGAGAGAGGTTGGTCTTTGACTCACTTTTATTAAGCAGTTTAGGCAAAGAGCCATTTCTGTCTTTAATCCATTGCTTTTTAATGTGGACCAGAACATTAGTAAGACAGCAGCTTCTACCAATCTGCTCTATGAAGAAAATGTCTCCAGGGGAAAAGACTGAAAACAATCTTCTGCTTTTTTAACAGTCACAGAAGGTTATACTTACAAAATGTTCATATAATTGAGAAAACATGAGATTCTAATTTTTCTTTCTCTTTCACTTATGACTTTGCCTGACAACTTTGCTAGATTCTATGGAAATTTTCTCAGCAAATTTCACAAGCTAATTTATGAAGAGAATCAAAAGTCTGAACAACACAATATCAGAATATAAATGACAAGAAACAATCTATTATTTTTTCAGATCTTCTGCTTGAATTTTCAGATGCAACACTTATACCCTGATTCTGCAGATGTATTGCAAATTTGCTTTCTCATAATTATGAACTGTTAACTAGCAATTGTGCTATGTCAGTTCAAAGCCATTTCTTTAACTCTTATTAGATCATGCTGATTCTTATTATGTGTTGTTTTCTGCTACCACAGTTATGGTCACATTTGTGATCCATATTGTCCACATAAATGATTTCTTGGTCATTAAACTTATTTAATTTATTAACACAATTATAAGAGGTATCATCTTAGTACTTACAAAACAGTGGGCTCAGATTCCTGGCATTTCTCAGATTTCTTTTTGCTACACTTGCTTTCTGCTTTTGCTTAAAGCTGTTCTTCCATCTGTTTCTACCAAAACCCATGTATTTTCAGGTATTAAACATCACATATTTTATTAACTGACATTATATGGCATGTTCTTAGCTTGGCACATTCTTTAAAACATAAGAAAATGCATTTTGTAGAAAAGGACTGAGTACTTCAGTAGTAGAAGTAGCAGCCACTCTATAAAGCACAGAAATGATTCAGTAGACAATAAATATAAGCACACATTTCTTTGTTGTCTGGGGTTTTGAAGAGCTTCCAGTCTGAGCACATAGACGGAGGAGAAAATATAACTTAGGAGAAATAAATTATGTGACAACAGCAAAAATACAGGATTTTTTTTTCTTTTCCTAGGATGGGATGTATCTGTGGATTAAAGAAAGAAAAGGCAAAACCAAAACACTCTGTAAGAAAATGGAAAATAAGGATTATGCAGAAAAGAAGAAAGATAAGATCATGAAGTTGATGTGAAGAGACTGAGAGAAAGGTGGAGCAGAAGTATCAAGTCACTGCAGTTCTAGGAGGCTGTCTACACAAAAAAAATGGCCTCACACTGCTCTTTCATGAAATATTGGAACTGACTCAGAGGGTACTGTGGCTTAAATTATACTTGGTGATGTACCAAACTACCAAGTAAACAGTTCCAGTCACTCTGTATCTTCCACAGGTTACTAACAGGCAGCACAGCGAAAGTCCAGACCTGTTTGCTGTAGAAAATTTGGCCAAAAATGAAGTTCAGGAGGGAATTGTAAACATAAAGAAAGTGAGAAGCTCTTCAGAAATTATGTGTGAATGAAAGAATACTCTTATTTTGTAGATGGTTTTGGGCAAGAGTTTTACCTCTCAACGTGCTTAATTTCTTTCTAATTTTTGAAGTAAAACCTCCCTGGTGTGCAAACTTCTTCATTCTATGAAGACAGCCTGAGTATGGTGTTCGCCAATGCCTATGTTTTCAAAATTTTCTGAGTGCTAAAGACTGAATTCATTAAGATTTTGTTCTTTAAAAATTCTCTAAATTCAATTCTAGATGGGCATCTCATGTTCATTGCACAAAGTGACTCACAAATTAATTGGTTCTGTAATAATCACTACTTCGTCCAGGTGGAAACTTTCTTATTTGACTTATTTAAAATGTAGCGGGAACAAGTAGTGTCATTTTCCTTTAACAGTGTCCAGAAGTTCTTTAGGTAAAGAAAGAAATGTATGTTGTTTGAAAAATGCAAAATCCTAAAAGAAAACACTCTTCATACTGTACTGTAGAACAGTTCTTATTTTTTTTCTTCCACTTCTCTTGTCTGCTCCAAGTAGACAAGTTTTTTTCCTCAAGTTTTAACCAGAGAAAGAATACGTTCACATTCCTCTCTAAATATTATATCTATTAAGATTTACTTTTGGAGATGTAGCTTAGGTATTTTCAAACAAAATAAGAACCGCAATATGAATATACAGTGTGATTTCTGAAACCTTTGTCTAGTAGGCTATGAGAGCAGAGGGAGGTACAACTTTCTCTTCTGTCACAGCATAGAAGAGAAACTGTTTTAAGTATTTAATCCCAGAGTAACAGTCAAGGCTGTGAAACTGGTAGAACCCTAAACAACTTTAAAAGTTAAAATGCATTTTCATCGGCACTCCATATTTTTTACATAAGATGGCTTATGCTCCTTTATGTTGTATTTTGTATGTGTCATTTTAAAGTATTTTTTGAGAGACCGAGTTTTCTGTAGAGAAATTAAGAAACAGAGTGATGTTGAAATTTTGGCTCATTGTTCAAATACCAAATCCATTTAATCTCTAATCCTCAGGAACTGGTTGCACAGAAGGTATAGTCAAAAACATCTATCAATAGTATGATTAATAGAAAGGTTTCTTCATACTCACAATTCAATACCACGTGTATACTGCAAATTAATTTTCAGGTGCTTTCTTTTCCATTCATCTGTGATTTAACAATGTATAAGTCTGTGGTGCCTCTGAATAATCGTGAGTGTTTAATTTCTACTAGATAAGGTTTAATTAATATACAAATTATTTTAATTTATGTGAAAGAGAGAAGCATGTTGGTATCTAATGAGCAGTGTGTGAGCAGTGGGGAAGTGGCAAAATAAATATCAGGAGAGTTCATTTGCGTGTATTCTGAGGGAAAGAAATTACAAAATTCTCTGTCCCTTACTACTAAAAAAGTGTGCAAAATTATGCATCAGAAAGCAGCTTCAGAAACATTTGTATATGGTACAAATGGAAACGAGATGCAAAGAAAGACATGAATGGTTTCCCTGCAGGCAAGCATGGTAGCAAAACTATACAGGAGAGAGCAGGACAAAAGTCCAAGGAACAAATATGGGATGATAAACATCTAATCTAAGATCCTCATTTGTAATAGTAGTGTTGACCTCAGAAGAAGTAAGGGAAATTTTAATGTCCTCTGTTTCATATGTATTGTCTTTACAAGGCTAGTACTCTCTGGCATAGTTACAAAGTAATACTTCATCACGGTCATAATGCTTATACTATTCTTATCTATTTTAACACCAGTAGAATACATTAATTATTATAAAATAATTAAAATTTGAGCTACTGACTCAGAGTTTGGGGGCTATTGGGGATGGGTAATACTTCACATGAGCATTTGAACATAATTTTCTCTGTCACTTTAGTTTTTTCTTGCTGTCTTAAAGATTTGAATACAAAACTAGAACATTAGCTAAAGTATGCCAGTTGAACAAGGTTTTAAAAAGTACATGTTTCTGTGGGACATACAGCTGTTAGCTTTTGAGTAAAATCTTCTACAAGACTGCCTCACACTTCATTCTTCTATGATATGTGTCATTCTCCTAAGATAAATGAAGTTTCATATCTCCATTCTGCAAACAATTTCAGAGTTGGACTCCTGCGCCCACATAAAACCAAAGGTCTGATGAAAGTCTCAGTTAAGGAAATAACCCTGGAGATGGGAGAGGGAAGTTGAAATACTCATATGAAAGAATTAGGTTTTGAGAGCTCTTCCTCAAGCCACTTGGTCTTGTCAGGGTTAGTTATGAGAGCTACCAAGGTTTTAGGGGTTTTTAATGTCTTGTAAACCCTGCATATGACTGAAACTCTCATATCTTTTACTCAATGACAACACGGTTTCTACAGATATGAGCACTTTTCATAAGCAGAAAATTTATTCTAGTTGTGAAGCCTCACTACTGAGCATACAGCTCAGATGGCATCTGGCAGAAAAAACCAGCTGCTTCACAGGATTACTGCAGAAATTATCCTGAAAAAATATACTACATACTATGTACTGCAACATATTACTTTGTTGCAAAGACTGAGAAAAACTTATGAGTGTTTAAACTTCACTATATAGCCAGAATGACTCTCAAATATCCTTTTAAGATAAGACTCCTAGGATACAGAAGGGATAAGAGCTCATAGCACCATGAATGCATTGGCAACACTTTCTAAAGCACTGGGGAAGAGAGGGTATTTTGAAACTAGTGAATAAGCACAAGATTGCCACTAGATGTTCACCAGAACATATTGCTACTGAAGAAATCAGGGCATCAATATCCAAGCTGACCACTTTCATAATTAACCAATTCTTAAGGATTCTAGGGTTTGGGCAGTGCTCCTGTAATGCCTTACTTATTACACTGATTACACTGATTACTAGAAAACACTTCTTTGGTGTCTTGGGTATCAAGTGTCCACCTGGACTGTGAAGATTCTGAGGGATCTTCTAGGCCAGGTAGACAGTATGCTTCAAGAACCTGAGAAATGTTCTAGGAAGATGGGAATTTGTAAAGGCTCCTCTCTCTCTCTGTTTGATTATTTGTCAAACCCTTGGGTAAGGACCACTTATTTTTTTAAAAAAACTAAAAGGGCTTCATAGCTGGGAACATAAAACCCACTGTCATGTCTATCACTGCAATCAAAAGTAGATGAGTAAAGAATATCAGGCAACCTGGGATGATACTTTCACATATTTTTCATTCATTTTCATTAATTTCATTAGTTCGAGTCTTTGCAAAACAAAAACTCCTTGACCCAAAAATTGTTCTTATGTTTTCAGTAATCCTCTGAATGTCTTCTGTATGAACTTGTTTGGTGTCTCTCAAAATGCATAAAAACATTCACCATCCTGTAACAGAGAATTTTATACTTGGACAACACATTTTGTAAAGAATCTAGTAATTCCTAATACAGACCAGACTGAAGAAAATAGATAAACACACATATTTATTCAGAAAAACACTGTGATGTTTTGCTACATATCATGGTAGCAAAATAGAGGCATATGTAAGAAAAGGAAGGAAAACCACTGCTAATTTACTACAGTTAGATTAATAAGGAAGTTCTTGCTTGCAAAGTTTCTGAAAAAAAAATCATAAATATATATTTTTATATGCCTTACATCTCATAGAAAGCACTATTCTGAGGGAGAAAATATGTCATTCAGAGTCCTTCCATTTTTCTGCATCTATTTAACATTTTTCTCCAAAACAAGTTTTCTTCTTACATTTCCCTGAGACAGCCCACCCATTTGCCTTAACTGAAATCTGGCTCATTTTCAAACTCTCTAAGAAAGGTGAATATTTCTTGTTTACAAAAGGCGTCACCTCCTTGACTTGACTTAACCAGTTAACCTTATAAAACTCTTCCTCTTCGTGACATGACATACTTACATGTTCAATTATAGCTAATTCTGGCTCTTATTTCTTATTTGCAAAGGTAAGCCCACACATTTTATTTCTGGTCTTCATCTGACGTTAGGCATGAGTTTTTGTAATGATTGTAACATTCGTCCAACTTGCTGTGGAAAAATTTAAATGCATTTTGAATTGACTTTAATACTTCGATGTACAGACCGATTACAGTCTCTGTTACAGCACTGCATTGAAGGAGTATAAATTCTTCCACTTGGATTAAAATTTTCCCAAGTATCATTAGAAGAGGGTTATAGTAAATGATAAAATCATCACAGTTTTTAGGTTCATAGCTAAATCTCCAGCTGCTGTGTAGTAACTTGGTCTTAAACTGGTCTATCATTAAGTCATTCACACTGATAGTGAGAACATCATTGTTTCCTTTGCAGCTTGTGCATCCAAAAATAAATTGATCAGAAATGTAAAATAACATATTCTGGAGCACAGAAGGAACATTTATTGATTGAGTTAGAAAAATATATCTCTGTTATGCTGTAATTCCATCCCCTAGAGTCCCTCTCTTTTCACTCTACAAAAATCAGAAAAGGGGAGACAACACAAAATATGGAAATTGCATAAAGAAAAGTTTTGCCAAAGAGAAACATTGAAAAATCTTATCAATATTATCTATTTAAATTAAATTAAATCTAACAGAAGATAATTTAAATATTTATTAACCTTCCATTCCATTCTCTCATTACTAAACAGCTCTAAACAGCCTTGTACAACAGAAGTGAAATTAAGAATAAAAAATATTCAAAACAGGATCTGGATATACATTGATCTGTATGGCAGTAACATCTGGTAGAATACAGTGACAAGATTTGTTTTCAATTGCAACAATAGTGACATGTGAAGTATGTGGCCCTAGCATAAATGCAAGTTTGTATGAAAAAATACATCCCATCCTCCTCCAAAGACTGATTCTGAGGAAACAGTTCACCCATAACCATTCTCATGACTTTTTTCACAACCATAAAGTTGTTCCTTCCACTATACATATCATAGAAGCCAATGAAGTTTAACTAGGGAAACAAAGAAAATAAAATAGGAATAAAAGGCCTCCAGATCATGTAGTCTTGATTGTGATACTTCATCTGTGCTCAGTGAAAACCCAGCAAAAATTAACAGGACTTGAAGAAGATGCATCCCTTTGATGCTAGACATTGACCAAGCTCTTAAGAAGTTTCTACTGAGATAAAATTCCATACTTACAGTCATAAGTGATAAAACCTGAAGTAAGGATTTATCTTGTGCAGTCATGGTGAGTATGATCAAGGCTATACATACAAATTTCCAGGACATGTTAACATGATCAGTTTCTGAAAATTCCCTAAGTGGGAAATATAAACTAAAATATTATGAAAATGAAAATCATTGTAGCTATTTCAGGTAACACCTACAAGTATACTCAGCAAGGCTCTTAGAAAAAATGATTACTTTAAGTGAAAGTTTAAGTGGAAGCAACTACCACTTGAATACTGTATGATTCTGGTAATTGTGTAGAATCAGTCTTTCATTGTCCAAAGTAATTTAAATATGTGGTATAAAATATGTAAAAAGCCATTGAAATTACTGGAATGTAGAGTAACCTGGTGATTTTCAGACTCAAAATAAATATATAAATCACTTAATATGAAACATTTTTCATAATATACATGTGATATTTTATTGACATATCAAAGAAAAAGAGAATAAATTATTATATAAAAATAAGAAAACCCTTTTTAATGCAAATTACACAAGTAACTCATTACATATAAAGCAGGTTAATATGTTGTTTAGAAATTTAAAATTTAAATGCCTGAATGATTTTTATTCCCCACATATTTTTCACATATAACAAGAGACAGAGGAAAACAGCTTTCATATGTTCTCAATTTTCTTTGATACAAATTACCATAAAATTATTGGACAATTATTGTACAATAAGCAAGAAGTCATCTACTTTTTTTTGATAAATCTTTTGATATTTCTCCCTTGAATCTGATCTTCTTTAGTTAAATCTGATCTACATGTGTAGAATGTCTGCATAAAAAATTTCTTATGTTTAAGAGAGATCCAAACAAAGAAACTTTGTTCTTTACACAAGGTTATTGATTTCAAATATAATCCCTCTGGTCTTAATTGTCTTTTTAAAATTCTCTTCCTAACATTTTCAGGAGAAAATTGCTCACTTTCTTCAGAGTTGTAGGTCTCATCTAATTCAGGATATTATGTGGTTATATTTAGCATACATATATGTTCCAATGTTTTATATATAAATACATTCTAACAATAGACTAGAATACTCTCCATCCTTTGCTGGATGCAGAGGGTTGCAGTGTCAGAAGACAAAAAAGACAGACTGCCATCTGTCTCTGTCTTTAATACCAAAACCAGTTGTTCTCAGGATATGCAGCTCCCAGAGCTGGAAGTTAGTGGCCCTATAATCCAGGAGGACATGGCTAGTGCTAATCAGATATGCAAATTAGACAGCCATCCAACTGTGGGCCTGAATGAGGTGAACCCACGAGTAATGAAGGAGCTGTCACTTATCAGCAGTCCTGTTATCTGGAGAAGCTGCCCAGAGAGGTGGTTGAGTCTCTGGAACTGTTCAAAAAGCGTGTGACTGTCACACTTAGGTATATGCTTTAGTGGTGATTATGGTGGTGTGAGGTTCACAATTGGACTAGATGATATTGAAGATCCCTTCCAACCTTTATTTTTTATGATTTTGTAAAAAGTGAAACACGAATAATTTTTTTCGGTCACGTAGCATAATACAATACAGGTATATTTAGAGAAATTAGACTATATTTTGAGTAAATGAAGTTTATGCACTTGTTTCTTTGGGGTTTTGTTTTACCCAAAGGGAGTTTTATAATTCTGTCTCTCTAAGATGTGAGCTCCACATTTAGATATGAGTTTTCTCTGTCAGTTTGGGTATAATAAACCAAGATTTTCAGCTACTAAAACCTTGAAATTAACTCATTTGGTTGTTTACCATTTTTGGAATTCAGACCATCATTTTAAATTTGTAAATGCTAATTTAGGATATTAATTGCAGGCATTTATTTCCAAAAGCAGTCAAATTTTTCTAAAATTAAAAGGTAGGCAGTTAGGGATCACATGCACTTGTGTTCAATATTTTTGTCCACTGTCTGTAGAGGAAAGGCAGTCCTCATTATCTGTTCATCCTATTAGCTGAATCTCTTTCACTGAGTCTATAGGCAACAAAAATGACAATAGTACCTTTTTTTTTTCAGTATGCTCAACTTCTGTCTAATAGGCACAAGCCTCTCCACAATTTCTAGAGCATTTACAATTTCTAGAACATTTGTCTCTGAAGCAGAAATCTCACAATCTGAACTCTAGGCAGTTTGCACAAACAAACTCAAAGAATTATATCCAAATCTGTACAGACCTGAAATACCTGAAATCACCTCCCCATGGGCAAAAGATATCTTGCCTGTCATGCCATGAAATATCTTGCAAAGGAAGCTTTTTTACCTTTCAGATGGAGGTGAGCTAGATCTGTCAAGAAAGCAAGCTAGTCAGCCAGAGACTACATCTCTCCAGAAGGTAGCGGGTGGAGCTGTGAGATTCTTATCTATTGTCTCAGAGTTAATTTTATTGTTCCTGTTTTTAAGTCTAGCAATAACCTAATGTAAAATGCAACCATGTCCAAAACCTGAGATGTTCTCCTTTTGGCCTGAGACAGATTTCTGTTGCTCAGTCCTCATTTCATTCTGTAATTCTGGTATGTCTTACTATATAGTCTCAAGAAGAAAGTTGGCATTAGATTTGTCCAAGGTGTATCTTTATTTAGACATACTCTCCTCAAATGTGGGTTTAACCTTTCCTATGCCCATCTTGCAATCCCCATAAATCAGTACTTATTTATGCAGAAGCTTATTAGTATGCTCCTCTTTCTGGCAGATATTAGCAAGACCAAATGCAAAGTGGAAAAAGGCACCTCACATTTCATATTAATTTACTTTATAGTCAATAGAAATCTCCGGGACATGATGTTTATGACAGTCAGCAGATGTGCAAAGAGAGCTGATCAGTCTTTCTCTTCCTGACAAATTAAAAACTTTAAAGCAGCCTTTTTCTTGTACTACTCATCAGTCATTTCCAGAGAAGAGTCATTTGGTCAGCTCCTGAAATGGTCGAGAGGAATTTGTGATCAAAAGAGTCAGGGGAGGTGATTCAGTCAGGAAGCAATGAAGTTCTCTCTATGGCTAAAGTTTTGGGTTTTTTTTTTATCTTTACAGCTGAAGCAGCAAAGCTAGAATGAAAGTAGTCAAATGAAGGTAGTCGAGGTAAGATAACACTGATTACTGATAAATAAAAACAAATGAAAAAAAATCTCAAACTAGCACCTAAATTAAGCAGATGGCATTATTCTCTGTCAGTCCTCAGTGACACCAAATTTATTTTGATTACCTCTTTGGTGGTCAGGCATGTAAACTTTCAGAAAGATGGTAAAATTTCAATGCAGTAGTATCTTAATGGGCAGAACTTAAATATTCTGAATTTCTGACAAATTTGTAAATTCAATTTTATGACCTCAGTCCAACAAATGACTTCACCTTCTTCAAGTGACTACATGCATTTTCCAGTAAATATATGGCTATATGTCAGGAAAAAAGATAAAAAATAAAAAAAGCAAGAAACACAAAGAGACAGAGATATGCGGGCTAAACCTGCAGAATTTTTCAAGCACGGCCATAAAGTTTCCACTTCTATTATCTTCTCTGAACTTCTCTGGATTTCCATGTAGGAAGAAGTGATCAAATCATTGATTCCTATGGACATCCCACTTAAATTTATGCCTAAAGTTCATTCTTTAAGTATATGGCAGTTTGAAGACAAGCTTCCAATTGAACTTTAAAATATTGTTGACCATTAGTCATTTGGTGGAAAAGAATTGGAACTACTTGATTATTTTAGTAATATACATTTTGAATCAAGTGTTTTAAGCCATTTTAATTTATACCATGTTATGCATTTGAAAAGATACACTTCTTCATTAGTAGCTATATTTGGTGCTAGAAATTGAATTTCTAAGAAGAAAGATCTAGCATAAATTATTGTAGCAGCTCCCCAGGTGTGCCTGGATGGACACGACATGTTCCAACTGGCTCTCATGGATCCACTGCAGGACACAGCTGATGTCTTCAGCCAAGATGGTGGTGTCTTAGAGAAAATGTGTTTAAGAAAGGGGAAAATACTGGTGGGACTTTGGCTCTTGATGAAGGCTGACCTGCCACAGTTCTAGGTGTTTGCTTTTTCACACGTTGTAAAAAAGGAATACATGACATCTCTTATTTTTCTTTTACGCTTAGCTATTAAGTTTTAATTCATATAGACATACTTTCCTTTTGTGCTGTTTTCACTCATTTTCAAGTTATGATACTTCTTCAAACTTAATTCTAAATAGGAAACTTACAGTGTGAGATAAATGCAAATTCGAAACATTTACAGTTTTAGAACAGTTCTGGAAGAATCTGATAACCTTACACTTGTAGGAAACTGACAGCACGACATTAATTCTAAAACAAAACTGTTTTCCAAGCTCTTTTTTTTATAACTGTATATAAAGATATATTTATCTGAACTTAACAGTCTGGAATTACTTTATTGCTTTCAAGTTAGTAATAATTGCACGAATTAACCCTGAGCTGAAAGTTTATGCTCACTATACATATGCAGAAAAATTCATATTTTGCTGAACAGCAAGGTCCTCAAAATGCATTTGCAACATCACAATATAATGAAAACATCCTGTCTTACATTTAATTCCTATTCTAAAACTCCAGTGAAAAAAATGTTTACCAGAAGATGAAAAATAAGATTCTGCTTCCTTTTCACTTGAAACTTGAAGAAGCAGAGCAGCAGGGGTACAAGGCTGATCAGGGAATGGACAACTTTTCATGCAAAAAAGGAGGCTAAGCAAGGCAGGTGGCAAGTTAATATGAACTCTTAAGAGGCTTGCTGTATAAACACTTAAAGGAAGGGAACAGACTCAGGAAAAAGCTTTTTTATAATTATTTTTTGGCTACAAAAGACAAGGTCACTATGAAATCAATGTGAAGCTTTGGAGTAGTTTTCCACTGTAAATAAAATTTAAAACAATATATAAAAATAGTAATTAGCATACTATCTGAATTTAATACAAAAATATCTATATAATAGAAGATGCCTGTTAAAAGCAAAGCTTGGACTTGGTAGCTCAAAGATTTCTTTTCAACTCTGTTTTTGTTTATTGCATTGTTTCAGGTTTTTTTTGCATCAGTTCTTCATGTTCACTGGCACACATTCATTTACAGTGAACATGGCACTGTAGTGGGTTGACCCTGACTGGATGCCAGGCACCCACCAAAGCTGTTCCATCACTTCCCATCTCAGCTGGACAGGGGAGTGAAAATATAGCAAAAGTTCATGAGCTGAGATAAGGACCAAGAGGCATCACTCACCAAATTCCGTCAAAAGCAAAACAGACTCAAACTGAGGAAATCAGCTGAATTTATTACTAATCAAAATCAGAGCAGGATGATGAGAAGTGAAATAAATCTTAAAAACATTTTTCCTTCACTTCTCTCTCCTTCCCAAGTTCTACCTTCTCCTCTTCAGCAGCTCAAGGAGACAGGGACTGGGGAGTTCAGTTACAGGCAGTTCATCACACATTGTTCTCCCGCTGCTCAGGGAGAGCCAATGTGGTGTCTCTCCCATTGGAGGCAGTCTTCCAGACACTCCTTTAATAGCAGTCTATCTCACAGGCAGCAAGTCTCCATTAATGGCTCCAGTGTGGGTCACTTTTGCATGAGGTACAGTCCTTCAGGCACAGCCTGCTTCTATGAGGGTACTCCATGGGGTCACAAGTCCTACCAGTAAACCTACCTGTGTCAGTGTGGACTCTTCACAGGTCTGCAGGTCTGCCAAGAGCCTTCTCCAGCACAGGCTTCCCTTGTGTTCACAGCAGGCTTTCAGGCATAGGTCTCCTCCACATTCTGCAGGTGAATCTCTGCACTTCCATTAATGTGTCAGGGGGACTGCCTGCTTCTCCATTGTCTTCACCATGGGCTGCAGAGGAATCTCATCTCTGGCAGCTGGAACACCTCCTCCTCCTTCTGTGCTGACCTTGGTGTCTGCAGGACTGTTGCTGTCACACATTCTCAGCCTGCTCTTCTCAACTGCAATTAAAAACTACAACTGCACAATATAATTTTTTTTTTTTCCTCCTTAAATATGCTATCACAGAGGTGTCACTGCCATTCCTTATTGTCTTGGTCTGTCCAGCAGCACGCCCATCCTGGAGCCGGCTGGCATTGGCTCTGCTGGATATGGGTGAATCATCTGGCAGCTTCTCACAGAAAACACCCCTTTTCCCTCCCTGCTAGCAAAACCCAGCCACTCAAGAACAAAACAGAAACCAAAGAGAAGGGGTTCAGTGTGTGGCCTTAATTAATTTTTAAAACAGGTTATTTCATTCTGAACAAACGTTGTTCCCCATTCAGTGTCAGATTAGTATGCAAATTGTATTACACTTTTTTTAAAAAATTGAAACCATAATGCCTTAATTTAACTAAATGTCAGGAAAATAGATTTATTTTCCTGGAAGGAAGATGGATAATTAAATCTTTCATGAAAATGATTAAGTCTTATTGAAAAAAACTAGTTCAAAACATTCAATTGTAATTGACTGAAAGAGTGCTGTACTAAGAGACTATAGATCAAAACATTGGCATGCACAACTGAGATGGGCCAAACAAGAAAAAAATAGTACTTAGACAAGAGGTAGACATCCACACATAATAAGTCATCTCTACTCTTTCATGAGTCTTCAAGAGCATGACAGAAAATATCATTAGGAACGACACTGCCAAATCAACATGTCTCTATCTTTCCACTTTTCATGATTTGGGGTTTCTATTACCATTTCCCCTAAAACAGGTATAAAAACAGGAGAAAAAAAAACAACCAAAGACCATAAAAATTATTATTGTCATGATCTCACTTATAACTGCTATTAAAAAGCCCTCTTGTTTCTATTGCATAGTAAGAATATACTGATTCTCTTATTCTTGTTTTATCCCCTTTGCCTTTGCTGTTGGGCAGTGTCAGGCAACTGCTGCTCTGAGAATTAGCTTACAAAGGCTGTTTTATTGCTCTTCACTGAACACCTTCCCACAGGGACCTTTAGTGTCACCTCAGTAATGCAACTAGCTGCCCCTAGTCCAGTGCCTGGAATACAACATTTATTTTTACCTTTGATTTGATTTTATATTCTCATGATGTCAGAAGACATTTGCAAAAGCTTGGCTTGAATTCTCATTTTTGTTATGTTGTATATTCTGACTGGCAGAATTTAAAGTTTAGGTGGTGGAAAAAAGGACAAGAAAGGAAGTCTCTGAAAAAAAAATGTTTTTAAAAAAATCACTATGCTTACTTTTAAGTTTGACATGTATTTAGTTAAAGTAATAGTATGCAGACTGGTTCTAAACAAAGCACAAGTTATAGTGCCCAAGGCAAAAAGCATATCAGTTTCCTCATTATTGCACATTGAGATAGAAGCAGAACTAAGTAAGGGGAGCATAGAGGCATCCTTTTAAACTTAATTCTGAGTAAAATCTGTATAACTCTTAGACCACTGAATTTAAACCACAGACACAGGAACCTAGCATTGGATTGAAAATGGATATTTATTCCATAACACAGATAGGCATGAATATTCTTAGATAAGTTTTTGGATCAGTTGCAATCAGTTCTTTGATTACGCCAGAAGGCAGATACTGGATTTGTTCTTTATTTTAATGCTGATATTTATACAAACCTCCAATTGAATTAAAGATGACAGAATAGTTCTCTTTATCATGTACGACATTAATTTGAAACTCGCAAATGGAAGAAGCTTCACTGTAGAGAGATGTTAGATCAGTCTTGGTGAATACTTCATGCAGAGAGTCACAGAATATCCTGAGCTGGAAGGAATCCACAGGAACCGTTGAATTCCAAATCCTTGCTCCGCACAGGACAGCCCAAGAATCACACCATGCGCCTGAGAGCATTGACTGAGTCAGGACAGATAAAAGCTTTGTAACCTTACAGTGTTGGTGATTTTGGCTTCCCATCACTGCCCCTTCGATTGTTGGTTTGCTAGGTTTGGATTAACCTGCTTTCAAAACAAATTTTTAATGGAACTATATTGCACAGAATAACCAGTATCCATACATCTATTATTCACTCTCAGTGGTCCATAAAAGTTAGTGACCATTAAATACTTCAGTGGAATATTGGCTTCATCATGACGCTTCTGACATTTGGAATATGTGAGATGGTGCTGCACTTTTCCTGACAAGGGATCCAACTTTTTTCTTGCTCAATTTGAAAACACTTTTATTCAGTAAGACTGTGGCATCTGCACAGTCACTTTCCCTAGTTCAGTGTTCTTTGTTTCAGAGGGTAAGGGTCTTCCTTACCTTACCTTCCCTACCTTTTTCATAACTTTGACCCACTCCATTTTCAGGTATGTGATACAGAAAATTGCGCAATGTCCTGGTTTTCTTTATATTCACTACAGCTGAATTAAGAATTAAGGGAAATTATATTCTTTCAAACGTCCAGGTCAGGGTAGAGGCAAGTCAAACATCTCTTTTGACTCAGAAGAACACTCCCAGAGTAAGCTCTTACTGCCTGTGTACCTGATGATAGAATTAATCTTGCTGAAATTTCAGCACCTACTGTATGGAGACTGTATGTAATTACAGAAATGTTTAATCTTTATTTCCAGATCACAGAATATTCTGAGTTAGAAGGGACCCACAAGGATCACCAAGTCCAACTCTTAAGTGAATGGCCCATACAGGGGTTGAACCCACAACCTTGCTATTCTTAGCACCATACTCTGACAAACTGAGCAAAGCTCTTGATTTGTAGCTTCCTCTTGTAATTAATGAAGAGGAACAGGCCATTCTAGGTTGCAGTTAATCTTCTTCAAAAATAATTGGCTAAAATAAAAAAGACACACCATACCTTAGGGTAAACTATTTGTCTGGTTTTTCATTTATTTTCTATAAAAAATTAAATTACTATCTCAGATGAAGACTTCTATATATAAACAATTCCAGTATTAGGGCAGGTGAACTCACTTTCACCCCCTTCATCTTATTTTTCTTCACTGAAGCCAGAATTTTTCTTAATTTTTCAAATGCATAAATGCTGCATACTTTTGATTTAGCTAGACATAGTTCACATGCCTTTCCATAATGAGATGATTCTTCTATAGTAATAGGGTTTTGTTAGACACATGGTTATTGACAGTCTTAATTTTTGACAAGACCAAAATCCATATTTTTCTTTTTTTTTTTTTTTTTTCCTGTTGTCATTAATGCAAACACTACAAAAATGTAGCCTTAATCTATAAACCAATTTTTAATTCTATTTGTGGTAACAACAGCTGAACAGTGTAGGGGACTGTCTATTATTCTGTTTTAATACAGATAAAAATGCCTATATTTTATATTTAGCCTGAAACATTGCTGAGGAGTTATAGCACAATATTAAAAAGGAATCTATAGACACGTGTTGTTCCTGTGTGGTAAAGAACACTCCACTTCAGACTGACATGCAAAGCACCAGAAGGTCACTCCTTCCCTTATAGAGGCAAGTTCCTCATAAAGCTAACATTTTATCTGTGTTCCATTAACTTTTTATAGCAAAGACCTGCAGGTGTTTTGATGTGTTAAAAAAATGATTTACCAGGTATAGTGGCTACAGACATTAAGAGGGATTGAGGACAAAATTACTGAAGATATGCTTCAATGCATCTATTATACATATCAGTGTATACTATGCTTAACCATATAGATGCTGTGTCCTCAAATTACAGAAATCTTAACTAACATCTAATGGATCTTTCATGTTACATGGAAACCTCACATACACTTGTACAATTTTATTTGCAATATCAAATTTTCATTAATATTTGGCAATTACCAAAATCTCATTACTCATTTCCACTAAGTCAAGCCACCTTGTGACTAAAGAAGTCCAATGCTATGGACTTATTTTATAAGAATTATTAATGAGCTATTCATAGTACCAGGGGAGTTCTTAGGAACAGTTTTCCCAGCCTATGAAGCTGGGTCATGGAATGTTTGTGATTGACTTGGCAAACCATCTAATGTTTCTGAGCAGCATTATCAAGTTACATATTTATGTAAAACTCCAAGACATCTAAACTCAAATTTTTTCTGTCTGATTGCTCTCCAGAACACATCAAACAGATTTAGTATATGTAGGGAGCAGATATTATCTAAGCACTTCATAAAGATCAATACCTGAAACATGCCTATTTAGAGACATCTCTTCCTCTCAGGGTCATATAAATCTGCTTATTACGGTGGAGTTCTTTCTAATTAACTTCTGAGAAGAATCAAAACTTTAATGCAGACATTAAAAGGAATGCACTAGCAGTGAATCATTTGCAATCTGTTTAAGCTCTAGCTATTAACTTCATTGCAAAATCATGGGATATACTCACTTATGTGAGGTGTAGACATGTAGAAAAATGTGAAAAAATAGATTTGCAGGAAAAGAAAAGGATGTAGGCTATGAAGGTAATGTAAAAATGACAAATTATTATTTATTTAAAATATAATTCAGTTAAAACAACTTTTATAAATGTAGGTAACGTTTGATTCTATGTTTTACCAAACTTGTCTTTGACAAAGTTTTTAAACACTAATTTATAAGACTTCATACATTTTATGACCAAAAGGACTGGGTAAAAAAAAAATAATTTGATTTTTCTAGTAGCAGACAGCTTTCTTGTAATAAGTTCAACATGCTTTTGTTTGAAATAGGGTGTATCTACTGGAAGTAGAGTTTATGCCTTGTTTCCTCACAGTCTGCTGTAATGACTAATTATCCAACTTAAAAATCTACAACTATTGTAACAATTTCCTTTTATTTAATTTTCTTCTGCTTCACCTGCCAATACAGTTTTTATTTATGCTTTCTCTCCTATATTAAAAAGCCTTATTAGAGATCATCTTCTTCAAATAATATGTTTAGGTCATAATTTCATATAATTTTAAAATAGTATATACATTTATATCACATTTTTGATGCTTTCAAAACCAATATTTAAAAAAATTGTGTAGATTATCTTAAAAGCTTACGAGAAGCTAGAGATCACTGTAGAAACAATAGTCACAAAAACATTGTACCGAATAGCAGGACATGTCATTTATCTTTAGAAAACAATTTGAGATTTTTAAAATATGTTTACAATGAATCAGACTTCACCTCAAAAAACGTTTTGAATTTTTTCCAATATTTTTTTTCTTTTGTACTTCTTAGCAAAAGAAATAAGGGATTTGGTTTTCAAATTATTTGATTTGTAAATAATTTCACGGTATTTGTTAGATGGCATGTTTTTACAATATTGTTTAGTCCCATATTATCAAAATGAAATATGTTTCCTGGAAGCACTATGCATCTACCAGAGCTTAAGAGGAGATATTTTCAAATTCATATGTGAAAAATATGTGTAAACAAAATTTTGGAATACAAAGGTCCTCGATTCAGGTGATCATATATAGGCACTCAAAGCTATTTAAAATTAAGGACTTTCTCTGCTACTCCAGATGGATATCAGCACTCTGTGGAATTTGTGTCATAGATAACTACATGTGATTAACAAGAAATGTTGAAATTTTAGATAGTTATAGATTGGTTAGAAAATTTGTAATACTTTGGATACATACTGCAGTATTTTGTATTTTGTAGACCAGAAATCTTAGAAAGCAAGGGAAGACTTAAAATGTGAATATGACAAGATTCTAATATGAAGAAAAGCATTGCTTAGGGCAGTTATTAATATATTGCATCCTCTCAAAATTTTACATGAAGCACTCAGAAAACTGCTGTGAATTACTGTGCTTTGAAAGTGAGTCAACGAACTAGCAACAATAAAAATACACAGAAATTAACAGGTTTTGGTGTCATTAGGTCCTTAGTGTTTATGAAAACAGCTTTTAATTATGCTTCAAGGTATTTCACATGAAGGGACAAGTATTAGTAATATAAAGCTTGCTTTTTGTATTTGTTATTACATTTTTGCTGATTTTACATTTGACATTACATAGGTTTGTCAGATTTTAAAAGACATTGCCTTCAAAGACAGTAAGTTGGTTGGTTTGTTTGCTTTTGATATGATAATAGAATGATCCATTATATAGAAAATTTCAGAAAACCAAGTTATTCTACTGAGGAAGAAATATGTAAGAATCCATTCTCTAGATTATGGATTATTAGACAATGAAATACAGTGTACAGGTATGCTGTCCAATCTATAGGACAGTGGAAAAAAGCTCAGATTTTCCCATTCCCTATTATGAGTGTGCATTATGGCTGGGAATTCAGACCTGGATAATTTCAAGTGTTTTGGATGAAAGGCTTGATCCCAATCCATCACCATCTTCTGTTAAATGATGTGTAGGTCTTGACAGTGATTCAATGCTATGGATGTTGCCAATGTTCATTGTAGTAGGGATGAAGGAACTCCTGTAATTTTGTGACTGGTTTGCATGCACAGCTACAATTGTATGTATGCAATATATATGGGCATGGAAGGGTAAAGGAAGTAAAGGGAAATCTGTGCTGTTTATGATACTGCCTGTGTATGTAAATTCAAAGTAAAAGTGGAGAATATTATTTCCATGAATGTTAGATCAGTGCTCCAGCTTATCTTTCATGGTTATAGGGACAACCCACATAGTAATAGGGAAATTCATGTAGGCTATCTTAAACTGAATATTGCTAATATTCTTTCCATGCTGCAATTTAGGAAAAACAAAAAGGTGACAGAAATCAAATTCATGGTAGAATTGCACTGAGGCAAAAAAATGAATATTGGTTTAGAAAACAAAATAGGAGGTTTTTGCTGTTTTGGATTTTTGTTTATGTTTTTTCAGTTTTCTGTAGAAATATAAATTTCCACTTAATGTAACAGTGTAAGAAACTTATGGTTTTATTTCTTTGGCTCATGCTACGCAGAAAGGTGAGGAGGGTGCCCAACCACACTAAGGAATACATTGCTACAGACTTTTGTTTTAAAAGAAAACTTTTAACTTGACAAATAACCCTCCTCCCCAAAAAAACCCCATAAATCCTTCAAAACTGAGTTTATTCTTCTATTCAGTTCTCTTGAAAAAATAGTTAACACAACATCCAAGAAACCAACTCACCAAAACATGATGTTTCTCAAGTCCAAGGCTGAAAGAGATTGTATTGCAAACATTCCCAAATTCAACTCCATAGAAGTATATTGCCACACTATATTTATTTTCTTTCCAATTACAGTAATTATAATTAAAAAATCACGTCAGTATCCTAAAGGAACTTAAACCAGCCATAGCAAAAAGGCCTTTAACAGTTTTCCAACAGTCTTGGACAGGAAACTTCTTGAAAAACAAGACATTTGAGTAAAAGAACTCACAAACAAACAAACAAAAAAAACAAACAAAAAACGCACAAAGGGCAATAGAAATACAGTATTTCAGCATGAACATGTATGTACATTAGACTAAATTTTCTGCAATTTCAGAGGAACAGAATTTCATATACATAGAATTTCAAGTTTCATTGAATCATGAGTCCAGAACAGGAAAAAAAATATTTAGGTTATGTTGGTTGACTATCACCTTTTAAATTTCTAATCACTTTATGAAAGAAAAAAAGGTGCAAGATGGAAAACAACAGCTATTAAAAAAAATAAATCTGAGTACCCCTCCCCAAAAATAGCCAGAAAAAAACCCCAAGTACTGTTATGCATAGTAGATGAAGTTCCAGAGATTAAGGGTTTATTAACTACTACCAATAAGTGTATTTCTTGCTACGCAGTAATATTACTGTTCATTTTCAAAGCACCCAGAGACATTTGACCTTGGTTTTCAAATGACCATTTGAGTGTCAAAAGAAACACTTGGAAAAAAGTCAGAAATAATCACCATCACGAGCACATCTTTCTTCAGTGAGAAAAGTGATATAAAATGTGACTAATTAAAAACATTTATCATCTTTCTGTTCTCTCCTTTTTTTGTCCTTAACTACAATACAATCATTTTAGTGATTGATGTCTTTAAATTCATGTGTTTAACACAGTCATGTGACTAAGAATGAGTAAAATACTTAGTGGGTAAGAATGAATTAAGTGAATGTTAGAATATTATCATGTGATAAATTATATTCATTCTTTTAACTCTTATAATGCTTGTCAAAATTGTATTACATTTTCTCATGAAATACCTCTGTCAAGTTCAGATATACTAATCTGTATGGAATACCCACAAGTAGGGTACATAACACAGTATTTCAAGTTTATAAGTATTGAAATTAGTTTTCTTAGTAAATGCTACAGAAAAAAAGTTGAGATCTTCATTTTGGTCTAAAACTAAACCATATGTTTGATGATGACTGAATCTTTTTCTACAGGCCACCTTCACTGAGGACTAGAATTTAGGTGTGTATTTTAGGAATAATCTATTCAGCATGTAAATAAAATTGAGAAGAAAATTATATGGACTAGACACCAGATTTTACAGAAACAGGATCACAGGATATTCTGAGCTCCCACAAGGATCAACAAGTTCAGCTCTTAAGTGACTGGCCCATATGGAGGTCAACCCCACTACCTTGGTGTTATTTAGCACCATGCTCTAACCAACTGAGCTAATCTCAGGGTTTTATTCAGCATTATTTGCAGAAGATATGGGAATTGAAATGTGATGCAACAGAAGACAGAAATTAATTCTAGGAAGTGAAACTTCCATTAATTTAAAGCACACAAGAAATCTCCCAGAGAAAGATGTAATTGAAGGATGTGTGGTACAATTTATCAACTCTCTTCACAAAATCTATGGTCATTGAAATGAACCTATCTAATTGCAGACTTAAAACACAGATTTGATCCCTTTCTAATGAGCAGCTCTTACTGCAGTTATTGAAAATGGAAAAAAAAAACAAAACTTGATTTCAAAAAGAAAGTAGAAGAGTTCATAAAAAATAATTCATGAAGCATTATTACTTACATAAAAATCATATTAAGAAGGTTTTGAGCCAAAAGCTGTCTGACCTTAAAGAACATTCTGAACATTATCATCATGTATTTGTCCTAATCTCACATCTGTGTAGATGTGGTCCTTTGGGGACATGGCTCAGTGTAAGCCTTGGCAGTGTTAGATTTACAGCTGGACTCCATGATCTTAGGGGTCTCCTTCAACCTAAATGATTCAATGATTTCCCCCTAAACATCTACTTTTGGCCACTGTTATAAACAAGATATAAACCTTTATGCACCTGCTGTTTAATATGGTTTAATTGTAGTGTTTGCAGCAGTGTTAGCAGCAGTGTCAAAACGAAGTCCATCTATTGCTTGTTTTCAAACTCATACTAGTCAGGCAGTGCTGGGAGGATGTAATCAAGGTCTTTTTCAGAGGGGGGAATGATTTACTGCAGGCTTCAGCTATGACACTAATTTGACCCAAATTTATTCAGACTTTCAGAATAATCATTGAAGAAATAACTAGTATGATTTTAAGTTAGAGTTTAATATTTTTTTAAAATTTATAAATTTCATTGTGCTCATTGATTTGGAGTGCTCTTTCTAATCATATGTTTCTTAGCTGTTTCCATGTTTGAAAATAGACTTTTAAATTACACATTTTTATTACATTGTATTTATTACGTTAGAAAAAAATATTGAGGCACGGGTTGGGGTCAGCTATGGAATTTGTAGTACTTCACAGTGTAATTCAGAGTAATTAATTATATACTCTTATGATTCAGAGATAGGTAATAAAAACAGCTCTATTAGATAGAAATATTTCTTTTAACCTGTATGGATTTATGACCTGGAACTAATGAGATTTTAACCTTCAAAAAATGGTGAATCTCTGGATTCTGTGATGTCTACACACTGCAGTGTCCTGTTTTGATCTGCCTTTCCTTTGTAGTATCCCAGTGTCAGTATTTCATCTCATAACTACCATACCCATACAGTTGAGATAATTTTTTGTCTTTTTAAGAAGTATAAGAAATCTCCTGTGGAAAACTCTGTACTTCATGCATATGCTACTGAGTGATCATACTTTTGCCAAAAACAACATAATATGCCTCTATATGCTATATTAATTATGATTTAACACCATAATTCAAAATATCTAATTCTTATTGCTTAATAGACTAGCAAATTTTTTAATCAAGTGATTAATATCTCCTTAAAAAAGTTTTATTACCAGTTTAAAGACTCAATCTCTTTTGAATTGTTATCAGGGCCTCTGGCAGTTTATTTATTTGTAGAATAAAAGGAGTGCCTAAACACCAAGCACTGAGTAATAACAACAACATAGTTGTACTGTGCATCCATGTATCCCCATAAGATTTTCAAGGTATTTCCCTGGGTGTGTTTTTGGAGTTGCCTGTTTATTTGGTTTTGATTAAGTACTCAGAATCTCAGGCATACATTCCCTCTGGTATTTATGCCTGTTACCTCTGTTCTGCTCTCACAGGGATGAACAGACTCCCACAAATCTGGCTGTAAGATGCCAACATGTAATTGCAGCATGCTGAGAAGGCAGAGGTAAAAGCTGCTTCTCGTACAGTTCTACTGCTTCTGTCCACAAGTTACCCTCATCCATTCTGCCCATGACTATGTCCAAGTTCTCAATTTGTCCTCTCTTAGTACCCAGTAATAACATTGATACAATTAAAATGGAATTCTCCCCATGGCATTTCATTCAAAGTGTAAGAAAGTCATTCTGGAAGGCTTATGAACACTGAAGAGGAGGACCTTTATGAGATAAAAATGTATCTATATTACTTTTCATTGTAAAGTGGCCTAGTTCTTCCTATTTTATTCATGCCCAGATATTCATTAATTTGCAATAAATGATAATGGAAACAGTCAAAACATATAATGGTAAAATGTATTAAAAACCAGATGGAACAAATTTTGAGGGGTTCTAGATTTTTTGTCCAAAACCAAACTAGATTTTCTTCAGTAAAAATGTAGCTCTTCCCCTTGGAGAAAGAATCTGAAAAAACTAAATGCTTCAGAAAATAATTAAAAATATATAAATTATATAGAAAATATCTCAATTCCTATTATAATTCATATAATAAATAGTGCAATCAAGCATTTTAAAGTGCAAATGAAATATAAGCTTTTTCCAATTAATTTTTATAAACATTGAAAAATACCTGGAACACATGCTTGCAAAACAAAATACCTTCTCTTTATTGTATAAATCAAGGAAGTGACTTTTTTATAGTTAAGATCATCTAATAGATAGAAAACTCAGGGAGGAAAGAACTATTAAGCTTTTCTTCTTCTAGTTTTTGTCAAATATTTGTGTATATATACTTAGAGCATTTTGTGAAGAGCCCTTTACTATTAAACAGCCTTTTGAAATTCCAGTCTGTACCTGCCCATCTTTTTCACACCTCTGATGCCAGAAGGCAAAATTTGTAGCAATTCTCTTGTCTAAAGCCATTTCCAGTTAAAACAAGAGAGCAGTTGTAACTGCATATGTTAATAATAAAAGGATAACAATACCCCTACAAAAAGTAGACACCAAACCTGAGGACCTCAGTTTTACTGTAATTCCTGGTGACATTTTATTTGATATTTTTTGTTAGGGTTTTAGCTATGGGGTGTTTTGTTTTGTTTTAAAATATTTTATTGAGTTCATTGTATGTATTAGTGATATTTTCCATAGAATTGTGGAAATAACAGCTCAGGAATTAAAGTAATAAAATTTTTTAAATTATTTTTGAAATTTCTCAAATAATTTCTAATTTTGTATATCATTTAAAAAACACCATAGCATTTCAGAATAAGTCCATATTTCAGAGTTCAGTACTTTCAGTTCAATATTTTCTTTCAGAAAATTATTTTAAGGTGTTCATCACAAAACTAAGCTTTGCTTTCACTCCAGCATAAGTTTTATTGAAGATTTTAAGTTCAACTTGGACTTGAAACAAATTCATTTAATTAGAAATCAAAGAAGCTGTCTAACAAACTTCTTTGCACAATCCTCTTTCTCTACTTCCATCTTGCTACCTCTGCTTTAAGATTATTTTGACTATTTTTCAAAGAGAGTAATAAAACTTTAAATAAACTGCTTAGTAAAACCACAAAATGACACTCAAGTGCATGTGCTTATTTATGTCCATATTCTCCATTCACAACATCTAAAAAAATTTTAAAAAACTTTCAAAAGCTAATTTTCGTATAATCATTATTTTTCTTCAGTATTTCATTTTAGTCATAAAATCAAAACATTGATTCTTGGAATAGATGTGACCTGAAATGGAATTTTATCATTGCACAGTCAGCTGCAATTCTAACAAATTTATTTTTATATTTCTTATTGAGTACACAACTTTGATCATATTATAAGTCTCAGGGAAAAAAAAAACAACAAACCACATGGTATATTATAATTCATAGCAATTAATTACATGTAACAACTGCATGAATAGAATGCTAAATTAATTCATAGGGAGTGCAATGAAAAATAGTAAAATTTTCTGTAGTCATTGACATAACTTGTGGTTATTGACATAAATTAATAATTTTAAAATAACACCATAAAGTCTAACTTTTTTCTACTTCATTAATGTTACAATCATGTTGATAACATGTATGTTACTCTCACTCTACCTATTTACTCCATCCCTTTTTCACATATAACTAATGTAAAATAGTATAATTATGTGCATATACACTGTCTTTACACAAATATGTGTATGTATGTAAATCACAAAAATTATTCAGTATATTGGACATAGCTCTCATGCACTATAAACAATTATATGATTTGAGTTAAAATTAAATTCAAACTTACTCTCATTCCAAATTATTAAAATACCTACTATGCATTTAAGAGGAATGATTGCATAAGCATTCAATATAAAGTCATATTGTGTAAGTAATTTTGCAAGAATATTAACTTTTAAGAGTCTATCTAACATTTTAGAAGGACAAACCCAATGATAATATTTCTATACACATGTTTAAATCATAAGAAATAAAGTTACACAATGGAAATATAGGAAGACCTTTAACACCAAAGTGGTTTGGGTTTAGCTAACATTTACCTCCAAATATAGGAAATAACCTGACTCCCTTCCTGAATAGGTGACATGTTTATCTTACCTCATGCCCTCCTGTTCCTCAGTAGTCTTTGACTTATCATATTGTGACCTTTATAATAGCTTTATAGAGGATCAATCAGGCCAAGACAGAACTGTAATACAAAGAAGTATTCATTATTTTATATTGGCTTAAAGTAATAGAGATGACAAGTAAAACACAGGTGATTGATTTCCTGACCTTTAGAGTGTTTTATATGTAAAGTGCATAAGTTCCAGACATACAAGATATTTAATGTTAAAAATGAATTTTAATGTTTAACTGTATTCGTTATATGCTGCCAATGGAATCCATGTTACATGATAGCAAGATCTATTGTTTCATCCTTTTGCAATGATGCTTCATGAACTTCTCTGATACTTTTCCAGTTCTTTAGAGCATATATTGAATTTTCAACGAATAAAACCTCTTTTAAGAGCTATTCATTTTACATGACTATTAACTGAATTGGAATCAATACAAAATCAAGTTCAGGAATTTTTCAGAGGCTAACTTTCCAAATACCTACATAAACTACTAATTATCTTTGGGAGTGAATATAGAATGAAAGCACAAAAAATTGTGCGGCAATAGGAAAAATAGGTGAAAAATCCATGTTTTCCTGTTTTGACAAAAAAAAAGAACCCATTTCAGAAAGAAACTAATGATCTAACACACATAAAAAACTTACTGAATCTTTATGCGTTTTTAGCCTACAGAAATTTTGAGCACCCGCTCATAATTTGAGACTTAGTATGTAGTTCTTGAACTCCCTCTTATATTATCTGAATCTTAACTTTCATGGTCTATAATTCTTAAAAAAATCTGTGCTCAGACCAACATCCAACTACACTAATTCGGCCTAAAGACCAGAATTTGGATCTCATTATCAAAAAAAACAAATGACTGTCTTCATCGGCTCCCTAATTAAACAATTAATTTCTGACTTTTTCTTCTATCACTGCTGTGAATCTGAATGGAATCACATTGATAGACATATTTTTTTAATGCATACATTTCAAAGTTTGTCTTTTTCTCCACTAGCTAGTGTCATCAATGATTTATCCTTTTGATGTTTTCAGTAAGCCAAGAGAGCCTTAATTTTGCTGAAAATACAACAGGCTTTAAGAATAGCTTAAGTGGGTCATTTCAACATATTTCTTATCACACCACCTGCCCCCTCCCCCCAAAAACAAATAAACAAAAAACAAACTACAAAAAAACTTACATGGCCACAGATCAGAATGGACTCTTCTAACCATGGTCCTTATTGCTCCTGAATTAAAAATTTCTTAGTCACTAGCATAACTATAGATTCAGAATGAAATTTTATGTATCTCTAGAAATAAAAGCTTCTGTCATTTATGCAAAAGGAAGAACAAAATTATAACCATTAATATTAGGGAGACTAAACTTAAGTAAATTTCCTCAATTTGTTTATTATTGTTTTGTGCTAATATTCTAATTTGTAATAGATATATTGCCATCTCAAGCAATATCTATCAATCATTCCACATAATTATACAAATTAAACACACAATTATCAGTTCTGATATTTAGTTGGTGACTAATACTTAACTAATGAATGTTAAACAATATGGTAAATATATTTGTTAAATGCCCTTTCCAGGGACAAATTGGAATGTTCACCTCCTACACAGTGGTAAAAGAATACACAAATACCACATGAAGCCTAAGAGTTTCTGTATTTATCCTGCCAGATGACTAGATGTCAAAAAAATAAAACTCTGCAGGAAAGGGGTTGAAATTACCACAATTGTCTGCTGTCTCCATGTTCTGAAAATTTCTTCCCACCTTCCTTTCTCTTTTTTTTTTCCCCCAGTTTTTCTTATTAAAGTGTGCTTCAGTAAAAATAAACAAACAAAATCAATGTGTCTTTCTGAGAATCAAAGAATGTGTAAGGTTAGAAGTCACCACAGTGGGTCATCTGGTCCAATCTTGCTGCGCAAACAGGGTCATCCTGAAGCACATTGCACAGGATTGCACGCAGACAATTCTTGAATATCTCCAGGGATGGAGATTCCACAACCAGACAAAGTAATACAGATGTGGTCTCTTTTCTTGAAATACGGCAAGATTTGATCAGAATTATTACTGTAATAATTACTCCTTTAGAAGTGAAAAAAATTGCAAAGATTTCTGGTTTCAGCAAGCATTTTCTATTATCTGTTTAAAATTTAAAATTTAGACCTCCTGGAATTTTATGAGTATTATATTGTCCTGTCCTTGTCCTCCTTAAGATCCTGGTCTCTTTCGGGATATCATCTCTCTCCTCAGAGCAGACAAATGCTACATTTTCAGAAAAGAATTTGTAGTTGATACATTTTTACATTTCCAGATCTTCTAACAGGATGATGAGTTAATATTCCTTATCACTGTTAACTGAGTATGATTGTTATCTACAATTTCCACTTTCATTTTTTTTCCAGAATAGGAAAAGATCAGAACTCCCAACTGTAGCATCTGAGCAACACAAGTCTTACAGTTATCAACAATTTCCTTAGCATCTCAGTCTCTGTTAATTAAATTTTTAGGCAATTCCCACTTGAGTGTAGGCTACTGGATAGGACGCTTAGATATCACATTCTTTACAGAAATATCATGAAAAATACTTTAAAAATTACTATCATCATATCACATAATATGTGATTGGACAGGGCAAATCTTTAGTGCCTCTAAGAGTAAGAAATAGTAAAAAATGTCTGAGGACTAATATAAGAGGAAAACATTAAAAAAATCCCAATGAATAGGCAGAGAACAAAAAAAAAATATAATGGATTATATCTGCTGTTAAATAACTAAGTCTTTAGAAGGTACAATTTTTTTTTTAATATTCAAACATTCAAGATAACTTTTATCTGATTGATAATTCTCCACATACAACATAGTTGCATCAAAGAAAAAATAAAATAGTCATGCAATAATGATAAAGATGGTATTTTTTTTCTCCACTGCCATTAACACCCAAAACTCAAGATCAACCTGACTACTGCTCATTATCAAACATAAAATTCAAATTGTACTACTAATAAATCTTTTATTGTACTACTAATAAATCTTTTATTTTATGTTTAGGTGTATATCTGTGGATTGGTAACATGCACTTCATCTTTTTCCATAAGAAAATATTTTGGTCAAAATTATTCTAAGGAATTAATTTTTATTGTGCATTTATTTGTTTAATCTGAAATATTTACAGAAGTCCAATTTCCGGAAATTATATGGTGGTACTTCTTCACATTTTAGTCTTGTTCAACACAAGGTTTTTAAAAGTAAGTACTGACTCAGATTGTTTGTTTTGCCATCTTCCCAGAAGAAATCTAGATCATGTTGTCATGGGCTTGAAAAGAAAGATTAGTATTTGTGACATGTACAGATATGTTGTGTGTAATACCTGATATGACATATATGGGGTATCTTAAACTTATTTTCATCCATGTGTGCCTTCATATGAACATACATGTATAGCTATAGATACATGTACATATATATCTATATACAGACATATATGCATATATATAAATGTATATATCTATCTCTCTCTATATATATATATTTTGCATGCATGCGCATGAAAGCTAGTATTACATATTCACACCTAGTCCCACTTACCACATAAACCTTTTTAAACCCTCTAAAAATCTTATTTTCATTTATTTGCAGAACCTAGTTGCCAAAGACACTCACACAAGGTATTTTCTCAAGATTTTTGTAGTCCAGCTTTTTCAAGTTCAAGATGCTTGTTTGATTCTCACAGTTTCTTTGCTTTGTAGCACTGGGGATTTTAGTTGCAATTCTCAACATCCTAGGCTTGTATTTCTCTCTGTAAGAAGTTTGTTATTGTTTTTAATTGAATACCTTTTAAGTTACACCAACCATATTTTGCAAACCTGGAAAGATGCACTCATTATTGATTAAAAATATTAATGTCAGGTACTTTCAAAGAATAGTAATTCTGTGGAAAACCTAGATAACAGTCTCAGCCAGTGAATTTTTAAAATAATCTTCTTAAAGATATCCTATGACAGTTCCCTATTTACTATAACTGAAGTACAATTTTAGTTTTCTGTAACAAGACTAAGAACACCCTCCTGAATTTTTATTCACGGTGAATAATTAAGACAGACTTTTCAGAAAAAAAACTACTACTTATATTTGAAATGCAGCCTATCTTGTAACTTTAGAAGTCCACATGCACAAATTGTGTAATTTATGACAATCAAATCATGGAAAAAAAACCACTGGATTTCTTGAAAATCTTTCATCTGTCTTTCCCTAAAATATTAACTACAATAAATAAATAAGTGTATCTAAGCAATCACAGATAAAGTTAAATGAAAGTTTGTCTCTGTGCTGACCATATTTCAGTTAAAAAAAATCTAAGTAAGATGAATTATTCATTCAAGAAATAAATAAGGAAATAATCATGCAGTAGTGGAACATAATAATCCACCCAAAAATCATGTAAAAAGGTGACATTGATCTGATAAAAAGGGGGAGAAAAAAAAAAAGATTTTTAGTGTTTGGCTACGCTTGAGCTCATCCTGATAGACTCTGTTACTCTGTTCACAGTCAATGAAGAGAAGTAAACACTTCCAGGGATGACTTATTTCATCCTAAATGAAATGCCTAAGATCAGTCAGATCAGCTGTGCCCTAAAAGAGTCTTCTTTTTCCCACTAATTAGAAAGGGCACACACATAAGGCTGTCTTATGCTAATATCTGCAATGTGGATGTTTAATATAACTCATCAAATTTCTGTAATACATTTGCACTGTTTTCCATATATCTAGTCAGATCCTACTTTCAAGAATGTTTAAAAGTAGCAAGAAGATAGAAGGATTTCAATGGAGATGAACAGACCTAAATGAACAACTCCTAATGAAGTTAGCAAAGCTGTTAGCCCGTCTCTAGAAAATCTCAAATTAAAAATTGAAAGAAATCACACAAACACATTCACATACAAACTCAGACCTTGTAAAAAGGCAAATAAGACAATATGATATTTAAGCAAATTAATATTTATTTAACACTTTTACAGTCTCTCAGACTGAATAAAATGGCAGTTTAAATTTACAGAGTTGGGTCCATGACACTATCATAAGAGTATGTCATATGCTTAGTCACATAACCTAACTGACATTTACAATAAGCAAAGCTATTCTGATTTCAACAGACACTGGTGTAAACTACACTTATGAACACTTGGTATGCCACATTTTCTAAATTTGGTTAACTGGTCAGTGTTTGTTTTCCAGATATGATCTTTCTCAGAGTCTATCTAGAAGATATCACCACGATATTTGAGTGTACTAGAATAATAAGGAACCATCGATTAACCACATAGTGCAGATATAAAAAACTTTGAAACAGGATGTTTACAGAATCAATCCTTTAAAGTTTCAAGGAAGGAAGGAAGGAATATAAGACTGTTAGTAGAAAATGATACTTTAATTCAGAGTCTGACTTGACTCCAAATATTTGAGAACTTCATTATATTAGAAAATGATGTGGAAAAAAGAAAGCTTAACTGCTGCTTTGTTCATCGTTAAACCCTACAAAAATTTTTTTTAGCCTAGTTGTCACAGTGAATACCAGGTGGGCTGTTTTCAGTCATGTAAACATATTTTTGTAGAGCTATTAGTGACTGCTTAGAAATTCTTGTGGCTTCCAGCTGCTGCTGCTGAAGTCTGCAGATTTATTTAATTCACACTTGCCATGTTTACCAGCCCCATGTCATAGATTTCTGTAAATACCTGTAAATCAAGCTGCATAGGAAACAGTCTGTTTTACCCAAAGGTTGCAATATACAGTCAGGCACCAGGTCTTGGTTGTCCACAGGAAAAGAACTTTGAAAACTGTTAATGATCAAAATCTTGTTTACAGGCAAAGAGGAATCACCTTATATACACAATCAATAATTTGCCATTAGTATATTTGCAATTTTAGCAGTTGAATCCAAGAATCATTATTAGTTCAGATCCAATTGTTACAGAAAAACAAAGAATAGTTCTACAGAGGAAAAAGTCACAATAAATGCCTATGGTTTACAGTTATGGCATCTTCTGTGTTAGTTTATATCCCATCCTTTTTCATCCCAGTCATGCATCTCTAGCCCACATCCTGTGTCCCCACGGTCACAAGGCCTGTACTCTAGTACCAGAAACCTCTTCCTCTATGCTATCATTAAGTTATCATCCTAAAATGTTGGTGACACCGTTCATAAGTTATTCAAAAGCAAACCAAATTGGCTGGTTAATTAGAAAAATTACTGTCACAGTTAAACCAAGTGAAACAAAGCTGCAGGCAGGTTAATAAAGGATCAGAGAGAGAAGGTCCAACCAGCCTGAGTCCTGAGGCTTTGTGCAAAATATGTGCCCTGTTACCAGCAGTGTCAATGCCATATTTTGAGCCCTAGGGTAATGAAACATTACCTGTGCTGTTCAGGTACAAATTAACATTCTGCCTTCCACCTCTTGAATTTAGATGCCCTAGGATGTCAGAAAATAGAGATTTGGAGGCCAGCTGATGACACATGTGACACTGTATTCATAAGTTCCATGTTCTGGAGAGGCAGCTGGTGGCCAGGGAGAGCTGCTTCCAGGCAGACAGGATGGCATGAAATACTTAAGTTAAACTTATTGTATATATAATCAATTAAGAAAGAAAGCTCTTTGAAATGGCAATTCATCCCAACCAAAGACAGATTTAACATGAGGAAGTGACCTGTGACAGGATGCTCTCTTATGAGAACTGTTGCAGTCAGCAACCTCAGGATCTCGTCCAGGGAAGCAGCAGGGTTCTGGGGACCAGCATGGAACACCAACGAGACGGGCTCCCGTTCATGAAACCATTTATTCAGCATGAGAACAAACTCAGGTCCAGAACAGAGAGCCCCCAACAGAGGCACAGCAGGGGTTTTTGAGGGACAGAACTGTTAAGGGTTTCCACCTTTGAGGGTGGAGTTCAGGGTCAGGGACCAGTAGAAGCACACCAAGGGAGAAACCCCCAGGGACTCAAACCCAATCAGAGCACCTGGGCTGTCTTTCACAAGGGGTTTGGGGTGGGACAATGTAACTCTTTGTCTCCCCTGAGGCCGCTGCCACAGACAACAAAGGGTAAATATGCAGCTGTCTTAGACTTTGAAACCTAAATTTCAGAAAGCAAAATCAAAATGGGATAAATAACAATTCATGCTGTAATAACAACAAATATTTTTGACTAATCCTTGATTATGTGTTTGCTCAATCACTATTACAACACTTCAGGATGAGAAACTTCTCTGTTTCTGAATTCACATGTCTGTGCTAAACTGGCAAAGCTTGCTAACATACCCAAACACTGTGCTAGCAAGTCAATTGGTCTGTGATCTGCTCCAGAAATAGCCTCTATGCTTGTTGAGTACTGTTTGTATAGATATACTCTTCTTTTAAATCTAAAAACCCTTACTTGTTTACATATTTCTTTTAAACATAAACCAGAAGAGTAAAATGGAGAATTTAACTGTCACACCTCTTAATTAATTTTCTTTTTTCATGCTTTGTGAAACAACTGTTTCAGTCCTAACTCCCTCCTGTTCCTCACTTCAAAGAGCTTCTCTCTTAGAAAATAAAACAAATTCTTAGACAGGTGGGATAGTTAAACCAAAGCACACTATATTGCAGATAATGACATTCAACGGATTTTCTCTATAATCATTCCTAAATGGCTGATCAGGGAGTATATATGGAGAGGAACTGATTAAATAATGATAGCTATCCTTCAGCTAGTACAGTTACCTGAACTGAATTAATCATAAGTTATTCATTTTGAGTTCAGCAAGCATACTGGTCTAGATAGTGTGCATCAAAGGTCAGCATGCTTTTTGGGCTCTCTGGAGTCCATTTTTCGGCTTATGGCTTTGAGTTTCTTTATTGTAAACTGTCTTTTAGCTCTACTGAAGATAAATTCTGGTTGCTCTAAAGTAGGTTTTGAGTTGGATTTTAAATTGTTCTTATGGGGTCAAGAATTGTCATCAACAGGGACATATACAAGCTTAAAAAGTAAGACATCTCATGCCTACAAGACATATTTTGAGTGCCTTGAAAATTCTCACTGCAACAATTAGTTGAATCTGATATAATGAACTAAGTGGACAGTTGTTGTCTTGCACTATTTTTTGTAACTTTATAACCTGAAGAGATCCTGAAAGACTTAATTTATGGAAATTTTATCTTACAAGTTTTTCTTTTCTGAAGAACTGGTATTATATTCTGACCTTGGTAATACCTCCGGAAAAATTAATTAATACTCCCTAATTTATTAAACATCTCATATTTATCCTTTGTTATATTCACCTGATACATAAAAGATACTCTCTTATATATACTGATTCACTCTTTCCTGCCTAGCATTGGATCAACTACACCTATAAGAAAGATGGGAATAAAGCTTTTAGTAGTGCCTGCTGTGATGGGACAAGGGGCAAGGGTTATAAACTAAAAGAGGGATGATTCAAACTAGATATATTAAATTAAAAATTCTTTACTGTGAGAGTGGTGAAACATTGTCACAGGTTGCTCAGAGAGGTGGTCAGTATTCAAGGTCAGGTCAGATGTGGCTCTGAGGAACCTTATCAGTGCAGGGATATCAGACTAGCTGACCTTCAAAGGTACCTTTCAACCCAAAATATTTTATGAGTCTATGATTTAAGATTCATCTGATGACATAAATTTGACTGCTGTCAATCATTTGAACTGCATTAATTAATCTCTTCTTTGGATTCTTCATTAGCTAAGGCCATTATATAAGAAGATCGTATCACCATCTACTTGTAGAATATGCAGTTTCAATGAGTTTAAGTCTTCTCCATGGCTAGCTTTGAAAATTTACAATATATAACTGAGTCAAAATTTTCTACATCCAGATAATGTTAATAAGCCTTAAAATGTTTTATTTTTTTCTTTTAGAAAATGAATTCTGAGCTTGAAACCATAAAATATTCACAATTTAGTCGCTATGATGTACTCCCTCAAATGCAAATGCTAATACTGCTGTAAGCAAGACAGCTGAAGGATGTGAAACAAGGTCTGTACAGAAAGATAATATCACTTATTAGGCAAAATGTTATGAGTGGGAAAAAATGGGATTTTTCATATGCTATTTCTTATTCATGTCTGGTGTTTGCCTTTTCAGTATGTTGATCTTCTCCCAGTACAGAGAAAGACTGTTTGTTTGTTTTGTATATTTGTTTTCTTTATTTTCTTGTTTGTTTTCCTAAAGGCATTATCTCTTCTGACATGCCAAGACTGATGAAATATATGAGAGATGGTGATAGAGTTGTATGTTGTAGCATGAAAGGTTGTAACATGCTGATGATGTAATGTACCACCAGTAGTGTTTCAAGATGAAGAATCCAAAATACTGCTTTTAGGTTGCAGAAATCAGCCACGTTTCATTTATCTTCAGTGTTCAACAGGCCTGTGTAGGGTCTATCCTGCTCCCTTCTTTGAAGTGCAGAGTTATTGGCAAAGATCTTTACATCAACCACAATGATTTTCATATACGGCCTGACTAAGGTCATATTGAAAATAACTTAAACATACTGTCTAACTACTTCTTTCATTGTGTAACTAAATGAATGATGAATCAGCCCCAGTGCAACAGACAGCAGTTTTGCCAAGCTGTCCACTCCAAAAATCATCTATTCAGTCTGGGTTCAGCTGTAACAGTTATGTCTTTATAATAAAAAAAGCTATATGCTAATAATATTCTAATTGCTCTCCTGTAAAGTAAAAAGAACCAGTGAAGTAATCATAGGCTGTAATACTATGAAATTAACTGTCCCTTGTGATAGCCCTAATCTTTCATGTATCTGAAGGTTTACTTCCCCTGATATTGCTTTCTACCCAGATATCATATACGTACAATCTCATTTTATGCCAAATTTTCCCTTGATGATTGGGTCTTATAAGCTTTTTTAAGTTAATGGAAGTGGTTTTACTAACTTCAACAGACCTTCCACAGATTAGATTGAGCATAAGCTCATAAAGGAAAAGTTAGTCATCAGGAGGAGTCATCACAAATTCAACCAGGGAAAGTCAAACTTGATCACCTGGAGAGACCTCTATGATAAAATAAGTGGTAGAGGGGGAAGAGCAGTGGATATTGTCTACCTGGACTTCAGGAAGGCCGTGGCATTGTCTCATATAATATCCTCATAAACAAGTATATTCATTTAAGATCAAAGACATGAAGTCTAGTCACAGTCTAGTACACAGCAGTGTACCACATGAGTCAATACTGGGTCAAGCCCTGTTTAATATTTTGATTAATGATCCAGATGATGGGGCAGAATGTATTCCTGAGCAAGTTTCCTGATGACACAAAACTGTGAGGAATGGCTAATATGGCAAATGGTCATGATTATGTTCTGAAGAACATCAACAGATTGGAGAAATTAGCCAGCAGGAAGTTCACGGAGTTCAACAAGGAAAATTGCAAAGTCCTACATGTAATAAGGAACAACTTCATGTAATAATATATGCTTGGGGCTGCCTAAATGAGAAAGAGTTTGGCAGAATATGCCCTGGAGAAAAGCTGGGGAACACCAACAAAAAAAGGAACGAGCAATGTGCCCTTACCCCAAAGAATGCAAAAGTAATCTTGTGCTGCAGTAGGCAATCTATTGCCAGCAGGTTGAGGGAGGTGGCTCTTTTCATTTAATCAGCATTTGTGAGGCCACATGTAGAGCCTGTGCACAGTTTTGGGATTCTCAGTATAAGACTGATGGATAAGACATGGATATAGTGGGAAGAGTCCAACAAAGAGCATATGGATGGAGGAGACAAGGGCAGGGATAATTCAGTGTGAAGAAGAGAAGGCTCTGGGGAGCTTTCATTAATGTGAGAATATCCAAAGAGAGGTTCTAAAGAAGTAGCCAAGCTTTCTTTCAGTGATACCCGGTGACAGAACCAGAAAGCACACAGTGAAGGACAGAAGGTCCCACCTGAACATTAGAAACAAGTTTTCTGTGAAGGTGACTGATCATTGGCACAGGGAGCCTAGAGAGGCTGTGGAGATATTCAGAAGCAATTTAGTTTAGACATGGTCCTGGACATACGGTTCTAGATAGCCTTGCTTGAGCAGGGGGGTTGGATGAGACGACCTCCAGAGGTCCCTTCTAATCATAAATATCATTTTACATTGCAGACATAATAAATACAAAATGTTGCTTTCCACTTTGCATTAGCATGAAAGAGATTATGTAAATTTACTGTAAGATATTGTTATGAGTAGTACAAAATGGATTTAATGTTGGAGTGTAGACATAAAGGAATATATGTGTCATTTTATTATTAAAATTTCACCCTTGAAATATATCTGTTCACCACCTCATCTCAAAATTCTGTCAGATATGTTCATTGAAATGGACAGTAATTAAATTCAGAGTATTGTCTGTCTTTTCTTCATGTGTGGAACAATTTTTCTCATTTAAAGATCAGGAAAACAAAATACTAAAATCACTCACATAATCCCAAAAGAAGACCATAATGATATTGCTAGATTTTAACTAATCTTTATTATTTCAGAATTTTGCATAAGAAGACAATAATTGTGTCCTGCTATCAATTCTCATTAGAAGCCTTTCATATGAAATAGATATGATTTCCATTTTTGTATAATATTTAAAATAAATTACTGTGACCTATACGTGTGTACCATACCTCGTAGCTGGTTGCATTTTCATCGCTGGACAATTCTTGTTTATACCTCAGTAACCTGTTAGGGAAAAAACCCAAAATTGGCTAAGCAATTAAAATTCAAAATAGGTCACAGTAGTGTAATACATGAACATAGTACCTGATTTAACATAATGGACTAGGCATTGAAAAATTCCAATATCTCATTTTTGGACACAGATTTTAATGAGAACAGAAACTGGCACAATATTAATCAGTATGACATGGTTCCTTGAACATAAGGGGAATAGAAAAAGTGAAAAATTAAAATCTCAAGAACTTCTCATTAGTCTGACGACTAAAAACTGTGAATGTATTGGGTCACTATAATGCAATCCAAGAGGAAAGAACCCTCTCAATTTCCCAAGCACTTTGAATAATAAAGTAAAATACTCAATTGAAGAGAAATGCAGAGATTTTTTTTTATGTTATATAAGTGAGCCATATTTCATCTTACCAGTTTTCATTTCCAGTGGCCTGATCTGGAATGGGATCTGTGTCCTTGAGCAATGCATCTGGATGTTCTGTGTAATACACAGAGGAAGGTAACTTAGCAATATTCCTATGTCAGAACTAAATATTCTTCTTTACTTGAAACTTCTCTACTAAATAGGACAAAAGATGAGAAATAATGTTAATAAAACATTGTCACTGATAAAAAATAAGATACATTTAACACACTTTATTCTTACTGACAGAACCGTCTTTTCTTGTATTTTCTTTTTATTTAAGTAACTTATTCTCAAGTATTTTGCTAGTACACATTAAATTTCTCTAAGTAACATTAAATTATGCTTATGAAAAATTATATATAGTTTGGTTATTTATAGTAATATCCATTAATTATCATAAATCGTTGTATTAGTAGGGTTTTTCCTGTTATCTTTTTGGTTTTAATACCTTAATAGGATAAAATGTGATGAAAGTAAACATGATTTTGAGATGCTTATGACTTCTTATGAGCAGTAATTTTTCATTTTCAGGCAGAGATTATATAGCGATATGTGACATCTGTTGTATTAACCTTAAGATTCATGTTGCATTACTAAAGTGGTAACAGACCCTCACTAACATTACCCAGTGTCTCTGAGTATGATTATCTTTCTATTATTTATACTTCTCGGCTCTTCTTAATATCTTTCAATTCTACCCACTAAGAGATTCTCAAAAATGTTTTTCAGCTGCTTAAAACTATTTTGCATTTCCTAACACAGATGACTTCATGCTGAGTGTGGGGTTTTTGTCTGTTGCCTGCAGATTTAAAGTCACCTAAAATCCTGTGGAGTTTGTTGACAATATATTTTGTCTCCTCCAAATCTTTGTCCTCTTTTAATGAAGTCTGGCTAGCTCCTTGCATAGCCAATCAGCTGCCTGGTTTTAAAGAGCCAATCATCTGGCTAGGTTTGAAGATTGACACCTGGTTAAACCACTTAAAACCTCTCTCTTGGCTCCCGGCTTTTGTAGCGGTAACTGGCGGGGCCAGTCCCCTGAGATTCTCTGCTCCCTGAGGGGTGGTGAGCGGGCTGCCAAGCACCTCACTGGGAAGTCCACTGGGTCCTGTCCTAGCAGGTGGCTGGAGCCCTTCCTGGCAGAGCCCACCCGGCCTTTTTCCAGCGGTGCTGCCAGGCCATGCCAGCTGGGGGCTATATTGGCACCAGGAACAGCTGTGTGGCCAGGACCAATGCTGGGAGTGGCCCTGCGGTCGGCACTGGGGATGGCCTTGAGGCCAGATGTCGCACTGTGTTAGGAACGGCAAGGCAGTACAACACAGACTCTCTGGCTGGGCTGTCCAAGACAGCCAAGTTTATTATGATTGATCTGCATTTATAAACAGGTCCAAGAGAGTCTGAGAGGTAAAACTCTCACTGGTCATTAAACTTATACTTCACTATCCTTGGTCAAGTGGAACACCACCCCTTAACTGTTTCTTGCAAGTAAACAACAAGGATCCTAAACAACACCTACAAAGGTTGTTGTCTTTCTCCAACGACTGTTTAGATTCTTCCTTATTCTTTCCCAGGCCAGAGTGAGAAGCTTGTGTGACTTAGTTTCGTGCAGGCTCTGTATTCCTTGCTTGCTTTTTGCATTTAGCGTCCACAGCCAGGAGCAGCGGGGGGTCAGGAGTGGCCATTGCCATCTTGTACTGAGAGTGGCCATGTGGCTGGGACTGTGCGGCCAGAATCAGCGCAATCAGGACAGCGGCATGTGGCCGTGGCTGCTTCAGCATGGCTCGCAATGAACTTTGTTTGTTTAGCTGCTTTGAGCCAGCCGTGCTGCAGAGACGACAAAAATGGCAGCAGTACCTTTTCTTGTTCCACATGAAGAAAAGCACTGAATGGAGCCAGCGGCCAGCGCAGCTTGCGCGGTGTCGGCAGAGAACATGTGAGCAGCAGCAAGAGGCACAGTGAGCGGTTTCCCCGATGCACAGCCTGGATGAGAGCAATCTTTCAGCACTGCAGAACTCTATAAAAACTGTTTCCATTGATAAAAATTGAGAACAAATGAACCTATGAACACCAGTTCTCTCCCAAATCAGGAAAAGGAAAAAGTGAAGGCATGTAAGGAAAACAACATGGAACACTGAGGTCAGTAAGAAGGAGCCAAATTCTAGATGGGAGAGGATTGAGGAGATAGCCTTAAATCTTGGGCTGAAATTCTTTTGTGTGGCTAAGCTGAGAACATCCTTGTAATTCATGAAGTGCATGGGGGGATGCAGCATTCACCCACAGCTCATGAGAAAAGGGCACTTGTGCTCAAGCATGTGGATGCTGAAAACTGTAATCTGATGAGAAGCTCAAACAGAGAGAGATGAGAAACTTTGCCCCAGGGATAGAAGAAGAAAAACCTATGTTCCCAGAAATAAAAAAAAAAAAAGGGGAACTTTTGGTTTTTTATGCTATAACAGCATATCTTTAAAATGATACCCTGTAAGTTGACATGGCCCATGAAAGCAGATTCGGGAAAACTGCAAGTCATGGGAGGGACTTTAACACTGCAAACAGATTTTCCTTTCCCGGGCAGCTGATTTGCTGTGACACTGAAGTCACAAGAAAGCTGTTTATTGTGGAGAAGTCTCCATGGCATAGCAAGAGAGACTCCTCTTCCTCTTCCTATGTAGACTGAAGAAAGATTATTTTACAGGTGGTAAACTGACTGAAAGTTCCAGGTTGTCACTTTGTCAGTGGGAAAGGAAAGAGTGTGTGGGGAAGAAGTGTTCTGAAGGTTTATTCTGATTTTCTTACCATTTTATTCTTTTAATTCTGTTAATAGTTTTTCTTTATACCCTTTAATGTTTTGAGTCTGTTTTGCCCTCCTCCTCCTAATCCATAACTCACAGCAGGAAATGAGTAAATAATTTCTAGTGGGTGCATGGGCATTTGGCCAGTATTAGACCCACTGCATAATTGGTTCATTGGCAGGGAAACTCAAATTGGCAAAGCAAAATCACGACAATCTCCTATTAAAATCTTGTAATATCTAATGTGATATAGTGATAACAGAGAAATCTAACATGTTAATACTCCTCAATTTAGGAGCAATACTAAATTTTTGAACTTGGAGGGAATGAAACCAAAGTCAAAAGTCTCAGAGACACAGTAAAGTTTTTTTGTGCTATAACTAGTTGCTGGGTATTAGTGGAATGATTAAAATTAAATTTATTTCAGTAGCATTTCAACAAAATGGTATTAAACTGAATTCTGCCAGTTAAAATTTGAATTGGATATGATCAGACATATAATTATTATAGTTCAGTTATTATTGGAGGCATACTTTAGAATTATTTAAAGCAAAATGTGGACTGTCTCTGCACTATTTGTGAGGGTAAATAATAATTTCTTTAAAGTGTGTCTTTTCTGTCTTTATGGGGTGGTCTAACAATACTGCAAGTGATAGGTGGAAGCTGAAATCCTCTGTGCTTTCAATAATGATCTCCCAACTGGTACGTAGGAGGACCAAGAAGAGGAAAGGTGAGATGAAATTGTTGAGAACACCCCATAATATACTGATTATATAATCTTTAATGTTAACATAAATTAACATCAAAGTAAATGTGTTCCAGAATATCCTGGGTTTTTAATTTAGTATTTTGAAACTTCTAAATTACTAGATTAATCATAAGACATCACCATCTATTCTTATCCTTTAAAAGTTATATATTTTTAAGTGTAGTTATATAGCTCATTGTTTTTTAATCAATAGAACAATCTGAAAATTAAAACAACTACTAACAATGAAAATTAAAAAATGTTATCCTTAACTTTACCATTCAACTAAATAGTAAGAGAACAAAACTAACAAATTTTAAAAATTGCTGCTGATGACACACCTTTTTGTATGGTTGCTATTGACTACACCAAGTTTCATGAGCGTACTTCTAAATTGTGACAGATGAAAAATACAAAAACAAAATCATAAGCTGATATTAATCTTTGCTCATATGTTGGGAATATGAACTGTAATATTCTGAAATATGAACTAAACTATAAAGGTATATTTTCACTGAAAGTAAGGAACAGAAATAAATTAACTACATGTCCTTGCTCTGTTAACTGTTCTAAGTGGATGGTAATATCTTAGAGATCAATGTCTTGAAATGCCATAGCTAGATTTATCAGATGATATCTGCTGAAGTTCTGAGACACAATGCTTGCACTGTTTTCACATAACAGTTGTCATTACTGACAACTGAAAAACTCTTATTCTTTTGCCTATACCTACATACCTCTGTTTCCTTTGCACTTTTATTGTAAGAATGATACTTAAAGTCCTTATTATTCTTTGAGACAGAGAATGAGAGAGAAATAAAGGGAAAAAAGCAAGAAAAGAAAGGAAGAAAGAGAAAACTGGGAGACAGAAAAAGCAGAGAGAGCAAAGGGCAGGATAAAAAAAAAGGAAGAATGGGAGGGAGGGAAGGAGGGAAGTTAGGTTACTGGTGTTATATAGAATATTTTGTAACAGTAATCTAAATGTAAGACTGTGTGTTCTGGTTTTAACACCAGTTTGGATTAAACTCCAAGCAAACCACTCCCCTTCCCCCCCACCTTGCAGTAAGGGAGGGACAAAAAGCAGAGATTATGAGTTGAAGTAACCCATAATTCCATAATTCCAATTGTTTGGAAGCACAAAGCAAGAATAAGACACCCACAATAAAACCAGCAAAGCTATACAAAAAGAGAAGACATTTCACCTAAAAAATAGTTGTTTACCACCATGAAAAAAGATAAGATGGCAGACACTCCCTGTAGGTGGAATCCGTGTGGCTTCCTGAGACAAAAGCAATATGGTGGCTGTACCCATTGGTGCCCATGTACCAATGCCACCCATGTCGACATTGGGTACAAATATGGCAGGGGGAGTTCCTGTGGCTCCCATTTCCTGTCTCCCAGCCTGAAAACAGTGTGAGACAATGACAAAACCCTGGAAGCCAGGTCATCCAAGTAAGGGTCGTGCTGCCTCTCTGCTGAGCTCAGTTCTGAGCAGGGGCCAGTGCTGCCACTTTTAACACTCCTTCACGCTGTGGGGTCTCCCTGCAGGTTGTTGCAGTTTTCCTACTGCTCTGCCATGCTTCTTTTGGCTCTGCTGGGCTCCCTCTTGGCCCAGCTGAACACAGCTGCTACCAGTATTGCCGGTCTTGATCACTTCAGCTGGCTGGGCAGGGAGGAAACTGTCCCTCCAGGGTGCCAACTCCACACTGACATGGCCCCCTGGGCTCAGCCACACCTTGGCACTGCCGCTTCAGCACCATGCCCCAGAGGCTTATCACTGCCTCTCCTCAGCAGCACGACCCACAAAGGCATCACCCCAGAAGGGGGTGGGGAGGAAAAAGAACAAGGTGCAGGGGATGGGTCTGCAGATGTTATACCAACACCCTCCAGCTAGAGAGAACCAGGAAAAAAGTCTGACTTACAGTGGGATACCTGGATTTTCCTACTGACACACCTGCCCCAGTGATGACTGGATGATATAAAATAAAAATGGCACTAAACTCCAGACCACAGGCCCCCCCAAAACAAGACACCAGCTATTATTCCATACTAAGTAGGCTATGCTCCTGTTTAGTTTCCAGACATTTAATAAATACATGTATACATATATGCATAGATATTTGACTTAGCAAATATACATTAAAGAAACTATTGCTGTCTACATAGCAGTTTCAATTCTGAATATTACCTGTATCTATTGCACTGGCCTGTTCCTGAACCAAGGAGGTAAATCAGATCTCAGTATCTGGGAAGGAATATCACAAGGGCCTAGATGCCCACAATTAAAATACTAAGAAGAAAGAGATGGTCAATAGCAGACTAGTCAAAGACTCTCTTTGGAAGGAAACAGAAGTGTACAAATGGAGGTTTGACTAGACTGAATTCGATTCACATAAACAGTGAGAATTATTTCAGACTTTGCATACAGGAAACAAATTAGAGAATCATTTAAAAACCAGTAAAATAAATTACCTAAAAGAAAGAACGAAAGAAAATTACATACTCATGAGCCCAAAATGTAAATTTCAACCAGCTCAATGCATTGACAAGCAATGACCATTGGGAATTATTTTTAAATGGAAAAAAAGACCTACCAGCTCCTAAAAGAGACTTTGCTGAAAGCACAGATACTATTGTCCTGGCACTTTCTAAGGACAGGAAAAAGAAAAAGAATAAAACAGCAGCTGGATAACCTTACTAAGTCAGAGAAAAAAAAAAAATAAAAGAAAAAAAAATTAAAAAGAGGATGTTTACACTCTAGTAGAAATGACCAAACCTTAGATGTAAAATCATCAAGATAAAGGCATGAATTAAAAATATCCAACAACATAATTGAAAACATAACTGTTCTATAAATATATTGAGGACAACATCATAAAAATTACAAAATCATTTTCATATGAACACTCTATATTTTCTTAACCTAAGAATGGCAGTTACAGTAGATAATAAAATAATCATATTTGCAAAGTGTTAAAAACAAAGACCAGTATAGAGTGTGTGCATAAGCCAACAGAGACTCAAGGAAGGAATTCTCTGGCAGGAAAAATATTACCTAAACAAGCATAAACAATTTACTGTATAAGTTTGGAGAAATATTCCCAAAAGTATTTAAAAAAAAAAATAGAAGCAGTACCTGGTGATAAAGAAAGCATTGAGGGTTGAAGTCACAGAAGAATAAGAAGCAAACATAGTATCCATCTATGGAAAGAGTAGCAGAAAGGACTTAAAAGATTGTAAAATGAAGAGTCTGATTTCAAAAGGAATAGTACATGCAATTATTAAGCAAAAAATTGTTGTAAACATCTGTATAGCATCTATAAATTATACAAAACCATCTGATGTGGATTTGTGAAGAACAGTTTGTGTAAAACTAGCTTACCATCTTTTCAAGGATAACTAGTATAATGGATAAGGGAAGAAGTAGATGTGATATATAAGAAGTTTATTAATGTTTTAATAGATATTCTCAAATTACTCTTTTGTAAGGAAAATTATAAATATGTACCAGACAATATTGTGGAAATATTATTTAAGAGCTGATTGTATATTTAGAAGGATTATTTCTGTTCCTCAATTTCCAAAAATAATTTTTAGTAGAAATATAAAGTATTTACCTTTTTAAAATATTTTCTTCTTCTTCTTCTCCTTCTCCTTTTCATAACCTGTAATAGCATAAAACATCTTTTCTCTGAAAAAAAAACCCTCAACCCCCTCATTCATCCCCACAAAGTTAAATTGCAAGAAAGTAGCTTTGTTATAGATGCTGGGAAGGAATTATTTTCTATGAGAGTGGTGAATCACTGGAACAGGCTGCCCAGAGAATCTGTGGATGCTCCGTTCCTGGCAGTGTTCGAGGCCAGGTTGGATGGGGCTCTGAGAAACTGGGTCTAGTGGGAGGTGTCCCTCTAAATGAGAGGGGCTTGGGAAAGAGTCTTTAAGGTCCCTTCCAACCCAAACCATTCTATGATTCCATGAAAATGAGATTCACTAATTTTGAGGCTTCGGTTCCTTTCCATTATTTAAAATATCTCTTGTTTTTAAAAGGAAATTAAATGCACCATTTCATATACAGTGACAATACATAAAGCATTGATTCAGGAAACCACTATAATTTTTCCTCTTATTTAAAGGATTAGCTGGTATTTTTAGTGCTAAATTTGTTTTCTCTATACCTTGGTAGCTGTATTACTGACTATTTTCAGGCATGTAAGACTTAAGTTCATTCATTTTGTGTGTTTTTCTACTATTTTCCACAGTTTTCTCTACTGCAACAGGAATACCTGTCACTAATGCTTTGTTCTTTTATTTATCTTAGGTCTAGTTTCTGTCCCTTGGTGTTATTTAGGTTTTTTTACTGTTTTTCCTCTTTCTTTTTCCTGACAGAAGTCAAAATGCTCAGCTGCCCAGCTTCAGTAAGTTCTGAGGATCTTTAAAACATTTGATAGGGTCAAAACAGATAGCTGATTTGACTCTAGCCTTGGCCCACTACATGTTTCTTCTCTCTGGGCATCTTGAAACATCAAGCTCTCACTGAGATTTTTATCTTCTTTTAGAAAAGAATTGGAACAGGAGGGGTATTGAGATATTTTTCTTCCAAATTTCCTTCATATTAGCAAATGCAGCTGCCATAACTAACTAAAAACGATTATATGGATTAGAGCATATTATAATGAGGCTGGGTTAAACTCTAACATTAATATATATATTATTTTTATGTATATTATATATATATTATTTTTATGTATATTATATATATTTATGTATATATATAAATATATAAATGGGGAAAGTAGGAAAAAATAAATGTCTAATATAGATAATGAGATAAAAAAACAAAGTCTGGATAATTTGCTTATAAAAAAAACAGCTGGTGAAGTCTGAGGAACCTTTCTAACCGGAGATATCCCAAAGCTAGCTGATATGACAATGTCCACAGGAGAAAAAACAGTCTCTGCAGGGCTGCTTAAACACGTCCTGCTGCCCAGGGTGATGTAATCAGACCAAGGCTACAGTTCCCACAGAAACCAGACCCAGAAACCAAACTGTTGAGCATTTTGCAGACATCACAAGCCACTGTTGCACTGTCTCTGATAGCTGTATATTCTTCCCGAGTTCCAAAGGACAAGTTATTTGAGCCAGTTCAGTTTGCAATACATTTAAGGGAAATGTAATATCTGAAATTTTTCTTTCTTTCTCCCTATTCTTTCCTCTTAAATGTAAATGAGGAATGAAGCAAAGTGTACAATTCATTGAAAAAAGTGTGTTTGGGGTTTACAGTGAGCATTAGTCCCAGTTTACCATGAGGGTAAGTAGCAAATGAGGTGTTTGAGGTGATTTTTTTTCTATAACCTTCACATTGGAAAATTAAAAAAGAAAAACAAACTGCCCATATGATTACTCATTTAAACTGGATAAGTAAAGAAGGTGGCAGTTCAGAGTCACCTATTCAGCTCTCTACCAAACCTTCAAAACCTGTAAATAGAAAATCTACTTTGTTGTTACTGCATCTGTTTTTGATGGAAGAGTAATTATTTAATTTAATTTAATTTTATTTTATTTTTACTTCTGTCGTCCTCTGGTTTCAGTAAGTATTTTTAATTGGCTACCTGCTATGGGAAACCTAAACAGAAGTTAATGAGGCCTATATATTTGTGCTTCTTTAACTTTAACACAAATGGGTGTGTATAAGACTCAGCAAGAACTTGTCTTGTTTTTAGCAGCAGGAAAAAGCTGCTAATTAAATGACATTGTCAAGTCGAATTAGAAATTAAGGTTTTTAAAGTAAGAAAAAGCAGTTAAAAGTAAATTACAGGCAATATTTCTGTGGTCATTCAAGAAGTACATTTCTTCTCAGAATGTTACTGTTCTTGCTCACAGCAGGCTGACAGACTAGATGTAGAGAGAATAATAAAAATTTTGTCTATGTTTATGTTCAGTATATGAGACAGCTAGACTGAATAGAAAGAGAAAATGATGTGCCACTAATCCTCAAGAGAAATGCCAGTTCAGATATAAGCTGTCAAGAAATTGTTCCCTTTACAATAGAGAATTTAGGCTTACTCTTCTAATAATCTACCTGTTCTCTAGTACTTGCTCAGGAATTGTGGCTATTCTATTGCATTTCACAATTCCTAAAACAATGGGCTTTCTTTTTTATCTCTTGCTCTCCTTCTGGCCATATATATTCATAGTTTAATTTCTATTTCTATTACAAAACTAAAAGTCTCCTCTTGTTTAAGATTACTGTTACTGAGCAGGATAAGTAGCATGCTGAGTAACCAGAGATTCAGAAAGGAATAACATGGCAGGTATTCCCTAGGCATCATTTCCTCTTGTTACAATGATTCATGCTGTAAGAAACATAGTCTTTCTTTCAAGACCTGAATAATGTTGAAATTCATGTCTTTGGATCCCCAGTTGAGATTCTATCAATTACTGAATCATATACATCTATATCTAGCTATGTATCTTTCCACCTAACTACTACCTGTCTATGCATGTATGTATGTGTCTATCTATCATCTATCTTTTAATTATATATTAAAACACAAATTATAGTTTTATTTCTGTATACATGCTACATATATGATACACATATGAACATACATATATGTATGTTCACCTATATATAAATATTTAACTCACAAATAATCGTACATGATATATCTTTTTTTCCTGGGACATACTCATTTCCAGATTGGTGCTTTCTAGGTAACTTTCCAGGACATTCAGTGGAAATAATTTTGTTTGCTTACATTCACTACTTTGACTTTGTTCAAAGCTAAGATGTTTACAAGCGTGTGTCTCGTTCTAGAAGACATAAGTAGTGTTGGCCCTAACTGTAGTTTCATCTAATAATGAACTATAGCTCTCTCCATCTTGCCATGCTACTGAATGTAGCTGTGTAACAAAGTAATTATTTATTATTATCTCAAATTAACATGTATTTATGATATTCATATATTTTATTACAGCTGGTCTTTTGTCTTATTTAACTGCTGTGCAGGTACTTAGCTAGTAGACTGGAATTCATTTTTCCCAATATCATGATACATTGATTTGTGTTCTCATACCTTCGCATGGGAAATCTATCTGAATTTACTTCTATAATCTAATACCACATTACAATATGTGAATGAAATATTCCTCCCACCATGAATTTCTATCATATTTATGAAATGAATTATTTCCCTGTTGTCCATAAAATTTCCCAGTACTGTAAGTCCTGTGTTAGAAAACCATAGTTTATTTTCAGTAGTGGCAATATAGGATACAACAGAATTAGAAGTGTTAAGATACAAGTTTAGCTTAACGACTTCAGATCTTTTATAATGAATACAAATATCTAAATAAAAGTAGGAATTAAAAATAGAGAACTGAACTGTGCAAATTAGAGCTGGTCAGATATCTGAAGACACCATATTAACCAGGTGTAAAACCCACTGTCATGTTATATATGTCTGCCTCAGAGAAACCAAGCATGCTGGTGTGCTGTTAAATTCTTAGTTTTGTGTGAGTAACTGCAAATCTACATAAAGCTGAATGCTATTTAACAAACCTCTGGAGCAGTTTTTTTTTTTTTAAATATGCAGAGGGTGTAGCCAGGAATAATCAATGGGGTTCAACCAGAAGATGTAGTCTATAATATTAAGTGGTTTATCTTCTGGCAGGACTAGGGGGTGTGTGATTATTTACAGCCTGTTTCTGCCTGCAGATTGCTGATAACATTACACTACATTATACTTAGACTACTTTTTAGTGATATAGCACTATGTAAAGTGTTAAATTGCATTATGTCACAGCAGTCTATATTGTCCTACTAAAGGCTAGTATAATGTATAGCCAGAAGGACTACTTCTACACATTTTCTTCAACTTGAAAGTTTTCAATCAGGAAACTCAGTAAAACATGTAATAATAAGAAATATAGCATAATAGTATGTTTCTAGTGTAAAAATATATTTTTAAAAATAATCAATTCCTAAATGCTTTTGACACATTACAATTACGAATTTAATCTGACAGGTCTTATACTGCAGCTGTAATAAAGTTGCTCATTTTCAGAGCCATTAAGTTAACCACCTACCTGCTATAATGAGAAAGTCAAAGTGACCTTATATGAGGCAATAGGTGAAGTCCATTGACTTATCATTTTCTAGTTTAGGATGTATTCTCTAATATTTTCTCAAGTTGTATAAACAGAGTTTTTACTGACAGAAGAAGCATGTAACTACTGATCTGGACAATGGGAAATATGTTGCCCCATGATATGTGTGGCAAAGTATTTCAGAAATACATATATGCTTGATGGTATTGGATTCTTTTTCTATGTTTAGGGATAGATTTTTCCTGCCTAGAAAAAATATTTAATTCATACTCTAAGGGTGTATGAAATGTGTGAACATCAAATTAGTTCAAGTTATCTGATATAGGACATTTTCCTTTCAAAATGGGATAATAAGTAATGGAGGAAGTGATGAACAACACACAAAGACAGACGAACAGTAGACAAGGGCTAATGGAGGCAGAGTCCCCCAGGATTTCCCATCATTAATTAAAAAGTCATTAAGAAACTACAGACACAGCTTTGGACAAGGCCAACCTGACCATATTAACTAGTACAAAAGGGAGAAAGAGGAGGAATATGAGCAACTGGGATATTCCAGAGATAGATTGTGGAACTATGCAAAATTTATTAATGAATCTTTAAGGGAAGGAGACTGAGGAGAAATGAATGGGACAAAAGCAGTGTAGAAGGAGCAGTTCAGGTGTTAAACAGGGCTAGTCAGCATGCTTGTGCAGTGAAACCCTGTACCTGAACACTTCAGTCTGTCTTTTTTTCTTATAAAATCTTCTTTTAACAAATTATCTGAGCAATCTCACTCCCTATCTCATGTGTGTCAGTGCCAGGTACTGAGGGACTGGTAAGAGGTGACTAGGTGCCAGCCTCTGCAAACAGACGCCCTGGTCTGACAGTGGATGCCCTTGGTCTGTGGTATCAGCTGCTGGAGTCAGTGGGGTTATTAACCTTCAGCCACCGAGGTGGGTGTGGTGTGTGTCCCAAAACCAGCTACTGAGGTGGGTATGAATGAGGAGAGTGAGGGACTTAGTGGTGGCTGCTAGATTAGGACTGTGAGTTACAGCATGGGGGCCAGGTGCCAGCTTCTGGGAGCAAGTGTCTATTCCTACCCCAAACTGGATCTGCATGGGATGTGAGTGTGGAGTTGCTGGCAAGCTCCAAGCTGTGGACCAGCTGGAGAGTGGGGGCCTTGGGTGTGGGCAGGGCTGTCAGGCATGTGAAGAGTGTCTTCAGGCATTCAGAAGGACCCACAGATGGGGTGCCTGGGGGAAAAGTGTGTGGGTTGTGTGTGTGTGTGAGCACCCAGAAAGACCAGCCTGTGAGTCAGGGACCCATGGGATGAGTAATGAGTGGCAGGAGCTGAACAGGGCTGTTGGCCAGGCAGAGGGACCAGGCTGGTGCTCAGGGTGTTTGTGCTTGTGAACCCGGGGAGTTTGGGGTGTGTGCTGCACTTGTGATCTGCCTTTGCCAGCCCTAGAGGAGGAGGGGACGTGTCCCTGTGTGCTGTGCCTGGTGTGAGTCCTGAATGTGGGGGCTGTGCCTCGTCTGTGGCTCTCTGTGTGACCATCTGTGTTTGTGCCCTCTGTATAGTTTGGGTGAAACTCACCACTGACTGAAGTGATAACAGCAGCCACATCCCCTGGTCTGACCAGAGTCTACAAATCTCCAGGCACCAGGTTATGTGGGAGGAGTTTTTGGCCTGGATCTGCTGGTGGTTGTAGCCAAAATCCTTAGCATGAAGATGGTAGCTTGTGGAAGATAATCTGGTATGGGGGCTGCCTAGTTAAATTTAACTACTAACTTTTGCACTGAAATCTCCTATAATAAAAGACAGGATTCCAGAGGTTGTTCCAAAGACCTGAATCAATTGAAGTAAGCTGAACCAACAGGTAAATTAAATATTATGATTACAGCTGTTGCTAACATTCCTGATGATAGAGACTGAGATCCTATTTATGCAAATAGCTGCAATGTATTAATTGATCAATTAATAAATTAATAGCATAAATTGCATATTAATATTTGAATATAAATGTTTGTAAACATATAAATTAATCAGATCCTGAGCCTGAGTGTTCTTATAGGCTTTATTTGCAAACATACCTCTCTATAGAACTGCATATTCATCCAATACCTCATATAGCCAAAGTCATCATGTAAAGTATTAAAAAAACAGTTAAAATACAGAGACAAAAAATGAGAAATATTTAAAGGTATCTGCAGGGACATATTTTCCTCAAATATAAGTGGAATATAAATCTGCAAAGAATTTGTCACCGAGTTTTCTGAAAAGGCCCAGTGTAGAAAATGTGAACATGTTAACTGCTGATATAAAAGACTTTTCCATCACAATCAGGCAAAATAAACAGACTGCATGGCTGATATCTCAATGCATTCACTTTGGTCTCATCCAATTGCTTATTTAATTCCTATACATGGCAAGGAGTTTAAAAGCAAATTAACATTGTGTCATTTCCGTTTCACAAAACTTGAGTCAAGCAAATTGCCCTCCAGGTGTGTCTTGAATAACATATTGGCTGATTCTCTTCCAAAGGAAGTTAGTGATCTACACTGCTTGAAAAAATGATTTACAATACACTGAAATATTTTCAGACAGATACTGATTTGATCACCAAAATGAGCAATCACCACTAACAACAGTTATTGCACCTACCCACATGCAAGATAATTGTAAAATTACTCTATTCCTTTTCAGAGTACAAAAGAGAAAAACATTCTAAGCAAAAGCCTAATTTTCTTTATTTTCCTCAACTTTCACAGCTCTTCAGGGCTGAATCTTTGGGATTTTTTTTTTTGCAGTTCTGTGCCTAACAAACTACATGAGAGTAATGGATAATTCTGATATGTTGTAAAGGATTTGGTATGAGTAAAGGACAATTCTGGTATGTTGTAAAGGATTTGGCACTGACAGCAGAGATACAAAACACACAGCTGAGCTGCTTGAGGTAACCAGTTTGTCTTTCACTGATGGCTAAACAGCCCTGTACTTTTTACCATGACACATTTGCAATGAGGTAAACACCAGTGCCTGGATCAGGACCTGTGTACAAGTGATTGCAACATAATAAATATATAATTCCAAGTGGATAATTTCTCAAAGAAAATATATCTCTGTTATGATTAATTGCCATTTCTGCTTGCCAGTATCCCTCCACTGATGATAAACTGAATTAAAATGCTTCCTTAAGATTCATTGCTTAACTCTCCCTTAAAAGGTGAAACAAATTTCACCCAATAAAGGGGAAAAGAGAAGAATATTTTAGATTCAGGTAAAATCAATCCAACAGGCACTATGAAACATAACTCTACATCTTTCAGATAACTTTTCAAGTTACAAATCAAAACTAAAAAATTAATTCACTAGTTATTATATTTATCTTAAGGTTATTTATATAAATCCATTCATGGATGTGCTTGTAGCATAAAATCAATTACATTAGATGAAGTTTATCTGGATTCATGTAAAGAGCTGGTAAAGAAATTTAGGAAGGTGAAGGATGCAAGTGCTGTGTTGGCAGAGAAATATGCCCTCTGGAAATGGCATTTTAATAGCATAAGTATGTATCAAGAGGGTTCCTCTTGGGAAGGATACAATTCATGATAACCAGTGCAGGTGCAGCAGGACACTGTCCTTCATGTACAATTCAGGGATAGTCCTTGGTTTGCTTCCCATGACAGTGTGAATTCACACCAATGTCTGGCAAATGTTTGACACCTCAGAAAGAAAAATATTATTTTCTTCACAAGCAGCATATGTGATTTACCTCTGAAACTAGCTAAGGTAATTTCAGGGTGGACACATTGTTAGAATGTAATTTTCAAGGTTATTTATGCAAAATGTCACTCTATACTTAGAAATAGCATTTTCAGATAGTGACGCTGCTTATCATGTGTTAAATCATTTGTGTTGTGAAAGAGCAATGTGTCAATTTTTATCAATATAAAAGTGTCTGTATCAATTGCTTACACAGACAGAAGAAAAAAGAGCTAAACTATTTTACCCTCCTTAGATTCAACCTAATATAACTCAATTAGCCTACTGTGGTAAAGTAGTAAAATCTATTTCCTAAATTTTTAGACTTGTAGCAATAAATAGTTGACTGGTAGAGAAAGTGTTTGGTATTTAGCAAAGTCTCACAAAGAAATAAAAAAGGCTTATGGAGATGAATATCAGTACTACAGATTTGCTTTATACAAAAATATTTGATTCCAGTTACCCAAACAGACCAAAAAAGCTATCTGTTTTAGACTGTGGAATAATAAGAGTGTATTTCAGATGAACATAAAACAAGAGAAAAGGAGTATTAACATTGGAATTGTTAACAATATCTTAGGAAGTAGATGAAAGCCATGATTTATAATCTCTTTTAACTCTCTACAAGACATATCACATTGCCTTTCCTTGCCAAATTATTGTATAATAAAAATCTTCTGATCAGTTCAAATGGAATTTTCCATTATGTACAATATAAAAGAAGATGTTTTGGTTTGCAATATATAATTGCGCATAATTTTTATTAATTTTTTAATCTAGTTTTGCGTAGAATGTTTTCGGAAGTTTTCAATATGTGGTATACATATCTTGCAACTTCTGGGGCCAATAAGCAAGCATATAACAAATGTAACAAAAAATGACATTAATAAACAATATGTGTCAATCCAGGATAAGGTAATAATACATATAAATGGTATATTTTCAATTTGTAAGTGTTAATGGATGCTAGAAGTATCTGCTGCCTCCAGCAGCTCTCTTTCATGGGATTTCTCCTGCCCCTGTGTCCAGCCCTGAGATTTCGAGGTCTCCATTCAAGGCCAATGGATGACACTTTCCTGCCTGTAGGGTCAACCAGACATGAGGCTGAATATCTCACATACACATACAGCCACGGACAAAGCCACAGGAGAGTCACAGGCAAGTCTCGGCCCCCACATTCAGGACTCAGACCAGACACAGGCACAGAGGGACACATCCCCTGCTCTTCTTGGGCAGGCAGAGGCAGGTCATAAGTGCAGCACACACACCACACTCCCCAGCTGCACAAGAACATGAAGTATCCATGTGTATTCATGGATCCCGAGCACTGGCACAGCATCACTACCTGCTTGGCACCTGTGTGGACACACAAAACACCAGTTGAACAGAAACATACCAATTCATATCACATCAGAGAGATTTTTTCTGCTAAATTCACTGTATTATATCAGGTACAGTTGTAACACATGGACAAAATCTATACTTCTGGATGTCAGATATCTGCTGAACAAGTGAAATAACTGAGATATGAAGGAGTCCTGTACCTACAAACTATATAAGATCCAGGATCAGGTCAGGATGTGTTGGTCAGTCTGGTAGAGAGAGTGGATCATGATCTGAGACTAACTGTCCAGGGACAAATCCAGGATCTTTCTTATGTCTCTGTAAAAATGAAATTCAGCCACTTGATACAACAACTGCCCCTCTAATACATCAGGGTCTTGGCGGGAGGCAGGATAGAGTAAATTCATTTGCAAATTAAACAATAGCAGTTGAGTAATAAGGTGTTTCCTGGGGCTCACTGATCGCAAGGAAGGAAATAAATGCAGCTAGTCCTTATTATCAGGAAACTGTTCTGATGATTTTATTCTTTTCTACACACTTGTAAATACTTTATGACAAGGTCGGATAACAAGTACATGCATATCAGGATGATAAGCATCTTAGAAATGCCTGAAGGTTGTTATTACTACTGTGAGGTGAGAGTGAAAAAATAATCTCTAAGATACCTGCCTTTGCATGGCTATTACTATTTCATTGGTATGTATAAAGCCTTTCTGGAAAATTAATGTATGATTTACTAAGCAACGAGTTTCCATCTCTCTACATTCCATTCAGCATGTAATTAATATTTAAACATTTTTTCCTTCTCTTTATTTTTGTATTGTTTCTCAATGACAAATATTTTTACAACTTGGATAAACATTAGCCAGGGTCCTTAAATTAATGTTTGCATATATTTTCTATGTAGTTTTTGTACTGAATGCATGACTATATCTGTTTCTACCTTAGGTGCATGCCAAGTACCACATATTACTTTTTCTGCTTTGAGAGACATGATTTATTCATTGATTGACGAATAACCAAAAATTATCAGTAGTAGCAGATAAGAACTGAAACACCATTTCATGATTTTGGGATTCTGAAAACAAAATAAATAATTAAAAAAAAAAATGCTTACATTCTTAGTAAGTTGTAACAGAAAATATTCATTGCTGTTAAAAGGAAAGACAGCAAACTTGAAATGCATTACAGGCAAAACTGTACAAATGAAAGGAAGGCAGTGTATTCTACCAAAAATAAAAAGGAAAAAAAAAAAAAGAATTTTAAAAAATCGAATTTTTTTAAAGAAAGTAAAACTAAACCAAAACAGAGCCTCTTATTTAAAACCTATACATATTGTAATTCTTTGAAAATAATCAGGTATGTCATTTTGTTTATACAAATTATACTGGAGCTTCTGGTGGGCTTGTTGCTTTGAAATTCACCTTATTCTGTACTACATTTAGCTGAAGAACCCTTGGGAAACACACTGTTAATAAATAGGCTACAGTAGAGATCATATTTAGGCATCTCTGAATGTAATATTAGAACCAGATTTTGTTTCTGCATGTCTCTGGGAGATTGGGTTCAGATAACCATATTTAACCAACATTAATAAAACTCTTTTCTATCAATTTTCTTTTCAAATCTATCAATCTTAAATATTGCAGTCCTGTAGCAGCAGGGTCCATAGTTTAATCATGCATTATTTAAAATATTTTGACTATTCCTATGACTAGATATCCTCTTGTCTCCTTTTTTAATGACAAATATTGAAAAATCATCCCTTATTGATAATATATACCATGCCAATCATGATTATATAGGCCCTTCTCATAGCTCCCCTTAAAACCCCTTAAAACTGAAGACTTCCCAGGCTATTTATTGTTTCTCCATAGAAAGACCAGTGTCTAAAAATGGGGGAGAGAGATCAGGATGAACACCATTCATGTTTTAAATTAAGATTGAAATTAGAAGTGACATAAAGGCAGTCACAATGGGAGGAATGACCTCATTACAAAGAACCACAGAGAAATCACAACATTCGTGGATTCTGGAAGACTGCCCATCAGATTTACTTACTCTGACACTTTTGTAATCCAGCTAAGTACATTTAAGTAGGGATGATCAGAAAAAATGTGTTATTAAAGTTTTGGTTTTATAATGCAGTGCACTGAAGCTTCCTACTACTTGTTCCAGAGCCTTTGTTAATAATTCTGATATTGTTTTTCCTTTTTTTTATCTGAGTGCAGAACAGACTTCTAGTGAATGATCCACAAATCATGCACATCATTTCACATCTATGTGGACTTCAATATCACCGATATTCCTGGGGAGATAACAGCTATTTTAAAGTTTGTTACTCAATAGAAGTGCATCTACATTGTGTAAAACAAGACATTAAGATTGTCGGGTTAATGGAAATCTAACACAAGAAATACCAGTACTGTGATACCATAAAGACCTTTTGCATAGTGTTATATGTAGCACATTTATGTGACTTTATGATGCTTGTATCCCCAATCACCTGTTCTGTTTATGCTGGATGTTAAGTTCTGCACCTCTGTCTTAGTTTAGGGCAAATTAGGAAGGAAAACTCCTGGTCCGGGAAAAGAAAAAAAAATCCTTAGAGAGAAGTGGAAAAAACTGTTTATTTAACAGAAATTGAGTAATATTAAATAATAAAACCTCTTGCTGTTCGATGGGATGGCAAGTCTAGGAAGAAAAGTCCTTTTCATGTGGTGTAGCTCGGCTCGCTCAGGTTCTTATCAGTCCCTCCGGCGCTGGAAAGTGCCGAGGCCCAGGCCCCGGTGGGCCACAGGCGTGAGCTCCCGGGGTTTAGCTGGGTGTTCAGTCCAGAGCAGGCTTGCACAGATTCAAGAAAATTGGGAAAAAAACAAACAAAGGTCCAGGGAACTCCTCTGCCTCAGCTAGCTAAAACTAACTAAAAGCCAGAGAGAAGCTCTGTCCCGCTGTCTGTCCGTGCTGCAGACACCACAGTCCAGGAGCGGGATGTGTGGGAGTGATGTTTTTCAACACAAACTGCGCACTTCTTCTTCTCCCTCTCTTGCTCTCAAAGCCAGTCTTAAAGGTGCAGAACTTAATATATAACATAAACCAGACGATTGGGGATACCAGTATCATAAAGTCACCCCAGGACAACCTCTAAGACTGGTTCTGAGAGTGAAGGGGGGAAGAAGAAGCCGCACTTTGTTTTCAGAAGCGGCGCTCACTGCCCCACACGCTGCTCCGGCCTGTGCTGTCTGCAGCACGGACAGACAGAGGGACAGAGCTCTCCTGTGCTGTTAGTTTTTAGCCAGCTGAGGCAGAGAAGTTCCCCAGACTGTGGCTTTTCTTTTCCTTGGAACTGTTCAAACTGCTCTGGACTGAAATCCCAGACAAAGCCCAGGAGCTCAGGCCTGTGGCCCACGTGGGCCTGGCCCTCGGCACTTTCCAGCGCTGGAGGGACTGATCAGGGACTGAGCGAGCCGAGCTACGCCACATGAAAAGGACGTTCTGAATTTGCCATCTCTTCAGAACAGCGAGAGGTTCCATTGTTTAATATTATTCATCTTTTTATGCTTGTGAATCCTTTGCTTGTTAAATAAACAGGTTTTTTCTACTTTTCTCCAAGGAAATAATTTTTTTGAACCAACTGGGGGGAGGGACCAAATGAATTTGCTTTCTAGACGGACCCCATTCAGAGGTTTCTTCCTAAATTTGCTCTAAACCAGTATACCCAGTGTGGTCACTGGGGCGATACTTGAGCGGGAATTGGAGTAGAGCAGAGAACTAGTCTTAAAACTTTTAAGTTGAAAGTTTTGCTGTGTTTTGAGACTATTTGAAGCCTCTGAACAGCACTGTCCTTGAATTAGATGAAATTAGCAGCTAAATATTCTGTAATCTTGGCTGTGGAGGTCACTCCCAGTTAGTCCTTTTCACCTGTAATTCCACTGAACCCTGTTTTCACAGAACACAAGAACACTCCTTGTTTTGGGGTTAGCTTATGTGTTTCTGAAATACATGAAGCTGAAAAACAAATGGAGCACACCCTTTTTAAACAGACAAAAAGCATCACGAAGAAGGAAGGAAGAGAAACATTTCTAAAGTTTGCAAAAGTTTATTGACTGAATTTAAAAAAATGTACTTTTAATTTTTTTAAATTTTGCTTATTAATTTGTTGTGGTTTCTTTCATTAAGTAAGAAGTTTTCTCAGAGCAGTGATTCCTCCTTTGTTGACAGCTTGCTTTACAAATGCCATCAAAACAAATTTCTCTGGCAGTCAGGGCAGATTTAGGAAACATCAACCTTACCTAAATTTCCTGCAGTTTTTTGAAATGAGACAAAGTAGCTGTGAAGGAGGGATTTGGTTCTACCCTTACTTTTGTATTTTGAATGGAGAAAAGTGATCCTAGAGGAGAAAAGTGATCTTAGAGGACTAAGGAACTGCTTAAATAAGAACACAGTATTGTAAATAATGAAAAATGTAAACTAAAGGAATATATTCCATACAGGGAAAACTTCCTATGGAATACTGTGGTGCAAATAACTAAAAATTACTCAGTTTATATAAAATCTTTACTTATATTTATGCACATCCACAATTATTTCTAATTATTGAAAAAATGAATAAGTATATGTTTTATAATTATATTGACTATAACATAAAATATATTTATATTATGTATTTAGAATTGTGAACAACATTACAGTGTAATATTGCATTTTATGAAATAAGTCAAAATATTCACAAATTTTTCTGCATTTAAATAATGTGCTTTACTACTATTTTTAAATAAAATATTTTACTAGATCCTGTTCATTAATCTGAATGTATGTTAAAAAAACTTCTAAATTCTTGGCCAAAATGTGTTTTAAAAGACACATTTAGAGGGCAATACTAGTTCTGTCTCAATAAGAGCTGCAGGATTTTGGTTTTACTAAGTATACTGTAAAAAGCTCTTGAACTTTCATAGTATATACTGCCAATGATTTTCACCCTGAGGATTTAATAGCCCTGTGTGACATTTATGGTCTTTTTACATCAATTTCTTGATACATAGGGTTTATTCTGTGCATTGCAGACTCAGTGGTAGAGTTTATTGCAGCCATCATTTTACACGTCCTTGAAATGTTTCAGCTTTTTCTTAAGTACCATAAGAAAATGTATATTTCATGTATGTATCTAATTCCTGCCATGGCTTTGCTTGACACAGCCAGATGTAAAAGATGTTCTGCAATAGTATATTTGAGTTGTGCAATTAAATTAATTTATATCAATTATGATAAGAAATATGTATAATATATGGAGTCATGCTTTCTTACACTTGAGAATAAATTACCTATTAAACTATTAACTGCTGAGACAAAACATTGATGTGAAATGCTGATTACTAATGTATCTCAAAGCAATGTTGACACATTGGTCCATAGTCACAACTGCTGCAAAGCCACCTACTTTTATTAAGAGAATTCAAATATAAAACTTCCCCTGGCTGTTTTAGTGATTATAGCATACAATTCATATTCAGTGTCTTCTTTAAAATGAATTAGCTCATTATGTTCCAGGGTGTATTTTTTTTCTTTTTCTAAAATTATAAAAGTAATTATAGTGTCTGTCATTCTTAAAAAATAATTACCTGTCAAATTTAATTTGAAAACAAAATCATTTTAATTCATACATTTATTAAATAGCTTTAAATTTCTATAATCTAATTTTTAATCTTGGGTGTTTTTTAAATAAAAAATAGGAATATTTTCCTAATGTACACTTTTACGTATGAATGCAAGGTGTTGAATTTCAAAATTAAGATATTTTTAATTTTCTAGAGAAATTAAATATTGAAAATATATCACTTCACAATCTCATGTAACCTCCTGTTCTTTCTATAGAGTAATCTTTCTGTAGCCATGCTGGAAGTGTTTTTCCTAAGATTGGAAGAGTGAAGCACAACAATGTAATTCATTGAATATTGTCCCTCAGAATGTTGTCATTTTGAGACAGCTCATAGGAGATAGCCAAAATCTGTACAACAGAGACCTGTCCAAACACTTTTCCAGAAATAATGGGTTTATGTCTGTGAACTGCCTAAGTACAAGGAATGAGAACACTATCAATCTGCCATATGGCTGTGTTGCAGAATGTTGCTACATAAAGATGTTTTCAATTCCTTTTATTCTTTTAAGAATTACCATGTGTTAGTGTATTTTGGATGTAATTGAATGTTGTTTATGCTCTTCTCCATCTTCATTCTAGTAAGAAAAAAACATCAAAACAGATTTTCAATGATTAACAATGGTAGAATTTGACTTACCCTTTTTCTTCTTGAGTGTGAATCTGCATTAATCTAGAGAGCTGTTGGAGAAAAAGCAGCAATGAATAGAAATATGTGGGTGCTGTGATGTGTATCTGAAAACGTGGCAGAATTTGTTCTCTGGGGATGTGCACCTTCTCCTTAACCAAAAATCTTTTACTGACATGTTGACTGTATTTCCACAACTATTGCTCAATGTAGCATGTATGTTAAGAGTGTTAAAACTGAGAGTAAAATGGACACTCTCCTTGCAGGTACTTCAGCAGTCTGTTCTCCAAGAAAACTTCTCACAAATTCATTACAACCATGCATTATGAGTTTTATGAAATACTATTACAAATTAATTGCTTAAACATCTTCTTAGTGATTTTCAATTTGTTGATGGATTGTGTTGTGAAGCATGTAATTCCTGGAGCAAATAATTTCAAAAATGTTTTCATTCTCTCTCCCTAGGTATCCACACTATCTGTGTGTGGGAAGTTGAGTCCAACCAACAGCTAAGCACCCACCTGGTGACTTGCTCAGATCTCTGTCCCCAGAGGGATGGAAAAGAGGAATGGAAGAGCAAAAGCTGAAAACCCATGGGCTGAGATTAAGGCAGGTTAATAGGTGAAGAAAAGTTTCTCATGCAAGCAAGACAAAATAAGGAATTAGTTTGCTACTTTCCATCAGCAAGCAGAAGTTTAGCCACTTGCTGCAATGCTTGGCTATGCACAGAAGTTCTTGGGAAGACAAACACTGTAACCACAAACATCCACTCTCCCTCCACCTTTACCTGAGCTTTTATTTCTCAGTGCACCATCATATGCTGGGGGTTTTCCCTCTGGCCAGCTGGGGGCTGCTGCCCTGGCTGTGTCCCGTAGCAATTTCTTTCCTACTCCCAGCCTGCTTAGTGGTGGGATCTGAGTGAGAAAAACATATAACCTTGACACAAATTTAAAACACAGCACCATAGTAACACCTCAGACAGAGCAAGTTAACCATTTTAATGACTCACTCTTCCTAAGAATCACATTATGCTGCTGACCTAGGTTTCTGCCTGGGAAAATCCTGCTTTAAAAAAAAAGCTATAGCAAAAACAAACCAAAATATTTTAAGCTTTTTATTTTCTTCTATGCATTTTATCTGTCATGAAGGTATTTGCACAGAAAGAAAATCTGGGTCAGCATATCTGTGCCTGTCTTAACACCAAACTCTTTTTCCTTAGAAAGATTCCCTAGCAGTTTACTTATAAATGTATATGTTCATACACACACATGTACACATAAATATGGATAAATGTACAACTATGTATACACAATATTTGTATATTTTTATACAACAAATGTTGTTCCCTTTTAGTTGGGGTTTTGGGAATTTCCATCAGCTAAGTTATACCAGAAGGAGAACAGAAAGCAACTGAGGACCAAAATGGCACACAACATTTTTCATTACTTTCAATATTTTATACTTTGTAGAGGTAAGAATTTATAAGAATTGAACAGTTTTGAAGCATGCAGACTATCCCAGCTTAATTGCTTCTCAATATATTTTTTTTATCCTTGTTTTTTAGAGTAACTATACTGTGGATGAAGAAAACTTTTTAACTTTATTAGGTGATATAAAAAAGCTTTGCAAAATCACCTGACCTAAATTATCCATGACATAACTGCTAGCTGATTCTGCTGCCTCTTACAATAGTGTGTGATATATCTACTTGGGTTAGAATTTGTAATCCACACCTTATTTTGGAAGGGGATGCACTGAATTTGTCAGGCAAACTATGCTGAATATGATGTAATATGCATTAATACTGTAAGTTCAGATACATGGTTCTGCATTCAAGAAACCCCAAATTAATATAATATAAATGTATATTCTTCAAGTAGATTTCAGTGATAGACTGTAGCAATTTAAAGCCACTGTAAAATCTGCTTAAAAATGTTGCAGTTTTTAGTTGTGTAATTGGCTTTTTGTTTCTCAGCAGAGGGGCTATAAAGCAGTTGTGGTCCAGAATATGTATGTACACTACTACATGGGCAGGAGATTTGCACAAAGTGATCTGCACTGTAGAATATACAGTTGATCCATATTCACAGCTGAATCTTTATGCTGTTAGTCACAAGAAAACAGACATGCTGATTACTGTCAAATTTGTAAGCTGTAAAGGTTCTGGGTTTGATACAGAATATATGATGTGTTACATTAACCAATAGGGCTCTCTTTGTGTTTGATTCAACCCCTGTGACAGTAAGAGAGAGATTGAATTCTTAGGCCTATTTCAACCATAAAAGGGAGACTTGATCTCTCTGGAAATGGGCTGTCTTCAGTGCTTACAATTCTTAGACATTTCTTACAGATTGCAGATTTTTTTCCTTTGCTTACTGTGCATTTTTTTTTCTTGTTATCTTTAAAGTAAGTTCTTCACTTGATGAAAGAAATCCACAATATTTTTCAGAATCTGGACAATCTAAAATCACAGACTGTTTCTGTGTTACAAACAAATAAATACAATGTTATTTGTCTAATCTGATATATAAGACAAATAGATAAGCAAGATTCACAAACCATTTTATATTGATCTTACATCCACATACTCACATTTATACACATATTACTTTGTAGATTAGGAGCATTTTGAGGATCATTTTCTCTTTACAGCAAAAGTGCACAAGCTTTCTGTCACATTAGTTGAAATTAACATTAAAGTACAAAAACACATTTGAGAGAATATGGGCATGAGTGTATTCTTTCTATGTTCTCTCATAAGGGCTGTCTTTCTCAAAGGCTTGTCTTTGTGGACATGTCTTATAGGAAATAAAGATTTGGAGTCAATAATCTCTTATTTGCAGTTTTAAAATAAGGTCCATACTACTAAATTCACAAATATCTATGAACTGATAGACCTAAATGGTGTAAAAGTGGTCTCATAGTTGTGTTTATAGCAAGTTGAAAATAGCTCCTTTTAACAAATTTGGTTGCATTAAATAAATTAATGGATCTATAAATAACAAAGAAACAAGTAAAAATTTGCAGTTGTCCCCAGCTGACAATTGTTTTGAGCTCTGATATAACTAACTTCTTAAAAAGTTAACTATCTTAACTGCTTCTTTAAAAAAACAAATTTCATTTGATTATTGAAAATAGCCCTTTTTGAATTTTGCATTTGTCCATAATTAATATAGACTCAGACAACTAAGTAATTTCTGTGGCTTGTAATTGATTCATTCCACTTACATCTGTAATTTTTTTTTTAAACTTTGCCACAGACATATGAGAGATCATAGCTGTGTGTTCACTCTAAGGCAGTCCGTGTCAAAGTACAAATCTGAGCTGACTCATTGAAATCATCATATGAATTTACAAAATTATTCTCTTGGAACATAACACTAGGATATGTTACAGCAAACTAAGCTGTTCACGTATTAACTATGCTTGCGTTTTAGAGATGGATGAAGAAGCAGATACACAAATGGGTTTACATTACCATTTGGGGTTCATTCATGGCAAAGCTTTTGAGCTTCTCTAATCAGATTTTGCCACCATATGGGAAGCATCAGTTTTATCGTGTGGTAATGTGACCTTCTTTCACCAAATCTCTGGTGAATATAAATGGAAACTGAACGAGTGTCATCAGATTTTAGATCCAAATTAGAACAGAGTCAGAGTAATGCTGAAATTTTACCTTTTTGTAAATATGCACTGCATGGCAATTGTTACAGAAAAATCAATGGAGAAAAGTTTACTTGAGTTCCAATTTAAGAAATCTAACAGCTCATATTTGCCAGAATAGAAAAACAGTGTCTTGGCTGTCAAAAGATTTCTTACGAGGAAAAAGTACTAACCTGCACTGATTCCTTCCCAGGGATAAAATCTGAGCTTACATATAGGTGTGAGAGTCTCACCCAAATGCCTGACAGTTTTCCCACTGTTTTCCTTTGGGGATATTGACAATTCACCAGGTACTGCCATGGTCTGATCAGAAGACATCATAACACGCAGGGTAATAAGGGAAGGAGTATCAGTTCTTGGCTGCTCTCACATCTCTCAGCAGAAAGCTTAGGTTCAGCCATTCTATTAAATTAAATTCGTATTCTATTAAAACTTGCTTTTACTTTGTAAAGCTGTTAGGGAAAATGCTATTTTAGAATTTGTTCTAACCCGTACAGAAATACTGACTCAGAAACTACAGGTATAACGTGAGTTGAATAAAAAGTACTTAAAGGTGAATACTGATTATTTCTCTAAGGAATTGATGGTAGGAGAAAAGAAGAAGAGTAAAGATAATACAATTCAGAAAATCCAACATGGGCAACTGAGGAAACTATGAGACAAGGTGCTTCAGAGAGAGAGAGAGAGAGAGAGATGTATGGAGAAATATAAGGGATCTGGCAGTAATGGAAAAGCTGAGATTATACTCATAATGGCAGAATATAAAATTCCACAGCTAAGACAGGAAGCCTATTACGAAAGCAATACAAGACCAGAAGTTCTTCAATGATGTAAAAATAAATGTTAGATAAATAAATAAAAAATGGAAACAAAAGTAGATTTCTAGGAAAAAGAAAAATGAATGGGATAAAACCAGGGAAACTGAGGTGCAAAAAAGACTTTCCATTAGCAAAGAACAGAAAAGCCCCAGGAGAAGGAAATTAAAAATAAGAAATTAAAAAGCATTACATTACAATTATTACATTGCAAATTTTGGATTAGGTAAAAATCAAGACAAATTCTACCTTCTTTTCTTTAAAAAAAACAAATAAATAAACACAACCACCATCCCCCCTCCCCATTTTTTAATTATACATATAAAGAAATAAAATGATGAATTTTTATGCAGGAAAAAAAAATAAAGAACACACTATCATTTATGAAATAGAGTGGGAAAATTCAATTTGCACATCTTGATTAAATTAATTGTAAATTAATCCTTTTACATAAGGAATTAGTTTTTAAAGATGTCTAGGCTCTTGGAAAGTAATGTTTTGGAGTTCAGGTATCCGGTATCTGGTATCTGGTAGAGTTCTAGTAGGAATAAACTTAATATTGAAGCTTAAAAAATAAGTTGCATAAAAATAAGAAAAAGAAAAAAAAAAAGAACCCAGAGCATTACAGTTATGTTCATCTAACTCCAGTTTCTGTCAGGATTCTGTAAAAAAATTATTAAGAAATCAATTTATAAGTACCTCAAAGATAATAAGGTGATAAAAAGGACAGCATGAGTTTGTCAAGAACTGATCATGTCAGACTAATCTAATTTCTTTCCTTGACAGTCTAACAGGCCAAGTGAATAAAGAAGCAGGAGGTTAGGTACAGCTTGACTTTATTATGGTTTTTTTGACACTGCCATGCATGACATTCTTACAAGCAAGCTAACAAAATGCAGTTAAGGTATATTCACCTGCTTAAAATTTACTGTGGTTTATCTATCCCAGGAAGGTGTTTCAAGTGTTATTCCTCATAGATCTACCTACCCCTGCCTTGTTTTCATTAATAGTTGGAATGGATGAAATATGTCAAGAGATTCACAGAATCACAGCATCAATTAGGTTGAAAAAGACTTCTGAGATCTTTGAGTCAAATCAATGACCCAACACCACCCTGTCAGCTAGACTATGGCACTGAGTATTGCATCGTCTTTCCTTAAACACCTCCATCACCTCCCTGAGCAGCCCACTTTGATATCTAACCATGCATTCTGTGAAGAAATTCTTCCTAATATCCAACCTAAATCTCCCCTGCTTCAGTTTAAGACATCCTATTGTCCTGCCATTGGCTGCCTGGGAAAAAGAGACTGACCCCCATCTGGCTACAACCTCCTTTCAGGCAGCTGTAGGGAGTCATAAGGTTACTCCTGAACTTCATTTTCCCATCTGTTCCTCGTGGGATTTGTGATCCAGACTCTTCATCAACCCTACTGCCCTTCTCTGGACATGTTCCAGCACTTCAATGTCCTTCCTGAATTGATTACATCATAGTAAAAGAGATGGCAAGCATTTTCAAGGACAGTTCAAGACTATAATATGATTTGACAAATTCCTATAAAATTCAACAAATTTAAATTCAGAGAATTTCAAGTTTCATTTCACTTTTCCATATGCACAAAACTCATTGTTTCAGAGTCTGCTATTGACATTCTCATTGAGTCAGCTGACATTCAGAGAATTTCAGAGAAATTAAATGGTTATATCAAAACTAAGCTGCTAATGAGGGCTAGCTGACTAGATTTTTTTTTTTCTTTTTAAAGGCAAACATGGGTCTTGGCCTTATGATAGATTTGAAACCAATTATGAATCAGTTATGCGAAACAGAAAGAATCCTTATTCTGGAACACATTAAGAGAGTATTTAATGTTAAGACATTATATTGGTATCAACTCTTGCTCTTTGCAGCACAGGGATAGTACTGGCTGGAATTCTGCTTCTTAACACCCACAGACAGTAATCCACAAAATAGCATTCAGAGAGGAGACCTTTGATCTCCTGCTAATTGGTTGTCTTGGATTTTTTTATAATATACATCATGACTTGATATATTTAAGAATATCAATTCTAGTATGATATTTGTAAAAATTTTTTACAAAAAAATTTTTATTGTCTAGACAATAATATCAGTGCATTTCTGTAAGGTAGAAAACCTTTCTCCCAGTTAGGGTGAATAATTTGATATTCCACAAACTCACAGTAGTCAGTGAGGCAGTGTGGTTTGTTCATCTTGAAAAGTAAAGCTGCATACAGGACACATGCTGATTCAGAAAGACCTTCCAGCTTATGAAGACAGAGAAAATGAAATCTAACTTCTCCCATTTCTTGGTGGTATTATTCATAGTCTCACTTACAACTTGAGTTGCAGATTTATGTTGCAGACAAAATAGGAGAGTTAGAGCATTATTGTAGAGTATTAAGAAGGTGTACTGCACAGACATACTTATTTCACTCCAGCTATTTAAAAGACTGTCTGAGCCTTTGAATGACATTCTTTAAAAGCTAAAATAACTATAATCAGTCCATGTATTCAGTGTGCTTTATAATAGCTCATTCTCTGTGTTGCACTTACATTCCAATAAAGAAGTTTATAAATTTTCAAGCAATTCTACTGCATTTTAAGCATTAGTCCATCCTGGGAATTGAAGAGCCACTCAACTTCTAGAGCTCAGCTGACAAGGCAAATCTAAGGCATGCAGTTATTTGAATGGCTTATTAAGCTTAAATCATAACCAATTAGTAAGGATTGTGCTGTTCCCCTCCCTCATTGGTAAATACTCATTTATTTTCTTGTCTCATTTACTTTCTTGTATATCATTAATAATAATCTTTCTCTCCTGCATAAAACAACATGCCTGAAAAAGCAGATGAAAGGAAACAATGAAGATCTTGAAGATTACACATGCTGACATTTAAGGTATTGTAAAATTTTATTCTCTGAGGCTCTGGCCTTGCACTGTGTTGTTCATAGCACTTTCTGATATAAAAAAATAATAATAAAAAAAAACCCTACACACTTTCCAGTAAGTACAGGAAGGAAGATAGAGGATGGAGAAAAATCCTACAGAGAACAAAATCATGCCTGCTTTCTGGAAAACTTAAAGTTTTGTCCTCACACACAGCTAGAAAAAGTAAAGGGCATGCATGCTGAGAATTGAAAGAGCAAATGGTATCTGACAGGGAGAAAAAAACAGGGGAAAAAATTGCAGCTTGTTGTTTAAATTGGTAGTCCCTGTTCCACACTGCAGAAAAAAAGTCACTCCATTTCTTCTTTGAAGACATCTGCTGCTGCATGTTGAGAATAATCATTGCAGTAGTGCTGAGAGCTATCCCATAAGGCGGACATGCATTAATTCTGATATTCCTTGCTAACATGTCCTGAATCTGGAGCAAAAACACAGACTCTGATGTCATTTTATTTGTCTTGAGATCTGGCCTCCTAAAACTTCTTCAGACATGGGATCCCTCCAAGGCTTGACAGACCTGTAAGAATAAGTGTCTGAGGCATCAAGGTTGTTGGAAATGGTACTGGCTTCCTATGTGCATGCCTATGCCTGAGTAATAAAAAATTATTCTTTTCCTGGGATTCACCTTTCTTGTACCAACAAGGGAAAAAGTTTCTTCCACGAGGCAATGCAATAAAGCATGTAGTGAGATTGCCACAGTGGTCCTGTGCAGGGCCGGGAGCTGGACTTGATCCTTGTGGGTCCCTTCCAGCTCAGCTATATGATTAATTTGGAGTCATATCATTATCTGAACTTTTCTGACTAATTAGGTTCTTGTATAAGAGTTAATTAGAAAAGTTTTGCCAAGAATGCTATCTTTTGAAAACATGGATTATTGAGTACAGAATACAATATTCCAGGATTATGCAAGTTTGCCTATTATCTTTATTGAGAAAATGCTCTGTTTTGATAGGAAGGTATTCCATTAAAATTCCATTCATGTACAATTATTTTAAAAACAGATCCCCTTCAGTTTAAAAATTTTTTCTTCTTTGCTCCTGATTTTCAATATAAATAGCTTCATTTTCTGGCACCACTTACATCACAATATTAATTCATCCTGAGTGTTATAAATAGCGTAAACCACAGTGAAATGATGATAAATGTTAGCTTACTATTTAGCTTAACTAATGTAGAATAAACTTCCGTCAGCCTCTCACTGTGGGTAATAGCTAATGAGATTTCTATCTTATACTGCAGCTTAATTGCATAGAGTTGTTTTCTTTGAAAGCTTGCTATCTAAAGCAGTTACATGGAAAAAAAAAAGAAAAGAAAAAAGATTAAATGTCTAAACAGCCTGCAAGTTATCTGCAAAGGTTATAACATTACAAAAAAAAAAATGAGTTTAAATGCAAAAAAAATCCAAGAAGAATAAAAAAACCTAATATTCTACTATATTTTCTGTAGAAATCACTGCTTCAATTTAAAGGTATCTTACCCATTCAAATGGGGTAATATTTTGAGTGTACAATAATATTGCAATCCACCAGGTTTGGTGAATTGCACAACTTTGGTTTGAATTTAGAAGTCTATTATCAACTTTGTATAATAAATTTAACTTAAGAGTTCACTGTTCATATGAGACTTGTGGATAATTAAAAATAAAAACAGGAAAAAAAAAGAAGATGGATGTTAGGAGTGTTAGGAGGTTTTAAGCGCTCTTCAGCTAATCTTAAAGAGAGATCTTGATTTTGTGCATACTGAAACAAAGTTGAACACTACCTTCTAATATATGTGAAAAAATCTGAGACTACTTTTTCTTCTGAAGAAGAAATATTCCAGTAACGTGGCTGAAGTTATCTGCAATATTAAGAGCCCATTTCTGACTATCAGAATTGATTTGTACATGGGAGGCAAGTGTTCACCATTCAGCACTAAGAGTTCAAAGATGTTGGGAAAATAAGCTTTCATTCCTACTACAAATAGGAAGAAGAAAACTTTTTGTTTCCTTTTCTATAAGGAAATATGGAAGAAAATTGATGTTGTCTCAGTTCCTTAAAAATATATAGCTTTTTACAGGAGAACCTCAGAACAATCTTGAATAACAACTTGTCTGTATAAATTCATTCTTACAATGCCCTTCTCTCCCTCTGTACTTCCTGAAGAGCCCCTAGTGTGTGATCCGGTTAGGAAGAGAGAGTAAGGGGAAATAGCATTACACTAAGTGAAGTTTAAGAACTCCTTTAGCAGCAGCCTCAGCCTGAGAAATCTGAGAAAATGTCTGGTTTTTTTAATGGCACATCAGCAAGGACACGTCATTACAGTTTGTGTGGAAGTGTGTGCAGGAAGGGCCCTGAAACTCAGCCAGCTTGGTCAGGGAGCAAGGGTATCAACCCAGCAGCAGTCCGTATCCTTGTAAATTCTGCACGTGCCATGACTGATGCAGCTTCCCAGCAAGAGCTGTGATGGGAACACACTGCCACACCAGGTCAGGGTGTGCCCTGCTCCTGTGCCAGTACCAGGTGGCAACTGTGAGCACACCTGTGGGAGCTGCACCCTGGAAGAACTCCTCCATGTAGTGACAAAGAAGAGGGGAGTAGGCTGAGGGTTATCAGGGAGAGACCCTATATAGAATTGCTCCCTAACTTCCCTGAGTCAGGGAGACAGGACATGGTCTATGGAGTATTCCCTATCTTCTGCACCGAATTCTCCACATAATGTGTTGTTTTGGGGACTAGGGAGCAATGGTGCTGAGTCCCTGCGAGGCACAGCAGGCACACCTTTCCCAGGTGCCCTGGCACAGCAGGCACAAGGGTCTGCAAGTGGAACTGAGCAGCAACATGGATGAAGGTTCATCTAGGTTGGAAGTTTCACTGAATTTAAGTTTGCCTGTGCCCTTCATCAAAACTGCTTCCATTAAGGAAAACAAAATAAAAAAGAGCTATTGTCATAGGACGCACTCTTCTGGGGGGAAAAGGACATCCAACTTACTGACAAAATCTACTTAGAGAATTCTGCTGTCTCCCTGGTGCCCAGGTTAAAGATGAGAAAACTTCCCACCTCGGTATTCCACTCAAACTGTTACCCGTTATTCTTTTTTCTTGTCAGCAGCAATGAAATTGCAAAAAGAAGTCTGAGGTCATTCAAGACCTCGGGACCTTGGGACTACAGACTCCGGGATCAGGAACATAAGCACTGTTCTCTTGAAATCTTTTAGTTTCTGGGAATGATGAGGGAATAAACAGGCTCCATACCTGGCGTCACTGGTAGAATTTGGGAGGTTTTGATCGTAGGTTTTGTGCAAGGGGAGGTTTAAATTCAATATTTGAAAAAAATTATTTGTTAAAATGGTTATCAAGTGGTGAAGTCCATCCCTGGAGTTTTTAAAAAATATTGGCACTTGGGGACAAAGTTTAGTGGTGGACTTGTTAGTGCTAAGTTAGTGGTTGGATTCAATAATCTTAAAGATTTTTTCCAACCTATATGATTCTATGGTTCCATGATTCTATGGCACATGATTAGTGTTTATGCATGTGTATACCAAGTCAGTTAAAACTTTTGAATCTATGTTGAAAATATAGTTAAAATTGTCTTTTCAGAAAAAAATAAATAACTAACATAATTTTTCAATAAATTTGGTTAAAAAATTGGGTGCAATACTCCCATTTATTTATCTCAATCTCATTAAGTTCAATGGTATCCAAGCAATAATTTCTGTGAAATACTTGATTATCATAACCTCATTTTTTTAAATTATCCATCTCAATTCCTGTCTGAAATGCTTATCCTGTTTACAGAAAACTTCTTCTGTACCTTATCACTGTCACATAGGGATAGGGTGTCTCTGTCTCCCCTAGGGCACATTAACATACAATAATATTAGGCTCTGTAGGATGTGGATATGACTTTTGTTTACAGGATTCTGGACATTGAGAGACTTTTCACACCTATCTCTTGAAACAATCAAGATTTGGTGTTTCAAAGTCCTGCTCAGCAAGCTCTTGCTGTCCAGTTGAAATCTGCTGAGGTATCCATAGCTGATATATCAAGCACAGTAGTTTTTTCAGCATCTAGTGATGGATGTGCTCAAAAGTCTCATGGCCTTAAAGCCTTCAGAGAACACTTACAGAAGATGTAATAAGAAGAATAAGAATAAGAAGATGTTGATAATGACACTTAGAAAACAACAGGTCCCATCAGGAAGTGAGGTGTTTTCAAAAAATGTGTAAAGGTTTAAAAAATTCTTCTTGCTCTGTGATAGAATGATGAGTTCGGCGGGAGAAATGCAGCACTCAATATGAATGATCAGCAAGTCTCATTTATTGGTAATTCTAAAACCACTTATATAGTATCAATAATTAGGCTCATACATAGTGCAAAAGCAAGCTCATTATTGGATATTTCATTTAAGGTCAACTCCACCTAATTCCACATTCCTGTGATCGCTCATCTATGCTGAATTCACGTTCTTCTGATCACAGCATCCTGTTCTCAGTTAACAGTTATCACTAAGGTCTTCCTAACTTTGCAACATCTCACATCGACTGTACTCTATTGCCTAATTCTTTCTCAGCTAACTGCTGCATGGGAACATGACCTTTGATCTCTAGCCATTCCTCTATAACAGAAGAATGAAAAAGCTTGATAAGATTCGCTGCTCTGAAAAGAAATGCCTTCTTTACATGAGCTAATAAGACCTCCTGTGCTTTCTTTAAGACACTAAGGCACTAATATTTAAGATAAGCTGTTTTTCCAGGGAACATAGAGATTTCACAGGCTGATTTGCACTAGAATGCTAAAAACTCTCATGATTTTCCCATAAATACTATGTAGCCAACATAGCAAGAGAAATACACAATTCTAAGTGAATAAATACATCATAAAAGCTACTGAGCATGATTTACAACTTCAGCAACTGACTAGTAGAAAAACCATTATTGTTTTACAACAATATCTCAAATAAATTATGTTTAAAAAACATTGCACATTTTTACTAGTATTATTTTTAACTATATCCCAAATTTCTTTTTTTTTTTTTCAAAATACACCTTTTCCAATTAAGTAATATGACAAAATTGGAAAGGAAATTATTTTATAATGTAAGGAGGAAAAATTGCATATAAATAATCAGTGTTTTAATTTTGTTTCTAAAAGAGAACAAATTAGTTAAAAAAATAATTTGAACTAATAACTAATTGAATAAATAATTTCAGGAAAAATCTTTTTAATTGCAATTTCTATGCCAGATACATTCAGTAGTATCATATAAATTGTAAATTGCTGAGTAGAAAATTTTATCATTTTCGTATTATAAAGATTCCTTCTTTTTAGTCTCATTGTTGATGCATTTTTCAATGGATGTACTAATTTATTGACTTATTCCCCACTGGGGATTAAAGTTTCAGAAAGGATCTAGCGTTTCAAATATAGTGTTTTCCCTTTTTCACCATATTTTACAATTTTTTAATTGCTGGGCTTTGTTTATTTGTTTGTTTTTATTTGGTGTTATAAATAGAAGTTTAAGTCGATGGATTTTGATAAAATAAAAAAGAAGCAGTTACTTCAACTGAATTCTTCTCTCATCTGTGATGTAAGGAGGAGGAAATCTCACTCACTTAAATTCACAGTTAAATGCTGAGCTTACATTAGTAAAAATTGAATTAACCAATTTGGCCCCATGACTCTACTTTATAAGAGATCAAGGTTCTTATTACATCCTATCCTTGAACTTTGTAATGAAAGAAAAAATGCCCTAAAAGTATGAAAGAAAGCAAGGACAAAGATGACCAGCAGGAAGAAAAACTGTTGGTTTTTTGTTTGGTTTTTTTTTTTAATTTATTTAAGAGAGAAAATAACAACAGAACAGATATTTGAAGTCTGCGCCCTTTGCACTTAATCCACAAACTTAATTTTCTCTTCTATGTGAACTACTTGAATTTCCAGAAAATCTTTTGTGCTAGGCAAAAATGTTGTCATATTAGTATTAACTTGATACATAGACTCTCAGTAAGATACTATCTCACATACAGAGGAGCTAATCTTAAACCACAGATTGGTGTTGATTTCTCTCTTTTAAAGATACTTTTATTTATGGTAATTTTCTTGCTGTAATGGCTCTTTGCATAGCTGGAAGCAATCAGAAAAATTCAGACTCTGTGTCACATGTCTAGCAGGCTGTTTTCTGTTATTTAGTTTTAGCAACAGAGTTTCATCATGGAGGTATCATTGGTGTTTGAATGGCCTTTTTATCTATACTCTGGAAAACATTTGGAAAGTTGTCAAATAGAGGGATAAAGTTAATAATAAAGAGTGGTAAAATTTAATTGAGTTTTTACTATTAACCGGGAAGAATACTCTACTCTTCTTATTAGAGCAGTTCCAGAATCTGGGGTACTATATAGTGGAGACAATCAGGTTTCTGTGGTCACCCTAAATCCCCTCTCCTTTTGCCAGTCCTGAAAATAAGATACTGGAGGAAAACAGCCAGTGGCATGTAGGGCATGCAGTAAGGTACATCTCATAGCCTTAAGCTATAAGGGTCTTCAGAAAACAATAAGGAAGCAAAACCCACGAGTGGTTAATCCTAAAAACCTGATCAGAAAATCAACATGAATAGCAAGCACAGAATCTCCAAGGGCAATATATGCTTGACCAGCTTGAAATAAAGCCCTTGACCTTATCTCTCCTGAGGTCCTTGGTAGAAAAGTTGTTGTATGGGCTAGATGGGCAGACTGTGAACTGGACTGAAACCTGGTTGAATGACCAGGTCCAGAGGGTGGTGCTCAGTGGCACAGAGTCTGGCTGGAGGCCAGTAACCAGCAGTGCTCCCCATGGGACAATACTGGCTCCAGTCCTGCTCAGCATGTTCATTATGAGCCAGATGATGGTGCAGAGTGCACTTCCAGCAAATCTGCTGAGGACATAAAAATGGGAGAAGAGGCTGATACTCTGAAGGGTTGTGCTACCACCCAGAGCAGCACCAAAAGGTGGGACAAATGGGCTGATGGGAAGCTGATGAGAATCACCAAGAAGAAATAGAAAGTCTTGCATATGTGAAGGAAGAGTCACATACATCAATGTATAGTAGGTACTGTCCCGCTGGAAAATGGTTTGGCAGAAGACCTAGCATACTTAAAGGTGATCAGGAGCAGCAGTGTGCTGATGCTGTAAAGCATGAAAATGGTGTCCTGGGCTGCATTAGGCAATGTGTTACCATCATGCCACTCATTATTGTTTTTCAATTTGTTTTCAGAGAAAATAAAGAAAAAAATAATAAACCCATTCCTTTGTTTCTAATAGCAATACAAAAATTTATTGCAAATCTAAACAAAATTCACATATCTGAGAATGGCATTCATCTGAATTCCTTCAAATTGCCTTTTTTGTGATAGCAGCATGTTTCCTATGTGTGAAATAATGGAAGCTGTTTGGACTATCAGCATCAAAGCAGCATTTGAAAGTAATAAAAAGCAGTGAGAAGATTTGTGGCATCATTTTGTTATCTCTGGGATGAACTAGATATAAATGTTTTCAGTACGACGATAGCTAAGATGTTGCTGTAATAATAAGCTACAAGTCAAACAGTAGTTGAAACTGTGCTCTGCTTGACTGGATTTGGACACAGAGAGGAGCAATTACAAAAACAGCTTTATTGAAAATCCAGGTCATCTACAGTCTCCAATAGTTTTGCAACTCCAGAAATAATGAGACCTGTGAAGACTATTTTATACAATAATATCAGCAGTGGGCAATGACAACATCTGGAATGTATTAGAAAGGTAACACTAACACTATAAAATTAAAATTTGATACCAAACTATGGCTCTCTCTGTCATAGGTAATTCCCTGAGAAAGAGAGGGAGAAAGATGTTGCAGATGACAATGATTACTTCCCAAGCACAAAAGATCACCCATTTTAAACCAAAAGTTGCACTCTAGCTTTGATAAAATGCATTCATGTGAAACCATAAAGAACGTAATGTAAGAAAAAAGAATTTCAGGCAAGTAAAGCCACGAAACAACTCACAAATCCTATGCAATGGCACTCATTCAATCACCCCTAACATAATAATACTCATTATTTGGAAATAAAATACAAACATTTTGAAACTCAACATAAGCATGAGAATTTATTAGATTATTATGACACATTAGCAAAGGCCAGCAATCTCATAACATTACAGTTCAATTAGCTTAGAGAAATTTTTCATTTCAACTAAGACCAATACTACAGGAAGAAGATGAATGTGCTACTGATCAAAGTAAATCTAACATTCTTAATATTAAGGTGGAAATCCAAGGGAAAAATGAGATCTGTGTACCACCAGTGATAGAATGGAAGGGGAGGAGGAGAAAGAACTGACATTTATGAGCTTCATTTCACTATGAATTACACATATGAGCAAATGCATATGTATGACATAATATGTCAATATTAGATTACTTTTTTATTAAAAAAAATATTTTTTGAAATGAAAATTTCTTATCCTCTGTTCCTAATCAAGAGTAAATTCATCACAAAAATCAAGTAACATCACACCTGAAAAACTCTCTGAATAAGTCTCTAAAATCTGAGTAATACAGAAATACAGAAAATTAGTGAAGAAGGCCAAATATCTCCCATTTTATTACCACAGTTTATGTAAGGTTTGAATGAGAATATTACTCTGGAAATCACTGTATAGCAAACTACTAGATTGCATATAGTCACTGGCCATTGTAGGAAAATTGTCAGAATTTACATTTTTGACAGACTTGCCAGCTTGTAAACATACCTCCACTGCTCCCAAATGTAACTTAGTTTGCTAATATTTTTTTTCTTGTTTCAAAGGGGAGGTGTTCAGGAGGTGATGGCTTATGCCAAGTTAGTTTATTTTTTATGCTTCATACATCACCAGGGGTATGCTAGCTGCCATTAGAAAAACAGGAGATATATTTGTGCACGTTCAACAGCCCCTTTGGGAAACATCATTTCTCAAACTGCCATTTGGGCTGTGTTCAGTACACAGAGTGTTTTAAGAAAAAATGCAACACATTTCTGATGTCATATAGGTTACTGATGTCTGCCCAGATGACATTTTGATCTGAGGAAAAAAACTGTGGAAGAGCATTACTAGAAAAACATTTAAATGAAGAAAACAAACAAAAAACCCACAAAGCAAAAGGAAGAAAACATCATAGAAAGATAAATTATCAGAATAAATAGATAGTAAACAGCAGCTGCTGAAATATCTGATTCAAAAAACAGGGAAGAAATATAAGAATGCTTTGGATTCTGAACTATGAAAAAGAAATCTCTGTCCCATACATTTGTTCCAGAAAGAAAAAAATAAGAATAATAAGGTATTGGAGGCAATCATAGGTTTTACAAGAAATCAGGAAACAAAATATGTTTAAAGTGCTCTAACAGTGGTGTTCTATGAAGTTTTTTCCCAAAACTTCTTTCCTCACTGTACTGTCAAAGGCTGAAAATGACAATCTTTCACACAACTTATCTACCAGCATAAGCAACATTGCTAATTACTTCAGATGCTAGACTGACATTACAATGAATAATTTAATTTAATTTAATTTTATAATTGGATGCTATTAAGTTCAAGACAAAAGACTGTTAATTGTTAATTTATTTTAACTAGCTTTACCAAGATCTAACATGTTGGGAGTGTTCTGCACAAAGTTTTCTGAGCTTTTGGGAAGTTAATCAACCAAGCTAAGTAAGTATAAATTATGCATGGGTGTTCAGCTGGACTGTAGTCACCCAATGACAGAGACCTTTATTTGTCTTTTTGACACTGAGTGGTTAGTGAATGAGAAGACATCTGAGCTTACTGCATTGCTTTCCTTTCCCACAGAGTAGCTTTTATTATTTTTAATGCTTTGGAAAACATCTGACATTCAATCTGGCAGAGAGAACGAAGATATTTCTGAACTGACTTCAACAATCCTTCTTTTTGACAGCTAGCTTGCAATGAATGAAGCTGAGTAATCAGCCACTCATGTTTGAAATAGGAACTGTACACCTGAAATACATCTTAAACTTGCATTTCAGACATGTTTGGAGCTATGAGTGTGTTAAGATTTTCCATAATTTTAGAGACACTTCTCAAAACTTGATTGAATGCTGAACTTTGTACTATCAATTACATTGAGTAAGATATATATATATAACATTTTCTTGCTGATAATGGATGCTGTTCAAGTATTTTAATTTACATTTTCTTGAGAACATCTCTTCCTCTGGACTCTGTGCACTTCAGCTTTATCTTCCATGTGATCAATTGCCTCAGGAATTCAGGTTCTATAATTTTGGGTGACTGAGTGAATAGCATTTTTTTGTACTTTTAATACTGCTGATGAATCCAACTACTGCCATTACCAATTATTTTGATAATTTCTGCAGAACATGGATCCTGAATCGGTTCTAAGAAGCCAGAGACTATAACTACTGGGGCTCTTGGGGGTTTTTTGGGGGTTTTTTTTTGAATTTGTGGGTTTTTTTTTGACAAGCTAATTTTAAATGGAATTTCATTAGCTTAAAGTGAGCTGTCTGTGCAGTGCAAAATATAATGGTCTGCAGCCTAAAAATGTTTCAAAACTGCTTGTCCTTCCTGTGTCAACCCTTCTACATGATAAAGCAACAAAGGAGAAATTAAACTTTATGTTTTCAGAATATACGGTACTACTAGAACAATCTGGGTGGTGGTGTCATTTCCTTAATATTTTTAATTTTTTTATATAATATTGTAAGGTTTCGCTTTGTTTCAAAGGACACTGTAAAAAATATACTCTGGAAGGGAGAAAAATAGAAGAATTTATTCTTATGGTTGCACTTAGTAGCCATATCTGACATAAACCAATACGCTTAAGTCATCATCAAAAAATTAGTGAGAATTGTTAAAATTCTGTGACTGCCAATAAAAGAACATCACCAGCTATGGTGACACATTATAGAAACCGTGAAATCTTCTTGAATGCTCTTGTCAGTGTCCAAACTCAAAGGCATAAAATCATCTACTGTGCAGCAAAAGTCCACTCTTATGTCTATAAAATCACCATCATAATTTTTATTATTCTCCTACAATATCATTCTTTTAGTTAAAATGAATGAATTTCTGAATTTGTTTTGGTTTTTTTGTTCCCATTTAGTTCTTATATTTCAAATGGGAAAAAAACGCAAAAAATAGGTAGTAGTCATTCCTAGTTAAGAGAACTGTGGCAAAGTATACCTGGTTTATTTATTTCCTGCAAGTTTACTGCATGGATTCTGTAAATATTAGTGAAAAGATGATAAGAAAACACATACCTGGTTGTTTGCCTAACAGAATCTTTTTGGATCACATGAAATCTCAGAAAAGAGAAGAAATATTCTCTCCTCTGACATCATCTGAGTGTTCTCATCCAGGAGGTGGTTCTGGACTTGAGGGAAAGAGAGCAATGAAGGTGAGGAGGTGGTGGGGTGGGAGGTGGAGGAGTGGAAGTAGGAAACTTGATGGAAAAAGAAAAGATTTGATCAGAAGTAGTGTAGACATCTGTGACACAGGACTAATAATAAAGATTCCTTTTACAGAAAAAAGGAAAAAAAAAATCATTATGTCCTAAGATAGACATCAAAATAGTTTTATGATTTGCTCTATTAAAATCTCTTTCTTTCTGTTGACTGAATATGGAGTTCAGGGTGACTAACTGAGATATATACAAGACTTTATAGATATATACTACTACTTTATATGACTAAAGAGTCTAAGACATATGTAAGAATAGAAGAAAAAATGTACCATCAAATCTAATGTGACAAAATTATTTTCTCTAAGACCAAGATGTGTTAGCATTGCTTGTCATGTTGCTTGAAGAACCCACAATTTTTTTTTTGGAGTAAAAGACTGCAGGAAAAGTTTCCACATGTAAATATTCAGTGAGTGTAAGATGAGCTGATCTTCAGCCTCTTTCTTTTCTTAATCTGTCTCAACCAAAGGATTTTATTATGTTACTTCAAATTTTGTGGTCTCTGATGAACACCAGTTGCTTCAGGTGACAGAAGAAACCTTGATAGCTTTCAGATATGCATCCAACATTTTCCAATTTGTAAATTCACATCAAGTATATGCTTTGTTTGTGTACTTTATCTGAAGCAGTTTGGCATGAAAGTCTGAAAGAGCAATACTAAAAAAACATTCATTCCCTAGTTTCAAAATAATGATAAATAATGACACCCTAACAAATATTAAACTAAAGTGTTCAATGCTTCAATAATGATGCTTCTGATAAACTAGAGTAGGATTTTTATTGCAAATGACATGAAACATGGATAGACAGTTAAGATGTTGAAAGACAGGACTGAATTTCAAATTATTGCAATAAATTGGGGAAAATAGGGATAAAAATAAGTAGAGACATCTCTATTTTTATGAGCTTAGACAGAATAATTATCTATTCACATACGTGGCTTTTGATTAGGTAGTTAGGAGAAAGAGGCAAACATTCTAGGGCATCTCTTAGGAAGTATGAACAGTGTTTTATTATGTAAACCATAAGACGCAAAACTTACAACACTTTAAACATTATATGTTATGAGAGATAAAGAAAATACAATCCCCCCCCAAAAATGCAGGAATGAGCTAGAAAATATGAGCTACAAAAAAAGATGGAAAGGACTGGCATAATTTTCCCTAGAAAATCAAGAAAGGACATGCTGAACCACATTCATATCCATAGAATGCTGATATGGAAAGGAAGGGAATAAACTGTTTCTCAAGTGTAGGATTTAAAAAAAGAAGATAGAAACTGGAATTGCTGGAAGAAAGAGTTTGATTAGGCACAAACATTTTAATGTTATAGGTAGTGATACTCCTTCACATGCAACTGGAACAGTTTGAGGTTATAGAAAGAGGCTTGATTAATTGTGTGTGTTTTCCATGCACCTGTGCTATACAGTTAATAACTAGAATTTTCACTGAGTAGATAAATTATTCTAGTGGCCAAAGCTTTGTCATCAATAGCCATTTTGTCCTGGAAGATATTTTGTTTGTTTGTTTGTTTTCTGCTTATTGGGGGATGTATTTTCAACGCTGTCAATATTAATTCAAAATGATTGGCAATTTTTAATGTTTCAGTTCTGTATGCCAAAATTTAGATAACTTAAGGGATCCTTAGTTTTTCATTGTGATGTATGCATATTTCCTAAAACTTTGACAACATTCAGACTTGCAAATTTGGCACATGAATGTTTGTATACCAAAATCAATATTGCAACAAGTAAAAAAGTTCTCCATAACTACTGAGGGCAGACAATCCTAAAATACAATTCAGCCAACTTATTTTCATGTTTGTATGTTAAATTTAGTCTGGATGTTCCTGTGGAAATTGTGGGGGTCTTTAAAAACAGTTTGAAGAAGCACCCGTCAACAGTGATGCATTGCTTGGTGTTTGAAATGAAGATTCATTCTTTTGGTTTGCTCTAATTAGTCAATTTATTATAAAGTTGTCTAATACCTGAGGAAAAGATGAAAAAGAAGATTCTATATATGATGTATTAACTGTATAGGAAATCTTTTTTTTAGGTATAATATGATGCAGAGAGAATAACAATGATTATGGGATTCTCTTTTGCAACAAAAGTCCCAGAAAAAAGTGTGGTCATGCTCAGAGAAAGGCTTGAATAATCATCAGTTTCATGAGTAGATGAGGAAAAGAATCAATTTTATTGAAGAAAAAAAGAAAGAATAAGAAGTTCAGACAGTTGTGCTAAATTTTTCCTTACAATCTAGGTCAACAAATTTGTTGAAAAAGACAAAACAGAAATCAGACATAATGATGAGAAACAGCTTTATCAGATCCTAAGTATCAAATGGCATCTGATAGCTTGAGGATATGAGACTTCAACCAAAAGAGATGATCAGAGACTCATTCTGGATGAAAAGGTGAATGTCTTAAATGCAATAACAGACTATGTAGAGACTATATTCAACATTTTCCTAATTTATGCTCCTAGTTTTTTAAAAATTTTATATTGAAAGAAATATTGTCATATTTTTCTCATAATTATTCTTATCCATGTTCCTTATTCCCTTTTTTTTCTGTGCTGTTTTCTCTGTTAAACTTTTTCTTAACTTTCATCTGCTTCACATATTTTTTTCTCTCATATGCAGAATATGCCATCTTACGATTTTGGTGTTCTACCTCCTCATATCTTAGTTTAACTGTTATTTTTTTTCCCCTTATCTTTATCTAAATATTCTAAAATCCATTTCTCCTTTGTCCCCATCCTTTTTTGTCATCCTTTATTTCTGAGACACAGTTGATCAGTGCTGTGTTTTTTATATTCTTACTTACATAATTCAATCCAAAGTGCTTTTTGTCCTTTTTATTTTCCACTCATCCCTCTGTTTCATTATTGTTGTGCAAATGCTTTTCCTCAGATCATTACCTTGTCTATTGACACTTTATTTGTTGTTTGTATTTCAGGATGTTGTTTTTATTGTTACCTTATCTGCATTCTCTTGAATATTTGTGGTATCTACCAAAGTTGCATTGGCAGGTTAAGACCACAAAACTTTATGTCTATATATACTTAAAAAGGAACCACAGGACACTTTAAGCTAAAATATTTAGCTCCCACAGGTAAACATATTTTGCATCTTCTCTGACGCCTCCGCTTTTTTCTTTTTCTAGTACACATACTGATGCATTGGTTTGATTGAGATTATACATTCTTTGGTAGAGGAATTATAAAAGATCATAATCTGTCTCATGTTCACTCACAGATGCTATTTTTGCTCCAGCCCAGATAGCTATCACAGTAGGACAGAAACTAATTCAAGTGGAGGCATGAGCACCTGCTAGTTAGTCTAGTGCAGCTGCTTAGAGCTGTGTCTCTCAAAAACTTTAATTATAAAAAATTCTAAAAACACAAGTGACTCAGAAAATCACTGGAGCTTACTTAGTATGTCTGATTCAGAAAATTCTTGGCAAAGAAAATGTGAAATCCAACCTGTGTTTTAATTTTAGGATACAATTTTGGTTTCGAACAGAAAACCCATCTCAAAAATCACCCACAGAGTGAATACTACTGTGAATCCTCCAGAATTACTCACAGCCAACAAAGAGAGAAATAAAGCTGGAGTAATTTTTTTAGTTTACTGAACTTTAATTTTTCACACCTCCTTCACATACAGCTGGAGTGGCTTGAAGAGTTTGTAGTAGACTTGATTAATTGCTTGGCTTTTTCATGAAGGAATTCATACTATATAATTAGAGATTTCATTGAAGTGGGTACATTAGTTCAAATCTTACGTAGCTGGGGGAGGCTTTCACTTCAAAGATTTCTCACCAAGAAACATTTTTCATTGGGGTAGACATTTTCTAATTCAATAATATAATGTTTTACAGTTCAAAATAGCAAGTCACATTTGATGCTTTAGTTTTATGCTCCCAAATTTGATATGTGTTACACAGTCCTGATTTTCTGATCTGCTGGGACCCTATCTGTAAGGATTGCAAGGATTGCAATTTGTAAGGATTAACCAAATGTTAAACACTAAAATCACACAGGTGAAAATGGATGTTTTCCTCAATGTCAGGAGAGAAAAAACTAGATTTGTTACAGAGAGAACGTTTGAGGTTTGAAGATACTTCTGGAGATCATCTGCTTCAACTCCTTTGATCAAGCAGAGCTGAATGCTCAGGACAGCGTCTAAACAGGTTTTGTATATTTCCAAGATGTGAGATTGTTCAGCCTCTCTGGACACCCTATGCCAGTGATCAGTCACCCTCACAATGTTTCCTGACAATCAGAAGCAGCTTCCTGTATTTCATTCATTCAGGCCCAGTGCTTCTGTTCCTGTCTGTGGGCACCACTGTAAAGGGCCTGGCTCTATCTTCGCATACTACCTGAGGGTATTCATGTGGATGAAATAGTTGCTGAGCCTGCTCTCCTCCAGGTAAAACAGTCCCAGTACTGTCCACCTTCCTGTATATGTCAGCTGTTCCAAACCCCTAACCATCCTTGTGGCCATTCTTCCAATTGCTTCCAATATGTCCATGTCTCTCTTGTACTGAGGAGCTCAGGACAGGACTCAGCCCTCCAGGTGTGATTCCCATCTTCATTGCATTCAGTCACAAAATAAGTGTTTCTTGGTAGTTCTTGCTGAATACTTTTAATCAGTTATGATGGATCCCAAGGTCAAAATGTGCGACAAGAAACATTTCTTCATTGAAAGGGTTGCCAAGCATTAAAACAGGCTGCCCAGGGCAGTGGTAGACTCACCATTGCTGAAGGTATTTAGAAGACGTGTAGACATGGCACATAAGGGTATGGTTTGTAGGTGGACTTGGCCATGTTAGGTTTACAGCTGACCTCAATGATTCACAGAATACACAGAATTGACAGAGTCACTGGGTTGGAAGAGACCTTCGAGATCATCGAGTCCAACCCAGCCCTAACACCACAACTAGATCATGGCACTGAGTGTCACATCCAGTCTTTGTAAACACATCCAGGGATGGTGACTGCACCACCTCCCCAGGCAGATGATTCCAGTACTTTATCATCCTTTCCATAAAAAACTTTTTTCTAGTATCCAACCTATATTTCCATTGGCACAGCTTAAGGCTGTGTCCTCTGGTTCTGTCAGTTGCTGCAGGGAGAAAGAGATCAACCCCCATCTGACTACAGCCACCTTTCAGGGAGTTGTAGAGAGTGATAAGGTCACCATGATCTATAATCTTAGAGGTCTTTTCCACCCTAAATATTTCTGATTCTTGCATGGTCAATGGCATGTTGGTGTTAAAAGATAACTCTCCTCAAGTTCATAATCTCTAAAGTATGCAGAGGAATAAAAAGTTTTTATATTCAGGCCACAAGATACATATTTTATAATATCATATTCATTGATTCTGTGAAGAAATAAAACCCTTTCAAATGGATAACAAGGAAACTAGAAGTGATTTTAGCAGACTGAAAACTCCTGCTTCCAGAATTATCCTTTAAAGATGGGGAAAATTACACAAATTTATTTCATTTTTTATAACTTGTTCAAACTCTTCAAAATGTTTAATTTAGCTTTTATTTTAATATAGTCTTATTGATTAAGCAGGAGCTTTGTTTGAATGACAATGTTCCCATAGAAACCACAGGCAGGAAGGCATATTTCTGAAATGCTACACATCTGACACAAATGATAAGATTTCTCCAAATGGATAGCACACTTTGTGCAAAGTCACATGGAATAGATAGGAGAGCACTATTCTTACTAGAAAACCTCTGAAGATAAACCTCTTTTCTCTAATTGTCATTAAGTCTTAACTAACTAGCAAGATGGAGGCCATGAAATAAAGAAAAAGAAAAAAATGCTGGAGTCTTGGATCTTTGCACTCCAAGTAAACTTTTGCTGTACTTGCCATAAGAGCTTAATAGGCCAAATAACACCATGGTATTATTTACTTAATACCTTATTTTTCCAATAAGGAAGCTAGAACTCACTTCTGCTATGTGCTGAGAATTTTTGAAAGGTTGAGAATAAGTTCCAACAAGTTTCTATTGATATTTAGCATGACATGCAGCCCACTGAACTCAGTAAATATTGCTTTTATTTCAAGAGGCTTGTTCAGAGGTGGTAGCTGTGAGACCTACTGGATTGTTGCAAACACCCAGCTGTGTAATAATTATTTCAAGCAAAAGCAAAATGGGTGGTTGCTGACATAATTATCTGAGTTCATTCAAAAAGCTTCATTCTTGTCTTTTCAGGGATGTGAGGTGATTGTTTGTTTCTGCTGTTATTGGTGTTTTTTATTCCCAGAAAACCCAGTATAAAGAAAAACCAAGGCAAGGCAAGGTGCAGATGAGGCAAGGCAAGGCGAGGCAAGGAGCTTTGTACTTTTTTCCTTATGGTATTTTTTCCTATAATTTCTATAGTAGAAAGATCTTAAGACTGGTATTAAAATATTAGCTCTATTACTTATCTGTATATCAAGCATTAGAAAATAATATTTACCTGTTTGAAGTCATTGCTTGGAACACAATCCAAAAAAACCAAGCGTTTCGGGATACTAAAAAAATAGGAGTCAAACCTTTAAAACCCTTTAAAACCCTTTAAAACCCTTTAAAAGAATAAATCCTAGTTTCTGCATATAGCACAAGGAATTTATTTGTACACAGAGAGATTTAATCAGAAGAGACACATCCTAAAATCTAGACTTGCAATGGAAATTGTCTATCAAAGACCTTTCCTCAGAAGGGCTAACTGGTCTAAAATTCTCCTGGCCATGTCCTTGTTTCTTCAACAAAACTATTGTCTGGTCCAGTCACTGTTGATATTCTTTCATGAGTTACAGTACACCACAGAAAAATCACAGCATACTCTGAATAATATAATTTGAATCATTTTACTCTCTCTCTGAAGATCCAGATGTTGAGTAACCTTTCCAGTTATAATTTAATGTCTTTTGATAGTAGAGGAATGGATTGAGAGAAGCCCTGAGAAGGACTTGGGGTTGTTGGTGAACAAGAAGCTCAATAAGAGCCGTGTGCTCAAAGCCTACTGCACCAAATACATGCTGGGCTGCATCCAAAGTAACAAGACCATCAGGTAAAGGGAGATGATTCTCCCTCTCTGCTCTCCTGAAATCCCACCTGGATTAACTCATTCAGCTCTGTGGCCCCCCAAGACAAGAAGGATTTGAACCTGTGGGAGTGAGTCCAGGAGAGGGCCATGAACATGATTAAAGATACGTTTTTGTAAAAGACAAAACTCCTCTACTTACTGTAACCTACTTCTGTTTTTAATCCCATCTCTTGCAGTATAAAGACCTCCAGCATTTATAGGTAATGAAAATGGTTTATAAATTTGTGGAGAGAGTGGGTAGATATTAGTTTCCCTCTGATTTATTCTATAATAAAGATGTTTTAAAGATACTTATATTTTATTGAAATACATGTTTATAGCTGCATGATAGCAACAGTTTAATGTGTTTTCTGAGGTTTCTAAGTACAAGTCACATTGGTGCCCTTTACTTACCCACAGGTGTTTAAACACGCACAATCCTGGATTTCTTACCACTTACTTTTTCTTACATGCATTGGATTGGACCAAGTACTATGAGATGGGATGTGCCAGTGCACTACCAGGAACAATCATTCTTTCATGTCTTTCTCCAAAGAGACATTGTTCCTTCTAACGAAAGGGAAAATGGGAACTGAAGACTAATAAGCTTTTATGAAAAGACTTTTTTTAAGCTTCTAGTATGGGTAAACTTAATAAACCTAATAAAATACTGTACTTTTGCTTGCTGTGCTTTTATCCAATCTTATAATATGAGATATTTTTATCACTTTGATAGGTGTAAGGTACCGTATTTAGTGATTAGAGGTGTTCCACAATGACATTTGGAGTACACTATAATCAGCAAAATGATCCTTCTGGTTTGTAGTCTTCCTTTGAAGGCCTGTCACAGCACATGGACATTTTGTCTATTGCATCTTAATACTATTTTCCCCTGGCTTTCATCTCTCCTCTAAACCACAAAACATAATAGTAAATGGCTTAACCAAACGGACATAAATGTTATTACCATTATTTTCCCTTTGAGGGCCAAACTATTGCAGCTGGGCTGTTGAATGAAGCACAGTGATGTAACAATGTGCGTAGATGCACACAGAATAGGCAACTGTGAAAAGGATGTGGGAAAAACATGATGACAAGTATCAGGATAATAAGGGGAACAGAATATGAAAGGTTGGCTGGTAATCTGTCCTGATCAGAGCAGTACCATGTTTTAACTGTCAGCAGCAAAACTTGAACTGAATAGACTTCAAAGGAAATGAAACCCCACTAAGGACATAAAGAATTATCCAAAGGTTGAAATGTTATTTGTTTTCTGAGGAAGTGTATGTTGAGAAACATTTATTTTCTTAATAATTAAAACAAAATGTAGCCCAAGAGAAGAAAGATTTACATTACAGAGCAAGAAAACAAACCCAGGCTCATAGTGAATTGTTGTACTAACTGTGAATTCACCTTTAAATTATGAGTACCCTGGTAATTCCCTTTGAAACTAATCTAATGCTTGTGAACTAAAAGAGCTATTGTTTGATGCTTTGTTTAACAAGAACATTAATTAAAACCAGTTCAATACTGATATTTTGGATAGCAATATGTACTTGTACTACAATACATTTGATGGACAGTACATGCAATAAAAGCACTATTTTATACTGTTTTTTTTTTTGTGAAGTAAACTTTTTTTCTTGTGGAAAAGAACAATAGGATGTTCTTGTTTTTACTTTCTTACGGGAGGGGTCACATTTTTGTTTCATTAATACTGTGTTGCTTGTTAAAGCTCTTTGAAAAAATGTAGCTAGAATGTTTTGAGGAAAGAATAAATAATATTTATTATCTATTTATAATTACAATTTATTATTATTATTATTTTTATTATTATTAACAATAACAATAACAATAACAATAATAACATAATATATGACATTGTAGAATGTCAGAGAACAAACAAAAAATAATATTATTTTCACCTGTAACTGCAAAGAAAATGTTCATTAATTTGAGACTACTTTAATAAGCATGCTTAAGTCATAGGCCTTCCAAAGAGCTGTCTTTTATATTTCAGAAAGAGGAAACAAAATTGAAAAGAACAGGCAAAATCTACCAATGCCAGACTTCAAATATGTATAGAAATTGCTGTTGTGTGTGCAAACTTTAAACTGTTTTCTAATTTCAATTGAATTCAGTAAATTCAATTTGGATTAAGCTGGATTTCTCTGGTCCTACTCCAAAATTGAATTCACAGAGCTGGAGGAAGAAATTATTGTGTTGGTCTGCTTCTTTTGTCCAACAAGTCAGACTGTGTCCAGGGTACACTACAAGATGCTTTACAGAGATATGAGAGAATATAAGCCAATTTTTGCCTTTGATTAAGATGAGAAGATCTTTTTAAGTTTTGGATTTCTCAACCTGCACAAAAATTGCCTCACTAATATGGGAAAGGGTATTTTGAATTACCATTTCTTTATGATGGAGCTTTTACACTTCAGATATGTTAAAAGCTGAAATACTAATTTATCCAGAGAGGAAGCACATAGGAAACATTCTTTAGCTTGAAGATTCAGATCCTCACATAAAAAGGACAGAAAAAAAAAAGTGCTGACTACCTCTGCCAATTCTATCTGCTCATTCACAAAAATGTGAAAAACTGTTGACATAAATAATAGAATTATCCTGAATTCTCAGTATTCACTTTTTTGTTCTATCATCAAAAGACCTTATGCTCAACATTGATACTGGATTTTGAAGAGAAATATAATCTTAAAACAGGATGAAGATTTTATCCAAATTTGTCTGAGGGTTCTGTATACAAAATAAGAGCAACATGATAATTTTTCAGAAATTAGTATGCTATGTCTTTTTCTGTTCTCCCATAACTAACTCTGAATAAGCAATATGGGCAATATGCAAGATTCCATGTGAAGAGTTAATTATTCTTTACTTATAGAAAAAAAGAATTTATTTTTTTTCTTTCAGAAAGTCTTTTATAATTAATTTAGGCTATTTAACTGGAAGATCACTTACTCTTTCAGCTTCACCATTAAGAGATATTAATGAAAATCAGTAGTCCTAACCTGTACTGTGTGGTGATCATATCTAGCACTATGATTTTTGTATGCCTCATAAAAAGATAGTCAGTCACACACAGTCTTTTAATTGCAATAAATTATTCCAGTAAAAAGAGTTAACTGGATTTGGATTTAAAATACAGATTTGTAATTCATTACTCATTCTGCTCCTTTACATTAATAATTAAATTTCAAAGAAGCTTGTATTTTTATTGCACTTACTACCATATTTGTGGCATAACAAAGTCCTTTTACGAGGTCAGTGTCTCACATTTCCACTGTAGTTCAAACACCTAGAATACCCAGATACAGTGATAGCTGATGTCCACCTTCAATACATCTATTTCAAATATGTAAAACCCTCTGAATATTTAAAATTGTTGACTTTTTTTGAATAAAATCATATTATTATAGTAGCCTTGTGTGCATTTTTAAATATCTGTTTATAAGATATGAAATATTCTTAAAACAAATCCAGAGAAATTATCAGACAAGACATTAAGTATATCTCTATGTTATTCCTTCCTTTTACTGATTTTTAATTGTCATATCTATAGTTTTAGATGGCACACTGAATGGTCTATTAATTATTAAACTGTACCAGAATATTGTCATTTTTTTGTTTTAAGATTTTATACATCCCTTTTAAATTTTTGGGTCCAAAGTGACCAATGATCAATATATGTTTGGCTAAATATATTTCAGAGCTACATTTGGAACTTGAAACAGAATTCCACTATGAAAAGCCAATTTATAGGTGTTTCTTTTTGTGTTCTTTCATAGGATTTCCATAACAAATTTTAAAAGATCTGTTACTGATGGTGAAATTGGCAATAGCGAAAGACAATGGGTCTTTCAGTAGGCTGGGTAGTACTGAGTAAAAAACCCCAAGCTTGTTGATGAATATGTGATCATTCTAGAGCAATATTCCTCTAAAATATTAGTATGCCGGTCATTGTTTTGTTCAGTGTATCTTCCAGGATGGAGCTTGTAACTGCTGCAGCAGATAAATGATGGAGCTAACTGTGAACTTTTGCTTATAAATTTATGGCTTTTAAAGATAGAACAGGTCTCCTTGTCAATGTCGTACCTGGTCTCTCTGTGCTAGTTGCAGCTGAAGTGTAAAAAGATTTCGATCCTTCTCATGACACTTATTCCTGCATCCACTGAATGCAACAGTAGTTGTTATCATTGACTGTTAACATACAGGTTCAGTTCCTCAGATCCATAGAAATCTAAGAGCCATGCCATTTTGCATAAACTAATATGGCTTCTGATCTCCAGTTTAATTTCACCTTTGACTCATCTCTTTATTTCAGTCAGTTGTGAGCTATCATACCACATCACTCACATCAACTTTCCTACCATGAATTTCTTTCCAAGCCTCCTCATAAAAGTTTACTCGATTTATCCTTTGCTCTCTGAATATAAACCAATTTTATCTGCATGTTCTCTGCATTTAAGAAGTCCCATGCGTGGCACACAGTCTTCTAGTCTGCATCTACAAAGCCTCATAGATTATTAAGGTAGTAAATATTCAAGATTCAATTAAAAATAATCTATTAAAAACATTCTTCTTGGTTATAGATGCAATAATATATATATGTGTATTATTTGAAAAAGTGCAAGCTGCTTGCTGCTCATAATAGTTATATTTATTTATTATGGTAGTTCTGAGTCTAAATATAAGATATACTACTACTAAAATGAACAGGAAATGACACAAGTAGGAAACACTGAGCTTTTAACATCGACTGCTATAGCTGGGGAGAAAAATCATTATAGGCCAGAAAAAATTCTGTGATTCCAAACAAGCAGCTAATCAACACAGACAACTGCTGCTGAAGTCGCTGTGGGTGTTCCATATTCTGAAAGACTTCAATGTGATCCCTTTGAATATGCCATTATTTCTTAACATTTCTTTTGGTGAGGTTACAGTAGTGGCTTTACATGCCTTTATAGTATTCAAAATATTCATCCTGTAAGCAGTAAGACCAGGAAATAAACAATGAGATGCCCCATATAGAAATTCACCAAATTCATACCATACACTACATACACCAGTCAAAAGATTACTTTTTTTGTATCATTCTTTATTATGTCCATTAAATAAACTTTTCATAAAAGTAATTACGATTCCATAGTGGCTAACAAAGCTGATCTATGTCTGTCCACCTTAGGGACTAAGACCTAACACTAAGGGATAACCACAGAGACAAGAAGAAGAGGAAACTAAATAACATTCTCTTGTTTAGTTCACGCGATTGTTCAGTAGAAAACAGTCACTGTTTGTAGCTGCAGAGATATACAAAAGGATATATATATACTTACATGCAATCAGGTAAAAACCATCTCTTTTTCTGGGTAATTAAAATGTCCAAAAATGGAATAAGACATCCTGTGGAGCACGTGGAAGGGATTCCCATGATGAGATTTGTCAGAAGCCATGTGCCAAGATACTCAGTCTACACTTCTGAAATGTTCACTAAGAGGATATTAGATGTTTAAGCTGTTGTGCCACTGCTAGTACTTATATCTGTATTCAAAGTTTTATCTTAGTCATTGTATTAAGATGGGTGAAGCTAAGTGATATTAATAACTGATGTTTATTTCATTTTATTAAATGTGTGCAAAAGTTTATTTTAACAGAGTATTGTGATCATTAATTAGTGGCTGTGAGAAGATGGGATACTGGTTTAAGTGCCACTAAAAACTAAAATATGTGTTTAATACAATTCTCATTATTCTCAAGTTCACCATACTAGTTCAGTATTGTCTGTCCTATATTTCTCTTCCTTAAAATGGAATGTGTATTTTATGAAAAAATTCATATTTTTCTTAAAAATCTTCTGTTAAAAATTGCTGTCATCGGACATTATGCCATCACTTTCTATTTCATCTCATGTTAGTCCACAGGATTAAAACTGATGCAAAACTTGATATACCCTGCCCTCCTCACCTCCAATTCTGGTGGTTTCATTTTCTTTCATGAATGCAAAATCTCACTGAAATCTGTGAGGATTGCACTGAGATTAAACAAATTGTGAGTACCTTTTGTACCAGTACACACTAGCCACAAAACCTGAAATAAAAGAGAAAAAACAGGAATTGTTTTTCTCCAAATCACAGCCTGATGCTCCTGTAGTCTGGTAATGCAAGAAAATAATCAGTAATCCTGTAGAAAAGAACATATGCAATGAGTTGATTTGTAGTCTACCCAGATAATTCTCCTTCCTCTTCTCATTGTCAGCCTATTTGGTTCAAAAAAAGTGCATTTCAGTTTGTTTTTCAGGTTTTCTCACCTTCTCACACTATGTTCAGTTACTGAACATCTTATAAAGGTAGAAGGTATCTTGAAATAGGTAGCTGATTACTCTATGCCCTTCAACCTTTAAACAGAAATATAAATGAAAAAAAATATTTTAGATAATGGAAAAAAAAATCTATGAATTGTCAAAACAAGGGATAATAATAGCAATAAAATGCTGCTTCTATTGGTACATCAGTCTTTAAAAGGCACAATGAACCTGTTATTTGAGTAGTAGTCAATCCATACATAGTAGGGCAATGATAGAAGTGCCAGTTGCTGTCAATTTACAGCATCAACATCCATCACATAAAGTTATTATATATGCATCTATTATTTGGTGTATTAGAAATAAAGTCATTGCAATAGAAATTTGTCATAAGATCAATGTTAGAAAATAAATTTCTTTGCTTCACCTCAGTGTTTACAGTATTTGGTAGCAGACCACTGTCTTTCGACAATCTTCTATAGTAGTGGCAATATCTCTTATTTTGAGATCAAGTACAGTACATGTCCTTTAGTTTTTTTATTATTTATAGATTTTTGCATTAAAGTTACTGTGAGAAGGTTCAGTGAAACACAAGGTACAATGAAACACTATTTGTTTCAGTCTTTCTTTATTGCAGACCTGACTGGTCACATATTTGCATTAAACTGTTTCATGCTCTGTCTTATCTCTACTGCCCTAGAAATGTAATAGCACCCAAACACAAGAGCATTTATTTATTAAATGTATACCAAGTCTGCTGCCTGTCTTTAGCTGATTCAATGAATGAGTATAGGAGTTACTGACTGGAGAAATTATTTTTTTTTATTTAGCCAAGCATCAATATAACTTCTTTGCCTACTGAATTAATCATAATGATGGCTAGTATCAATTTAAGAAAACTTTTTTTGTGCGAACTTATATACTTATATAAAACCTATGGACTTTAATCTGTTTGGTGTATTTTATTCCCTCCATTCTTTTTTTTTTTTTTTTTTTTTAATTGTGTAAAACAATTATATACATTCATAATGGAAACAAAGGACACAACTATGAACTAAATGACATTATGGTTTTTTTTTATTCACAATGTCTGTTATCAGATGTCAATATTAATTTCTGTTGACTACTGATAAAAAAAGTGACAAGACATTGCTGAGTTTAAGTTCTAGCTGGAAAAAGCTCCAGTGACTGGTGCATGCTTGGTTTGTCTCTGTCCTGGAAAAGAGATGATAGAAAATTCAGTAATATGACACAACTTGGTGTTGTCAGCACACTTGACGAGGCTGTACACAAGCCCACTGTTCACATCACCAACAAAGACGTTAAGTAGCTTGTTGGGTTTCAAGCAAGGTAGGCTCCCTGGCCAGCTCCAGCACGGCGGCTACCTCTAGCTGGCGGACCACAACCCACAACATCAATGTGATGGATGGCGTATATGGCGATTTATTGCAGGGAAACTTAACATTTTATAGCCTAGGTTCACTGTGTTACTCCCATTTACATATGTCACACCTAGGTGCTATTGGCTAATTGCAAGGGGCCTTGCTATCTTAACAGAGAAGGGGGTCTGCTGACTTTCCGTTACATTCTGAGTTCTTCCGCACCGCTTATGCCCTAAACTACAACATATTCCCCTCTCTTTATGAATAATTAATTTGCTAAAATATAAAGTGTATTAGTCTTGAAAATGAATAATATAAAATTGAATAACTTTTTCTAGTCGGCTCTTAACAAAGGACACAAGCTTATTTAAAATACACGGTCTAAAGATTAGCACAAGTAAAATCATCACAACTGGTCCAATCAGGGTAGACACCAGGGTGGTTAGCCATGGAGATTGATTGAACCAGGATTGGAACCAGCTTTGCTGAGCTTCTTTCTCTGCCTTCCGTTGAAACAGCCTGTCTGGTAGCTCTGCCATAGTGTCTCTCACTACTCCGGTGTGGTCTGCATAGAAACAGCACTCTTCTTTCAGGACGATGCAGAGGCCTCCTTGCTGCATGAACAGAAGGTCGAGACCCCGCCTGTTCTGTAAAACAACTTCAGAGAGTGAGGAGACTGATTTTTCTAAAAAGGATATGGATTTCTCAATTCTCTGTAGATCTTCATCTACTGTCATTTGTAGCTGAGAGAGACTCTGACTCTGGGTTACCAGAGCGGAGACACCCGTGGCTGCTCCGGTCGCTCCCAAGCCAAGCAGCATTGCTATTGACAGTCCTGTCAGCAGCTCCCTTTTCTGAAGGCAGCCTGCTTGCTCAAGGTACTGGTTCACTTCTTCTTTGGAGTGGTATAGGACTCTGGGGATGATAACAGTTTATATATAGTTAGATGGAGTCTCTACACCTCCCAAATCTTCTACAGAATTTCTCCAACATGATTCAGTCCTGGAATGTTCACTGCTCCCGTGATGTCAACTGGCAGCTGATCGGTGACTGAGGGCTTTGATGTTCAAGTTGTTCTCCACATCCTTTTAAATCTTAAAACAAAGGATAACTGAAAAATTGGTAGAGACACAACATCATAATAACAACATAAAATTTCTGTTGGCAACTGTCTATATAGTGTTCAGACACCACTGTGTCCTGACAGGTCCACTTTTGATCCATGTCTGGAGTACCAAGGCTGTGTGTTGGCTTCTCTGTTCACTGCATCTCATGTGTTCAGAGGCAGACAGTCTGGTCAAATGGACAGGTGACCTTTCTGAACCTGCCAACAAAACACAGTCACTTCTCTCCTTGAAGTTAATAAATTACATTAATCAAATGCTTTTAGGATATCAATCTCCCCCATTTTCTCCAAAAAATAAAAATGAGATGTATTTCTGTTCAACATTAACACAAAACCTTATACACAATTAGTAAAAACTTACAGAAGTTAAAAATCAATTAATATAAAAGTACTGTTAATTATTAAAACACTGCACCAGCATCCCATAGTTAACAAACAAACAAAAACAAAAATCATCAGTGAAGGATTGGATTATCACCTCCGGAAATGATTCTCCGAGCTCACTTTAAAATTGATCCAGCTGTCATATTAATAGGGTCAAATTTCTGAGTTAAAAAGTGACTCAAATACTGATTTGGTACAAAAACATCTGGATCTGTTGATAAACATTCTGTCCAGGTAAAGTTAAGACTTGGCCAGGGCCTTAGACTTTAAACTGGAAAGATGCCTCTTAACATATTTTTAAAACAAAATTTTCAATAATAACAGCTAGGAGATGCTTACAGCACAGCAAACTGTTAAAATGCATTTGTACAAAGCAAATGATCAAATGCCTTAGGTATCAGATCAATTAAATCATTCAGCAGTTGGTTTAATCTGAAGCTTTTCTTATGGCAGCTGATTCTCAGCAATGGTACATTTTAAAATACTGGAAACACTGAAAAATAAGAAAGCTATAACGAACAAAACTGCAAAAATTACAACAACTCAATAGAACTCCCAATAAAGTCCAGGGTGTCACAAACTGTATTCATTTCTGTCCACAAGCAGGTGTTTATCAGTGTTCTATCACAGTTGTTTTAGTTGTAACTGTCTTCATATCTCTAAGAAAATAACTATATTTTGCAATTTAAACAAGTGTCTCCAATAAAACATAAAACAATTTAAATTAAACAACATTTAAACTTAACAATAATTATTTATGACAAAAGGAAATAACAAAACCTAACTTTAAAAAAAATCCAAGTTATACAACTTAAAAACATTCAAGCCTAAACATAACAAAACTTGACCATTTCTAGTTCTATTAACACTTTTTTTAAACCACAAATCTTTTTTATAGATAACATTAATTAGAAGGTTTTCTTAAAAGCTATAAATCACACCATATTTTAACCTTAGGTTTTAAAACTAATTATTGCAAGGTAACTTTTGTTAATATTTACTTTAAACATTTTTTTTTTTTAAGCGGCTTTTTAAACTTTTAAAAAATCACAATTATTTCTTTAGCAAAACTCCAAAAACTGCAACTGCATAAACTCATAATTACTTAAAACACAAAATTAACTCCAAAAGGGTATATAAACACCTTTTAAAAACTCAATAAATCATGACTTTGAAACAAACTGGGTATTATCCCGGCGCTTCTTCCCAGAGAGGGAGTGGGGGGGGCGGGGGGGGTGGTAAACCACTCCTGTCTCAGTCAGAGTCAAAACTCAACTGGCTGGTTATTTCCTGTTTTCCGTACCTTTTTTCTTGTGCTCCGGCCCCACCTACCACCCCTGTGGGCGGGCTGTTCTCTCCCTCCTGGCTCTCCCCGCCTTTCGGTCCACCCTCCACTCCGCCTTTCATCCCGCCTTTCACTCCACCTTCCCCTCCGCCCCCCACTCCAGGCTTTGCTCTGCTCTCTGCCCTCCACTCCTTCCCTTCCATTTGCATTCCAATCATTCTGTACCGATCTCCCGCTGTCCTTTGCACATTCCTTATCTTTCCAACCCCCCAGCCATGCTCATCCTCCAAGGCCAGCGTTTGTTCTTTGTTAAAGACATATTTTTCCCGCTCTACAACTTTTTTCTCTGCGCCATCTTTAGACACCAGGGAGGAAGTTTTTCTCCGGGCTTTTTCCACAGCACTCCTGGCTTTTTTTGTTAACTTTTCCCAAAAGTCTCTTGCTTTCTGTTGTTTCTTCCAGAGCACACAAGGATTTTGGAACTGAGGGGACTCTCGACCCCCCTTCGGCTCAGTTGAGCTGTTGTCATCTGGGAGCTGTAAAGCCCTAACCCCAAATTTCAGGGTAGCCAGCAAACAGTTCCTTGTCGTTTCCCAAATTTGTTCAGCAAGGATTTTAGCACATCTGTCCCACCCCTTAGGGTGGATAAACCTTACAAGCTCATTTACAACTTTAACAACCCAAAGCCTTGCAATAGCAAGCAAATTAGGTTTACAACTTAATTGCAATCTGACCTTTATCAGTGATTCCATCTTTCTTCTGGGCCCAGGATTTCCTTCACCAAGAAAAGTCCAGCTCTCTTGGCCGCTGTCCGCCAGTACAGGTTATTCTTGCTTTGTGAGTTTCTTCTCATGTTTCTTCCCACTTTTTGTCCCGGGTTTCGTGCACCAGATGTTGGGTTTCAAGCAAGGTAGGCTCCCTGGCCAGCTCCAGCACGGTGGCTACCTCTAGCCAGCGGACCACAACCCACAATATCAATGTGATGGATGGCGTATATGGCGATTTATTGCAGGGAAACTTAACATTTTATAGCCTAGGTTCACTGTGTTACTCCCATTTATATATGTCACACCTAGGTGCTATTGGCTAATTGCAAGGGGCCTTGCTATCTTAACAGAGAGGGGGGTCTGCTGACTTTCCGTTACATCCCGAGTTCTTCCACACCGCTTATGCCCTAAACTACAACAGTAGCTCTGGGCCAATATAAACTTCTGAGAAAGGTCACTCATCACTGTCTCCCCAGGACTCTGAATAAGCAACAGTTCTAGGTATCCTTTCCTTTTGTCTTGAAAATATATAGAAAAAAATTGCAGTCAAGAAAAAATTTATGTGTCCTTAGATTCTCATTTTTAAATTGTTGTAGGTATTTCCTTTCATGGCATATAATTTGCTTCAAGGATAAATAACTGATTCTTAAATATGAATTTTGAACCCCTGAAATGGAGTAGAGGAGTTAAGAGTTAAACAATATCATTATAATTTGTTATTAAATCCATTTACTGTGACCAAAATTGATACAAATAAAAGCAAAATAAAAAGCAAACCCACAATACATAAATAATTTAGTACAATTATATAGACTAACCAAAAGCTGAGATGAACCATTGTTATTATGTTGATTTTTACTATGCTCTTTAAAGAGATATTCATATATTAGGTAAAATTATGTGATCACTGTTTTCTGGAAATTGCAATAGATAACTCAGTTTCCCTTAGCTTTTGGTATCAATTAGTCTTATTGACTAGTCTTGTAAGTGCTTCTTACAAGGTAACTGTCAAAATGTTTCAAAAGTGTTAGTGAGTTAAAGATTACCAAAGAGTATTCCAAACAGCCTAATCATCTTTTTCATGGAACTCTCACTGAATGGAGAGTATTTGTCTTATTGATATTTCATCTTTTTTGTGGTTGCAGTGCTACAAGCTTAAGGTAAATTTCCTTCCCCATTCATGAAAGTTTGTTCAGTTACATCTAATGAAATTGCTAATGTCAGCGACATAGATGGAAAATGATGGGACTGAAAGCAGAGCAACACATTATGGGTGGTAGTCGTAACGTTTACTGTACCAAAATTTCTTCTATATTGACCCAAAAGAGCATTTCTGTGCTATTTTTAAATTCTGGGAAAATAGTACAAGCCTTGTTAATTCAAATCAATAGGATAGTTTCAGTCTGATGCGTACTTCAAGTATGTGCTTGACACTAAAGCTGAACAGAATATTAGTTGGGGTGGGTTTTTTCAGCTGGAAGATATGACTCAACCAATCTGAAATAATGCAAAAGGCTTCTTGAAATGGATACTACGAGTGAAAACTGGGAAAATTGAACTAGTTCTTAATAGCTCACATCTCAGAAACTAAATGGTTTTTTTTCAAGAGTTGTTATAATGAGGATCCCACATGAGTAACTTTTGAAAATCTGTCTGCTTTTTATGATACTTTTATGATAATTTTTATGTAATTAGAGCTGCACCTATTTTTTTGTTATAAATTTCAGACACAGTGACATAGAATCACAGAGGTTCATTTGTGCAATCCTCTTTTTTTTAGCCCTTGCTTTACCTACTTAAGTAGCATGGTAAAGGTAAAAAAAAAAAAAAAGAAAAATAGAAAAGAAGAAAAGGATATTATATGGAATCTTAAAGCAATAAATTTATTGTAAAGTCTTACCAAAACTTTCCCTGACACCAGTGGGTATCAGTATGCATACTGCTAAAATAAAATATTAATGAAACTGATGGTCATGAACACACTGTGTAATGTAACACAGTGTAGGAAATCCCCTAACCAGCTCTCAGCCAGCCTAAACCTCTATCTGAAGTGACACACTGTCATAGGGAGATGCTAGCTCAGATCCTGAAACAGCATTGAAGTGTCAGCCTTATACAACACCATAAGAAATCATCTCAAAGATAGGAGGAATTGGCTCGCTGCAGCTCTGCTAAAATGACTATACTCATTATTGGTCTACAGCTAACTCTTTCTCTGATGTGCTGGGAAAGCTCTGCACCACTTGCAGCACAGACAGCCGTAAGATATTCCATAAGGCCAGCACACATCAGGAAAAAAAAATATCTTGTTCAAAAAAAATTTGGCTCCTATTTCAGAATCCAACACGATTGCTTAACAACATGGTAAAATAGTTAATATCACATGGTGGCAACATACAATGTTGCTGAAGAACAGTTACCTCATAACCTGAAGTTTTTGGTCTCTTGATAATGCTTAAGCTTGGAAGAAATAAACTAATCACATAATTGCTCTCACATTATACAGTTGTTCCCACATAAAGTAGTTGGCACTCAACTAACTAATCAGGTGTGATTACAACTGCAGTATTTGTGAATACTTAAAAAAGAAATCTTCCTATAAATCTTTGGAAATGAAATTCAATATGACTGTAGCAAATAAAATAGCATGGAATAAGCATTCAAGCAACAAGGCTGAATGTTTGGATTCCAGGACAGAGTGGTGTAAACAATGGATTCATTTAAAATTCAATGCTCAGGCCAAATTAAAGACCTGTAAAAGAAATGAAATGGACAGGAGAACTGAAACAGATGTATATCAGGGTTTGGACCATAAAGAAACTGAAAGAAATGCAAGAATAGGTATTTTGAACATGTTCTCCTACTCAAGATGAACGAGTGTGTTTAATTTTTGGACTCCTTTTTCTCAGTTTTGGATAGTTTTTTTCTCAAGTGAACATGAAAATTAAAAACATATAAAAATATATATATATATATAAACATAAAAACATATAAAGCATATTAAAAAAAACCCTCTGACATCTTTGTAAGGTAAAAAAAAAAAAGGAGATTCTACACCATCTGTTCAAGAATTTTGGAAATAAAGTATATCAGCATGTTTTGAGTCCTGAACTCTGTTATTGCTAGTATTTTGGCTGAAATTATTAGTTGAATTCTAATCAGGTGTAGGGACAGTTTCCATCGTTTCATGTAGCAGAATTTTTCTAATAACAATATCAAGATCAAATACTGATAGTTCTCATACCTATTCTACAGAATTTGCAATAATATATTAACAGCCTGATCTCTACCTCTTTGGGCATTTCATGCCTTTATTCACAGAAATTGTAGGCTACTTGCAGAAAAAATCTGCTTAAGCCAAGTACCCAGGTGTGAAAGTTTACATCTTAATACTTCCCTTGCAGCCCCCATCTTCAAATGCTATTTGGCCTTGAGGTGTATAACTTAACCACGATTTATTTCAAGGTAACCGTATTTCTAAACAGGTATTGCCTGCCAAAAGAATGGATTTTAACTTTCGTGGTTTTTAAATATGTGGCATACATTTATTTTATTTAAAAATTTGCAAATATTGTAGCAAAATGACGACCTTATTACAGAGGTAACTTAAAAGCACCACTACCTTTAGTTACTTGCATAGTTCTTACTAATATCTATCCAGTACACCTGTGCTAAGGTCCATTCAGCATCAAAATATTACGATCTTACTAATATGTACCTAAGCACATACAAACATTCAAAACATCAAGAAAATTCAGGCAAAAAAAAAATTAAGAAATGCAGAAATAAATCTGAACTGTTTTGACTTTTGAGAACATATTTTTGGTGAAAAAAAAATAAAAGCTACAGCCAGTGTACTTAATATTTCAGTCCAAAGGAGTATGACAAAGTCAGAGGGAGTATGATATCGAATTTTAATGTTAGCAGTTTGCCTAGTATATAGATAGCTAGTCATGGCTATAAAAAATAAATTAAGTTTGTCTAAAATATTAATAACAATTTTATCTTTTTATAATATTATAAATATTTTAATGGTATTTATATTTTCCTGTTTAATTCTCACAAATGCAAACTACTTAAAATTTCTTTTGTGGTGAATGTGTTTAATTTTTTTAAATAATGGTGTTATGTATGAAAAGGAAACAGTAGAAATCCATGAAAAGTTATGAACGTTAGAACATAAAAAAGTGTGATGCATTATTCTGCTGTTTTAGTTTTTTGCTTTTTTAAAGGAATTTTACAGACTTCAACACAGAGCAAAGACCACAGTCTTAGGAAGAAAACTTCAGTAAGTTTTACTAAAACCTCTGTAGATAGACTAATTTTCAGAGCTGAAAATCAGTACAATGCCATTTAAAAATAAATCATTGTAATATAAATCTCGATATTTAGGTATCTTCAACTTTATATAAATCCATACAATGTATAGTATAATTAATGCTAATTGCAGCAAAAGCCATGTTTTTACTCCCATTGCCTCATAAAATTATTTTTTCACTACTATGTGGCATAATAAGCCTAATTCTTGGATAAGGAAAGGAAAATTCTTGGATATTTACTTTTTGGTAAATAATAGTGAATGGTTTACACACTTCTGTGTCTGATCTATAATAGGAATTTTTATTGTCTTAATTTTTTATTTACCTCACAAGTAAGCAAGCACTACAAAACAGAATAGAAAAAGATTTATTTTTCAGAGTAAAAAATAGGGCATAATATTATCAATCTAATCTTCATTTTCAATTTGAAATCACAACTTAATATTTTTCAAATATAATGTCTGAATTCTCCAAATTTCAGTTTACCAACAGAGGGGTTGAATTGGTTCAGTTTAAATGAATTATTCCATTTTAGATCTAATTACTTCTCTTAATAAATAAAATGTAAGGTTGGTTATAATAAAATGTAAGAATGGAATTAATCTACTGGAATTCAACAAGAAGGTTGATTTGGAGGCTAGGTAATGCAAAACCTCCGGTCTTCCTCTTTCAAATAATTTAATAATGGACTCGTAGTTGCCAAATAAAACAAGAAAATAAAATAGTTTTTGATGTCTGTTAGATTATATGCAGTTTGTAAATCAGTGACCTGCTTTTCAAAAAATTTATTAAAGATTTGAGTTGTTAGGAAATATTTAATATAATTAAGCTATTTAGAGTATTTCATAGCTATTCATGTTTCTGTACATGAGGAAAGAAGAAAGAGAGGTCTTTTAAAGTACCTCTGTGGTAAATGTTCACTCTGGGATTGCCATTCTCTGGAAATCTCCAACTCCCATAGACATAGAGGCAAAGTTTGTCAAAACGAGTTCATTCAAGTTCATTTTTCAAATTAATTTAAACAACTTATGTTTCTGAAGCTGTCTTAGAAAACCACAGGAGAAAAATTATAGAGTGAGCAACTTTCTGAAGAGAGAAGGAGGCAGTTTGTTAACTAGTGAAATTTCCTGTGTGGCAGGAACACCTTCCAGAATCTGTACTATTCCACAAACAACACATTTCTTTTTTCAAGTAAAAGTCAAACACTGATCACTAAACCTTCTCCCTCTTGCTGTATTAGTTTGGAGAGCCCCTTATACTTTTGTCAACTGAATCTCACCTCTTCTAAGCAGTCCTTGATACTCAGAGATGGATCCATGATTGTGAAAGCTACCCCCTGCTATTAATACCAGTTCAGCAAACTGATTTTGACCCACAGAATCTGTTCATTCCTTTTCGAGCCTTTCCATTTCACTAGCAAGATCAAAGAAAAAAAAAGCAAGAAAACAAAAAGCGTGGCCTCTGTGTGCTTGACAGTTTTCACCCATGTGCCAGATAGGAAGAACACAGGAAAGCACCCACCTTTATCCCATAAGCACTGGATTTCAAAATGTATTGTCTGAAAATTCAATGCATTTAATATCTTGTACAAAAAGCAGAGCCAATCATGTTATCTGGAAACAGACAAATAATTCTTTAATTTTCAGCAACGACAATTTTGTCTGATATTATTTCAGATCTCATTCTTAGCTCATGACCCTCAGTCCCATGTGAGATACTTCATCGACCCTTGGTCAGGCCCAGAGCTTCAAACACCCCTGGAATAAAAAGAGCCTCAAATAAAGTTTGTCACTCTGGGTGAGTGAGAAGGCTATTGTGTATAAACCAGGTCTCTCTCTCTACCCATAAAAATGCTTGACAGTTTCTGCATCTGAATATAAGGCACAATTGAAAAGTAGGTGTTGTGTGTTTATTTAAAGATTGATCCTTCTCAGGCTGAACTTCCAGGACTCATCTCCAGCTTAGATAGACTAGATCTTAGCCCAGCTCTTGCTAGGTGTCACTGTTTTCCAGGCTGGAATATTTCACCTTGTAAATACAATTTAATTTATTTGCATCTAAATGCATGACTTCCCTTTCTGCTATATTGAACCCGATATTGTTTGATTATGTTCAGCTTGCCAAGTGATCCAGATAACTTTGTAGAGTAATAGATCCTCTTTATTATTTACTACTCTCTCAATTTTCAAACCATTTACAAATTTCATCAGTAATGATTTTATGATTTCTTTTTGGTCATTGATAAAAGTACTTCACAGCACGAAGCCAAGAGCTGAACTGAATGAGATCTTACAGAAAAGAAAAACTACAGTATTTTAAATTTTGGGGCTTTTTCAAAAACAGTAATGCAAAAGACATGTTTCCCTTGCATGAAGTATTATAAAAAATAAATAATTGTTTTTTATCTTTATCTACATTAAATTAATGAAATTATGAAATTGCAACAAAACAATGAATGTATTTATTTTTAAAATGATTGCCATTTATTTATAGTTCTTCACATAGTGCATTAATTAAGCTTTCCATAGTTTGTCTTTATTTTAAAGAAGAAACCACATGTGCATGGGAAAGAGAAAAAACCCCAGAATTTTGAAGTATGATTTTTAGTTGGTTAAGAGCTAAGTTCCCCCATTTTGAGTAGATCTTTTTAAACAAAGGGATTTGAATTGATAGAGATGTTTTGAGCAGCATTTCACAGTTCACTTGTATTACATATACTGTCAACTTGAAAAAGACAATTAAAATTTAAAAATCTCAAGTGCCTCTTTTTCAACAGCAAAATAGAAAATATAAAAATTACGTGCTCGGTATACAAACCAGAAAGCAAATGCAAACTTGCCTCTACTTTAGTGAACTAGATTTCATTTAGAAAAACAAATACTTCCCTCTTCCAGAACTGAGAGCTCATTGATAAGCAGGTAACTGTGAAAAAGGATGAAATGTTAAAACTATGATTCCTAAGAATCATATTAAGTTAATTGAATGATAATTTATGTCACAATTATATCACTTGTTTGTTTATATATAAATATGTACACACATATATATTTATATATATTATATATAAACATACATATATGTATTTAAATGAATATATCTTGAAAGTTAAGATGCCAGATTCAGGTGACTGAAATATGGCCTTAGACATAGCTGGATAGAGAATGAGACAGAAAAAAGTCACGTGTATTTTTTCAGAGAAGTAATTAAATATTTTAAATCCATTCAAGTATGTTCAAGTACATTCAAGTACATATAAAGCTATGAATAAGTGATGACAATCCTGATATTTCCATCACAGGCAAACCATTTTTAAATTAGCAAAAATAAAACAGTAGAGTTTTACCACCAGATGGATAATTAAGGGAAATAAATAGATCTCTATACTTTTTTACCTCTATACTACCTACTGTACTTGACAGGAATTATTTTGACTTCCTACTGAGATATACTGCCATATTTCAGTCACCTGAATTCTTATACATCAACAAAGGATGAAAGCTTCTTTAATTTCTTTTTTAGTCTCCCAAATTCACAGATTTATAAAATCAGAAATATAAGTTCCTCCAGTATATTTATGCTAAAATTTCTAATTATGTTGTTCCATGAATAAGCTTTCAACTTGGAGAGCAGACCATATCACAGCTCTGTCATCTAATTAGAGAATGGAAACCCTTAACAAAATTTAAGGCATGTTCAATAACACCTGTTTAAAAGGAGCCTTCCTAGTCATCTGAATTTGCTTTTGAGGTTTCCTTTGTACCAGACTGCCAGAGATCTAAGACAAAGTGCCTTAAATAAAGTGAGCCAAACATATTTCTAAACTAATTCATTCAGGACAGCCTGTCAATATTCCTAAATTTAATCAGATAACAGTTCTTTGTACAGAAATGGCTGTGTTTTAAAAGGTACAATGTTCTTTTCACTTGAAGTCTCATAATTGCTCTGCAAATGCCAGTACAACACTAATGCTCATGGTATTTAGCTGGGCATTGCTAGGTTGTCAGCAGCTTCCTTGGTGTTGTTTGAACATTTGAACTATTTGATAGGTAATTAAGGTTTCTCTCAATAGTCCGTAGCTTTAGTTAAACCATAAAGTCTGTGTCAATGGAATTTTTTCTCCCCCAGTTCAACCTCCACTCACTTTCTCTCCCTATCCATGTAGTCAGTGATCTCACCTCTGCAAAGTGCCTCACTGAGATCTGACTTCTGCGCGTGTACATGAGATACCACTGAAAAATTCCTGCTAATGAAGTTAGAGAGTGAAACCAGACTACAGTTCACTGTGAAACATCCTGGGCGGGCAAGATTCACCAATTTGCTTCCAGATTACTTTGATTTATACACAGGAAACCTGAACATATTTTGTTTACCGCACATGGAAACTCATTATGGTCGTTGCACAGTGCATGTGGTGCAGCCTAGAAGCGCTTTTTTTCTCATTGAGAAAAATTTTGAATAAAAAAGAAAATCTGTTTGGTTATTTAAATGAAATCAAAGTTTTACCATGTCTAAGTTAGAAGGATGTTATTGATCCTTTAAAATATGAACTGTGTCCCTCATACATCCATGCATTTAAATGCTGACTGTGGTGTTGGCAGAGGCAATGCTGAAAGCTCAAAAAAACCCCTAGACATCAAGTGAAGAAGAGAACAAAATGTAGCTCTTATTTGAGAGTTATATCAAAAGAACTGTTAAAATAAATTAAATTAACATCCAATATAAATGCAATACATAAATTATTAAAAAATAAACACAACAACCAAAACAAAACAGAAGAAAGTAGACTTCATTAGAGTCCAATGACCTACACTATGTTGAGTTATAATAGCAATTTCTTAAGGAGAGCAAAGAGTGCTAGTGGAAAAGAAATTTGAGTTTTGGTGTAAGTTAAGGGATTTTTGAGACCTGAGTCTTTTTTATGAGTTAAACTACATTATTCCACCACACTTTTTTTAATGAGTTTATGTGAAACTAAGGCCATTTATGAATTTTAAAGAACAAAGATTCACCATAACATATCACTGAATGATGATTAATAAATATTTGCATTTACTATTTAATGTTAGTGGATCCTGCACAACAGCACTATTAAAAAACTTTATTAGGACAAGGTTACACTTGGAAAAATATGGTTTAAAAGTCTAGGAAAAGTGGCACAGAAAACCTTCCAAAATTCTTTCATTGAGGCATGGAAATTCCAATGACACTTCAACCATAAAAACTGAAACAGTTCTCTTTATCCAAATGTGTTTTAGAAGACAGAATAGCGTATTCTGCCTCAGTTTTGTGGCCACAACTGCTACTGACCTGTTTATGAGCTATGGCAGTGGCCTGCAGTGATCAAGTTCTTGGCTTTCTGAGTGACTCTTGATGTTTCAGCTGAGTCTTTCACTAACTCCAGATAGTGCTTTTGCTGTCCTTTCGGACAGGACCCATGGGTTAGCTTTCAGCAGGCAAATTCAGCTTGCAAATTCCAGGCTCTTCATTTCCTTGCTGAGGATTTGTGACTTCAGTTTTTTCACCCTTTTCTTCCAGTCACCCCAGAGAGGGATGGTCTCCATGGCCCTGGACACTAAATTCTCTATGCCTCAAAAAGCTCATTTCATTACAGGTGATGTCAAAATAAAGGGTGATAATTCTCCATTGCTCTGAAAAATCATAGGAACTAATTGATTATACACTTGCATTATGTTAATATCAAATATATCTATACAATATTAAAAATAATATCAAAAAGATGAAATTAATGTGTGTCCCTCACTAAGGCTGTGTACTCGGTGTGAAATTCAGGTCTGCAGCAATTTGGTATTCTAGTTATAAATCCCTGAAAGTCATGGATTATGATGAAAACTTTGACGAACCTAACTGTAACTGCAAAAACACATGACAAGCATGAAAAATATTAATGTTTCTCCAGTACCAAAATGTGCTGTTGCACTTGTAAGTTTACATTCTCTGTACAAGGAAGAAATATAATAAATTATAAAACAATTTTTACATGTTGGAAATGTTAAAGATTATAATCATATTATTGATATTTTATGCTAACAAAGGTGAATTTATATGAAGACAATGAGAGAGATAAAACTTCAAAATTATTATCTTCAATGATTTTTTATAATCATTGAAGAGCAGAAAGAATTTATAATTAATTAGATCAGAAAGGGTTAACCTTTCTTGAAAATCAATAATGCTGGAAAATCACAAAAAACCACAGAGACAAAAAACATAGCATTTTAATTTCTCTTAGAACAATCCCATATATATATAAAGGTTTATTTAAGAAAATAAGTAGTATGAGACCAGTAAGATTGTGGACAAGATTTTTGCTGAGGATTTAAGTAATCTAATGGATTGCCAAAACTTTGAATTGGAATCTCTATTAAGAATCATCTTCCTTCTTAAACTCAGATATGAAAGCATATAGTGTAGTTGTCATCCAAATTATTTTCCTTCTTAATGATTTAGTCCATGAAGTTGCAAAATTAATCTTTTGATTCAGTTTGTAACTCTTTTTTGCCCTGTAGCAAAACTGTTTTCTCCAGCACTATTTGCTGAGACAATTTCCTAAAAGAGAAACAGATTTGTACAAGAGTTAAGGATGTATGTTTGGAAAATTTCCTCTGTGTTTTCCCAGTGAGGTTTATCTCCTCCAAGTTAAAGCAGTTTCTATATTTGAAACCTGACATTCCCACTTCTGATTTTCTTTTTTCTTTCCTATTGAGTATATGGCATATTTATAGAGCTTCTCAAGTCTGAAAGCATCTTTTTCAAACACATTTGTATTTAAGCAGGTAAGTCCGCAAGAGAGAGAGATAAATAGGTCTGGTTATCCTCCCCAAATAAAAGATTATAATTATATTAGCGCATGTGGATGAAAAAAGAATGAGGCCATATTTTTGTCTGTGCTATGAGTTTTGTTTCATTGCTACTGTTATGTGCTTATCTATTTTTTTTTCCTAAATATTGTCACAAAAAAAAAATAAATTGATTTCTTGACTGCAACTGCTCCCCTGTCCCCTCTGCCATTTTTTTCTTTCAAATGGAAACATCAAAAGTGACTGAGGGACTGAAGGTTTATTACCTCTCACACCACCATGTGTCTGAAATACTAAAACAATATACAAGCTCAGGGTAAGACTTTATGCAGAGACAATGGCAATCTGTTGGTGAGAAAGGTGTGAAGATCTGAGAACAAAGGAAGCTCCTGGTTCCTGAAGAAGAAATATTTTACTACAGACCAACACCTTCTTGGGCCTTTCTGGGCTAGGTGCTCCTCACCAAGTGCCCTTGCAAAAAGTTATCTGCCCTCAGAGGTGTCTTCATTGATGAATTAAATCCATGCCATAGGAGGGTACCTGGCAAATTGCAGGGTCTTTCAGCGTGCATTTGTGCTGCCAGACATCCACTCTCAAGTTCTCCAAGCCTTGTCTCATGATCAAAAGATTTCACAAAGCTGTTTCCTTCTGTCTCTGAAGAGCCCCTACCAACCCAAAGTGAAACAGCTATTTCAAGACAAACAAGCAGCTTTACTCCTTCCTGTCCCATCTCCAATCTTTTAACAACATATATTGGACTGAGAAACCAAACTGGAAACAGGCATATTAAATATTTCTAACATCTGTCCCAAAGCAATTGCAAGTGATTTGCATATCTTGCACTGCCATAACAATAATGAATGCCTTCAGTTTTAGTAGTTAAAAAGAAAAAATATCGATATTCACTGGACTGTCATCTTTTCTGTTCTGACTTTTTATAGACTCTTAAGTAAATATTTGCATTCAATAGTACACTGCTAGGGAAAAAAAGTTACCTATGCATTAACGTACTGTGTTTCAGATATTTGAGTTATGAAACCCAGAGGTATTTTGTTTAATTCAGTGGATAGGATTTTATGAATTACCATTGCCACAGATGAAAGAGAAAGAAAGAAAAAGAGAGTTCAAAGTGTCTTCAGTGCAAACCAACATAATAAAAAGGACATGACTGATTTTCACAGTAACTGTGTTAAGTCAGGGCCCTGTTCAAAATTTTATACTTACAGATAGGAAGTGAAGCTTGTAAGACTGCTTCTCCCAGAGAGAGAAAAACAAACAAGAAGAAAATGAATTGATATCCCGATTTCTGCACTAGGGAATTCATACAGATAGGTTAGTTTTCCTATCGACTACCAGAGCACGTTGAATAAGTGATACACAGTCAGCAATGTATTCTTTCTGTCACCAGCTAAATAACTTCTGGATAGTTCACTGTATCTTCAACTACAATCTTGCTTTAGCATGCATTGAATCATATTAATACCTGAATGAAATATATTCTTCGAATCAATACTACATTTTCCACAGCTTATAGGGACATTATGAAATATTTGGTATAATATGAACATATGGTTGTTCCACTATTTTAACATTTTAAATCTTATTTAACAAATAAAAACATGGTAATTTTTCAAAAGTGGGAAATATCTATCAACAGAACCAAATTTCTAAATTAAAATCTACCTCAAGTGTTTCCAATTATAAAAAATGCTGCCAACCTCATGATATACAAATTTCAATGTTTTAGTAACTTTCTTAAATCATTAATATTACTCTCATGAATAAATATGTAACAATATTGTAACTCTCAAAACTGAATTATTCTTTTTTTAAGGGAAATAGAAGTCCTCTGCTATCAGAAGTACCAAAAACCTTAAAGAGTTTCTATCTTTGCTTCTACACACAACTAAGAAGAGTATCCATTCTTATTCACCAGATAATTCATCCAGAAATCTTCCAGTAACAAGGCTAAATATATGGAGTGATACTTTGACTAATAGAAACAAAAAATCATCTTTTTGAATAGAAAATGGGGAAAATATAAATGACATCTTCCATTAAATACTATATCTTAAAGATACTTTGGGAGCTTATTCTTTTGACTTCTTTGAGACATTCTTAAATTATTCCTTTCTTTCTTCATATCTGCTGCTAAATACTGAAAAGTGTATGAAAATTCAAGAAAAAGGATTACACTGTCTTTTAGAACAGTGAGGAGTTGTCAGTGAATTGATAGACATGTAACAACAAGAACAGCATCAGTTGTCTAGAAAATTTATCTACACAATAAAAAATATACTGTCTACAGTAGCCATACTTTGTATGGACAGGACATGCTGAGATGATGAAATTTTCATTTTATAATCTCTATTTTTTGCTAAATGATGATATTTTAATGTACCTTTTTAATGCCATAAGGGAGGGAAATGTACAGAGGGAATACTTCAGTTATTTATTGTCTATCATATTAATGTGAATTCTTTAAGAATATTTAATTTTATTTTTCTGTAAAGCACATGTGTAGAACCTCAGAAAATCTTCCAGAGGTTTTGTTGATTTTGCTTATTTAGCATTTACTGATTCTAAATATTTAAAGTTAGAGTAAAAATATTACAGGGGGTTACTTTGCCTGTGGATGCAATAACACCCTTTTCACACAATGCTGAGTGAGAGGTGCTGTGGAATTTATTTTTTAATCCCCAAGAACCTATTCCTACTGTATTTAGGCATGTCTGTGCTCTTAAACTCTTTAAAAGTAGATGAACTCGTGAATGTACTCTCTCCTCATCTCTCTGTTCCATTCCCTCTGCATCTTCAGTTTGAACTCAACTACATATGAACTGCAATGAAATAAGAGAATCACAAAGTCATAGAATGGGCTGGGTTGGAAGAAACCCTAAAGATCATTGTGTTCCAGCTCCTCTGCCATCAGCAGGAACATCCATCACTAGATCAGGTTCCTCAAAGCCTGATCCAACCTGACTTTGAACACTCTAAGGTTTGGGTCATCCACAAATTCTCTAGCCGATCTGTGTCAGCATTCTTCATTCATTTTTTAACTAATATCTAATTTAAATATTTTTTAAGTCTTTTAGTTTGAAGTCATTCCTCCTTGTCTTATCACTACATGCTCTTGTAATAAGCCCCTCTCCAGCTCTCTTGTAGCTCTTTAGGTACTGGACAGCTGCTATAAGTGTCTTCTTTTCCACAGACTTCACAACCCCAACTCTGTCAACCATATGTGATAGTCTTGATTTTTGCATTCTTTTGGTTTGTGCATAGGATGTCTGTAGAAATTAAATATAACTCCTCTCCCTTCATCTACTTTGTTACCTAGTTATGACCTTATCTAGTTTAAGTATTAATGTCATGAGTTTTATTCCTGGCATTGTGATACACCTGACAGTTCCACCTAAAAGTTCATTGAGCTAGGGTGAAGACACACATAGGAAAACTGTTGTCCTGGATCCAGCCAGGACAGGGTTGATTCTTGCAGTAGGCAGGGCATGTGTAGGACCTAGAGGATATTTTATACCAGCTCATATCATTATGTGGGGAGAGGCAAAGCTTGATTTGTTTCCTGATCAGAGCAGCGGGACCCTGGGAATGATCAGGTATTGTCCAGGTTTTCCATGGGGTGAGTTAAAACATTTATTTTCTCCTACACTCTGTTATTACTATTGTTGTGTTCACTTTCTTATCTCATTGTAGTTTCCAGTAAATTGTTCTTATCTCAACCCATGATCTCTACCTTTTGTGTCGCCAATTCTCTCCATCCTGTGGTAGGGGAAGGGAGGAGCAGGGGGAAGTGAGCAAGCAGTATTTGGGTTGTAGCGTTTCAGTGGGAACATCAAATTGGAGAATGCCATTCCTAAGCCACAACTGTGAAATCAAACTTCTGCTGAAGTTATTGAGTATTAATTATTAATCTGAGAAATCAATACAGAACTAGGAAAATTCAATACTGAAGTTCTACAAACATTTTCTGTATACTTTCTTTTGCCTCTCCTGGCTAAGGATTTACCTATTTCTAATTTCCGTCAATTCTTTCTGAAAATAAGTGGTGTGCTATACATTTACATAACTTCTCAATTTAATGTTTCATGACAAGTTTATTAGTTTTTTAATAGATTTGAGGTACTTGAACAGCTGCCAGTCTGAGGAAGTTGAATTAATGTGTTGAAATATTGAGCGGAGAAGTTCTAATGTTAAATACATAGTTTGGTTTAATTCATATAGAATATTGTTCTGCTATCAGACAGAGGTTATGCTGCAGTAGTTGTGAAATCAATATATTTGTATATAAAGATTTAATTGTTTCAATATTTCCCTATTATCTCTCTGTAAAAGGAAAATTAGCAGCTCATAATAAATGTTTTGATTTTTTAAACTAGTTTTTTGAAGGAAACTTGTCCCGAGACAATAATAATTTTGATAAAACTTTGCATGATCTTTAATATCAAGGGAAGCTACTTTCAATTATTAGATTTTTAGATTGTGTAGTGTATCATTTATATTATGCCTGCACATATTTTTTTTTTTTTTATTTATCATGGATTCAAAGGAAAAGAAGAAAAACTGAAGCCAGAACTGGAAAATTTATGAACCATGTGTGGTTTAGAAATAGCTGTGGAATCGTCTGGTTTCCAACCAAGGGATCTGGATAATGCAGCATTTCCCAGAAATAGCACTCAAGGTAATTCATGGACTCAATGTGAACTATTAAACTCTGCTAGGATAGTTAACCAGCAGCATTCAAAACTCCTGAGATTATTTCAGAAGCATGAGAACTTATAAAGAATATAATTTTAATTTTTCTTATTTGTTGTCTATCTTTTAATCCCTTTCTTTCTAGTTCAGAGGAGGACATAGAGGAATCAGAAATGGAGGACTGAAGTTGAACATGGGAAAAAGGAAAGATGGAAAAAGAGGGTTTTAGCTTTTGTTATTCACTATTCAAATCTATTTAAATTGACAATAAATTAAATTATCTTTTCACCAGTTTGAGTTTGTTTTGTCTCCCTATTTTTATCTCAGTCCATGAGCTTTCTCATCCTTTGTCCTGTTGAGGAGTGGGAGTGAGATAGCAGCTGGGTGGGCATCTGGCAGCTGACAAGGTCGACCTACCACGGCAATGAAACAATAGATTGCTTTAAACAAAATTTTCTTCTGATGTTTTTTAAAAATCATTAAAATGTAAATTGGCAAGTCTACCAGCAATGATTGTTTGTGAGAAGAGAAGAACGAAAATTAAAAGGGACGATGGTAGGAATTTTTGAGCTTCTCAGTGTCTAACAGTCTAGGTAAAAACTGAGAAACAACTGAAGCTAAAATGTAGATTTTTCTTGTTGATTATTTTAATTTCTCTAGTATTCATTATCCACCTGCCTTTTCTACAAAAGAGCTATTTCTACAATAGCTCTATATATATAGAGCTATTATATTATATATATATATAATAATTGATTCATTACATTCTATATAATATTATAATATATATATTATTATATGTAATAGTTCTATAATGCTATCTGAATGCAATAAAACATTAGGGTAGAATTATTTGTTCTGCTTAACAACATTATTGCACTTTTCCGTGAATGGACTCACAGCATCACCAGAGTACCTCAAAGACAAGATAGAAAAAACATCACTGGGCTTTTTTTTTGCAAGACAAAATTCTTAGTGAAACCAGTGGGCAGAGGAAGACCTCCAAACTCAGTTTGGGAGGAGTTATCCCCTAACTAGATGTGAGCATGGCCCAGCAGTGTTACAAAGACAACTGGAAGAGACGGAGTGGTGATGTTTGAGAGACACCAATCTCAAGACATGAATGCTTGTTTTCTACCAGTGTTGGTTCATTACGCCTTGAAAGGGCAGGCCTGGCTTTAATAATGCTATAATTGAAAAGGAGGTTTTCAATTAGGTTGTGGAATTCTGCTGTGGTGCTTAGAGCTGCCTATGTTTATATGAATGAGACAAGATGGAAGGCTGACCAAGGCATCTGGTGAGGATACCAGTATGGTTGTTTCTATAGTAGTCATCACCGTAAGATGCTCACCACATCTGAGCACCAAAGAAAACCTGCTGTCATTGTAGAAACACAGAGAGGGCAGGCTTGGCTGCCTGCCTTTCATGGGGAAGTTTTATACTTTCAGATACAAAGACACTCTGGAAAGGCAGAGAAGTTCCAACAAGAAAATGAGTGAGTGATGTGAAGGAATTATGAGAGACATGAAGCAGGAATCCTATGAGGAAAAAATGTTAAACTTAGTTTTGTGTTACCTCAGCACATATACATATTGCAATTATTAATACTAAGATTATAACATAAATGTGGTGGGCTGCATGCATAGAAGTACAATTAAACTTTTTAGTGAAATGAAAAGAATTTTAGATTATTTCATTCTTCCTTCCTATACTAAATTACACATATACAATATGTAGCTCAAATAAACTCGTTAGTCTACTGCGTTCTGCATGCTGCAGTCTAAATTCCTACAGGTAGCAGTGATACAGAAATTCTGGGATCACAAAAGCACCCTGCAGTGTATGCTACCATCTGGGCTACACTGGGATATGAGTAGTTTTTAGAATACTTAACAGTCAAATGCTAATTGCAGGTATAAGGCAAAGATGCAAGTTAACCTAAATTAGTGCCATAGAGGCTTTATTTTTAACCAAAAATTGTCAATTGATTGAGGATCTGTGAATAGGACAGTCTGCTGAATGGGGCTGAAAAAGAAGGAAAAGGATAATGTTCTCACAATATGTTATGCTGTCATAAAAATTATATTAGTAATGTGCCTGACATATTGATGTTTTACAGCTGAATGCCATTTTTAACTAGAGTAGGCTAAACAGATGCCCCGTGAAATCTATCTTTTCCTTTTGAAGATTCTTGTGTTCCCTTTTTTTTTAAAACCCCTCAATTCTTACTAGCAGTACTGAAATGCTTTACTTCAATACCTTCAGAAGGGTAAAGCTTTTAAAGTGTTTCCTTTTGTATACTTAGAAGAGTTGAAGTCTCCAAAGCAGAAATAAATTAAGAATAAAATCTGACAATAGTCCATAATTTTTAAAGGCCAGCATTGTAATACAAATAAAGTTATTTAAATGTTAATTCTGCAATAATTCATAATATTTTTAGACAAATTTAGAATTTTTTATTGTGAAAAAAAATACTTTATAATATTTTCTGCAAGGGTTTATTTTTTTTTGCTTTTATTCCACTACGCTTATTCCTCTTTCTAAAACCTGTTTCAAACTATGAAAATATTACCTTGGCATGAGCTAAATTATCATTCTGGTTAATCCTTATTCTGAGTTTCCCATCAGAAATCTTACAAATGCTGTGATGGGAACATAAACATAGAACATCTTTGTTTGCCCTGTCTTATCAATGCACATAACAACAAACTATATAGAAATGGACTTCTCTCCTTTAGAGAAAATATTCATGGCAATGAATACAGCTTCATAAAACTAAAACACCTCTTTGTAGGCGTAATTAAAACATTGCTTACACTTCAACTTGTGTGAATTCAGTTAATACAGTTTAGGTACTGTTGATACTTTTTTATCTTTGATTTTTTTATAGATATTGAAAATACATCTTCTACAACCTAAATAAGAACTGAAATATGACTTCTCTGTATGTAAATTACTCTAGTTTATAATTTCATAATATTAAATGACATAGCCTACCTGATATTAGGATAAAAGAAAGAGACAAGCCTATTTTTATAGTAATATAAACTTTACCTTGATCCACTTGGGCTAAAATGGTTCAAAGTATGTGCAGCTAAGCTCAGCTATTATGCAAAAATCTGAGCAAACACAGTAAAATAAATCTCAGTATCAGCTGTTGTGACAGAGTCCTTTAAAAAGAAAAGACTTCTCAAATGTCTGAAAATCCTGACCTTACTTCAAAGTGTCAGGGTATTCAAAAATCATACATTTCTGTCGTGGTTTAACCCCAGCCAGCAACTAAGCACCACACAGCCTTTCCCTCCCTCCCTCCCTCCAGGTCAGATAGAGCTGAGAACCAGATGAGTAAAAGTGAGAGGATTCATGGAGTGAGATATAGGCTATTTAATAGGTAAAGTAAAAGCTTCACATGCAAGCAAAACAAAGAATTAATTCACCACTTCCCATGGGCATTCAGGTGTTCAGCCATCTCCAGGACATCTCCAGAGCTCCAGCACATGTTAACAGTGACTTGGGAACACAAACACTATTACTTTGAATGTTCCCCCTTTCCTCCTTTCTCCCCAAGCTTTATTCTGAGCATGATGTCATAAGGTCTGGGATGAACCTTGGAACAATTTGGGTCAGCTGTACTGACTGCATCCCCTCCCAACTCCTTGTGTACCCCAAGGCACCTTGATGGTGGGGTGAGAAGAGAGGCAGAAAAGGCCGTGGCACTGTGTAAACTCTGCTCAGCAACAAAGACATTTCTTTGTTAATCAACCCTATTTGCAACACAAATCCAAGCCCCTAAGTACTACTGTGAATAAAACTGACTCTTATCATAGTCAAAACCAGCACAATTTCTTTATCAGCCATGCAGATCTGGTAACTTTATATAGCTTGTGCTATACAAAAAAGATCTTTAAATAATCCAGCTGCAAATAATCATCAATGTATTTAGAGTCACGGGAACATCTCTGCCAATCCCGTTAAGTTCAGCCCAGCCCAGCTTGTCATTGGAGCCTTCTGCAGCTTCCTTCCAGGGTTTCCACATTCTAGGATGAAGAAGTATATCCAGACAGGTTATACTATGCCTACTTAGGCAGGTGATGCTGTGCTGTACATCTGTGAGCAGCACAGGACTGGTATTCCACTGCAGGAGGCTGGAGTTGGCCCTGCCTTTACTGTTTCATTGTCCTGCCCTGACTTTTGTAATTACTGTGACATACAGATATATTCTCTGTGTGGTGTTTTTATTTGTTCGTTTGTTTATTTGTTTGTTTGTTTGATTTGTGTGTGGTTAATTTTGGTATGTGGTTTTTTGGTTGTTTTTTTCTTTTTTTCCACTAGTTTTGTTTAGGTTTTATAGATTTCTTCACATTAAGTTTGCTAAATCAGAAGGTTAATACTTAGGCTTCCTTCCACTTTCCCTTGACTGGCTTCTGCTTTTTGAGACTTATATTTTTTTGCTGTTTTCCTTACAACCTTAAGACATTGCTCTGAAGGAAGGAGAGCAAGATCTGAATGTGAGGTTCTGCTGTTTTTTCTTGTTAGCATATGATAAAGATGATTAGAGTCATAGGTTCTTTTAAGCAATCCTGAATAATGCATTTATAAGTAATATGAGTACATGCTAGAAAAAAATTACACTGATTTTACTGCAAAGCTACAGGTTTCACTGGCATACACTAATTACTTTCCTGCAAAAATAACTAGATAACACTTTCTATTTAAACAATTGCTAACACTTTTGTGTTGCAAAGTAGATAGTGCAATTAAGTGTCATGCAGAACACAGCGTACTATGTAATATCAGACAGAAGTGCAGTGTTAACATTTCATTTCACTGTGAAAATAATTAGGAACAAATATACATTATTTATTCTACTATATATATATGTAATTAAGTTCTTTTTTCACCTCAGAAGATGGTTAGAAGAAAGTTGTTAAAGTGTGATTTCACAAGACAGCTTCATATTCTAGGCATGAACAAAAAGAAGCTAATAGAAAAATAGACAATATGAGGAATAACACCACCTTATTTAGTTCTTGGGAAAAAAACAGCCCAAAATTCTGCATGGTTGGCAGGAATTTGTTGTCATGATAAACCAGTCCTATTTCTGAAAGTGAATTCTGATGCTGGTAGCTGTTATTTAGCACAGGAAAACATTATTTATTTAATATTTACTACCATATTAGGATTTTGGCTGTGTTTCTATTTGTTGATTTCTTTCTTGCAGTTTTTTTTTCTTCTCTTCCTCACACCCTATCTGTACAGTTAGCCATAAGTGTCTTTCTTCTATCTGTGTTCTGATTTCCCCTTGATTAGTTGCAATTTTTCCTTCTTTCTTTTCTGCCTCTTCTCAGCTCTGTTCTTTTCTTCAGCTATTTCCTAAGATAGCTGACAAACATTAAATTGTTTGTTTGTTTTTTTTTTTTAAATTTAACATTACTGTAGATGATATAAATCTTGTAGTATCATTTGTTTTATTTAGGGTTATCATTCCCACAAGAAGACCATAACAAAATTAAGGAACAGTATGTTTTCCTTTTTTTTAGTTTACCATTGTTCTTCCAAGTTATGATAGCTGCCAAATCCTAATAAAGTAACTGCCAGTCCAGTGAAAGGCATTGCAGGGTCATTACTCTGAACACCACACACTTGACTTAGTTTTTCAATTGTCAGATGAAACAGGATGCTCATCTGGTATATCCTCAAATATAGTATTTTTTTCAGCTTTGGATTATGTGTGGAGTTTTATTCTAGCACAATTTTAAATGCAAAAGGTATGTTGTATAAATTTCCAGTGGAACTTGGGTAGAAATTGATCATAAATTGAGCATAAGTTATTAATTAATAGAAATTGTAAGATTGTTGACAAAAGTGGATCTATTCTTTTTAGAGTTGTTGTCATCCATATGGATGCATTTCAGTCTAAATGCATTTGTACATTACTGTATCTCTCAAAATATTTTCATGAGAATGTTATATCTGATTTTTTTCATTAATAGAGACTTGGAAAATAAGGAAATTCATCTTAAATTAGAAATTTATTTCTAAATCTTTTAATTATTATATTCAGAAAAGGAAGTGGCGGAAGGAAGTGGCGGAAGGAAGTGGCGGAAGGAAGTGGCAGAAGGAAGTGGCGGAAGGAAGGAAGGAGCTTGCTTCTCCAGTTCTCGTTACAATATATTTCTAAGATCATACTTACATTTTTATCTTTCTCATACATGTATCCAAGAAATTCTTAACTATAAACTACTGTTGTTATCATTGTCATCCTTATTATCTTTATTTATTCTTATTGATCTTCTTGCAGCATTATAAATATCTGTCCATGTAGCTGCACTGTTTAGTGCAAACCTCATCAACTCTTATCTAAAACATTCAAGAACAAAGTATGTGCAAAAAAACCATTTTGAGTCAGACAAGTCACTAGCACATTTTGACACAAATGCATGTTCATCTCCATCAAATCACTTCAAACTGAGAAATAGCTCTTTTTTGTTAGCATGTGACATTAAAGAGCCTTGGATCCTGGGCTAGATGATGTAAGTCTATTAATAAAAATAAAAATAAAAAACAAAACTGTGCTCAATATAAATTCTAACTATATTCCAAATACTTATGCTGGTATATCACCTTCAGTTTTTAGTAAATAAGAATTTCTGTAAAAGAAGCATGAAAAAAGACAAACTAGAAACAGAGGTAGAAGTACAAAAATGGTAGAACCATTTGCATACCATACAAAATATTCTGAAATTAAGGGAGTCACAATGATCATTGAGTCCAACTCTTAAGTGGCTCAGAGTGGGATCTTTTTCATTTTCCATTCTTTCAGGTATAACTACTGGTATGCCTGGACAAAAAAGGCAAAATAAATAATTTTATCTCAGCCCATGGGATTGCAGCAACACCAAAACATTTTGCCTTCATCTGAGAAAATCCTTTCCTTTCATCTGAAATGAACATGCATTGAATTTCAGACATCCCAAGAAAAGGAACGAGGTGTCTCATTTTCTCTTTCATTCATAAATCCCCCTTTTTCTCAGATTTAGAAACAGAAAAAAAAATTAGTACGAAATGGGAAAGGGCTGACAAGTGCACATGTGTATTTAGTGTGTCTGAGTAATGACTGGACAATGATTTTACCTTTATGTAATTTGTGGTAAGACATAAGAAATGACAGGGAGGGAGCCAGCACATCCTGCTGTTTGATGCTGTGTGTTGCACAAGGTGTGAAGAGGACTGACACTAGCCCAGCATCTCAAAGCAAGGCCCAGCCTCACAACGCCTTGCCTAGCCACAGGCTTTTGCCAGCTCCAGGCAGAGATGAGCCCAACTTCCTTCTCAGAAACTCTCTCATATAAGGTTTGGATTGACGCACAGCTGGATGATTTATACACACAGGTAAGAAATTCAGTTGTTTGTACCAAATATAGATGTTTGTGTTAGATTTATCCTTCAGAAGAACTGAGAACGAATTTTTTTAAAATTTGAAATTTAACCACTGTCAGTCTTCTCTTATAGCTTCACACAGTTCTCTTCTAAATCCCTTGCCAAATAACTATTTCTTCATAGGAAATGTAGCATTTAAAATAGAATGGAATAATCTGATACCAGAACTTGAAGTCTTAATTGAAAAGAGAGGATGAGGGGAAATAAAAAGTATTATTATTTTAGTCAAAACAAATCCAAATAAAAGGACTCAGAGTTGCCAAGGTAAACTTTAAAATAATAATAATAATAATAATAATAATAATAGTAGGAAGAAGAAAAAGAAGTCATAATAATTGACAATATGGAGTATTTTTCATCAAATAAAAAAAAATCAAGTAAGAAATAGCATTATCAATGCAAGACATTATAGGATGCTGAAGTTAACAAAAAAACCCTGAAAAATATAATCCACAAAGGAAAGTATGTTACCTGTGTAAGGAAAGATGAGTTTTTCTGGGTTGAACTGATTCTATTTATTGAGCAAATATTACATATCAACTTGCTTTAAAGAAACACTTAGCTAATATTTCTGCAGCTTGAAGTAATTTCTTCATTTCTTGAGAGAGTTTGCAATAGCTTTCCAAACAACTTCTTTTAACTGAGTTATGTGGTGCTTGATAAGTAAAATGGCTTTAATGTCTTCAAACACAGCCTGTTTTTCAAAGTAAAAGAAATGTTTAAAAAAAAATTTATAGGGTAGAATTATAACAAAAATATGAAATAATGAAAATTCTCTGATTATGATGATCAAATGTAATATAATAATATCTGTGGTTTTCCATCACTGACTACATGGCGAGTTTCAAATCCAATTCAGACCGCAAACAGGATCCTTCTATTTGACAACTGCCTGTCAAAAGTCAAACCTGAAGACTCAGTGAGGGTTCTGGGTTGCACTTTTATGCACATTTTAGTATCACTTATTGTCTCTACAAGGACATACATATTAATGAAGTTGTTTACTACCAACAGACCTTTCCAAAATACAGATCCTGTGGAAGATAAGATGTGATAGAACAGCAGCATGTTTTCTAGGGTCATACTTAGGGGAAACTAAAGAAATTAATGATTTTTTTTTTAAAAGCAAATGAACAAATTTTTTAAAAGAAAAATAACTATCTTCCTAAATACTTTATTTATTCATTATGGTCGTAGGTAAGTATTACTGATCTTTAGCCAAATGTGTAGAAAAAAAAGGCCTAAAATACATTTATGGTGAGTTAGGGCAACATAGTCTCATACACTTTTGATAACTATATGCCTGTTGCAAACATGAATAACTTTGTACCTTTTCATAAGAACTGCCATAGTTTATGGTTCAGTAAATTATTCTGTATGAGTGTTTTAATTAGGGAGAAACAAAAAAAAAACTATATTAGGTGTATGAAAATAAACAACAGCATTCTTAAATTATGAGGGATGGATACAGCACTTTGCTGTAAATCATGTGGCAATCTTTAGAAGGTGAGAAGAGGAACCAGATCAAATAAGAAGTAGGATGACTACCAGTTTTTAAATAAAAGGAAGAAGCCCATTAACTGTCTAATCAGAGTGTACTTAATGTTAAAGAGCAACATAAACTAACAAACCTAGGATCCTGAATTCATCATGAAACCCATGTCTTTGGATCAGAATATATCAAATTTCAGCAAGGGAAACAAATGCTCTGAATGAACACATCTAAGTTTAGGTATCTAAATAAAAGCTTACTTAAGGAACCCTGTCATTTTGTTGGTTCTTCTACCTAAGAAAAAGACACGTTACCTACTTCCTTTCACTAATGCAATAGAATTTAGAATAAAGGTGCTCAACTTATTTGCAATAAATACACAATCCTTATGTGGAGTAAATCCTCATTGTAGTTGAATTTCATGATGCAAATCAGAACCAAAATTATGTAACTGACACCAAGATTTGAGTATTTACTTTTCACAATGTATATGAGTTTGGATTAGTATTTAAGACTCCATGGAAAACAATAAAATCAATAATTTTAATTTATTAAATTAATCTACACCTGCTTTTCTGGTTCTTGTTTAACTTGATACCTCTTGTTTAATTCAGAACATGAAATACCTTCAGCAAAATTCAGAAATAAACATTTACACAAGATGCTGATATTCAGAGTAGAAAAGCAGTACAGTAGGGAGGATGAACTGGCAAAACTAGCTTTCTACATGAACCATGAGAAAATGCATGGTTACCTTTAAAATGAATAGACTTTCATGCTTTGAGGTATGTAGCTGAAATGAGAAAAATTTCTGCATGGAGGGATTTTTCCATTACCAGTTTCCTTGTATTTTCTTCCAAAACATCCTTGGTCAGATAGATGAGCAACATGTCACACTGAGCGCTAGATCAACTATTACTCTGATATGATGTGATTTTATGTGGATGTGAATAAATACATTTTACAGACTTTTCCTTTTTGCCACCTGCGTTACAACAAAAAATAAAAAAAAGAAAAAAGAGTTCCTTTCAATAATATGCACAAACTCCAAGTACTGTTATAAATGCAGATAAATATATAGAAAATAATAAACATATAAGAGTTTTGCTGAATAAATGCCTCAAGGCAAACTGCTGCTGTTATTGCTACTCTAGTAATTGTTAGACCTTACAAAAAGAATTTGTAAGCTTTAGGACAAAATCCATCTAAACCAATGTACTTACACTTCAAGTTGTAGGCAAAATGCTTGCCAAAAGTTGAATGCGCTGTCAGGGAATTTAGGAAGTCAGGCCATGAGACCGACTGTTAAATCCTTTGAAATATGCCTTGTCTTGGGAAACATCTGTGTGAGCACAAAGTGGAGAAATGCTCAATAATAAGGATTGTTGCTGACTAAATAGCGAACAATTTGGGATGATAGGAAAAGATGTGTGCTAATGTCTTTACAAACACTTTGATGGGTGAGGGTATGGGTGTTAGTGTCCTTGAAATGGATCTTAATATCTCTACCAACCTCAAGCCACAAGCTTGCAACGGAACCCAGACAATTTGACTCCTGAACTTCAAGGTAATAGCCAAATGGGTCAGCACAAAGTCTATTGCAGAGCCCAGATAGCCTGAATTTTGAACTTGAGCATGTTCAAGGGGAGAGTATGCAGTAGGCAGTTTGGGAAGGTTGTACCTCCCTAGTAACTCAACCAATGGGGAAATGAAGAAGACAATGTGCAACTGGGAGTTTAGGATAAAAGGAGGCTGCATCCTCAGAAACCTCAAGACAAAAACCCCACGGTGGCATGCCCCAAAGGAGGCTCTTGCTTTATCTGAATAAGTTTGCAAGACTCCTCTGTCTCTTTCGTGGACACTGGATTTTCATAGAGTGATTTTTTGCAGAAGCATGTGTGCTAATGTGATCTGCTGTGACACTGGGAGGAGAGATTGTGAATCCTGCAGGCTGTCAAGAACTCCTCATTAAAGCCTTTATCTTTGTAGGGATTTTACATAGCATCCAGAAGTTAATTTATTTTTCCTTAATAAATACATTTTAAATTAGCCACATAGCATATACCCATGTGCACAGTTCACCTTTGGGCTTAGTTAAGGCAATAAACATGTAAGTTTCTAAACCAAGCTGGTTTTGAGATAAGAAGAGGAAGCAGAGGTAGAAAAGAGCCTGTGCAACTTTTCTCACACAGACTTTGTGTGTCTGAGTACAAGTTTCTGAGCAGCAGGCAGGTATTAGAAGGGAAAATTCTGTGCTTTATCTATCATAGAAGATTAGGCTGGATGAGCATAACCTCAAACTAAAATGAGAATCTATCTGTTTGCTAGACCAGTGAATATTATCCTTCTAGCTAGACTTAGTATCTGAACTGGGTACCAAGCCTTAAGGCAATATGTTTGAATGTTATGAAGGATTCAGAGGGAAAAACAAAATAAAACAAAACAAAATATATAAAGAACCAAAACAACAGCAAAAAGAAATAAAAAATTACTTGCACTAAACCTACTAAAACTAATCTGTTGTTCTCTGAACTGGTAAGATCTGAGGAAACTGTACACAGCTCCTGGGATAAAGAGCATGTCTTGTTCACTCAGCAATGAACTTTCTGGACAATATATCAGTGTTGACAGTCTTTCATGACTACATGTGTGGACCTTTATCTAAAGCATGGTTTGCTGAAAGTTATAGGTAGAAAGGCTTTAGGACACTTCAATTACACAGGTGTTTTGCCAGAGGTAAGGAATGGATCACATTCTCATAGAAAAGGAGTAATGAGGCATAAAAATAAACAATGTCCTTACGACACCTCGTCCTAAATAATCCATGTGCCTGGCTGTAGAGGCTGAGATGGATGCTAGCTGCTCTGCTGCTTCCCTGGAGGAGGTTGTCAGTGGGTGGTGTGGGTGAGGAGGTGATGTCAGTCGTGTCCCACATGTGATGGTGAGAACAGATGAGCTGAGATGGTGGTGACTGAGGCATTCCATCCACAGGCACAAAGCCAACAACTAGATCCCAGTTTCCAGAAAATTTAGAAAGTAAGAAAAATAGGCTTAAAAGTGTCCTTTGAGAGGCAATGTCTTTACAGGCAAAGAAAAATCTTTTAATTACCAAAAGGGTTGTTGAGCATTAGTACAGTGTTATGGAAACTTCCCCATCTGACCATTCACAAGACTCCCTGGCAGTCACATTCCCACCACTAGAGACTTTACTGGGTCAAAGCCCCTCCACAGTGGGCAGCTCCCGTGACTGACGTGTCGCCCTTGGCTCCCCACACACCCACTCCACAGTCAGACCAGGTTTCCTCACTGGTTCAACCCCGGGTTTCCCACAGCAGAGTCTCATGTCTCGGATAGGAAAGATGTGTGCTAATGTCTATACAAGCTATTTGATGGGTAAGGGTATTGGTGTTAATGTCTTTGAAATGGGTCTTAATGCCCCTAGCAAATTCAAGACACAGGTTTGTTACAGAACCCAGATAGTTTCAGTCCTGAAACAAATAGGTCTGCATGAGCCTGAGTTTCTGAACTTTGGGGTAAAATGACAGGTTCAAGGGAAGAGTATGTGGTAGGTGGTTTGGGAAGGCTGTACCTTCCTAGTACTTCAGCCAATGGGGAAAGGAAGAGGGCAACATGCAGCCAGGAGTTTAGGATCAAGAGAGGTTGCCCCCTCTGAAACTTCTAGAGAAAATTCCCACAGTTGTATGTCCCAGAGGACTCTCTCACTTTATTTGAATAAAGCTGCGGGACTCCTCTGTCTCCTTTATGGACACTGGCTTTTCATAGCATGATTTTCTGTACATCTCATTCCATAGAGCCATTTTTTCAGGGCGCAGTAAGCCAAGAACAGCCTGAGCCAGTGCCCCCAAGTAGGACCCTACCACGGAACCCCCGGGTTTTTATTCCCTCAGAGTCCAACCACAGGCAAGTCTCTCTCTTCTGTCACCAATCCTGGAGGTATTTAAAAGACCTGTAAACATGGTGCTTAGGGACATGGCTTAGTGGTGAACTCGGCAGTGTTAGCTTAATGGCTAGACTTGGTTATATTAAGGGTCTTTTCCAACTCAAATTGTTCTATGATTCTATGGCATGTCCAACACCCAGGTCCAGAATAGAAATCCATTTTTAAACCAGATTTCTTCTTTATAAAGAACGTTCTATACACATAAGATGCTTTTAAAGTAAGGGCACTTAATGCTTTTCCAATTGAATCAGGTTTTACACTGACAATGGCTAATACATTAGGCAAGCTTAGCAGGTGAGTTTTCTCTGCTTTTGAGTTTCACATTATCACCAGAACATCAGTAAGTACTGAAGGGTGATCAATCAATATTTCCACTTCCATCTGGTGAACTGAATGATTATGTAGATACTCTGTTATTACAGTCAACAAAGTTGCATTTGAACATTTTCATTGATAGAAGTAGGTGGTTAACACATCCATATAATGCAAGAGAAAATATGACTGCAAAACACAAGGAAACCAATTTTTTCTGATGTGATTTATTTTCTCTCTGCATTTTTAATTTTAAGACACTCATCAGTATAATTTTTGTATAAACAGCTGATTTTCGCTGTTTTTCATGCTGTAGGTGCTCAAAACTTGATAATTATCACTGTTCTTATGATTATTATTGCAATTTTTCTGCAAAACCATTTTGATTTTGCAATTTCAAAACTGCTTGTAGGCAATGTCATTCTGCTTCTGACAACTTACAGCTTCGTGCTTTGCCTTGTGACACATCTAACAGTAAAATATACTCATTCTGGTTTCATTCACAGGATCAGCAATCTGGTACAGTCTCCAGGGGAAGGAGATCAGCTACTTAGCTAGTCAAATACTGCCATCAGCACAAAGTGTAATTGTAGAAAAGATATTCTGTGGCTACCGTCTTTAAGCCATCTTCTTAAAAGAGTGACAATTTTGCTCTGTTTTTCAGCTTATTTTATATAGCGTACATCTACAGGGAAACTTCCTTCTTTACCATCTTCACCTAATCCCTCTCTCTGTCAAATGCTGCCACAAAACTTAACCTTTTGTTATGAGTAAGAGTAAATCACTTCTTTGAAACTGAATTTCAGTTCTCAAATTCACAGCCTGGTTAAGGAGATTTAGCTGTCGCACCTGCATTATACATTCAGGCTCATAGTAGCTGAAATAAACAGCCTTGTAACCATTTCTCCATGTTCATGTTAGGTTTGCTACTCAGTTCTGTGTAAGTCTACAGGACATTTTGTGCATTCACTCCAAACCTTTCCAGGAAATCAATGCACCATAAAACATCTGAAGTAGTCCAAAGCTTACTCTATTAGTCATTAACTTAATCAGCTGCTGATCAGACAAGACACAGATAGTATATAACACCAAATCTGTTCACTTACATTGTCAATATTTGGCCTTATTTTTGTATCTTAATAGGACACTAGTCTAATTACCAGTAGATTTATTTGTATTGGTTAGTAAATGAAGCTGTTTTCCCCTTAACAAGAGAGTCAGTGGAATCAGAGCTGGCATTTCCATTATTTCATTTTCTAATTCCAAAAGCAACTGATGAAACCTTAATGAGGTGGATGCTTTCAAACTGTCATTAATCTCTGCCTGAAGTTCTTTAATAGGATTATTAGTCTCAGAAAACAACAAACCAATAGAACAACTCGAACCCCCCAAACCAACCAAACAAAAACCCACCCCATCAAATAAACAGTCAATTGTCAATCTGTGGGCTTTCTTCATGAATGATATGAGGCATTCCTACTCTTTTGTAAGCAAAATTTGATGGGCTGGAGGGAAATATCCCTTTACCAGAATAAATAAACATATTCAAAGCGAGTGGATATCACTTGGGAGGAAAGTCTGTGTGTGCCTATGTTTGATGCAGAGGTATTAAAGAGAATGCCAATTAGAAATCCCACTGCAAAAGTGACATTTCTATCATTTATTTCTGCAGTACTGTATCACTGCAGCAATATATGCAGTGACAATAAAAACTCCAAGATGTAAAATCTTAGCGGTTTTGTAGAACTTGATGAAAGTCTGGTGTCAGGCTGGGTGAGCCAAAGAGATAGATGAAGAATGCGATGCATTTTAAGTTTACATATGGGCATATTCCCATACAACATTTCCTATGTTGTGATGAATACTTCTAAATAATTTGCATAATATATATTCTTTTGCTTTTGGTGCTTTTGAAAATAAACAGTAGACACTAGTTTTAAACTTGAATGTAATGAGCTTGCTGCAGGGTTGAATTTGTTTCTTTATTTATTTTATTTATTTGTTTCATCGAAAAAAATGTCATCAAATGTTGATTGCTTGCAGCTACTGGATTTATACAGTATCACTTGTAGAAATGAACTTTTTTCTTGAACAAGAGCTAAATTTTAAAGCAATATAGTCCATATAAAATCTGTAAATATAAAAGTATAAGAGAAGGAACTATCCTTTAAAAAACTAGTTTAAAAAACTATTTTAAAAAACTGCAAAGATGTTTTTTTTCTTTAAATGCCCATATCCATTAAAAAAAGTTTCATAATGGAGGTTTCTCTTCCAGATCTTATTCATTTGCTTACTTCTGTTTCTGAAAGCTGCACATTTTTCTGCATCAACTTTAAAAATTAATACAGTCATACATAAGAAAAAATCAATGCTACATGTCAGCATACATATATTATGCCTGAGCTTACTGTGGAATGAAAGATATCCTGTATAGGTTTGTGCACTATTTGAAATCTGAAATCTTTCAAATACTTTGTAATCCAGACTACATTGCTGTATGAAATATTTATGTTGTGTTGCATTTTTTTTCTTCTGCTAGCTAGCGTGTGTGACATGCTATTTAAAATCTGGGTTGCATTGATTTTTAGTTCTATTTGAGTTGTGATTACATGTGGAAAACTTCCCATGTTTTCCAGTCAAAATTGGATAGACATTATGTTCTTAATAAAGTAAACAAGCTTCATGACTTTTTTGTTTGATCCACGTAATAGTAAACCTGGATTCTGAATGTTAGTAACTGCAAATGGTCATTTGTACAAGGCTAGACTTTGGCTAGAGATGTGATTATATTTTGCAATAAATTTTTATTTTCTTTTGGTGGGTCATCAGGAGGAAGGTAACAACATTTTGTTTTATTGAAAACTGCTGTTTATTCCTAGCAGCCTTATTTTTATCACACCCTGAAAAACATAAGATTAAATGTTTTCAATTTCCTTCCAAATTTTTTATCTTCTCTCCTTTTTTTCTTACTTCCCTCCACTTTCCTGAAAGGGATTCAATTTCAGTTCATGATCTTTCAGCTGTTGTCTGAGATCCTTTGGGGTCTGCTATCCAGACAAACAAAACCAAACATCAAAGTCTCAGGGTAAAAAATAAAAACCTCCACTTTTTATTATTCTTCCCTACATGTATTATTACGCACCTCCATGAAAAGTAAATTCAAGAAAATCTTACATAACTAAGCAAAATCAAATAAAATATCAACAATATTAAATTTTGTGCAATCATGTCTGATCACTTTACCTTCTAGAGGCAAAAGATGCTCCATAGATATGAGCTCTGCAGGTGTTTCAGTCCAGCTGGATGATGAGTATCAGCAAAGTCAGGTCCTATGTAACAAGAAGCATTACAATACTTCACCACCACAGCATTTAGATAAAGGCTTTGGTTTCCTCATCTCAGATGGCACAAATATTTGAATTTTGACATTTTGTAATTTGCTTCTTCCAACCTGACCAGAATTTGTGTTTGTCTAGTCATAGGATTAGTGTGGCACTGCTGCGACAGCCAACCTCTACTTCTAGTGGGCAAAATGTGGCGACATTTAATTGAATATGCAATAAATGCCACTGACTGTCCAGTGACTGCTGAATCAGGAAATTATGAATGCTTACATGGTAAGCCAGAAGATAGTTTTTTTAAAAATTACTCTTTTAGATTTCCAAGTCAAAGATTTTCGACTTCAAATCCTCAAATATACAAATGTATTTTTCGATATTGCTGACATACAAAATATGAGCTAGCTGGAAGGCATTAATTTAATTAGAAGTGGTACTGGATTATTCACAAAAATCCCTGTTTGGCAAATATTGTTTTGGATGCCTTTGGAGTTCTGCTAGCTTGTAGACCAAGGACAGGGAGAAAAAATGGAAACCCGAGGGATCAAATATAAGGTCTGCAATACTGAGAAATTTGGGGAAAAAGTCATGAAGCTACAACAATCCCAAGGTTTCTAAACTTACTATTCATAGTAAGACTATGAATATCCACTGGATCTACTCAACAGAGCAAACCAACACGGCCTTGGAGCTTGTGTCTTATCAGTTGAGCAGAATGAGATGCTCTAGAGAGAGGGTGGCAGCTGCTGCAGCATGCCTGGCCTCCATATTTCCTGAGCAGAAGGTCTTTCTTAAAAGACATGAAAAGCACCAGTATCTCATGAGGCATAGGATACTGACAAAGCTATATATAGGCAAAATAATGAAAAATTGAGAAAGCAAGAAAATCCTAAACTTTTCTAAAGTTTCAGAAAGGTTTATTTTCACTCAGAATGAAAAGTGTTTCTTACAATACTACTGAAGATGACTATGAAACTGCTCATGGGAGCTAACCTATTCCTCCCTTCTTGTAAAGGTCCTCTTTTTCTGTTTAATAAACTGAATTGTGATCTTCCCATCACCAGCTTTTAATAAATTCTTCATCTTTACGTGAAGATGTTCTGTGTCTGGGCTGCTGACCTACCTCTCACCTCTTGACACAGCAAGCAGATTTAGCAATATAACTGAAGAATATTTTAAAACCGAAATAATGGTCAGGCCACTGTCTGATCCAAATCCCGCAGGGTACCATGCAATTCTTAGTTCCTCTTGGGTGAGCAAAACCTTCCATCTTTCACTGTGAACAGCTCATTTAACACATTAGAAGGTATCATCTTGCCTTGTAAAGCTAAGGCAAAAAAAATACCAAGAAAAAATTGAAACATTATTATAGCTCAAGGGTGTCTTACCTGTACACAAGAGACCATTGGGCTATTCATCTTGATCAGAAAAAGAGATGGTTCCAGGAAAAGACACAGAGAACAACTTTATCTTCTCCCTCTAACGACATGAAAACAAGAGAGGTATGTTCTTACAGCTCAGTCTGTAGCTCAGGAATGGGGGATGTTGTCCCTGGCTATGTCACAGGCTTCCCCTGGGAACTTTTGCAGTCATTTCTGCCCAGACTGGTTAGATGCTTAAATCTTCACCCATGAAGGAACATTCACATCTGTGAATCTATGCTCCAGACTCTGAGGGCCTCAGTTTCTTAATGCAAAATGTGAATTACAATCTACTCTCTCCCACATTATATTTTTCATCAATATTAAAAGATGTTCTGATTACTAAGATGACCCATGTAAATCTGTATGTTGTGTATTTGTATGAAGAGCTACTAAGTATGTGGGGTGTTATACACGAGTATGGGGGATGTGTGAGAGTCTGAGAAGTTATGGTTAATGGTTTAAACATTATTAAAAAAGTACTTTGCCCATTATGTCAAAACTGTATAAAGTTTCTGCTACCACCAAAGCCCATTCTCCACCCAAAGATGCTTCCTGACAGGAGCTGGACTGTGATAAATGTAGTACAATTCTCTAGTTATCTCTGGCCTAAGGAGAAGAACATACCCACAAGGAAAGCCAAAGCCAGCAGCAGTTCTGAAAGTCAGCTCTAGCTGTGTTCAGCAGGGGCAAGCCACAGCCCACAGGCTCATAAGTGTGGCCTTCCACCAGAGGAAGAGACTGTGTTAAACTTCCCCCCTGCCCAAGGGAGTTACCTGGGCATTCCCACCTGGCCTGAATATATAATAATACATTGAACTGTTTTTTTCAGGACCCTCACCACTGGGAAGAACATAAAAAGAGGACCAATGGGAGACTGTCAGGATCCATGGAGTGTTGATATTTTCTACTTAATCTGTCTCTGTCACTTGCTTTCTGTCCTGCCCTCCCTCTCCTCTGTCTCTATTTCTCATTTATTGTTAAATAAAATTTATACTATCTACTTCAACCTAGGGTCTCATTTGCACCTTAATTTCGTCAGAGGCATCTCTCTAATAATTTTAATAACTGGACCTTAATGTGTGGGAAGGAAAAAAAAAAGTATTTTAATCAGCTGGGTCATGGACAGGGTGTTTTATCCTTGTCTTTCTCTTCAATCCTTTAAGGTGTGTACTTATTTAATTGTAATGTAAAATTTACTTTAATTTCTTGGGCTTTACAAAGTCTAAGCATTTTAGGTCTATCATACCAGACTAAAAAGTTTTGACTTCTTTTCTTTTTTTTTTAACCTGCTGTAATCTGTCTTGCTGGGATGGGGTTTATTTTATCCATAGCAGCATGTATGGTGCTGTAGTTTTAGTTTGTAGGGATCCAGCTGGACTAGCAGATCCCACACAATTCCAGTGTCAGCTGGGAGCTGATGATTCTTACAGCCATGGTTCTCCAGTTCAGGGCACTGAGACTCCCTTGGTCCATCATCCATGTTGAAGATGGAGGCAAAGAATGTGCTAAACCCCTGTGCCTCATCCCTGTCCCTGTTTGTGAGGTGACCATACTCATCCTGTAATGGGCTGATGTCATTTTTACACTGCTTATTACCATAAATATATTTGAAAAAAACTCTATTGTCACCCACATTTCTGGCAGCTTCAACTCTATTTGAGCTTTGGCTACATGAATTTTCTCCCTACAGTAGCAAGCAGCATCTCTGTATTCTTCCTATGTCACTTGACCCTGCTTCCACAGAGTGTACACATTCATTTTTTGCCTTATTTCCAAGAGAATACTCTGGTTCAACTAAGCCAGTCTTCTGCCTCACCTGCTTGACTTACAACATTTGGGGAATTGCTTGTTCCTATGCCCTTAGGAGGTGATATTTAAAAAGTGACCAGCACTGATGGACACAAACAACTACGAAAATATTTTCCCAGGGGACTTAATTCACTAATTCCCAGAGCAGCTTCAAGTCTGCTCTTCTCATGTTCAGAGTTAGGTTTTTGCTGGCACTTTTCTTCCTGTCAACAGAGATTTTAAATTCAATCCCTTTCTGGTCACTGTGTCCAAGAAGACTGCCAATCTCCACTTTGCTCTTGAGATCTGCACTGTTGACCAGCAGTTGATAAAGGAAGGTGTCTTTCTGAGTCAGTTCCCTTAGCAGCTGTTCCATAAAGTTGTCTTCCAAGTATTTTTGGAATCTTCTGGCCTGAATCTTCAGCTGTGTGATTCTTCTAGTTAATTTCTGTCAAGTTGTCAGAAGTTGACTTGCAAGAGCCCATTAGTTCCTCAAAGAATAATTCATCAGTGTCGTCACCCCAGTTGGGAGGTCTGCAGTCGACTCTCAGGATAACATCTGAATTATCTGTTTACCCCTTGATTCTCACCCAGAGGTTCTCATCTGTGCCACTGCCAGTTGAGAGCTCCATACATTCTGCCTCTCCATACATTCTACCCCTTTCATTGCATATAGTGTCCCCCTTCTGCCTCTTCTGCCATGTCTATCCCTCATGAAAAGTCTATAAGTATCCAACAGACCATCCAAGTACAGGACTCATTCCATCAGATTTCATTTATGTCAGTAATGTCAGATCTCAGGGACTGGGCCAAGGTTTCAAACTGGTGGCATTTGCTTCTCATACTGGATGCATTAGTGTAAAAATGTTTCAGGTCTAGTACATGGTAGCCAATTGCTCATCACTGACTAGTCTGGTTTTGTCTCCTTCCCCCTTCCAAGGTAGTATAAAACTCTATCAGGGAAACCCACTAACTCCTTTGCTGCAATATTTTTCCCCTCTGAGATAGATGTATTCCATCAGATTTCAGTAGACCAAGTTTTGAGTAGGTCATCCTGTGGTCAAATAATCCAGAATTTTTCTGATAACACCAACTTCTGAGTTGCACATTGACCTAATGCATCTGATGATGCCTTTTCTATTGTTCAAAACATGATCTCATCTTCAGTACCATGAACTTGGGAAGCTTGTGAAGGATGTTCACTATAGTTATTCATGTCTTTCTGAAAGAAATCAACTTCTGTCAAGAAAGGAGTTGAGATATAAACTACTCAAAGCTTCATATTCCTCTTTGAGACTTCAGATTTTTCTCTTTACATTCTTTTCAGTGTAGTTTCTATGTATTTGCATCTATACTGCTTCTGCTAGTTTAGACTGTTAAAGCATATTTAGGCACACCTGTATGAACTCTTTCTTTAGTGAAATATAATTACTTGAAAAAGTCAGAAGGGAGTTATTAAAATAGAATTTAAAGAAGGATTTCACACAGCTTACAAGTCAGAGGAGTCATGTGCCAGACTTTTCTTTTCCTCTCTCTACAGACTTTTGCCTTTTAATCCTTTATGAAGATTATTTTATCAGAATCATATAACAAATGCAAGCATTTATTCTAGCAACACACTTGTAATCATCATTGGAAAATGTATTAAAGCTCTTGTCAAGCTGGGTAACTCATGTGAAAAATACTTCTTCTATCCAAAGAGGAATGATTTCATCGCAGTTTAGTTTTATGATGAAGGCTGAAGAAAGCACATAAAAATTAACTGTAATCTTATGAGAAAATGAAGTAACTGGCTTGAAAAGATTTTAGGAAAAATAAATTTCCAGTAACACAGAAAAGATTTTGAAGTTTAAAACTGTTAGGTTAATGATACTCAGCTATCTATAAAGACAGTGTATTTTAATATAAAATCAGCAAGAGCATTTTCATCACACAGTTTAAATGAAGTCAAAAATCACCAGTGCTGTGATGAAAAGACATGTAGCATTAGAACAGACAAAAACTTATCTGGTAAGCAATAAAATTAGAATAGACCAGAAAGTGATCTAGGTTGACTTTTTCTTTGTTTCTGTGGGATTTCTTATAAAGACAAAATGTGAAAATGTGTAGGGAAGATAGCCTAGGCATGCAGTTGTGTATCAAACTGCTGTGCCACACTGTCATACTAAAACAGATCAATGTCTATCTACTCCAAAACACCACCTCAAAAACTCATACAACCTACAAGCTGTAGAGATAGGATACAACACAGTGAGGAACAACTAAGAAGAACATTGATCATATCATCCCTTTGTTGATTTTTGCCATGACATGCAAATCTTTACATCCTTTTAACTTTTTAAACACTCATATTGCAACTGAAGAATGTTTAAAAAGGGACAGTGAACACATACACCATTCACTGACACAGGCTAAAATGCTAGAATCTTGGATACAGTAATATATAGATAGAGGGACATTTTCAACTCATCCATGATATCAAACAATAAGACTCATAAGTGATAGATAGACCTCATAGGCCCAAATTTAAATATGGACTTACATTTTATGAAGTTTTAAGGCTCTTATATTTTTGTAGTTGTGACACAAGGGCCTTTTGTGTTGAGGTGCTCAATGTTTTTGAAGATAAAACCTTCAAAAATAGTTTTAGAAAATAGTATTGTCTTTGGAAAAAAGGTGAAGGGACAAAAAGAATGTCAGAAAATTTCAGTTTCAGAAAACTGAAAGATATGGGATGTGAAAACATATTTTATGATTTACCTGGCGGCAGATAAACATGCAAATAATGTCACATGTATCAGAAAAAAAATCTTGTAATTAATATGCACTGAAAGTAGAAGCATTACACCCCAGTAAAATGCTTGTCCTGAATATCTGATCCTCCTTTGTTTTTTTAATATAGTTCAAGCAATTAATCGCTTCTTTGGTATCCATGTATAAAGACAAGTCTCTGAAGAAACAAATGAAAGCATTGACCAAAGCATTGACATCAAACCTTTACATCCCTAATTGCCTTTTCTAACTTAAACTTCTTTGTGGAGACCAGGGAAATAAGAAAAGAGAAAGGATGTAAGGATTTGCCCCATTAGGTCTGAGGATTTTGTCTCCCTGTTACAAAAGAAAAGAAATAATATACCTAGTAGAGTGGAGAAACAGGAAGCCTTAAAAGAATAACCCTCTTTACAATGCCAAGATCGGTGGCTGCTTATGTCATTTAGCAGATTATCAAGTGTCTTTATAGCAAAATTTCTCAGTGTTTCACTGATGAGCTGGTACACAGCAAGGTCTGTGCCAGATTGTCCTGTTTCTCTTCACTCCATTTGGGACTTACTCAACCACAGAAAGTACTAACTAAATGTGCCCTTTATCTGCAAATAACAGCTGTTGATTAAAATCTGTTCTGTATGAGGGACTGGGATAAATGAAGTTTTTTGTTGCAAGTTCATCTTCAATAATACCAATTCTTATTTAAGATCGTTTGTATCTAGGCTTCTGCATCTGTCTTCTACTCCAGTACCAAATCAGGCAGCTATCATTGTCATACTTCTGAAAAGAGTTCCTGACACCTATTAAAAATATTTTTTTATGATACAGAAATAAAATGTCAGTCAATAGACTAAAATAGGATTGATCTGAAAATATGAAACAAATTTTTAAGAGAAAAACTATTCCTTTTTTTTTGTTCCCCACCAAAACAATTTGAGATCTGAAAATACAAAACAAATTTTTAAGAGAAAAACTATTCCTTTTTTTTTGTTCCCCACCAAAACAATTTGAGATCTGAAAATACAAAACAAATTTTTAAGAGAAAAACTATTCCTTTTTTTTTTTGTTCCCCACCAAAACAATTTGAAAGTTCACATGGAGAAAAACATTGCAACATAGTGGCTTTGAATTGCATTTCAAACTGAAGTTTCGGATTTTTTTAAAATTATATTTCTGAATTAGTTGCTTGGGGTAATCATCTTGCAAATTCTGTCATGTCCCTGCAAAACAAACATAATGTGAAGGAAAGTATTGATAAAGCTGATTTTTATCCAGTTATGCAAATTTGTAATCAAAACAAGAATTTTAATATTTAAAAGTTTAAGAATTTGTCTAAAAACTAAAGCATTTTAAGTCTTTCTTCTGATTTTTTAAGTCTTTTCTTCTTGAATTCTGAAGATATTAGTACCATATGTGATGTAATTTTCAGCAATGTGTTTCCATGTAACAATTGCCTCAGAGACATCCTTTGCTATTTGTGTTATAGGTAGTCAGTTTCTCTAAGCAATGTTTCTCATATTTATGGAAAACCAATTTAAAGAGAGAAACCAAGATGCTTCTAAATCTGTCATGAAATTAAGAATGAAATTTCATGTATCTGAATCAAAATTCAGATACAAATTTGGAAAGTTTGGGCTAGTATTCAGGTAAAAACATGGTTCAGTGAAGTTGATATTTTGCAAACTTTAATCACTATTACAAATAAATAACATGAGTGCCACTGAGTGCCACACTGGGATGAGGTCATAATTCCCAGTAAGACATTCCTGTGAGGATTAATAAGGAAGCTTCCCTGTCCAACCCTCCTGGATCGACTCTGGCAGTCATCTCACACCACCTGAGCTGGGACACAGGCCCCTCTGCAGCCACTCCCCAACACACAGTCACACAGGGTTTCATCACTGGCTCGAGCCCAGGGTTTTCACGGCAGAGTCTAAGAGATCCAGATAATTAAAATAATTTAGTCCTGGTGCAATAACTAAATAACAAAATACCCTGGGTGTTCCCAGCCCTTTGTTATGCAGGGAGCTGGCAGTTCCCAGACTCTTGCCTCAGGCTACAGCCACCCAGAGTGCAGCCTGCAGCTCCCACTGTATCTGCACCTCGAGCTACCTGCACTGAAGGTATTCCTCAATAGGTTTTTGCTGAATTTGATCTGGTATCAGAATACCCTCTTTTTCAAGTCAATATTCGATATGGAGGTAAAATAGGATACTGTCATATTTTATAAGGAAAACGACTCAAAACTCAGAGAATGTCCTCTGAGCCAGATCTAGTAGCATTTTTCTGGTGTAAATTGTCAGAAAAGAGACCTCTAATGCCATTTGAGATTCCCTAGATTATCCCAAGTAGCCTCCTACTGACAGTCCAGAAGGCAATACGGATCATTCATAGGTTTTATGTCATGCTTGACAGCGTCTTATAGGTATCTTGGATACCTCAGGGCTTCTCGGATGTCACTAAGTGTTTTTGCATCAGGGGAACTAAGATGATCCTTATTGCTTTTCTCTCTAATCAGGTTTGAAAGAGGAAGCAAAACACATTTGAGCAATAAGCAGTTCTAGTAATCGAGATGGCTTTTAGACCACTCCTTTTCCTTTCAGTTCAGACTTTATTCAATATTCCCATGTTAAAAATCTTGTTAAAGGGGAAAGAGTAAAGACAACTTCTGTATAAAGAAAATAACTTATTGTTAGTGTAGTGGCTATTTTAGCAATCTAATCTAGGAAGTATTATTAGTTTAGGTCAAATTATTACAGAAAAGGAAATAATGTTTCTCCACCGAAAAAAGTTTCAATGGTAGCAGTAATACAATTAAAACAGTTATAGACACATTTAATTTTTATGCATTTCCTGGTATTATTCCTTCTCATTCTTCTCTAGGTCTTGGGATCAATTTCATTCTAGTGCTGGTGTAGGAGTTGCTACAGTGAATTGTCAGCAGCAGGAATCTTTCATCGGGAAGAATATTGTTGATGTTAATGTTGATATTTTTTTCTTCCTCTTTCTAGTATTCACTAAGAATAATTTTGCAATTTTCTTCTTTGGTAACTGCATATTATATTTGAATATAATATCTACGACAGCTTTTAGGTGTGTTAGATACTCCTTTTATTTTATTTGCTATCCCTCCAACCAGTTTCATAAAGCTCCAGATATGAATTGCTGTAACTGCTTATGTGTCTCCAGTGCCTTCCTGTATCCAGCCCATGCCTGTGCTTTCCTGTGCTGCATCCCCACTTCTCTAAGCTTCTGCTATCAGACCAGGTCTGCATTTTTCTGCATCGTTATCTTAGAACCATAAACACCTCATTCTTCATAAAAAACCCCACTCCACTTGTCACTACTATCGCTATAAAACTGTGATTGCACTGCATAATGACAGGCAAAAAAAATATTAGCAATACCCACCTCATCAGAAGAAAAAAATGCTCTACCAGGTATACCAAATAAAACAAAGCTGCAAGCAGGACAGGACAAAAAAAATTCAGAAAAGGGAATCCTGACAAACCTCAGTCCTAAGACCTTGCAAGCTTATTGCAAAGCCTTTGGTAGTGTTGGGCATATTTTATCATAGGTCAGAGAATTACAGTATTTGCAGAGAAAGAAGTATTATCTCATATGTAACACTAATTTTAGATGCATGAAATGTCATGTAGTATAAAAAAAGTTCAAATTTTATTTTTTTTTACCTTTAAAACGAAGCAACACATTTAGCATTTATGAATGGATTTAAAACCATTCATTAAAAAGAAACATATCTGGAGTACGGAATTTAAAACACTCCACTTCTCTGAATCTGGAAAATAGAAAAAGCTAGACTGCTGCTAGCCTTGCCTGAGTCTACTACCAGAATAAGGGAGACTTGGAGATGGCTATTGCAGATGCTTTAGAGACATCAGCTTTCTTTGTTTTGTTGGTTTGTTTGATTGGTTTCTTGGTTTCCTAAGCAGTGTATCTAATCTGACAGGTTGTGAAACCCATTTGTACAGTTTATTCAGTCTAAGCATGGTAATATTTTTTAAGTTTATATTGATTAATCAGTAAAGATGCCATGGTATGGGGTGAGAATATGGTTCAAAATAATGGTTTTCTTATTTCTGATGTGCGTAAAATGCTTTCACATGTAAAAAAACTCCCAACTTATGTTGGTGGGGTGTTTTTCTCCTAATGGGTGCCATTTAATAGGAAATTTTGTGCTGTTCTGTCAATGTATTTTTTTATGCCTTAAGCAACAAGCAGAAAACAGTATTGTGTTACTACCGAATCTGTAAAGGTGGTTATTGGACAGCTCAGGAAAAATTTCTTTATTGAATTTCCCCTGAATTGTCTTGGGGTAAATGGCTTAGCAGATGTGGGATACATCTATCAAAGCTCACTACTATAAAAGGACAGCAGGCATGGTTTTATGTTGTTTTTGTCTACCTTTTTAATCCTCTTGTCACAAGTAAGTAATGAAATAAGCATTTATTAAGCATTCCATTAACAGAAGAAATTCTGGCAAAACCTTGTATAAACATGTCAGGAGACAGATTATACTGTATCTTCACATTTCTCCAGCTGTACCTATGATACAAAACCTGAAGTAGACTTCAGAATAGGTTTACCATAGTTAATTTTTTTCTCTTTTTAAGTTGACATATAAGGACAGGCCAGGAACTAATGCCTGATCCTGGAGTTGCCTGAAAGAAATTCATTATAAGCCCACATTGACTCGATAGATCAGATCTGTGTTGCAGAGATCTACTCGGAATAAAAACCTGAGTTATGGACTCAAATTACAGATAAGCAGAGTGAACAGTAGCACTTCATGTACTGCATGACTCTGTGTCATGGACTGGGTTTTGGCCCTAAGCCTGGGTAACATGGCATGGCTCAGAGACACAGACCTAACCCTCCTGCCCTCCCTGTCAGGCTTGCCACAATGCATTGATTATTTCAAACAGCCCTGAGCACATGGGAATGACCAAATCGAGATCAAGTACTGTTTAGAGTGGTGGCTGGCACAAATTAAATGATGGGATGTGCTTTCTTAACACTTTAACATGATGGGTTTAACAACTGTGTGCATGTACCCATAACATATCCCTTTTAAATTTCCTGGAATTGGCATGGCTTTTCAGATTTGATGCTCAAGGTTTATCCTTCCCCTTTTAGCAATATAGATATACAGAGACTCATGCAACTTTTACCTGCATTGCTTTTTATTGAATTGCTTGTAGCTTGGCCTAAAGTGTTCACAATATGCTCACAAAAAAAACCCAAACAAATTGACACACTGCTGCATATCACAGTCAATTTTTTTACTGACCTAGGAGACCTCAAGACTGAGCACCTGGATTAATATTATGTCAGTGAATATGCTGACAATCAGCCTTCTAAAAGGAATCAACCCTATGCCTTAAACAGAGCCCAAGCTTATAGATAAACAATACAGAAAGTAATTTTGCCTTAGACTCATGTGCCTCACAGAATGACAACCTTGTTGTGCTTAATCTTTTCTTAATGCAGAAAAGCTTTCAACAGTTTGCTTATAACCCCAACATGAAGCCACCATGGGCAGAAGTAGACGACTGATGATGCAGTTGTGGTCTTTCCTTAATCAAAGATGTTTGTCTACATTGTAAAGGCACGATGTAGCTTTTCAGACATCTGGTAACAGCTGATCATATTCAGGACTAGGACAGAAGGACGTCTCTTTGTCCAGATTGCAACACAGCACTAAAACAACAATGAATAATCTTGAATTTTACTTGACTCTGGCGAGTATTATCACCCTGCTCCTTTCAGAGTCATGCAAGTATTACATGAAAATCAGAGCACACTTATGAATGCATTGTTCCAAGTCCTGTGTATGTTGCACAGTTAAGATGTAACATCAGTAACTGATTACCAAGAGTGACTGCAGCCAACTGTAAGGGAACACACAAAACTGCATTCACCATTTGTTAAGTAATTTAAAAATATAATAATAAAATTTTAAAAAAATCCAACAAGTCTAAGGGTGAATAGAAGGACAAATTTCAGAGGATTTTATTGATAGATTTTGCTTACTGCTCTGGGGCAAACTCTTACAAAATGTGCTATACAGAAAAAAAAAAAAAAGAAAAAGAATTAAACCTAGCTAGAATCGCTCAGGGGCCTCCCAGGGCTTTTAAAGCAATGTTTTAAAATTATGTCTGGAAAGGGTAGCTTGGGATTCAGAATGCACCTGTAGGCTGTAGCAAATTTAGGCCTAAAAGGTCTAAAATAATGTAAACAAGCTAGTGCAGATAATGAATTTGCCTTCTGAACATGTGTTAGCAACAGATTTTCTAATGTATAGATGATATAAATATACGTATGGTTAATAAAAAGAATAATATTAAGAGACTGAATAAACCTATTAACAGCATATGAGATGACATTAAGTACCACCTGTCTGTTCAAAAAAAAAATATTTTCTGGTTGTTATATTGGGTATGCATGAAGAGTTAGGTCTAAAACTGCCATAGCATTTAAATAAATAAGGCAGCACCACTCCTCCACTACTCCCAAGTACTTTTCTCACAGACATATGATAAATTGTGGTAGCTTAATAAATTGAGACTCTGCAACCACTTTAGAAATCTCTGATGTAGTGACCAGTCTTAAATAAATTTAAAATTCCATTATTGGCGATATCCATTTAAGCACTAAATACAGATACAAATACCGCATCTGGTATAAATGTATGACAGACTAGAAAACTAGTTTTGTTCATTAAAAGATCACAGGGCTGAATTTCAAAGGAAGGAAGTTCTCACCAAGTATTAAAACTGTATTTGTGTGAAAACATGAGTCATTCTCTGAATTGTAAATAACTTTGGGAGTTAATCCTCTCAGATTCAAGGAGGATTAAATACTTCCAACCATTTTCCATTACTAGGGAGAATTCTGCTGAGACAGTTTGGGTCTGGGTTTTGGTTGTTTATGTTTTTTTTAAAACTTGCCCATAGATGTAGAAAATTACACTTAATGAGTGAGCAAGTGATGCAGGGTCTAGTCCAACTGTCAGTTAAACCAATGAAAGTTTTGCCAAAGCTCTCAATAGCTCAAGATCAGGAATATTGCATTTAGTGGAAAACAGGAATTAAAGTGTGGTCTTAGCATTTCCATACAGGCTCCAGCTGTGAAAGGCATTGTGCTGGCTAACAGCATCCTTTAGGTCCCCTTACATTTGTCCAAATAAAATGTACATTTGTCTTGGTTGGCCAGCAATTCCACCTAAGACATTAAGAGTATAATTGGATCTCAATTCAAAAAGGCAATGCTGGTATAAAATTGTCCCTATTTCTGGCAACTTTAATTAAAAGGAAAAAAAAACCCCACCTTTGCTTTGTGCCCTCAGAGTTACTTTTAGCTATATGATGTTGTATTAAACTGCCAGAGTCTTCATAGGAAAACTGAAGCTTATTGAAACAACTAAACTGCATCTATTGTCACTAGGCTAATACCCTGCTGGACAATGTCATTTTTTAAATAAAATGAGCTAAGCATATTGGTAGTATAAAGTCTACAGGGAGATGTAACATTTTCCATTAGCCACGTGGAACTGCCAAGAATATTAGACAATTTTTTTTCTAGCATGCAAATGCTACTTGCAAACTTTGTCCTGTCTTTGTTATAAAGAACAATTCATCCTAAAGGGTTCCAGAAATGCATACAGAGATGTGAAGACATTGCTTTGGTGGCTAAGAGGTTACTGAGGTGTATTTTTTTTTATTCTTTTGAGACTCCTGATATATTTGTACTTCTTCTCATACAGCATAAACATTAATTCCTGTAGTGTATTCTCTCAAAGTATTTTTCTGCTTGATATTCAGATTTTTTTCTTGAAGGTAATTGAGCTAAATAGGAAAAGAATTTAAAGGATTAGTCTGCTATCAAAGAAATATTTTGGAAAATATTTTTAGAATGTTACATATTAACAATGTCCAGAGGTTCTTAATGTCCTTTTGGAAGATAATTCCTAGTACCTCAAATAAATACAAATTAGAGGAATGAACAATTACAAAATAAATATGGAAAAGTAAACAATAACATTTCTCAGACTTTTAATGTCCTCCCCATCCCAGACTTTTAATACCCAAATTTCCAATATCAGTATAAGAGAGGAAAGCCAGATATTTTGAAGATGTGAAGAAACATTTTTCAAAAATAAAATTGTACCACATTTGATCTTCTCTGTGGTAGTATTTATTTTTTGCTATATTTTATTTTTAATATAAAATACAGAAAGTCATAGGAGATGGTCTTTGGCCTTTAATTTGTTATTATTTTCATTTTATTTAGATGTACACAGACATGAGAAACTAGAGCTTAAAAGGGAATCAAGTAACATCATGAAGTGACTCACCTGAGTCCATAAGGCCACAACGATGTGACAGCATGCTACATATTGCATTGAAATTTACCTGTATTGTATCTTAGTCCAGGGCTGGACCTCTAAATAGTTGCTGTCTCACTACCCAACAAAAAACTCTGTGTATAATAGGCACATAAAAAACATGTACAAATGGTCAAACAGTGTCATATGTGATTTTATCTAGGCTTATTCACCCTGAATTTGTGATTAGGATAGAATAGAGAATTCTTTCAATTGTGCTACATACTTTGTATGTGTCTCATAAATTAATGGAGAGCTACTTAAAGACTGTTTTAGGCATCTTAAGTATTTCAGTGGATTTTTGTTCCCCACATGATAAACCAGGTGCCACAGTTTCTGTGAACCCAGAAGTCCACAGCTCAGAAGGACCTGTAAATTTTCAGATAATGTGCTAATACTGTAATTACTTGTATTACAAGCCAAGTCTTTAATACAAAACAACTACTGCCTAAATAAGCATACATAAATGCATTTAATGTATTGATGGTTTTTTTGTATTATAACTAAACATATATTAATAATATACGTTAATGAGCATTGTTTTTATAAGTCTAGATCATTATCCATTTTGTTTTGATGATAAGCTGTTCAGTCAGTTTACTTTGTAGTGCTCTAACAACAGCACACAGCAGTTCTGACTGAAGAAGTAAGCCCTCATTTGACAATGTACATATGTATGTATATTCTGATTACATGGGAGCATATATGTATTTATAAATCTCTGTGTCTTTCACTATGTATTTGTAAACTTCTGTATACATCTATATATGTATACATATATATATACACATACATATATATATGTAGAAGCATATAAATAACTTGATTCCTATGCATATACATACATTACACACTGCAAATATTTAAATATTCCAGATCTACAGCAAACATGATCTTTCAGAATATCTTAAATTGCTCTGTGGTTCATATAAAAATTATTGATGGTCTTTGTCTTTACTGAAGCAGTGTCCATAACTTGCACAGTCAAAGAAACAACAGCATTGACACCCTCGTGAGTAGGATTTTTTAAAAAAATATTTGTTCAAAAAGAATTACAAACTGAATCTAGCCTATATAACCTTAGGCCACTGAGACATGAGCCTGGGGCACTTACCTGTCATGTATCCCTTTACACCTCTAAATCCCCACAGTAACAGACCATCTGCACCCATAATCAGATGGCCAGATTTTAGAGCAATACACCTTGTTTATAAAGGGCAATTCTAATTTACAACCAACTCTATTTTGGGAGGTACTTTGGGAGCAAACCTCTGATGCTTTCAGATCAGCCATCTGTTTCCTTTCTTGCCAAGTTACCTCTAGGTTATGCTCTTTCCCCTCCTCAGCATATTATCCTGTCTCTTGCACACTCACATTGAGGGACTATCAAAAGAAAGAGCATTTTAGCAGTTAAGATGCACAAAAATTGTCCGAGAATATATGTCTACACACTCTTCTGTGCAGTAGTTTCAACAATGGGATGAGGCAGTTTTAGGCACTTTCTGCTGTGGTATTTGCTGTTTCCTGTGGCCCTGATTAGAGAGGGAAGGGGTGGTACAGGGGCAGATCCTTTGCACAATTTAAAAGCATCCACATTACCCACCAAGGTCTGCACTGTGGGGTTCCTGAGGTCTGGAACACTCCTTTGTGTCCCTGATCAAATCTACAAACTCATCACACTGCCTGCAAGAAGCTCTTCAGGATAAAACATCTTTCTTCCTTTGCAAGTTGCTGCTACATTCACCTCTCCAAGGATGGGCTACCAGAGAATTTCATGCCAGTTTTACCCACATGCAAAGTGCCTTGTCCCAGTGATAAGCTCATTTTACAGCAAGCTGATTGGTACACAAAAGTGTAGGAGTCAGCACTTTGGAACACACACTTCCTTAAAGGTGCTCCTGTAAAGTGTCCAAGCTGTTTGCCCTTCCGTCTGCCCTTAGGTGTGCTGATATGTTGCAGTGGTGCAGCAGATTTTGAACAGATAACACAGGCCAAATTAATTTCTGGAAAACTATGAAATAGAACCAAGAATTCAGCAGAACTCTAAAGAGCATAACATATCAGTGCTCTAAGCACATACCCCATCCATAAGTGATAGAATCCTCAAGCAATGGAATCTCTGCTGCACTAGAAAGGATATTAGTGCTTATGTTTCTGGAAAGAAATACAAGAACACAAGAATAAAATACAGAGGTTCAGGGAAAAGATGGCTAGATTAAGTGTTTTGATGTTTGTAAAGAGGCATGAAATAATTTTTGTTGCCTTCCTCCAGCAACTTGATAGACTGTGACCATTGTAAAACTAGCTTCAATACAATCCATTACAATCTCCACATCTATGCTGAAAATCTGTTAGTCTACAAAATGACACAGTTAACAAATTTCATGTTAAAATCACACTTGTATCAGCTACATAATATAACAACCAAAGGAAAAAAAATAAAAAAGCTGAAGAATACCTGTAAGAACAGCTACAGTATGTGGATTGAGTAGTCAGAATACTATTGATAGAACCGTGTAAAAATAGAAGTCAGCATAATCATGTCAGCTCTGGGAATATCTAATATTTTTTGTTTAAACAGACCCTAAATCTCTGTAGAAGAATTCTGTGAAATGGTACTAAAACAATATAAAATTTGTTTTGAATAAAATTTTACACATTACTGAAGAAACAACTAAATATTTATACTGATATTCACCATATAAGTGAAATATTAAATGAGCTTGGTTTTACTTTATGTAGTGCTTTCATTGGTTTCAATGGTTTCAAACTCCATCTTCTTTACTACGGGTGTGAGGGAGTGCTGAAAAGACTGACATCTGAATTGCTTTGTTAGCACACATCTTGTGCTTATGTCTTGAGAAACCTACCTAGTCCTCATGAGACTGAGGCCTCATGAATTCATACCCTTTGTATCCACATTTCTACTTTGATTATGGACACAACTCTCTGTGGTGGTGCACTGTCCTCCCCCTCAGTGGAGCTCTTATAGAAGTATAATGTCCAGCAAAGACAAAACTATTGTTGATGTAGCTTATTTTTAGCTAAGGAAATAGATGTTCATTCCAGAAACAACTGCATAGCTGGATGAAGCTAATAGGTTTGCTACATCCCTCCCAGATTCCAGCTTGCACTTTCCTACTGAAACTTGATGTGTATCAGAGTGTTCTTCTGATCTCTGTTTAAATGAAATGGTTTCACAAAGGGATATTGTTTAAACAGTTCAGTCCTGTAGACAGATAACCTGGACATAACTCCACTGTTGAGAGATGTTACCCCCCACCAGCATTTCTCAATCAGAATTGATTTAGATCTGCTAAAATGTTCCCAACATTTTAGCTTGAGCTGACCCGAGCAGACAAGGAATATATTCTTCATTATTATCAGCAGCTAAAATTCAGATATCTCTTATTCTCCATTGCAAAATTTCAATTCCTGTAAAAAGAGTTAATGAAAATGGGGAGGGGGAAGGCTTGTTTTTTTTTCCCTCAAAAATATTTTTTAAAGAATAGAACATTTTCTTTATTATTCTTTGACACCATTTATTTTCCTGTTAAACATTCAAGGAAAAATTGAGATTTGCGGTGAGGGTACTTCAAGAAAGTGGGAACTTATGTTAATATATGCTTCTTAAAGCAATAAATGCGTTTGATTATAAGTCAATGAGTAGGACATTCCTGGTCAATCCACTTTCACTCTGTTAAGAACCTGAATAGAGTTCATATGACTACTGAAGATGATATATTTTCAGAATGAGAGTAAAGAAAAACAGTGCTTAGTTGTTTTGTTGATTTCTGGGTTTGTTTTTGGTTGGTTTTTTTTTTGTGAAATATAGATGCAATTCATGTCTCAAGTTATTTCTGAATGCCAAAAATTAATTCTCTGAAACGTCTTTTTTCTTGTATCAGTGAACCAGTTGAGTCACAAATGAGACTTCTCTAACCTTTGTCTACTTTTAGTGTTACATCCTGTGCAAATCTTTCTGTGGTTTCTAATCACTAGGTTACATTTCTTCCATTTTCAGGAAGCTCAAATTGCAAGTGCTAAAATATTTTGATATAAGATGTTCTTCAGGGATTTTGGCTTAAAAGTACTACTGGCAAAGAGGTAGAAAAAATCTGAAAATTTGTTTTCCTGTGATTTTTGTCTCCAATTTCAGAGATTCAGGAATTAAAGTACATCAGATATGTTTCATACCAACATTAATTTTTACTATTTTTTGGACCTTGAAAATAATGTTTTCTGTTTTTTCCCTTATTTTGCTTGTTTGGTATTAAAGACCTTATCAATCAATATGCATTATACAGTGCAAGTGCCACGTATAAGTTAGAAATCTATATGCAAAAGGTGACACAAAGTGCCAAGTATTATAATCTTCTATGATAAATAATGACTGAACGAGTGTTTGTCCCTGAATCATAAATTCTTGCTGTCATAGTCTATATTGAAAAAGTTGAAAAGTTACATTTTATCAGAAGCCATGTGCTATGGCATATGTATGAGAACAAACATCCTTTATCATCTGAATCATTAATTAGGAGTTTTTTTCCTCGTGAATTGCAGTTTTGCCAAACCTTTAGGTTCTCAAACAATGATTCATCACCCTGAAGTCTTTAGAGTACTTCTAGCTTCAGATACCTAAAATATTGAATGGAGTAATATAATTTCCTTCGTTTATACAAAACTTTATAAATAAAATTATTATTTTTCCCTCTAACACTAGAACTAGCATAATTTCTTTTTGATTTTTAAAAGAACATTGTGATTCATTATTCTTGTGAAGCTGTAAATACACCACTGATTTTGAGTTAAGGCAGACAAACACAAAAAGTCTATTTCATTCTGGAAGCTGAACAAGGTGAAATTTGAAACATAAAGAGTCCACTGTAGACCTCTCCCCTTGCTTACTGAGTAAAATCAAGAGCAATCATCCACACTCATTAGATCAAGGAAACAAAAACTCAGTTTTACACTGTAGGCATCAACAATCTCTGACTATAGCAGGAGCCAATTAACAGCCATAGCAGGCAAAGGCTGAAGTGCCCATTGACTTCATCCAACAGTGTGGGAAGCTGAATGCTTTGTCCTGCTGACAGCTGTAGGTCTGTTTGCTGCTTACATCTACAGCTTTGTCATCTTAAAACACTTCCTTCTATACCCTGGAAAAACCCAGATTTTATTTTGCTTCTTAAAATACGTGCTAGTTTAGTAATACTGACTGAGCCCCTCCTGGACATATTCAACCCACAATTTTCTGAGTTTTGCAGCTTAGCTGAATTCCAGAAAGCTTTCTAAGAGATGGCAAAAGGGGTATTCCAGATAGCAGGGCAAGCATGCTGCCAAATTTAAAATTATCTCTCTGAGCTTTGGACAAGCTAGGGCTTTCTGCCAAATGACTGTATGATTAGCACAAAGAAAGCAATGTGTACTTTTCTCTAGACTCATTCTGAAATTTATCCTTGCCTGTCTGTCAAAACACAAACCCAAACAGCTGAAAATGTGAAAGAGAAGTGAAAAAAAAGCTTAAATTTTGGGCTAAATTTTATAGAAAATCCTAAAAAATAAAGACTTCCAAAATCTCAAATAATGTGGGTATGGACAGTTCTGTCATCCATTTCCCTCTCATGAAAATTTGAATTGTAGTGGGATTATCTTTTTTATTATTATTTTCTTCCTCTAATGTATTAAAACACTTCTTTAGTGGAAGGAACAAGGCAAGGATGAAATAAAAAATACATAATTGCTTAGCTTATACTTTTTTGATTCATTGCAGTTGTCCATTGTAGTGAATCACAATTGGTGTGTGTGTCTTAGTCTCTGACCCTACCTACTGGCAAAACAAACACTAACAAAGTACTGCAAAGAAAATATGACTCATTTTCATCAAAGGATGACTGTTTCACTTGTAATAATTTAATAGCAGACTAGCCTTGATTTAGGGGAATAAATCTCTGATTCATTAAAAAAAGAAAAAAAGATAAATAAAAAAAACAAAAAATAAAAGTTATTCAGATCCTGTTATCAAGGAAATAAGAAAAAAAGACGGAGTGAAAGTACTGAGAGTTCATAAAAGATATACTGCCTCTTACTTTTTTGATTTATTTTCCAGAAGCTGTGTTCAGGTACAATTTTTGCTATTGTTTTAATAAATCAGAGCTATCAGTTCATGTCAACTCTGATTTACCAAAATCCACAAACTCTTCAAGTTTGAACCTAATGACTCTGTTATTATCAGTAAAACAAATAGTACTGGGACACAGATTCAAACCCTGGATATTTTCTTCACTCTTTAATAGAGAGCTCTAGCCTCTGGCATTGTTTTGACTTCTGTGAACTAGCACTCTTCCAGGTAATGTTTAGACCATTGATAGCTCCCAGGAGGCAGGATAGAAAAAGCCATATATTCTGTATATACTATATATTGTATATATTCTGGAGCTGTGATGTGCCAGTAGTCCTTAATGCTGGAAAATGAGCCTATTTTATTTGATAATATAAATGTATCCAGTGAAACTCTGGATGCTCACACTAACTCTGCCTCTAATACTTTACCACCCTGGACATAAATCTGGGCACAAACTAGTTTTTATTTCTAACCTACCAGAAATACTGTGGAGGTCATAATTTTTACTGAACACTCATGTCCTTATGGATCCTTAGGTTTCCTATGTACAATTTTCCTGGTACTTAAGGAACCAAAGAACCAAGAAGTCATAAACCTAGCATTTCCCAAAATACACTTAGATATTTTCCACACAGAAACTGCAAGCAGTCTGTGTTTTCCTCCTGGCAAACTACCCAGCTAATTGCATACTGGTGCCCTAATGTAGCTCTAGGGCCTTCAAAGAAACCATCTAGAGAAGCTGTAGCCATTCAGTCATGTCCAGGTTTTGGGTTCTTATTTTGTGGTTTGATTTAAAATCATATCTTAGAGCTGAGAGTTGATGGAATTGGAAGAAACAAGTGGATATAATCAGTTTTCAGTATTTAATATATATTAAATTAAATTAAAATTCATAATTAAACAAAGATTTGTATTGTGGTATATTTGAAAGGTCATATTTAGTGGAAATAATAATTATTTCAACTCCATACTTATTATGTATTTTAATAATAAAATGGAGTTAGTACTCCATACTAACAATAACTTAGATCCATACTCTTGTTCTTGACTAGTTTTCAGACAAATTAATATCTGACATTCCTCTGAACAAAAGGAGGCAATTTAATCAGTATTGCTCTGTTCTGAAACAGTTATGTTTTTAAATAAGCCAATATTTAGAAACTAGCCATGACTTCATTTTGTCTACATCTGTCAATCAATAATATATTTAAATAAGTCTTGCTATACAGTATGGAAATAGAAACATACTATGCATAGTCCTTTATTTTTCTCTTTGATTGTAATATTTTTAATCCATACCTTTGGGAAAAAATACCTTTAGCCTCAGTCAGGACTATAATTTTACAAAGCTGTAAAAAAACCAAACCCATATCATAGTCAGTTTATTCCTAGGAGAGCCACCATAAAAAACAAACAAGGCTTTTTTAATGCTTCCCCCCTTCTTTTTTGCTGCTAGCTGAGTCTACAAATATCACATATATTGTTTTCATTTCTTTACATTGTAACCCACCTGAGAGTTCATAAAGCACGTGCTTGCTCCTTGTGATTCGGCAAACACAGTAAATGGTAGAAATATATTAAGTTTGTACATCCCTAGTAGAATTATTAGGGAATAAGAAACAATGACCCCTACAAGAAGTCAGAATTCAACAGGGATGTAAAGTAGATTGATCATAGTAAAAGAAACCTACCAGAAGAAAACAATACAGCACTCAAAATATTTCAGGTCTCAAGGTAGCTCTCTAAGTAGTTGAAACTGCAGCCATAGTCACTTGTTATTCTTTTTTAAAAAATAAATATTTAAATATACTTTGTGGGAGAATTTTTTCTCATGGACAGTAAGAGTTGCGACAAACTTTTTCCCAAATTTTTGATAGTGGCTTGAAAAATCAATCTCGTGTGAATTGAATTTTGGAATTATCTGAATCTCTATGTCGGGAATATAGAGTTAGGAAAATATTCTCATTGTATAGATGCCTGTGCTTGCATAAACTTACGTGAAATGGACTTGGTCTCTAATGGCACTTAGCCTTTTTCCAGATGTGGCAGAAGAGATAAAAATCAACATTAGTGACTTGTTTTCATTTTCTCACCAACATGTAGCAGAGTAAATAGCCATTGCCATGACATAAATTCTGATTCCTTTCTACAGTACATATAGATTCTTTAATTACCCTGTTCTTTTTATTGTGCGTAGTTCTATATGGAAGAATTTTCAATATTTAAAAAATCATTTAGAATTTATCACATTTTCTTCCCTGTGGTGTTTTACTGTTAAAAAATAATACTGACAAAATTTTTATACAAACCTTGACCAGTGATTCTTTATGTGATCCTAGACCTTTTTTAAAGGTGTCTAACTAGAAGGGAACTTTAGCTGTGAGAATATAGGTTATCTTCAGATGGGCTGAATATCAGCCTGTAAAAGTCTAAACTTAGAGTTTTATATCCAGAACATATATGGTAGCATTCATTTTCAGAAAAGCTAAATTCTGAACAGCTCCTAATGAATTTGGTGAATAATATTTGGTAATGGTGAAACACCATTAAAACCATTCAAATATGACATTATTGTTTTAATCCACAAAGAATTACTGTCCATGTATACACACACAAAACTCCCCTCCCCAGATAAAACCCAACAACCAATATCAACCCATCAAGCAAACAAACAAATTCTGTGTTATTGGTCTGAGATATGTAGTTAATAAATAGACTAGAGCTATTTTACATTATATGTACTAATATCTCCCAAATTTCTGTCCATCATTGCTGATATATGCCTATTTCTGTTTAAGCACATTAAATTACTCAACAATAGTAAATTAATGAACTTTTTCATATCCATATCCATGTGTTCAATCATCATTTTGGCTTATATGATTTTGTGAAACCTTCAGATAAAAATATCCAGCCTGTCAACATCGTGATAAATACTTATTTATCGTCTTTTTCAAATTAATTCAGGAAGGAGTAAATATCATTATGCGCTTTGACAAGTAAAGTAGTATGACTGGCTGAACAACAATCAACAAGTTCAAAATCAATGTCTTCCAAAACAAAAGTAGTAAGTACTTAATCTAGAAGATGATAGCAATGCTCTTCCCCTCTGCCTAGAAGGATTTATTTATAAGCAAATTAACCTTTGACCCAGTAATTCTGATTCAGAAGCAAGTTGGATAGAAAGCATAAAGTTAGGCCTTTCTTAGATCTGTTCCTGGGATCATGTTGCCTGGGCTTCAGCCTGTGTATCTGTGCTATTAAAGAACTTATGAAATAAGCTTGACCCCTGAAGTCCATACTCCGTGCTGTCAGCACACTGTGTAAATCTGTTTGGGTCTGCATCTACTTACATTCATTAAGATATTATTTCTACATTTTCATGGAAGAGTTTGCTTCCTAAACCTCTCCAAGGGCAGTGAGGTGGACACTATGCCACCATTCGGTGAGCTGCAGAATCTGCATAGATCTGATTCTCCTTCAGAAAACAATCCCTGCAGCCTCATTCCTCCAATGCTCTTTCACATGTGTCCAAGGGCATGCAGCACATACACTTCCAGGTTCATCCTGCCACTTTTGAGGCAAACAGCGAAACCTTCTAGTTATTTATTTCTTTTTATTGCAGACATTCAGTGCCGATGAGATAGCGTAAACAGCCAGGAGATAGGGAAATCCCATTAGACTCAGAGTCTAGGACAAAAAGATAAGGCCAATCCATTTTAGGAGGAGTTTGATCAATGAGTCAAGGTTTGGACCCTAGTCTTTAACAGCCTATACATAGCCAAGGACTTCAAAGTATACAAATTTCATATACAAAGCCAAAGACTGCTGATCAAAGAGACATTAATAAAGCTACAGAGGAGATTTTAACTCCCTTACTAGGATAAATAACAAAAACTATAATCTCAGGCTTTATCAAATATAAATAATACTGTGTTACTCATTTATATGCCAAATTTATAATCGTCAATTATGTTTTAAATTTACCGCTGCTTAACAAAACTCTTACAAAATCTATCCCAGGTACTTATCTTGCTATACTCTTTATATGGTGTCATGGGGTAGCTTTACCTTTAAGACAGCTTGGAAAGAGGGGAAGTTGGAGCTGCTGGTGGCTGATGGGAGTTTTTCCTCCTGACCAATTATCAGTCATTTCCAAGAATTGACAGCAGATCTGACCATTAAAAAGTGTAAAAACTTGTAAACACCCCCTTAAGAAGTACAGACAGAGTTCTCTTACCTTCTTTGGTTTCCGGCTTTTGACAAGGTAACGAGGTCTGTCCTGGCCTCCTTCCCCCCCTCCAGGCCGACAAGGCCGCAGGGAGAGGCGGGGGAAGAGAAGCAGAGTCGGTCAGCCGAGCTTGGTTTTCAGTTTCTGCTGCTGGACTCAAACCTGACACTATAAGCTTTTGCAGCTTTCCTAAAGCTTTTAATTCTTTTACTACCTGGATAAATGAACAGATTACTCCGTTTTTCTCAGAAAAGACAGAGAACGAGAGAGACAATTAACATGCAAAAAACATCATAGAACCACTAAAAACAGTGAGGGAAAGAGTTAAGTTTAAATAAGAAAGAGGGAATAAGAAGATGCTTGCTGCTAAAATATCTTTCTGTTACAGCTATGGAGATGGACGATAGTAGTTTCGAAGACTCCTTTAATTCATGACTAGAGTATGGGAGGAATAGAGTATTCAAAGTGTGGACTTTAGAGAAAAGAGAGAGTAGGTGTGGTACTGTGAGTTGCTGGAAATGAGTAAAGTGAAGATTTTGAAGCCTTGGGGGGCAAGGGAAAAGCTGTTTTCCAGGAAGGCTCACAGAAACAGATGAAGAGGACTTCTGCCTTTGAATACCTCATCCTTAAAATAGACTAGACTCATTGACCTATGCACACTTCGGAGTAGTGTGGAATAGGAAGAGTGAACTCTAAAAATTCCATAGATTAGCAGAAAGAGACTTCTGTTTCTCTACAAAGACTGAAGAAAAGACTCTAGCAAAAATTGAGACTGTTTTTGACCACCAAAGTTCTAAAGTTTTTTTGTCTCTATGTTACCATGTGTACAAAGAAATGGTCAAGTAGTGAAAGATAAAAGGGTTTTCTGAAAGTTTATTCTGGTGTTCTTATTCTTACAGTTTGTTACTAAACTGTCTTCATTCCTTTTAAATTTTAAGCCTGTTTTGCTCTTATTCTAATCCATATCTCACAACAAGAAATAAATAATTTTTTTAGTTAGTGGTTTAAAACCACGACATATGGGAAAGAAGGACACTTCTCCCTTTTTAATGACTTTTTTCTATGACAAATATTTGTCAAGATAAAAGAATGGTATTACTTTTTTCACCTTCCAATTCAATGTTTAAAGAATCAGTTTTTGCATCTCCTCTCAATGTCAGCATGAATGTCCTACCTCCACATTTCACTAGATTTGAAATTTTACACTGACTCTCTAAATGCCTTGTTGGCTAGTCTGTAGGATATTGGACTTTTATGGCCCTAAATGAACAATCAATTTTAATAATGAATTACTTAAAAATTGAGGAGCATCGTCCAAAAAATGTAGTTTTCCTGCACTACCATAGCACAAGTCTGATACTGTAAGGTACAATGAGGAACTTGATCTTTGCTCTTCATTTTCCTGCAACGATGTGACTTATTGTTTATAATCTGCCATTCAGTTTGTTGGGAGTGAGAGCACGCAACTGCATAGACAATCCAGGAGTTTCCTTGAGTGCATAGATAATTTCCTGCTCTTCAAATGCCTGCTTGTAAAGGCCTCCATGAAATAAGGTCCAGCATGGAAGAAAGGCCCAAGAAAGCTGACTAATATTCAAGAATCACCCACTCCATGCTTAAGAGTGGTCCATCCCAACAAATAGGAAGTCAGGCAAAAAAACACCAGAATACTTGTGTCAATGAACAAGGAGTTCCTGGCCATACTTACAGGATGTTAACAGGGTGTGGAAGCAAGGAGCTGGAAGCAATGAGATGGAAGCAAGGAGCTAGAACTTGGGAGAAATGCAGAAATAGTTTGAGATTCTAGAGATGAATTAGGAAAGCTAAAACCTGCATGGAATTCACTGCACAGCAGTGTAAAAAAAATAAGAGGGATTTCTGTAAATGCATAGATGACAGAAGGAGGATTGAGGAAAATACGGACCCATTTCTCCACAAGATAGGGAATCTGGTTAAAGAAAACATGAAAAAGGCTCATGAAAATGCTGGGACCTACCCAGGGTAGGGCCTACTACTACTTTTCCACAGCTGGAAAGCAGTACCTGGGTGTCCTGTTGGACATGAAGTTGAACAGGAGGCAGAAGTGTGCTCTTGCAGTAGAGTCCATGGCTCCAGACTGCAGCAGGAGTGTTGTCTGCAGGTCAAGAGGAGTGATTCTGCCCCTCTCTTCAGCACTGATGAGGCCACACCTGGCATATTGTGTCCTATCCAGAGCTTCCCCAGTAAAAGAGAGACATAGACATACTAAAGATAGTCCACAAAAATAATAAAGGGACTGAAACATCTCATAGATGAGAAAAGACTGAGGTGGTTGGGCCTGTTCAGCCTGGAGAAGAGAATGTTCATGGGAAGACCTTATCAATGTACATAAATACCTGCAAAGAGTGTGAAACAAAGGTGGATCCAGGCTCTTTTCAGTGTCCAGTGACAGGACCAGAGACAATGAGCACAAACTGAAACATTGGACATGCTGTCTGAATGTCAGGAAACATTGTGAGGGTGACCAATTACTGACACAGGTTGTCCAAAGAAGCTGTGGTATCTCTGGAATCCATGAAAGATGTGTGGCTATTCAAAATTTCTTTGGAAATGGTCCCAGGCACCCAGTTCTAGGTGGCCCTGCCTGAGCTGGGAGGTTAGACATGACTTCCAGCAGTACCCTTCCAAAAACAACCATTCTGTCAGTTTTTGAAATCTTAGCTATAAACACAGAATGTATACACATATTTTGTTTTCTCACCCTATTAAAGAATGAATGTCTTTCAGTGAACCCATATTCTAAATGGTTACAGCCTTACAGTTTCAACTTCCTTGAAAAGAATTTCATTTTACTCAGTGTCAAATCTTTTATTCACATAGTAGGACAGATTATTGATAGACAGCAGCACTCCAAACATATTGGCACCGTGCTGAAGTAATGATCTAAAGTAATGCATAAATAATGATTTTTTTCTCTCCTATTCTAAGATGCATATTTCATAGTTTGCATTCACTAACATTAATCTGAATGACATAAATAATTTGAATAGAGTGATGCTTCAGAGAGTCAACTCTTAGGAGAGTGGGACACTGGATTACTATTAAAAATTAATGTGATGCAATTCATCTAGTTTTGCCTATAGTCTCAGTGTTAGTACAGACATGAACTGTACAATATATTTGGCAGTCCTTGACCAAGATTCTTTAATAATGCATGGAATGATCTATGTTACAAAGATTGCAGAACTAACCAAAATTTCCAGGATGCTCATATGCTACAAAATAAGAGATGCTTAGATGGAACAAAGTTTTGAGATACCAGATGCAGTGTGGAGAATAAATGCAACCGCTCTAGTTTTTTCCTGGCTACCTCTCTGAAAATCCTTGGTTAATAGTACTGCAATTAGCTTTCAATTGTTGAAAGCAGAGGGCAGGAAAGGAGATAAAGACAAAAGCTCTTTGCTTTTTATTATTTATTCTTTTTAATTAATATATTTTTTATATATATATTTGCTGCCTTCAGATGGGAATGTTCTTAGTCAGCATCAAATTTAGGAATATGAGTTCATTAGTGATGATAAATTTGTGAAGCACCTAATGACTGTTTTGAACATTACAATTGAGACATATCTTTTCCGGCACATGGCAAACCTCTTACTCTCTTTTAAAAAAGAATCAGTTAGATCTTTCCTGACTTGCAGTGTTATGCTGGACAGGTTTACTGACTATTAAATCTTCTGCATCAGTCACCAAGTCATAAAACATTTGATAGGAGGTAGATCTCAACTTCTGCTTCTCCTTAATTTTCTCCTTCTTACCTTCTTACAACACAATGTTTATGAAGCCTCGTCATTGCTTTTTCCTCAAAGTGATATGAATTAATAGTTTGTGACTTATTTTTCTGAAAAAAAAAAAAATAAAAAATCAGTGGATTGATTATTCTTTTCTATTTAAGTTGTAATGTGAGAAATATAAAAGACTGAAACCTCCATAAATATATGAGGAATCAAAAGAGACATGAAAATTTCAAAACCATCACTATTTGTGGCATAGTGTCATAGTTTAACCCCAGCTGGTAAATGATCTACTGCACTCCCCCACCAAAGGGATAGAGGAGAGATCTGAAAAAGTGAAAAAGCTCTTAAGCTGAGATAAAGGCAGCTTAATGGTAGAGCAAAAAGGCGCACACACAAAGCAAAGCAAAACAAGGAGTTAATTCACAAATTCCCATGGATGGGCTGGTGTTCAGCCATCTTGGAGAGCAGGGCTCCATTACATGTAATAGTGTCTTGAGAAGACAAATTCCATCACTCCAAATGTCCCCTGCTTCCTTCTTCTGCACCCAGCTTTCAATGCTGAACATGAGACCACATGGTCTGGGACATCCCTTTGATCAGTTGGGCTCAGCTGTCCCGCCTGTGGCCCCTCCCAGCTTCTTGTGTACCCCAGACTTTTCAATGTCAGGGCAGTAGGAGAAGAAAAAATCAACCTTGACTCTGTGTCAGTACTACTCAGTGATATCTAAAACATCCCAGAATTGTCAACACAATTTTCAGCCCAAAACATGGTCCCATAACAGCTACTGAGAAGAATACTAACTCTACTCCAGTCAAAACCAGCACACATAGTAAAAGATGGATGTTCTAAAGTAAAAGTTGATTATTCTCTCTGTCTTATAAATCCTAGGGTATTGTCCATTAAAACCATTAAAAAGACCATCAAACCCTCAATTTTTTATTTTCAATGAAATTATATTGGCTTTTTCCATTTTTTAGGAAGAAGCTATTCTCAGGTTTAAAAACCCTTGGAAGATGGGTGTCTCTTTTGTTTTGTTTTGCTATTTTTGCGTTGTTTTGTTTTTTTTTCTTCCTGCCAATTCAAAATATTTTTCTATTTTTTTTTTTCTTTTTTGGTTTGGAAATTTAGGAAGTCAAACAAGAAAATCTTTCTTCAGGATTTCTACATTCATTTAGAGGAAAACTAATGTAAATAGAGGCTTCAACTCTCAAAGCAGCTACATCTGCCTGACTGAAAACTGATTCCAGTAAGTTTTCTTACTCCTTTTATGAGTGCATCTGGCAGTAAGAAAACATAGTTATAAATTTTTAGTTGTTTGTTTTATATGTGAAAAATAAAAGTAATATGAAGGAATAAAAAAAAATAAATATCTATTGAGCACTATCATAAGGCATCAAACATAAGGCATGTTAATATATAAACCTTTGAACAATATAGAAAGTAAATCCAGCTCCAGAATATCCATGCTATTCATAAATTCTGATTTTCCAATGTGTATGTTCATAATTGCTGAAACAATTTAATATTAAAATAAAAAAAAAATATTGTTTGAACTATTTGAGGATTCAAATTGAAATGAAAACCAAATTACCAACCTTTTAGAGACATTAGCTGACAACACTGAAAATACAGAAATGGGTTCTGGATTTCTTAATTTAAAATAATTATAGATTAGAAAAGAAGATCTATAAGAATTAAGTTTCTTAAAGTATATAATTTAGAAATCATCTTAAAATACAGAAGTAATTTGTGCTTCAGGGCATCTAAGAGCTGAAAACTAGGGTTCACTTAGAATTTCAGTTAAAGCTGTTAAAATTTAACTCACTAAAAGAACCCTTTTTAAATTTGCACTCAATTTTTTTCCTCCCCTCTCAGGACTTCCTCTGTAGGTACATGCTCACACACCCATACATGCACACTTGTATCCAGAGTCATGATTTAGCTACAGCCAACAATTCAATGCATTTTCTTTTGGATGTTGTGCATCAGCTTCAAAAAATTCAAAATATTGACATATACTTTTCCTCTTCAGAACTCATTCCTTTTAAAACCACTGAAATGTGATCTTCCATTGTGCTACCTTTAGAAGCATCAAAACACACAAAGAAAAAAACCCCACATTATTAAACCTGCCTTTAAAATATCATGACAAAATATAATAATGAAAAAGTTATCTGAAAGCACAAATGTCAGGGATTTAAAAAGTGTTGAATTTGGCTAATAGTTCCTTAGGATATATGGAAGTTAAAATGATGGCTTGTAGAAATATTTTTGTGCTAAACTTAATTATCGTTATGGGTCCTTTTGAATTTGAAATATTCTGTTCTATTTTGTTCTGTTCTAGTTTAGAATTCTAGTTTATTCTGTCTATGTAACAGAGTTAAAATATTTTGTAATTATTGGAGTAGAAATTAATTGTGACAACATTGGAAGAAGTTATCAAAATTCTGGGTACATAGCTTCAAAATTAATTATTCATAACCTATTAAACAGAGCTAGAGACTATTTGGAAATGTTGTTGCAGGTAATAAAGAAGATTAATGATTATAAAAGAAAAATATGCTAGTTTGGTAAAAATTATATCTCACCTGAGTGGCTAGTAGAATTTTCTATTCTTCTAGACTTACCTTTTAACTACAAATTTATCAGAGAAACTGTTATTCTAAGTGTTCATAAAATCTATGATTGCTAATGTTTTCTAAGATGTTGATTTTTTAGGGTTGTCCCCTGAAAGTCCAAACCTAAATTTAAAGTAGCTGACAAATCCACAAATGAAAAATCCAACAAAAAACAATATATGAGCTATCTTTATTACTAGAATCATAATTAATTCTGAAATTAGACAAGCATTCTCACACTTGCCATTCTGCAAGACAGAAACAAGGTGAATGTCAGTTCTTCTGATAACACCTGGAGAAAGAAGTTAAACAAGTAATTATTTAATAAGCTTTTTATCTTTAAAATGTCTTATTTACATATTATTTAATTAGGTATAGATAGTACACATCCCCTGCAATTAACTTATGATACTATATTATGTTAGCTTAAGAGTTTTTTATTAGTATTTGCATTAAAGTGGCATTAAATTACACCAGCATTCAACAAGCACACTTAAAAAAATTCTAATGCTTAAAGAACTATCCTTATAAAATAACTTATGTATTCCAAGTATTAAAACAACCTTTTCCTCTACTTAGTCAAAACACATTTCAGTCCTAGAAAATACATGTATCACATTTTCATCCCCCTAACTCATTTTCAAAAAACCCAAACACTTTCTGTGCCAAGCATAAAATCCCTTGCCATTGAGTTTGTCATAACTTAAAAAAGTTTATTTCCAAGCTACAAACCAAAATTCTTTCCTTACATTTAAGTTTACTTTCTTTACTGTTAAGATAACAGTAGATGCAAAAGGACATACACGGTATCTGACTTCATCTATTGTCAAGCTACATCATTATTCTTGTCACTGGAGTGGGATACAGTGGAAAAAGAAATCTGTCATCCCCTAAATTTCCAATGCCATTATTTTCATACCCAAATTCTCCCTTTCTGGGGTATTTCTAATTTGAAACAACATGATTTTAGTTGGTGAAATTCAATGAGAGTATAAATTTGTGTAATGGCTGAAGATGCAGAAATAAGGTCATTAGCATATAGATGCAATAAATTTTACATCAAGGGCAAATCAGCTTTCAGATGGCTGTTTCACCCTGTTAAAACATTCTCTCCAGAATCCAGATTACTCAATATTCTTGACACTTAATCAAGGTTGGCCAGCATACAGCAAGCAAGCCTAAGTGAAATATGCATCCCAGCAATATTTTAGCGTACACTATCTTCGGACACCTTTGGGTTTTCAATCTCTCAGCTTTTCCAGGTTAGAAGGAGTATTTGATCATTTTCAGCAGATTTCCATAACACTATTTTTAAAAAGAAATACTTTCATAGTAAATTAAATAAGGTATAGCATTAGGTTCAGACAGAATATCAAAGATGGAGCACAATGTGTCAAGGAATAACAATTTTAAAAAACAAAGTGAAAGAAGATCCTGTACATCATGTGGAAATAAATTCCTTTGAACTAAAACAAAAAAAGGAAGAAGAAGCAAGGGAAGAAAATAAGAGTTTCATAATGTCCAGGTAAAAGACAATATGATTGTGACCACATAAAATATTTCTGATCACAACATGAACTAGAAATCAAGCTAAAACTCCATTGATGAAACCTGCCTGAGGTATACCTAAAATTAGTGTTACACAGAGACATCATTCATTGTCATGCCTTTTCATCACAAAAATAGTGTATAGAGCTGAGACTTTTGATAGGGTGGTGTAACTATGTTTATGTAGTTCAGCATTGTATAAAGATGATAACATAGTTCCCTGCATCAATGTAGTATTAATACTACTTAATTTACATTGAGAAGAAGATAATTTCATGACCATCAAGGTGCGTCTCTTGCTGTCCTTTCTCTATGTTTTCACTCAACTCTACAGCCTTTCTAGTTTTAATTTTCCTTACAGATCTTTGGTGCAGTGTGCCTGTATTTTGCTCAGTCAGACCAGAGAAGTTCCTGCTCCTCATTTCCTTTTCCCCACTTCAGAACAATTCCTGAGAGGAAAAGGAACTTGTGTACCATTTTGCTGCCAAAGGTCAGAATTTTGGGTCAATGCAATGGTCAAACATATGGTGAAAGCAATGGTCAGCCAAGCATCAGGCTGTAGAGAGAGTAGATTTTAATTGTGCTAGCAATAGTTTGGTCTGAAATGTTAAACATGGACAGATGAGTCAGTCATTATTCACCAGCATTTTCCCCTAATGTCTGCATACCACACACAGGAAATTCCACTATATCAAAGTTTTAATATTTAAAAAAATACTGCTACTCCAAAATATGTCTAAAAGAGAAAAAAATTCAGTCAAATTTTTTCACTGCTTCTCAAAGCTAATAAAAATTATTACCAAAATTCTCAATAAAATTTTAGACATAAAAAGTCAATGAAAAGTTATATCTGTTCCACAAGTCAAGAAGACTGTTTAAAAGCCTGGAGTTAAGAAGAAAACTTAAAATCTCATTTAATTTCTTTCAAAGATAAAGGTGGTGTTTCTTTAACAAAACTGGTTTCTGTTTTCACTTTTGGACTCCCATCCAAGTGCATTAGGTCTACAGGATCCAGAACTTAAATTCTTCTGACAAAATTTGATTTTATATTGAAAGGATCTTGCTTAGAATAAGATAAAGATGGTGCCTCACATAAATATTTAAATTGCGCTTAAAATTTACTGATTTCACCACACCAATCCTTTCCAATATGGAGATCCATTATAAGGCTCCTAAAACATCTCATATTTCAGTGAGCAGAAAGGGAAATAAGTGTAGGAAGCAGACATTCAAAATCCTCAGCATGAAAAGGAGTGCAGAAATGGTTGTAGATGAAGCTAAGCCCTCATTATTAGTTTCTATCTCAGACAATTTTCAGATTGAATTTATGAATCCTGAGGTTACATACTTAATTTTCTTGTGTTTTGATCCAGTCAACTTACTAAGAGAGTCTTGCAAAGGAAAAGAATCTTTCCACCACGAAGTACTTGATTCCTGTAAATAGTTGTTAACCAAAAAATACCCTCAAACCCAAGCAAAGACCTCGTGTTTTGTCCCACACAACTATAACCAAATCTTTCTGAAGCATTCATAAATTCCAGTACTTTGCTATTAGGAACTATTATTGTGACTGCAGACAGCAGTTGTCTTCAGACATGGCCTTGTGAGTGTTTTGCAGCAAATCATGCTGAAAATATTTTACTGCAGCAATGTGTGTAATTCATGGTTTAATTTTGGAAGATAAAGGTGAAAAAATGTAACTCCTCTACTCATAAACAGTATTTCAGCTGTTATCCCACTGATGTTTCAAGTATTTTCATGTAAATTTATATTTAGATTTTGAACAACAGAAAATATCTTCACAGATGGCATAGGTTTCCTATTTCCTTCACCTTGTTTACAGTAAGATCTTAGCTTTTGACATAAAAGCTTAATTACTCTAGAAATCACATGCATATTTGCAAGTGATTTAAAACATTTCAGCAAGTATTGTCATGCTGAAGTGCAGAGCATCATATTTCTCAAAAGTCTAACAGGTAGTCCTTTCAGGGAACAGATCTATTATCCTTATCTCAGCTGAGTTAGCATCAACAAATCTTTTAGAACACAACCAAGATCTTTTAGATCTTCTATCATTTAATGGAATCTGTCACCCAGACTTACATACTTACGATCCCTGTAAAAATCATAATTCCTAGTGTCAAAGACAGCAGACATAAAAACTAAGTTGTTTAAGTAAAGACATCACCCAGAGCAGGAAAGTCTGAAATAAAAAGAATGGGACATATTCTTGCAATTCAGCCATCCTGCTCTGCCCTCTGCAGCTCTCAGATGTCATATTCTGGGCAGTTTTCTCCCGGGTGAAAATTTGTACCAGGCTAAGGAAGCAATTTCCAGAGATATCTGAGTACCCCAGGGGATCCCAAGAGGGCTAAAGGACAGAGTTCCACGGAACCTGTAGGACACCTGAACTGATAGGTGGGAGGAGTAATCCATGGCATTTACAAGAGTGATTACAGATATATTACATTACTATGTAATGCAAGAGAGAATTTTTTCAGCTAAGAAAACTAGAAGGTAAATAACAGGATTTGCGATGCAAAAGCCACTTTCATTCCCTCCAATCTGCAAAAATACTGTTGGTATTGGTAATATAATATTGGTAATATTGTTGTTCAAAACTCTTAGCTCATCTCCACGTGGAAACTTAGGGAATTGCTTGAAATAAACAGAAAATTCTGACTCATGGCCCAAAAAAGCCGATTAATAGCTACTTGTGCTCAACAATTTAAGAGTGCATTTGTCTGCAGACATATTTTCATAGATACTTGCAAAATTGCCTGGGGAAAAGAAAAAATATAACCTAGGATGTGGGGGTTTTTTTGTGTAAACAATGGCTCAAAAAAATTACATGTAAAAATTTTTTTCTATGCATTTTTCAGAAGATTGAGTTCTGTCTTAATGCCTGCATCCTACCTGTATTCTGGCTCAATCAGCTTTAAAGGAAGGTTTACAAAGTCTACCTTCCCTCATGCTGACCAAATTTTATAGCTTAAAATAAGGCTTCTGAAAAGATACAAGAGGTTTTTGAGAGACTGTTGCTTATAGTGATGATTTTTTCCCCTTATACAAATGCATAAAACATACTCTTTCTATTGTTTCCATAACATTTGTCCTAGTATTCCTGCTGGTTTTGTCTGCTTAAATCTTTCCCTCTTTTAATTTTTTTTTTCAATTAGTCATTCATCTGAGAAATATTTTTTAGCTTCCAGCATCAGATTTGAGGCCAGCAACAATTTAAAATCAACAATTTACTTTTCTTACTGGAAGAAAACTGATAAAGAGGTCAAATGTCAGTTGCTGAGCATGGTAGTAACATACCCAGCATCAATCCAAAGACCCCAAACACCATAATATTCCAGTTCAAGAATGATAGATTCAACATGAGTTCCTCTTGTTGTAGAAAACCCATCTTAAGGCTGACAATAGAATTATAATAGCTGAATGGAACTGTGGGAGAAGAATTTGCTCCTCAGTAATTCTCTTAAATCAAACAAAAACCTGAATAAAATATTTACACGTAGTAAATGTGTGTGGTCAGAAGGTTACAACAATTTCGCTTATTACTCCCCCTCTCACTGATTGAGTAATGGTGCAAAGAAATCCCTTTTGTCTTACAATAATTTCACCTTAAGAGAAGTGCAGATTTCAATAATAAACTATTTGAGATTAGTTTTTGTACCTGATTTAAAAGCAAAACTCATTGACTCAGGATCTTGTATGATCTTGGGAAATCTCTTCATTTCTATGTGTGCTTGTATTTTTGTCTATAGAAGGGAAACATGGTTACCATTTTCAAGGACTCCAATACAGAAAAGAATGAATTGTGTTATATGTGTGTTACATAAACAATAAAAATTCTTACTTAGTCTCACACTAATTCTTACACTCCATGTGTGATCAGTGCAAAATTTTATGAAAAAAAGAGGATTTATATTTTATATTTAGTCAATGATGTGTTCTATAAGTCTTTAAAAATTACCATGATTATCTTTTCTGCAATTAGGAAGATAAATACATTTAATTAGAAAATGTAAATGTAATAATTTTCTATGAAGAAATAAGTTTTGCCCTCTTTTACTAGAATTACAAGAAATATTAATATTAATGTCAGTGCTTAAAGATATATAAGGACATGTTTTGGTTTCTGAGAGATTATTTGAGACATGAGAGAGTTGATTTGCATAGGATTTTATATCAGCCTTCTATGTTTGAACTGTCACTTCTTTTTCTGATTATTAGTATGTGTAATTGCCATACTTATTACATATTGATGTTATTGATCAGCTAAATATATTAGACAATATAACTTGATGACATGTTCCACAAATACTTACAATGACTTTTTCCACAGAATGCACTGCCTGTACCTTCATATTGACTTTTTAAACTTCTTTAAAAACCTGGTTTTAAACTTTTTTGGTTTGGTTTGTGTTTTTGTTTTTGGTTTGATTATTTTTTTTTTCCAGAGGGATCAGTTACAGAAAGACATGAAGATGTAGAATCTGGAAAAAAATATTCTATTTTAATTTTTGTATATCTGAGCTTGGTATTGTTGTTTCTGAGAACATAAATTGTCATAAAGAAGATTCTCTGCTATACTGTTTCCCTCTTTCATAAAGGTTATATTTAGAATAAGACACATGGAAATAACTTAAAGATTTTAAATCCTTTCACAGAAAATATAGAAGTCTTTCAACTATAGACCTCTAATTGTACAAGATTAATGTTAAAGTATGATGTAGTTTTCAGCTTTTCTTACTAGTTAGGAAAAGTACTGGGTTTTATATATAGAAATATTTTTGTGTGTTTCTTTTATATTTGTTTTCTCTCATAATTCAGGAAGGTTATAGGGAGTAATTTCTAATGAGAGTGTAAAGTCCAGAGATTCATAGTTTGAGTATTCTAACCAGTTTACATTTTATTTAAGCGAAAAAAAAAAATAAAAAAAAAGGAAAACCACAGATCTATAGGCAGTTTTGCTCCCAGTGAAATATTGAAGTAATAAGAAGTAATTATTTATAATTTTTTTTTGCTAGGAAAAAAGTAGGTTATTATTAACTCAATTAGAATATTAATTCTTAGGCTTCAATTTTGTTACCTAAGGTAGAACCCATTGCAAAATAATTTATTCTTATGAAAAATGTATGTTGGAAAATGCATATCTTACAAACATGTTTTTGCTCAATTCTTCAGCTGGGCTTGGAAGATAAAAGTCTGCCATTTTCTAATAGCTGTGAACCTTTACTCTTATAAAGGTCTACAGTTTTTTCTGATCATCTCTTTATGAAAAGAAATTGACAGTTATTTTGAATGCTTTTGATCCGATGTTTTTTCCAAGTTACTAACAGCAGGAGACAATCCGCTTCTAGTGAGGAAAAATAAGTAGGTAAGTAAACAAATAAATAGAAATTTAGTATTCACTCATTACTAATAATATCATGTCCCTTCTCGCTAAGTGTGCAGTTCTCTAATAGTTTTCCTTACAAAAATTATTATGCACAGTTATTGGAAGAATGAGCATAGTGGATGTTTCATCTCTCCAGCCGTCTTCCGCTCCCCAGAAGCAGATAAGAACAGATACACAGGGAATTACAAAGGAAGTAGTTCAAGCCACACAGTACATCTGGAATAAGCAGAACAAAGAACTATGTCTATGGGTTCTTCAAATTCATCGTATTTAGCCACCAATGAACATACTTATGAATGTACTGTGCATAATTTTGCATAACTTCTCCTTGAAAAATATTATTTAAAATTTATGGTTTGCACGATGATCTTTGTCATTAAGTCAGTCTCTCTTCAAGCCTTTTTTTCTTGTTTGTTTAAACATTGTTGTTTGCAAAATTTATAAGTATTCACTTTTCTTTCATTGACAAGTAAGAATGGTTGCTAATTCTGAATTCAGTGTCTCCATACCATTCAGATGTTTCATACCTGCCATTGCTTGCCTCAGTACATTTCTCTTAGGATAAAATATTCACATTACTTATTGCACTAAATGATTAATTTCTGTCATGAAAATTTTCAGCTATGGAGTAAAATAGACTAAGGGGAGAAAAAAACTATATATTGAAGGGATTTCTGAATGAAAATATCAACTTGGGATTTCCAGAACCACCCAGTCAGGAAAGAATGGAAAAATATTTCAAACAAATAGAAAACAAACTAACCAACCAGACAAACAAACAAAAAAAGGCTACCCAGAAAATCTCATCTAGGTGAACTAGATGCATAGAAAAAAACTTTCACATGACTATTCCTCCCTACCACCAGCTTTTCTCATCTTGTTCTCAAAGAGGGCCTCACTAACCCAGAGGAAGCAGGAATAAATTGGGAAAGATCACAGATCCTGAAATGTGTAAAACTCTCTCACCTGTTTGTAAATGCCATTAAACAGAATATAACACATTTTGAGTAGAGTGCTTAATGGAGTATGCAATCAAGATACTCAAAATCTTTTCTGTAGCAAACTGTCCCTAATCAAGTAAAGTAGCATAAATTATTTTCATGATTCAGTTCTATGGAAAAATAAAAAATATTTTATTGCAATTGATTGACCTTTTCCTAGAGTACCACAAAGAATAGGTCTTCATTTGTAGACCATGGGTAAAGAATGTTCTCATGTACAATCAAGGAATCAAAATATAGCAATGAGAAGAGAAGGAGGCAAACGATTGTGAGTTTATGATGATTCCTGAAAAACTTAATCATTAAGTATACACAAATGAATAACAAGGATCAAGTATCACAGAGTATTTTCAATAAGAATAACAAGGTGTACAAATTAAGAAGGAAAAATCTAGTTCTGTTAAGAGAAGATGACAACTGCATGTCAAAAGAAAAGAAAGCAGCATAATCCAATCACTTTTCATTTAGTCTAACAGAATCAAAAGTGCACATGTGAAATTTAGTGTTCCTTTTCTCTTTTTTGTAAGAAGAGAATAACAATACATGCATATCACTGCATAATTTTCTTTATTTTGCATGAGGACAGGAATAATATTAATATTTGACTTTCACTGGGGAAGAAAAGGTTCAACATTTAAATATTACTACAAAGTATGAAAATAAAATACAGACATGATAAAAAAATCCACAGCAGTACTTTGTTTATGAAAAGATACATCTGGAAGAAACAGGTTGTATTAATTCTCCTGATGATAACAGCCCATCTGAAACCTGATTTTTTAATCTTATAATGTTATTTTTAAGGCAACGATGAATAGCTAGGGTAACTTCTATGTTTAGATAATTAAATGGCCAGTTCCTTAATTCCATTAGAGCGTTATTTTAGTTTTGCTCCTCAAGACATTCTGTTATTCAGTGCTCTTTGGAAACCAGGCTATGAAATTACAAAATGTTTGGGTGGCTTTCCAGATTGGTTTTTCCTAGCTGATATGATCTCAATTTTGAGAAAAGTTCATTTTTATTTGAAAAGATAGATCAATTAATTAGAATGTCATAGCCTGGCTTTTTACCTGGTACATCAGGGGAAGCTACAAGAAAAATGGTGAGTGTTTTTATCCAGAAATGGAATAAATCAGCAAATATCAAAATATCATTAATTCCTTCAGACACAAATAAAATAAATTCACTTACTATAAGATGAACTCCAGGATTTTCCATTTCTTTTGGGAATGTAAACCAAGAAAAATTGGGGTTATTAATGGAAATGTAATCTGGATTAAGAGCAATATATCTAATGCATTTAGACAAGAAAAGTTTGAGAAATATGCAAGACATGTACTTGACTTCTGTACAGAAATTAGTTCCATAATATTGGTCCAAACCAGCTGACTGAAATAATCTATATCACCACTATAACAGTACAGCCATCATTTCGATAAAAAGTCCATAGAGAAACTGAAAATACACTGAAAATTTTCATCAAAATATTTAAATAAATTTTAATGTTAGGTTAACATATCCTTGCTTGCCTAAAGAATGAAATTTCTTACATCTATAAGCTCTAAAAGAACGTATATAGAGTACATTTACATAGATAGCTCAATAGATTTCCAATGAACAAGAAACATATTTCAATTCCTTCCATCAAAATGAAAAACTGAGTGTGGTTGATTAACAACAAATTTCTATTGCACAGTCTATATCAATAAATGTTGATGGCAACTTTCTTTTTCTTTCCTATTGCATTACATTCATTTTTTCCCTTCCTATATTTTCCTTTTGAAATAGAGTAAAACTTGCCTATGCGCTTTTCTGCACTCACATCATTATAAAACAGTTAATAAAATATAATTTCTCTTTGGTCAGTTTGAAAATCTAGAACTAATAGGACTGAAGGTAAAAAAGCTAACCATAAGATATGTACTGTTCAGTACAATTTGAGAAATTAATGATATCAGAAGTCAAACAGTCATTCAATGGATAAGGAATTGATTGGATGGATTCTGTGTCGAGGTGGAGGTTGGTGATGTGTGGTATCCCTCAACTCTCTGTCCTGGGGATGATGCTCTTCAGTACCTAAGCCAATAACACAGACAGCAGATCAAGGACACTCTCATCAGGTTTGCAGATGACTCCAAGCAGTTGACACAACAGAAGGATGGGATGACACCCACACGGACCTGGACAAACTTGAGAAATGAGCCCACAAGAAATTCAACAAGCTCAAGTGCAGATGCTGCATCTGGGTTAAAGCAATCCCAGATCTGAATACAGACCGGGAGAAGAAGATAATGAGAGCAGTCCTGTGGAGAAGGACTTGGGAACTGTGGATGAAAAGATGAACCATACACCACCAAGTCAACGGTGCAGACTTAAAACCCAGAACGTCAGCCACATCCTGGGCTTCATGAAAAGACACACAGACAGCAGCTCAAGGAAGCAATTCTCTCTCTCTAGTCTGATTCCAGGTCTGGGTTCTCCTGGAACCCAGGACACAAGGTTCCAGCACAAGAAATATGTACACCTGTTAGAGTGGGTCCAGAAGAGAGCCTCAAAGATGATCTGGAGCCTGTAGCATATCTCCTATGAAAAAGACCTTATTAGGGCCTTTCATTACCTAAAAGTGGATTATAAAAAAGAGAAAGAAGGACTATTTTTATGGACAGAAAGTGACAGAACAAGGGGAAATGCCTGGAAATTGAAAGAGGGTGGGCTTAGATCACATATTAGGAAGAAATTCTTTACAGTGAGGGTGGTGAAGCACTGGACCAGGTTGCCTAGATAGTCTGTGGCTGTTCCATCTCTTGAACTGTTTAAGGACAGGATGGCGGGAACCCTGAGAGTCCTGACCTACTGAATGGCATTCCTGCCCCTGGTAAAGGGGCTGGAAACAGATAGTCTTTAAGGTCTCTTCCAACCTAGATCATTCTATGATTCTATGAAACATAATAAATCAATAAGTGTTAGAGTAAGCAAATCTATGTATCACACTGATACAGACAAGACTTGAGTTTTATTGCTGGTAAAATATCTACGAGTACCTGTATACAGAACCAAGGTTACGGTGAACAAGGTGAAGATGATGGACTGTGTTTTTAAAGGAATAGTATATAAATCCAGAAAGGTATTTGTACACTGCAGTATTTATATGTCACATTGAGTAGTGTATGTAATGCTGAAATTATAAAGCAAAAAATACAGTGCTTATGCTTGAAAGTGACAGGTACTAAAGATTTATAAGAGGTTGAAGAAACTGATTCTACTTTGATAGACAAAATGTTCAAAATTGTGTTGTTAAATTATGAAGCACAACGATGAAAAGATTCAACTTTTGAAAAACACTGAAAATGCATCTATATATAAATATATATAATTATGTGTATGACCCTGAATGTGATGATTTTACTATCTACCAGCTCCAGACATTTACTATCTATCATCTTTTCTTTTTCACACTATTTCAATCTCAGTTCAGCCTTAAAAACTATGTTCAACTATTGATCCACATTGGCCCAAAATGAGAATTAATCAATTCATCTAGCTTGTCTGTTAGAAGTCTTGCATTTAGATGCAATTCATTTTATGCTTTTTTTTTTATTTATTTTTGCCTCTATATGTCCTGTGTAGTGACACCTTATAAGGAGACAGAAAAGTGATATATGAAATTATATTCCGTAGTAAAACTCAGCAGTCTTATCATTACCTAATTTTTGTAGTACAGAAGATGATAGTATCAGATTAATACAGAATATTAAAAAACATACAATATAAGTTAGCATATAAATATAATTTAGTTAGATAATGATATCAAAATAGCATTAGAAATATAGATATATCTATAAGTTCTATGAAAAACTTTATTAACATTAAAGTAAATCATAATCTTCATGAGAGACTCGTGAAGAGAGAGATGAAATATTTATTTCAGATGTTTTATTTACATAGAAGTGTGAAATTTTTTGCTTTTAAGTATATCAGTTCATGGAGTGAAAATTAAGGGGTTCCCAAAGTATTACTTCTGGATATATTCACTGAGCAGTTTTTAGAGCACATAGTGAAGTATCACATATATGAAAAGAAGCTGCATACATTTCAATTTCAGATTTCCTTTAGTTCAAGCTATTTCTTTAGATTTTTAAGACCTTAGGATTTCTTATTTTTTGCTGAGCATTTTAGAACTGTATGAACATATTTAGAACAATATGCATAGTTACAGTGCTATATAACTAAATTATAAATTACATTTTTTTTACTAAGTAATGGAACATGAAATGCCTATATTAGATAGTTTCATGTATTTTTAACTGCAAAATGAGAAATCTAGCAAATAAAAGTTGAAAAATGAGAAACAGTCTTTCTCCCATAAGAGGAAAAAGGAACAGATCCTTGCCCTTTTCATTTTTTTCACTGATGTGACACCAAGGGCTTAGCCAATGTCTTGAGGGGTAATGCAATGCAGAAAAAAAATCCTTGAACATACAGTTGTTGAATCAATCAAAGCCTCACATCCTGTCACTAATGAGATTATTGTCTGGAACAAAAATTTTTTTTTCTTCTTTTAAAAGTGATGTAACCCACTTCATTGCAGTCACCTTGATCTTATCTCTTAGCAGATAGTGTAGTTGGGTGAAGTCAAGGGCTGACAGGAGCATGTTTCTTTGGTGACTACTATCTGGGAATTTGGGACCAGTGGAAAAGACAGTTTTCTAGATCTTGGAGATCTTCTGCTGCTCTGAATGATCAAAATGTGTTGAAATGGGAGTGTACACACACACACCAACTTTGATATTTAGGTATAAAAGTTACAGAATCACAGAATTGTGAGTTTGGAAGGTACTCCTAGAAGCCATCTAGTGTAGCCCCCCTGTTCAAGCACCTAGAACTGGGTGCTCAGAACCATGTCTAAACTGCTTCTGACTACCTTCAAAGTGAGAGATTCCACAGACTCTCTGGACAACCTATGCCAGTGAACAGTCACCCTCAAAGTAAAACTGTTTCCTGACATTCCTGACTCTGTTTTAGTTTGTGGCCATTGCCTCTGGCCCTGTCACTAGGCATCACTGAAAAGAGCCAGGTTCTGTCTTTACAACCTCTTTGAAAGTATTTATGAAGACTGATAAGATCCTTCCTTAGAATTTTCTTCTCCAGGCTGAACTGGCCCAGCCACCTCAGTCTTTCCTCACATATGAGCAGCTTCAGTTCTTTCATCCTCTTTGGACCCTCTCCAGTATATTTATGCCTCCAGGGAGCACAGGACTAGACAAAGACTTCAGATGTGGCCTTATTAGGGCTGAGTAGGGGGGATCACTCCCTGCTTACTTGTTGGAATGGGTCACTCTAAATTAGGGTAGGTGATCCTTGAAAATTAAATCAGGACTGTTATGAACACCTGTTCCTTCCCAGGCCTTATCCTTTTGGACTCTTCCAAGCATACCTTTGAGCCAGCAAAATTTGCTGTCCTGAATTCCAGGGCTGAGCTTGCTCTTCACTCTCTCCCAGTACCATCTCATATTCATGGCAACCCAGGTTTTCAACCTAGACAACCCCAACAAAACCTTCCTTTTTTGTAGAATGATGTACATCAGGGCACCTGTTCTTTGGCTCTTCCATCACTTGAGTAATGATCAGGGATCTTTAGGAAACTCTTGGACTGATGCCCCTCTGCTATATTTGAGTATAATAAAATGAAGGTTTTGTTTCTTTAAATGGTCCTGTTTAATTTACGAAGGTCATCACTTTGTTTTTTTCGGTTTTACCAATACTTTTGTAGTGAAAAAATATTTTCCATCCATTTAGCATTTTTTCCAAGACCCGTACCTTTGCCTGCTTGTCATCAGTCACTGCAGTAGAGTTAGGGGCTTTCCCTCTTTACTATATAAACTATAAAATGTTTCTGATTGCAAAAGACTTTCCATAGGAAGAAGACACTTTGCCAGAAGGTACATCAGGAGACACTAGTGTTAAGTTACTTTGAGTCTTATTACTGCAATAAATTTCTCCTCAACTTCCCAAGTGAGTGCTTCATTCCTGAATATTCCTCCCAGTTCTCTTTTATTCAGAGAACAGCAGAAGTAAATGAGTAAGTCGGCTGAAGATCCTAAACTGACAGGCTTAGTCCCTGATGCTAACCTTTATGAACCCTATAGACTCCTCTTTAAATAACAGCTCCTTAAGGAGACATAACCCAAAGTTATGATCCTTTTTAGAAGGCACTATTTGCCACAGACATCAGAACAAGAGACTCTTTTCTTCAGTGTTTGGGATTGTCTCATGCAATACTATTATCTTAGACTGAAAAAAAATAAACACATTCACCATTTTTTTATCAAATATGTCATCCTAAGTCACTAAAGTGAGGCTTCAAAATATGTAAATAGAAAGCATGTTAGTTACTGCAACTCCCTTTGGCTCTGGCTGACTGGATTGTCTTGGGATTTTTTATTTGGTTAATGTTTGGGGTTTGTTGGTTTTTGGGGGGGTTTGTTTGCTTGTTTGTTTGTTGCAGGGGAGTGGGATTTGGATTTTTTTGTTATAGTCTTTTGTATATACAGAATATATAGAATGGTATGCCTATGTATGGATATCATGTGTCTAGTTTTCAGGCATTCATTTAAGTCTTGTGCATCACTCCATTAAAAACAGTTCTCCTTCATTCATGTTTTCTTATAGAATCACAGGTTTTTGTTCTTGTCAAATATGATTACAGAAAAAATTATTTTAATGAAAATATAATATAGATGGATATAAACATCTTCAGAGTTCACATTTAAAAATTCAAAATGTGTTTAGCTGTATCAAGCAGTAACTAATCTTTAAAGAAGCAAGAGAAATTTCATTTAGTTTGGTATCTGCTTCTAAAGAGGTAAATTACTGTTATTTCTCCATAGTTCATTGAAGGCAACAGTATTTCCTCCATACAGAAACTTTACACATTTGCCATTAATTTAGGCTTTAATAGGACTGTCAAAGTTAGTTCATATAAATTTACTCATGAGCTGGAAACATAAACCTCTGAAATTATATCTTAAGGGTAAAATATTTTCTTTGGATAATCTCTGGTGATCCATAACTGGCATTTTTCCTTTTGCATGAAAACTAACTGAACTCTGTTATATATATTTTTATTTAACATCATCTTAATTTGAGTCAGTGGGTGTTTTTGTCGTAGGCTCTCCTTTAAAGTATAGAGGGAGACATAACATTCCTCTATTAGGGAAACATGATGGTGCTCTGGAATTTTACTGGCTTTCTGTGAATACTTGCAGATAGATCTGAGGTGACCTAAAGGTTCTTACATTCATCCCCTTTCTACAGAAATTTTGTTTCAGATTATTCCGTGCATGCTAAAAAAAATAGTTAATCAATTTAAGGTGAGGACCAAATGGTGAGTGTGCTTCCTCCACAAAATTGAACAGTTTGTGAAGATTTATCTCCAAAGATTTGCCACTAGCATGTCAAAAGCTGGGTAAGAATCAGAGACCAAGGTAAGAGGAGAACCTTGTGGCTGATGTCTTGTACAAGCCAGCTGATCCAGGACTATTGACACAGTCTTCTTGCTCCAGCTACAGAAGGTTTCATGCTCACAGGCTCTTGTCCTGGTGGAGAATTTGAATGAGATCAACATCTGCTGGGAAAGCACAAAAAGCTGTAGGCAGTCCAGAAGACTCCTGGAATGCATGAAGGATAACTTCTAAGGCAAGGTAATAATAATAGACAGCCCTACCAGAGGGGATGCAGCACTGGACCTGTTGGTTACCAAATTAAGTGAGCTAATCAGTGGTGTCAAGTTTGGAGGCTTTGATGATTATGCACTGGTGGATTTTGCAGCTCTGAGGGATATGGGCCAGTCAAAGAGAAAAGTCATGACTCTGAATTTTGGGAAAGCAAACTTCCAGCTCTTCAAGGAGTTAGTCTCTGCTAAACTGCCCTCAGGGGCAAGGAAGTAGGACAAAGCTGACAGATTCTAAGGATGTTTTCCACAGAGTGTAAGAGCTCCTGATCCCCTGGTGTAGGAAATTAGTCAAGGAAACCAAGAGATCAGTATGGTTAAGTCAAGCAAGACCTGCTGGTCAAACTAAAGGGCAGGAAGGGAGGGAAGGTTAAGCGAATTAGGATTGTTCATCCTGGAGAAGAGAAGGCTCCAGGGAGACATTACTGCAATGTTTCAGCACTTAAAGGGGTCCTATAGAAATGAGGACATATTTTTAACAGGGCCTGTTGAGACAGACATACAAGAGCTAATGGGTTTTTAGTGACTGAGAGTCTGTTTAGATTATATATAAGAAAGAAATTCTTTACAATGAGAGTGGTAAAACACTAGAACACGTTGCCCAGAGAGGTGGTGGATTTCCCATGGCTGAACATATTCAAGGCTCTAAGACACCTGATATAGTTGAAGATGTCCCTGCCCATTGCCAGGGGTTGGACTACATAGCCTTTAAAGATCCTTTCCAACACAAACCATTCAATGATTCTATGATGAGATACAATTTTATAAATTGCTATATACATACAGTGACAGAGATCCTAAAATTAATTGCAATAATCAAATCATTCAGCCAAAATCACTATAAAAGTTTCAATTTAGCTAAGTTAAAAATCCATCCATAACTGCGATGAATTAATAAATATATAAAGTCTGAGCTTTTGAGAGAAATTCCTGAAGTAATATTACAAGCTAGTTGAATAATGCTGAAACACTATGGCAATCTCATTTTTCACTGAAATCATAGAAAAAAACAAACATTCTGAGAGGAAAGAATTATTTATTGTTGTCTTCTGTTCTTTGAACATACTGCTTCATATACAGTGTGGTTCTCTGGGGGTGATTATTTTTCTTATTTGTGGCAGACTAAAATGGTCCTGCAATTTTTTACCCACAGTTTCTTATGATGGAAAAAAGCAATTGTTGAGTTTTCCTTCCTAACTCACCCACCCATTCTCTCTTAATTTTCTACTGCCCATGCAACCTTCACTTAAAATAATGATTCAGAGTAGTTGGTGGAGGAGTCAGAGTCTACACAGCTTCAGCAACTGCTATTTATCAAGTATAGTCAGAGGAGAAAAATATATAAGTTTTAAGCAACTTATACTTAAGTACATTTCTTCCAAACTGTTTTTTTTTGGTTTTGTTTGTTTGTTTGTTTTTTGTTTTGTTTTGTTTTGTTTTGTTTTGTTTACAACCAGGTTGAAAATCCCCTGAGGGAACAGGTTGAATGAAGTATGTGTTTAGTTGAATGCAGACTGAAACACTCGCTTTCCCAGTATTTCCCATTGGTACTGCAAGGACAGAGGAGAAGGAATATATCAGGCTGTGCACTGTATGTTATGCAGAAATCCAAGAAATCAAAGGCAATACCATGGAGGTTAGAGATTTGAAAAATCTGAGAAATTTAACATCAGCCTAGTTTGCAAATGTTGCCTGTTTTGGATCAAAACACCTCAAGGTATTATTTATTAAATTTGATGCTCTTCTTGGTGCAATGGAATTATGTGAATGATACTATAGTTATTTTCTGGTTTACCTGCAAGACTTGCCTAGGTTCACTTAGTTAAGATAGTTTTGACAGCATAATGACAGTGAAAGAAGTGTTTGTTTTCAATAATTCATTGTATGTTTCTACTTACATTCCAAGACTACTTTAAATTTATCAACTACATTGAAAAGAGCCCTGAAATGCCTGTAGTTGAAAGTTGTCGTAATCAATACACTGTTGTTGAACTGGTGGCACAAATTAGTCTCCTCATGAGTTTCCATGAGAAGAGAACAATCTGTCTACAAGCCAGCAGTGTGTCCTTGTGGCTGGAAAACCAAAGATATCCTGGGCTGCAAAAGAAAGAGCACTCCCAGGAGGTCAAGGGAGGTGATTCTGCACCTCTTCTCAGCCCTGGTGAGGCCACATCTGGAAAGGTGTGTCCAGTACAAGAGAGACTTGGATCTCCTGGAGTGGATCTAGCTGAGGGCAATGACGATGACTACAGAATGGGAGCATCCCTCTTATGAGGAATGGCTGAGGGATGGGAGCCTGTTCAACCTTGCAAAGAGGTGACTCAGAGAGGGCCTTATCAATGTCTACAAATATCTGAAAGGAAGGGTGTCAAGACAAGGAGCCAGGCTGTTTTCCATAGTACCAAGCAATAGGACAAGAAGCAGTGGTCAGAAACTGATGCGCACGAAGTCCCACATGAATACGAGGAAGAACTTTAAAGTGCAATGACTGAGCACTGGAACAGATTGCCCAGAGGTAGTGGAGTCTCCCTCACTGGAGATATTTAAGAATCCTCTGGACACAATCCTGTGCCAAGTGCTCTAGGATGACCCTGCCAGAGCAGGGAGGTTGGACCAGATGATCCACTGTGGCCGCTTCCAACCTGACCCATTCTGTAATTCTGTGATTCTGTGAGGTCACCAGGTTCCCAGATGAAGAGTAGAAGTTTAGAAACGTTGTGCTGAAATTGTTTTGGAAGGAATAAGCACAGAAAAAATGAGCATGATGCATAAAGAAATTGCCTAAATGCTAGATAATCTGAAACACAGACTTGGAATCTGCCAGAAATCTGCTAAAGAAAGATGAAATTGTGGAGAGCCACAACCAGAAAAATTTCTTGAAGAAAAAGAGTTTTTACTGTGACAGTATGTACCACAGGACATATAATTTATCCCTATTATGATAGCCCATGGGTTGCAAAATAAATACCTATGCAAGGAAAAAAAACAACCAAAACCCTTATTTCCTATATTTCAAGAAAACAAGCATTCTTAAAGTGTGTAGGACTCAGCCATACATATAAAGATTCTTATAAAGACCCATGTATTCCAGTTTGTCAGAGGTGCAGAAGACACACAGCTCTGATCCAAGATTTAGTGGACTGGGTTTTGTTTTTATGAACTTCAATAGGCTGATTATAACAAAAATGGGGACTTTATGGAAATTGTGATTAGCCAGAAAGATGTCAACTGTTATCAACAAAATATTTTTCTCTCTTCATTTACAGAAATTTAATTCAAAAAGATGGAGGAGTGTTGCCTATTGACAGAAAATTACAAAGGTAATGTTATATAGAGAAAATATGCAGGATGTGGCTTCTCTTAAGCTAGATCAGTAACTACTAAAAGAAGTATGATCCAGGGGTCTATGACCATTTCTTTTCGATCTTTGAACTCTTTCTCAAAAAGCTCACTGTTTCTTCAGATTTGAAGATATCTTCTCAATTTCTCTCATAAAAGAAAATGGAAATACTAAGAAATTTTAGGCAAATTGTAAATTTTGATTCTTTAAAATATTTTAGAAATGTTATGTAGTAGCAAGTCCATACTTGATATATCATTCTATTAAGGTTACTCAGGAATATCTTAGATTAGTCCTTTTTTCTAGTATTTTGTTTTGTAGTGTTTTCTATTTGTCTGTTTGTTTGTTTTTAGGTTTTTTCCTACCTCTTGTTTTCTTATGTTTTGCAAATATATTTAGATAAACTAATTTCCACTTTGAGAGAAAACAAATCATGAAGGGCATGTTACTGTGTTTAAGATGATTTTTTTTGCTATTTGGAACTTTCATTGCAAAGGTTCTAAGACTTTTTTCTATGATTTAAGTTTGAAAAAATCCATGGCTTCTCTGCCATTTTTCCATTACAAGACCCATAGTCAAAATCCTTTCAAGTTCTAATAGAAACTGAAAATTTGGAGCAATATGTAATTCCTTGACATTCTCTGACTCTCCTCTTTGTTCCCTTCTTCTCCTCATCTCCTCCATCAATATTTAAGAAGCTCATAAAATGAGAAAGCAAATAATTAAATAGAGTTTCAAAACCAAGTTTCTGCATCTTCCAGCTATTTCTGTTGCAAGAATTTCTATAAACTGAGAATTATAACTGGCATTGTCAGGAATGTAGTTAACCTTCAGACTGAGTTGAAATGGGATTATTTTGTTTCAGCTTGCACATTTCACTCTGATTTATTCCATTCTTAGATTAAATTTAAATATTTATGTTAAATTCATATTTTTATATGCTTTAATGACTGGGGTGATTTTTTACCAAAGATCTCTAAATCTGTGAATACCCTTTTCATACAAGTATCTAAATTTTGTACTAAAATCATTATAAACTGATCTTTCTAGAATCATAGAAATTAAAAATTGAAAATAACAATTGAGATAGATGTGAATTTCACTATCAGTAATGTCCAGATTAGTTCAAAAACCTGCAACGTTTGCTTTTAATTTTCAGACTAAACATGCTGTTCAATTACATTTCACCAAAAATGTGGAAAGTGCACGAAGACCGTTATCCCCACTCTTTGCGCCAGTGGTATTTGGGGATGTTGTTCTTAAAGAGCTGATGGGAGAAGTGAAGACATGAAGCTGTGCTGGTCGATATCCTTCAGTTCACACTGTTCTTCTGTACAGTCAGAAACAACTGAATGCTCTTAAAGTTAAAAGCCTTTCTGAAATTCTTTCTGGTGTACCATAGATCTGCTGTGCTCTCAGGAGCATGTCTGTGCCAAAAAAGCTTAACACAGCTAGACTGTTAGTGACCTAAGTCAGTATTTAGTCAAACTGTACAGATATAGTTCTTTTCATCTTGACTCACAAATCAGTCTGGTTATTTTTACTTATGTTTACTTATATTTACTCACATGTAAATTCCTAACAATTTGTAAATATCTTTTTGGTAGTGTGGTTCCCAGAACTGAATAAGAACAGTTTAAACAACTTTCAAATATCATTATTATTATTATTATTATATCACTATTATTAAAAACTACAAACACTTCATATTACAAATATACCCATCAGCCCCAAGTTTTAAAAATAAATTTTGATTCGGCCTCAAAATCAATTGCAAGATTAATTAATTTTAGATATTTTTAACACAATTATATACTTAGTGCTGAGTTACCTTTGCCTAGTTATCTGTAAGTTATGTACTCAGGTAAAACTTCTTTATGAGAAAAGTCCTCTAAAAATATGCCTTGATATGTCTGGATTTCCTTTTAATATATATCAAATCAAATATGAGGAGAACAGACTAGAAACGAGAAAGTCATAGCAGATAGTTTTATAACGGCCACTACTATTGTGAAACAGAGCACTCAGGAAACATCTACAAAGGTATTTTGCTAAGGCATTTTTAACACCTTTCAAATTAATATGTTTAGGTTATGACAATTGTGAAATCTCTTTGACTCAAAGAACACTTCAGTGACGTTTGGAATTTATGCCATGAGCCTGGCATAAATTAATTTTTCGATGTATCAGCTCTACAGTCAAGCTGCAGACAGTTTCAAGAAGTGTCTGGCAATGCAATGAGTCTTCCAAATCTCCTTTTGGAAGTCCTTTAAAAAAATTTAAATAAAAGACATTTTCTCTTTGTTCAAGAAAATCATATTTTTGTGACTCACCAGTGCATTATATGTATTCTGCTTAATAGGCCTTTAAATAGGCCTAGGGTTTTTGAAAAAATCACGAGGTACTCAAAAACTAGGTATAATGTTATTTGAAGTGGACATTTATATGAGTCCTGTTGTTACTACCTTTATGTTTCCAAGATGTAGGGAAGAGATTAAGCTGATCACCCTCTTTCTCAAGGGACCCACTGTGGTACTTCTATTCCAAACGTTTTGGAAAGTGTCACAGCACCAGCTGATCAATGGGCAAATCCCAGCTGTGAGGGAGAGTCCCACAGGTCAATATGATGTACAGCAATCCTCTGCAAGCAGTTAGCCTGAGGAGCGCTGCTACGGAAGCATGGCAAAGATACAACTATTAAGCCTGACACTACCAGAACTGTTGGAAACTGCAATAAATATTGACAATGTTTCTTTAAGCATATAAGCTGATTACTCTTGAAGAAGGGTTTGTTGCAAGGCAGTGGAGGTACAAATGGAACAAGTCTGTGAAAGTGAGATAGAACGGTACATTACATTCTGGGAACAGTAAAGCTCAGATAGTCTTAACACCACTAAGATCACCAAACAGAGGCTTCAAGATAAAGAACATTAAAACCACATATATTTGAAATTAATATTAGCTTGAGGATTTCTGAAATAGTCAGGTCACAGATCTTCTGATGTTCAGTATTCTATCAGAAAGGAAGAGATAATTGCTTTGAACATTATTCAGTGTATGATAGAAATGGTGCTTCTTGTTCTTTTCACAAGTTGCTGTAGATCAAAAACAACACTATTAAAGCTGATGAAGTTAAACACTGATGAAAACAAAAACTTTTTAATGAGAATCCAGCCCAAATTACTGAGGTTTTACAGAACCTTTATTGTATGTCAGTACCTAGAAAATACAAACAAATTTAAACTTGACAAAATAAGTGACAGGAGAGAAAGTGTTTATGGAGCATGTAGTACAAAAGGCTGTGTCATTCCTGCCTATTGATGTACACTGGAAGCAAAGCTGAAGGGGGAGTTTTCAAAAATGGCATTTTCTCAGAGTTTAATGTAAAGCACAATCTCAGAGATGGAAATAAAAAAAACATGTCAAGATGTTCTGTTCTGCATTTAAGCTGATCCATCAAGGTACTTACTGTTCCTGGAATTACAGATGGGGATTTCTTTCTTTAGAAAAAATATAGTTTGAATATTAGAAATATCATAGTAATTTATTTGAAATGTAATTAGCATTGATTTGTAATTAGGCATGTATGCCAAGAGGGAATGGTTTCAAATTTTATTACTTTTCGTGAGGACTTGTGGTTACATGTGGCTACATACTGCTGTTTTCTAATGTGATGCATGAGGAATGCCCATAAAAGAATGATACCCATGAACTTAGTCTTTCCAGCCCTGTATGTAGGCACAAAGAAAAACAGTAGACTTAATACACAAAGGAAGACTAATAACATTGGCAAGGAGAGAACAATTTAAGTATTTCAATACATTAATATTGTCTCAAAATCAATGAACAATTTCTATACATGTTATTTGCTCATGAGATTTTTTTTTCCTCAAGTTGGCAATACTTATAAAACAAAAAGGATTACAAAATTTCTTTTTTCATAAGTAAGCTTGATGGTGTGGATAATAAACAAAATCTGAAGATACTTACCTTTTTTTAATGAGCATTTAAATTTTTATTCATGTTAATTCGTAAGTCAAGACAAACATTAATTGAAGCATGTGAATGCTGCCCTTGATGTGACTACATGAAATTAAGCACATGCTCTCTTGGATTAGATCATGAATATATATTGATTTCACTGAGTTGCCAGGAAAGGAAAGGAGTTGCAGTCAAAGCCAAATAGTATAGGTTTTTATTTGTGTACAAGTTCTTTAAAGCAATGTATAAAAAACTAAGTGACAATTACATTAACCTGGCATGCTTCAGGGACAAAATAAGAAAAAAAATAATAGTGACACTATTATTAGGGGGTCAATGTCATGTTCCCAAACATACACATCTCTTCTGTAGTCTTGCCAACTGCACGCAGACTTGCAACATCACTGGATCATTAAGAAATTATTCAAATTGGGTTAACCAAATATTTATACATGAAATAAATAAATGTCAGTGATTTTCTGTTTCTAGTTCCACTGCTAGATAGTAAAACGTACGTTTCATATTCTATTACCTTTGTTCCTGGACTTTAATATCAATGCTCAATAAAGTATTTCCATCAGGTAGAAGTAATATGTGCTTTTAATTTAGAATTAAGTTTCAAATGTATTTAGGAGACTATAATTTTCTCTAAAGAGCATCCTTCTGGCCCATGGTCAGGTTTATAGTGATTTTATCGTAAAAACATTTATGTCTTATCTGAATCCAGTCAAGAGACAGAGCTTTGTAAAAACAACCCTGCTACTGGGGAAAGACTGTTTAAATGAATGAAAATGTTTTTTATAAAAATAAAAACACAGGATTTTTTTTCACATTTCTACTTGCTCATTGTCTTTCTACCCTTTGAAATTCCACAAAAAAACTTAAAAAAATACTTTTGATGTATAGATCTTCTGTCCCTGTAGTTAAAAGGAAATATGCAGCTCAGGATTATAAATATATAATATCTGCATCTTTCACAATTGATAACATGCTAGTAGAGTTGAGGAAATCAAACTTGTAGAGTGGAAGACCATATCTGTGTTGTGGATTTAATCTTCAATTTTAGAAGATACCAAACAATGAAGAGCAAGTTGGATCTCTTAATATGATCTAGACAGTATAATACTGTATCAGTACTGACTGCAGTGACAAAAAAAAATAAATAGGGTGTATAATATTATGCATATCTCCAAAGAATGAAAATATTTGCATGTTATTTCTCCAAAAGAGGATGGAGAAAGAATTATTTTTCAATATTTTAAATAATTTCTTTTACAGTTTTGATCTTCAAATACAAGTTCTCTGTTTTTATTTCCTTGTAGAAGGAGCAGCAAGGTTTGTATACTCCTTCTTTGTATCATTATGAGGCAACTGTGAGAAGACCTGACACCAAATGTTGAAGATACAAATGGTATTTTATTTCAAAAATAAATATATACATACATAAAAAGAATATATGTATTTCTGTTCTTATAAACAGCATCTCACTGATAAATCAGGACATTGTTAAAGAGAGCAGGAAGCTTTGCTGTGACACTGCAGCCTTTTGTAGAAAGACACAGAAAAGATAAGAAAGTCCAGAAAATAAAGAATATCCTTGATATGTTTAAAAAGAGAATGGTAGGCAAGAAACAACTAATTTTTAAATTGCACTGTTATCAATTTAATGCTCCCTCATTAGAAAGAACAAATGCAATCTAATGTATAATAACTTGCAGCAATTAGTAAACAATCATAGCAATATTTCTTCACAGTCTGCCCTTCTGATGGCCCTGTAATATACACTGCTGAGGTTAGAAAAGTACGAATTTTAACACTAGATATATCACTGATGCAGGAATGTATATTCTAAGCAAAAAAAGCATGTCTATGGAACATGCGCACCACAGATAATTATGATTCATTTGAAAAAAAACCCCACAAAGTGTACAATTAGAGTCTGTCTTTTTCCAACAAATAGAACTAACTAAATAGAAAGCTTTGGCTTTCCTATGTGTTTTAGTAAGACATCCTGTAGAATTTGTATTGAACTGCTTACAAGGCATGTTAGAAACACCCTAACTTCTTATTAATTTCTAAATTTCTAAATAGATTTTCTATAAAAGTGTGAGCCATTGTTAATTTCTGCCTGATTTGTCTGTAAATATGTTCCCCAGAGTACAGCCTTTTGTGATATTGTAGTCTAGATGGAGAAATTACATGGGAGATAAAAAGTGAAAAGCATAGGGAATTGGATCAGCTCTGTTCCTTTGTCATTGTGTGATAAAAAACAAGCACCTGAAATATTATCTGATTTTCTATAGTGCCCAACTTCAGCAGTCCCCCAATCAAGAGATAGCATGAAAAGTTTCTAAAAATTTGTATAAAAAAATAAATGGTATCAAAATGTGAATAGACACAACTAGAAAGTTTGTAGCAGCCCTTATTGACTACTGTTTTTTGAATACACAGCCAGGCTGCTCAGGAGGGTAGCATAACCAAGCTGATAGGGACTGACCAGCAAACCCTGAAAATGAGAATTTAGATTCTGTGCAAGAACTCTTACACAAAATTAGCAATCTCTGGAATAGAGTGAAGAGGTTTTGTTTGACACACGTCTTAATCTGTCAATATCGTTTGTGGGCCTACTATACATATTTGCTTTAACTGATTTTTTTTGTTTTGTAACTGGAAGGTGACACCCTATCTGTATTTTGTATATACTCTCTTTCCTATCATCTGCTGCAAGTCTTTAAAAAAAAAGCTAGCAGAACTTAATGTTCTCTTTTCCATAGGAAATGGGTGTCAGCAACAAATTTGTTAGCTAGACACAATCTCTATATTTGTAAATGTTTGGACTTTTCTTTTTCTGGAATCAATTCATTAATCATGTTGACTTGATACTATAGCATGTGAAGAAAGAAATTAATAAGAGAGAGAGATAGTCAGAGAGAAATTTGAACTTTTTGGATGGCTCATTCCTGAGGCTGTTCAGCACCTTATCTCATAAAAAGTGTAGCATGTTTGCTGAAGTGTATTATCTCTCAGATCTCTTTAATATTTAGTTCATTCTTTTATTTAAAGGCACTTTTCTTATTGGAATTTCACATAATATGGCTTATTTCATGTCATATGGCTGATCCATGTAATACTGTGCATGTTTAAAATTATTCTAAAATATTTCAATTTCATGATATATATATATCTGTTCTTTGGTATATTATTCTGAGTTTCTCTTTAAAATTCTTAGTTGTCTAGTGACTAGGTTTTTAAAGACAGCTTCAGTTCCTAATGACATAATTTTGCATGTGGAATTAATTATATCTGCATTCACCTTCACAAACCTGTATCTTGTTTTCTGTATGATAACAAATGAGATCCCCTCTCTCTTCTCCATAATTAACAGGCCCATTTCCCACAATGTCTTTTCATAGGCGATGCTCCACACACCTCATCATCCTTGTGGTCTCTGCTGGACCCTCTGCAGTAGCTCCTTGTCTTTCATGTACTGAGTAGCCCAGAACTGGACACAGACTCCAGATGTGGCCTCACTGGGGCCAAGCAGAGGGCCGCTGTCACCTTCCTCAGCCTGATGGCCACGGTCCTCTTGATGCACCTCAGGATACCACAGGCCCTCCTGGCCACAGTGGCACTGCCAGCTCATGGTCAGTTTGTCATCCACCAATGCTCCCAGGTCCTTCCCAGCAGAGCTGCTCTCCAGTGGGCCAGCCCCAGCCTGTGCTGGTTATTCCTCCCCGGTACAGGACCCTACCCTTGCCCTTGCTGAGCCTCATTCGGCTTCTCTCCATTCCACTCTCCAGCCTACCAAGGTCCCACTGAATGGCAGCACAGCCTCCAGGTGTGTCAGCCTCTCCCCCCAGTTTTATATCATCAGGAAACTTGCTGAGGGCACATTCCATCCTTTCATCCAGGTCATTGATAAACAAGCTGAATAAAGCTGGATTCAGTACTGATCCCTGGGGAATGCCACTGAATAAAGGCCTCCAACTGGATTCTGCTCTGCTGATCACAACCCTCTGAGCTCTGCCATCCAGTCAGTTCAGGTTCCGACTATTTGATGCCTCAAGTTTTAGCTTTTATATTTTTCAGATCCTGTACTGCATTAGTGTAAAACTCTGAATTTATACAGAGTGTTAGTGAAGCTCTCATCACATTTTGGTCAAACAAAACAATACTTCCAGTACTGAGAACCAATCATCACAGCCTCAGGCTCAAAAAGTATAAACAAAAGTAAATTGGGGAGGCTCAAACTGGGGAAATGTAACTTCATTACTTGAAGCTGTAGTTGGACAATTAACCTCTGATATGGAAATAGACCAAATATATATCTGCTCGAAAAATTCGGGACTGTTGTCCACTTTGGCTCCTGCACTGCCCAAGCTGTATCTGTTAAAGGCCTTTAATAAATATCCATTTTATTCTTTTAACTCTGTCTAGCCTCTGTTCTAGCTAGCCAGTCCAAGGCATCACATTCATTTAATCCAGATTTCCTGAGTTTACCTATAAGGATGATATGGCAGACCCACTTTCTGCCTTGTTACACAGAATCCACTCTTCCCTTCCCCCTGTACCAGAAGCCTTCTGCATTTCAGAAAAAACTATGCTGCTGAGAAAGGTATTACCAATAAACAGCTACAACATCAACCATATCCATCAAAATGCCCTTTTAGGAAGTGACTTTCAGTTATTACCTCCTTCCTGGAGTCCTTCTCTACTGTTTATTTTTTTTTTTGGGGTGTGTTTTGGGATTTTGTTTGTTTGCTTGTTTGTTTTTGTTTTGGTTTGGATTTCTTTTGTTTCTTAGTGCTTTTTTTCTATAAATTTTCTATAAATTATAAATTTTCATCAAACATACCTTTCTTTTATAACTGCACTTAAAATTAAAAACACTTTTTCTATAATTCTAAAAAAATTCTGCAATTGTTATATATCTGTCTATCTGTCACAGATTTTAGACTTCAGTTGTGCTCTGATATATTGTACTTTTTTCCATGGTTTCCTTTTCTAGGTATCAATAATTTTTGATCTACCCCTCTATCAAACTCTATCAACTTCTTAAAAAAGCTTAGCTTAAATGTTATGAAAATACTTCTGATATGTTTGCATTGTGGTTCCCTTACATACTTCTGAAAGACTCAGCAATATTTTTGTTGGTATCAGCCATCCACTGTCCAAACTGTTCATCCAGAAATATGCCTAACTTCTTTCCTAATTAATAAATAAATAGTTATACATTAATTTCTTCTGCCTGGAAATGACCAACATTTCAAATGATGGTTTCAATCCTAAAGTTAAAGTGTTTCCCAGAACATTATATTGTATTATATTCCTGCCACCATCTGCAGGAATGTGTGCTGCTCTTTCCTTAGTCAGATATCTGCCTCTCTTTAAAGTCTGCCATTTCTTTTCTTTCTTCCTTAGAACTGTCTAGACTTATATTTTGTCTTATACTCTCTTATATCATTCTCTCTAATATAAGGCTGCTTCTTTTTCTGGAGAAACACAAAATGAAATATTGTGACTTTGAAATTGGTTTTGTTAATAATATTGCATTACATAGAACAATAGTCTTATAAACAAAGTCAGCTGAGGATCAAATATAGTCCATATCAGCGCAAAATAAAAGGTCTCTTCTCCCCTTCTCCTCTCTATACCATAATGTATAGCAGGAGGAAAGCTGCCAAATACAACACAGACAAAAAGAAAATATTGATAACTCTCAAGACCCACAGCATATTTTAAACTGGTCACCTCAAACACTAGAGCAATGCATGTTGCCTTAAATTTTTTTCTTGTAGTCTTCTTCAACATGGCATTTTGGAGATAGTAGTGAGGGCTATTGGTAAAATCAACCACCAGGATTTCTGTTCAGACTGTGACTGCTCATAAGCTTCTCTGAATATCAAAGTAGTTAGGACACCTTAGATGGAAAATTAGAATGGAGAGCAAAGAGACACCAGCTGCTAAGAGAGAAAAGTGCAAGAAACTGGGACTGCCATTTAATTATCTTTGATACCTCTACTACTCTGTCAAATGTGGCTAAAATCGATAGATTCAGAACCTACAGGAATAGGAAAGAGACATACACAGACAAACATGCACACTGACTTTCCTCCCATGGTGAGCATTGCTACATAGCCTACTTGGCTGATGTGTGCAAGGGATGTTCCACACCATGATGGGTGACCAGATCTGTGTGAAGCTGAAAGGATGTTCACTAGGCTTGCATTGAGACATGCCTCATTTGTAGTCTGGATGCTGCACAAGTGCTCTCCTGTACATCCAGAAGCATGCGCAATCACAAGTGGGTTAAGGAAACAAAGTCAGAGGTTACTTCATCCAAATGTTCCCATTTATTGGACAGTTCAGTAGGAAGTATGGCTCCATAAGGCACACCTCTTTCTCCTCTGTAGGCTGGAACAGATGGACAATACCAATCTCTGTTTGAATCGAAGGTAAATGCTGTCATTTGTTCTCTATGGTGCCTGTAAGAATGGCATTTCAATATGCTATATTTTATCTTAGTTTACCTTACCCAAAAGTTCAGTCCTAGATAGAGTTGTACTGAATGAAATTGGAGACAAAAGAAGACAGAAATAATTTGATAAGTGACCAGTGCAAATTTTATGTATGAGGAAGGCGGGATAGTTACAGGAGTGCTAAAATTTCACCAAATGCCTGATCAAGAGCTAGATTTATATTTTCACACTTCTTGAAATCTAAGAACTCAAAATCTGATGAATTACCTTTCCTCTACTGAAAAACCTTTTCATCATATCTACATATACATATGTATATACGCATGTATGTGTGTATTTTGTCAGTTTAATTTTTGTCTGAGTTTGAAATAATACTTATATAGCATTCAATTTTGCTTTTATCTTCATGCATAAAGGATTAGACTAGTCTGGGTCCAGACCTTCAAAGTTTTTTACCTTCCATTTTAACAAGGTGAAATAAAGTACTATTTTCTCCTTGGTATATTATACTATCTTTCTTACATGTAAAAAAATATTTCCTGTTTTGAGCTTTACCTCCTTGACACTTACGGCAAAAATCATCTCAAAAGCATCTCTAACTAATCCCAGCAATGCAACAGCACAGGGATATTTTGATGGATTGTTTTTTATTTGTCTGTATCTGTTCCAAAACTGAAATTCCATTTATTTTGTGGTATGATGATAATGTCACACTTTTGTGCTTATCCCTTTTCTGTACTTTTTTGCACAATGAGATGTGGTTTCTAGAACTTATCAACAAACCTAGGCACTTGAAAAACTATCTAATATCTCCTATTCAAGACCAAGCTGTATTATGGGGCTACTAATTTCCATTTTAACAGTTCATCCAATAAACAATTGATCTTTCAAATAATTTATTTTTAATCACCATCATGACCCCTGATGACATTTTTTTAAAGGAAGGATCTTTTGTGAAGGCTGAATGGGTCAATTGTTCTAACTACTCCTTCATGGGAAAAATCCTAAAATGCAAAATAAGAAACAGAATCTTCAATCTGACAAAGCATATTTTAAAGGGTTATTCGATAACAATTGGTATATGTCCATTTTATTTCTATTTTTTAAAAAATGTTTTCCGCTGTTCTGAATTAAAAGTATTTTCCCTAAATTCTCTATACTCTGCTTCACCATAACAGATGCCATAAGCTAGATGTAGAAGGGTACAGAGTAGAGATAAACATTCCTAAAAGTGTGAAATCATTCCAGAGGCAAAAAGGGAGGACTAAAACAGTTTCAGTGGACAGGAAATTGGATGCTTCTATAGTGAACGTAGAAGAAAGAAGCAGGTTCATTCTTAAACCTTGCTCTGACAGAGGGAGATATACAAGTCATGGATGCAATAAGAACTTCCCTGTGACTCTTCACCCAAGCCAAATGATCTCTAGTTGTAAAAAGCATATTTTTTTTCTAGATATTTTCTAGCTATAACTGCAATGGAAAGCTGTAATTTTATTTTTTTTTTCAGTTATTTCATCAAACAGATATTGCTGACTAGCAAAGGTCAGTCAATAAAATGCAAATGATTTAAACATTTATACTAATTGTATGTGCTGACATTTAGGAGCCTTTATTTTGTTCATTGCATACCATAAATCCTTGATCAAGTTGCATCATTTATCACCACAAAAATTTCACAGCAAAAAGGTAAAGGAAAGTAAGATGGGGAGAGGAATGGGAAATTTTGATAAACTGTAATTACACATATTGTTAGCACAGAGCAAAGACTAGTGGAAAATTATCTCTAGAGCCAAAGAATTTCTGAGAAAGTAATGTTTACACAATGTTCATACAGGATGGGTTCCCTCCCTCCCTGTTTCTTTTATGCAAATAAAAACTATCTTTACTCTTGTCCTTGGTTGGGAATGTTCATCATCTGCAGCTGGAAGGCATTAGGTGTGTCCCTGAAGAACATCCTCCAACAGTTCCATCTGAAAGAAATCCAACAGTGCTCCAGAAGTTTCCCTAATATGACCTGAATCAAAATGAACTGGAACCATTGACAAAGTAATTGAAAACCTTGTTTCTGTCCCAAACTAAATACTGTTGCAAGCTCAACCTGTAAACTAGTTCTAGCTACTTGCATTAAATAAAAGCTGTTTACTTACTAACATGAAAAATAATGTTACACTAAAATATCACAAAAAAGGCAGAGAAACACAAAAATTGTTTATTTTTCACATTTAATCTAAGAATTCTAACTATTTATTTGAAAATGTTGATTATTGTTTCTATATATATAAACAGTCCTTCATTGGTCTTAACACTTCACTGCTGCTAAAACCATGAACTTTTGAAACCCACTCATATATGTAATGATATCTGGGATGCAATCCAAAATTTCTAACCTAATTATTGTAATTATGATTAAAAAAAAAAAAAAAAGGAAAATGGAGAGTAGGGAATAATAACTATGATTTTTTTCCCCACCCTCTGTCTCTCTAGATTTCTAGTCTTATAGAGGCTGTATGTTTTTAAATCTATGAAATGCAGTTAATACAACTGAGCCTGGATATCGGGTCTCTATTTCCATAACATCAGCAGTAGCAGGCGAGCAAAAGACTTGTGTGGTACTACTCCTACACCTAAAATGATGGATGTACTTAAGTGCTGTGCTGATTTTGACCTAGATGAGGAGCTAGGAGGGAACTTGCTACTTGAGCCGTGTACAGTAGTTGTTGAATGTCCGTAAATTCCACCTCATTGATCACCATATTTCAAGACGTCATGTTATTTCACCACTTGCTAATTGATATTCACCCTCCAGTGACAGAGGAAAAAAGCTTAAGTGCAGCCATGTTGTTGTTTCTATTGTCAATTTTTTTACAAATTTTGCTAAATTTTTGTCACCATATTTTAGGTAGTTACATTACAATAAATGTTTTTTAGACCAAACATTGGGCTGATAAACTCTTTTAACTGTTTCCTCCAGCAGTTGAATTTTCTTAAAGCTTAGTTAATTGGGTATAGATTTAAGATGGCCAGTACTCAAACACTTCACTAATAGAGTTGCATGCTTTACTGATCTTAACAGTTGAATGGTATATTTCATTTATGTTCATTTGCATAATTTGCTGATTAAACTACATGTTTAATCTGTTGACCTTTACACTGTACTTATCCTGCATTTACAGCGATGTAATCAATGTGCAGATTTTACAGAACGGAGCAGGCATCTCAAAGCTTACTTAGCCCTTAGAAAATTAATTTAAAGCCATCCGCACACTGTCTCATTGCTGTTTGTTGGTGTTCCTTCTCTTCCTCCCTCAGGTTCACTGGATGGAAAATCAAAATAATCCACACAGAAAATAAATAAACACTATCCATATTTACCACAGGCTATATCTGTAGTGAATGATGCAAAAACACCAAGCCCAAAATTTTCAAGGTTGTAAAATCAGCAAATTCAGATCCAAGGAGCAGGAAAACAGACCTGCTGTTCTACCATTCCATGCATATCTGATTCACTCTTGTAAGCCCTGGCTCTCAAAATGCTTCCCATAATGCTGATAATGAGACATCTTGAGATGAAAAGAGCTGAATTTAGTATCCTTTACAACTTATTTACTCCTAAATTACTGCACAGAGTTCACCTGAAAAGTGAGTCCTGGCAGAAAGGACTACAGCAGCACTCTATCTGTTATTGTGGTCTCCATCTGTCTGGGACACAAATACAAAACCAAAGAAGAAATGTTAAAGAAGGCATTTTTGTCAAGGGCTATATCCAAACCACTCTTTGTGACTCAGTCAGGGAGTGACTTTTTTACAAAATAACTATTTTATCCTCAAAACACTTTTTTTTTACCATTTTTTTTTCTCATCTTCCTATAACTGAAGAATGAAATGTTCAAAAATTTCCATTCTCAAAACAAATAAAACAATTCCCTCTTTTTTTCCCTGCTGTTTGTCACTTAGGAAGTGAGGACTCACTTCTCGATGATGAAGGTCAAAATAATTTAGAAAGTAAACAATGAGCATGTGGGAACTACCTAGAGTATGTAAAGAGAACATCATGAACCAGATTCTTGGTGCATCTGTAGGTAACCACCAGGATGCAATCCTATGAAATATACTTTCAGAAGACCCTGTCTGAGCAGGGATTTGGACCAGAATTACCCATTCTATGATTTTGTAAGGGCAACAAGTCATGTTCTAAGCACATCAGAGCAACTCTGGCTGCACTTGCAACAGATCTTCAGGGATTTAGTTGATTGCCTGAAGACTAGATCATGGAGCTGGGCCCAAGACAACCTTGTAGTATTATCTTCAGAGTGTCCTCTGTCAGCTTCTTGACCTATGCAGGGCTATCCTGCATCAGGTCCTAAAAATTGACTCTTGTGTGGGAGTCATAAATGCTAGGGAGCTGCCTGAGGCCAGAGTCCCATAGTCCATCTGCCACTAAGTGTAAGAATAACCCTGTTTGTCATTTATGACACTGTCAGTGAGATTTCTCCCTTTCATCAGTCAGTTTGAATCACAGCCTACCATCAACACTGGTAAGAATTTGCTTTTCTGTTCAAGTAGAGAAATACAAGTTAGTGCCTTGTTCAGAGAATTAGGTGGAAATTCACAAAAGAAAGCCATGGTAAAGCTTCTAATTCGTTACCTTTGAGAATCTACTTTGGTTTTAGATATCTGTACTCTATCTGAGAATTCACTACAAACTGTGAAGGAGATACTGAAAGCCTATATGAATGTGACAAGTTAGCCTGTGGTGAGCTTTTCAAGAGTTTAGTAAAAGGGAATATGAAGAGCTTAGAGAGAGGATCATACACTGTATTGGAGAAAACCTCGAGGAATTTATACTGTAGCTGAAGCAGCATAACTAGGGGGAAAAAAAAGGTTGCTTGCACAAATTCAGTCTCAGATGGGAAACCCAAGTCTGGCCCAGTCAGTAGCAATCTGGATACCTGAGTGCTGTTAGAAAAACTCACAATATAACAGAAACAACTGGAATTAAAGCTGAAGAAACAGAATAAGAGATGGCCAAAAAAAACAAAATGTCTGGGAGTTGCTGAAATGGAGACCCAGAGGCAGTCAAAACTTATGAAAGTGGAAAATGTGCTGAACTGCTATGGAGGTGAGGCAGTGAACAAGATCCCAAGAACCTCCACCAGCGGTAATCACCATCTTGGTTAAATTGCATCTGTAGAATAACTTGTAGTTATATTACTGCATCTGTAGAATAGCACCTGTAGAACAACTTTCATATCTAAGTAGTTTTTATGCCTACTGAAAGTCTGTAGAGCTGGCATAAGTTAGCAAAATTTTGTAAAGTATCCCTTTAACAGTCCAAGCAGGTTGGACAAAGACTATCTTTTCTCAGCACCCTAGTTCCACATGAACTTTTTAAAATACGATCTGCATAGGAAAAACTTTATTTAGCAACTTCAGTATCACTACGGTATTTTACCACCAGTAACTATGGAACTTGCTGAAGCACAAGGGAAGGAGTTTTAGGAAAATATATATGAATTATATACTTGGCTGTGATAAAAGCAAGGAATCCTTGGTCAATGATGCATTAGTGATTTTTTTACTTCCTAGGTAGTGTTGCACTATGACAAAAAAGAGAAAATTAAGAAGCTCACAGAGATTGAATAAATATATACAAAGCCTGTCTTACCCATAAGCATTTAAAAAACTACTTTTCAGCAACAGAAAACAGGGAAAAAATTGAAACCATGAATCAATGCTTCATGAAGTTCTTTTCAAATATTCTAGGTAGTTCCCACATGCTCAGTGTTTTCTTTCTGAATGATTTTGACCTTCATCATGCATAAAGAAAGAGAAGAAAACTGAAACAAATCAGAAATGAGCTTAGCTTTCATCTCCAAACTCATATAATACCCAGTTTTCATGTGGATCAGCAAAGCTTCTGCACCCATATCATCCTATGATATTAAAGAGGGAATCTGAATCCCTGATTCTCCAGGGAGAAGCACAAGAGAAATGATGGTAAATTATAAGTATGCTTAAGGTGAAGGGAGACAGACTTCTTATCAAAGGAGACATAATCCCAGGTCAAATAGTAAGAGTTGCTGTAAAATAAATATAAATGTCAGTACTAAGATATCAAGAAGGTAGGAAATGCCCCTGCAAAGAAAACTGACTGTGATCTGTGTGGTGTGGTAAATTATAGTGATAATTGTGTGAATTTCATAAGCTACAGTGACAGAAATATTCGGTTAAAACCTTGGCAGTAGGATAAAGAGGAAAGAAATTCTGGAAGAAATGAAGAAGGAAACAAAATTTTATGAGCTTCATACATTTAGTGAGACAGTAAAAAAAAAGATATAAGTGACAGCACCTAATGCATCCCTTCATAAAATTATTCTTATTAATCTATTTCATAATTTTTGCATAAAGCTTCTTAAAGAAACTCCTCTTTGAAAACAGGAGTCTGTAGGGAAACACCCACATGACAGAAGTTGTGTGTTGCCGGTGGTGATCCACAGATTGTATGTGCTAAGTACTGAGTTAAAGCATACCTACCTTCCACAGGTTCTCTTGGGCTACAGCAAAGTTATGATTAGTTTATGAAACATTTCTGCTAGTCTAATAGGCAGAGTGAAATAAAGGTCTGACTGTGGTGCACTGTGATATATTTCAGAAGAAGAAAAGGACTGTAGAGATTTGTTTCTTTTTATTAAGGATCAGTTCTCTGGACCTGAAAGGGATATACACAGTCCTTCCTTAAGTATGACCAAAGCAGAGAAATATCCATGCCTCTGGTTCCCTTTTCTATCTTTAGATGTCTCCATATCTTATATCTCTAATACAACATTTACACTGATGTAGTTTGAAGGTAAACAGCAACAACACAGTAAATTGTAAATATGTATTTAATTTTAAGGTGTGGTAATTCTTAAAATAGAAACTGATGACTGATACAGTGCACAGTAACTCAATATAATGGAATTCCTAAATAGAAAAGGGAATTTTTTTCATTAATTAAATATTTAAGAGACACAATTAATATATCTTGGACACATTAAATAAATCTATAAGTCTTGTAAATTCTGTGTTTAAGATAGACCAGAAGGTCTTTTGGTAGCCTGAATTGCCTACAAAATACTTAGCAAAGTGCAGTACGCTGAAAGGCCTGCCTGAATCCATATGGGTCCCAACATGCTTATTGCAACCTGATGCCTTGTTTTTGTATTTTCATTATAACTAAACAAATTTGCTTGACTTACAATTCTGATGTAGTATGGCATATTATGAAGAAAAAAAAATAGATTTTAGGTTTGTTGGGGCTTTTTTTTCAGTTTGTTTCCTCAAACTGATTATCAAAATACTGTATTCATTTTAATTAACATAGAGCATAGTGTGACTACCAATTTTATTGAAAATCAAGAATCCAACTGGATCACAAAAGTATGCAGCTGGATCCATAAAATATCTAATTGGAACATCAAAGTACGCACTGTAACACATAGGCAATATTTGTATATTTTGAGACATTAAAATCTGCAGCTGAATCAATAAAATATTGTTTATCAGAAGAGGATAAAAATCCCAAACAATGAAAATGAGCAAGTGAATCATGGAGATGTTAAATGTGAACAGTAAAAAAGATAAAGCACATAAACATTTTAAGTACTATAGTGTAAGTTGAGTAAAAAGTACATGAAACCAAAACTAACAACATTTGCAAAATAGTGTTTCAGAGCACTGTGCCAAGCAACTTTGAGTAACATTTCTTTGCTGAATATTTACAGTGTGGCTGCAATTATCCTTTTTGCATATTGCTAGCAAAATACATAACCAGGAGACAAGAAAAAGGATGACTAAGGATGACTTTTTTGATGGAACTTTCATGGTTGCCATGTGCTATACTTTTTTTTCATGGCATTGCTCACCTTGTCTTGGCAGTCGAGGTAGTCATTATTCAGCCTATATTTGAGTTATCTTCCTGCTGGACACTGCTGTTGATTTTCACCAATGCATTATCTCTATTCATAATTTCACAACCCAAGATCTGAGACTAGATGTGAAATTTATGTAAGTCATATGTAAGTCAGTCCAGCTCCACTGAACTCATGATTTACACAGGCAAAGTATTTATGTCAACTCTGTGTCTGGTCTTCTCAATGGAAGTCTGAGACATTTTTATGAAGTTTCACTTCCTGCATCAATTTGCATCATATAAGGGGCAGATGTGCCAGAGTGCTCCAACTGCTGTGCAGTGATGCAAAGCAGTTAGAAACCCAGATTCCTGTGCTTCCTCTGCCAAGTTTGTAGCTACTTTGGCATGCTGGAAGAGTGCAGAGCAAGAAGACTGTATCCATGAATGTAAACTTGTGCCTCCTGCAGCTATGTCATTTGATTTAAAGTTGATTACCCATTCACGCCTTCAAATTTGCTGTGTATAGTAAGATTTCCTTCTTTTTTGCCCACAGCTCTTTGGTTTTTTCTTGATATGCACAATGAATAAAAAGATTTCTTTAGGTTATATATAAAGACAAATCATACAGACTTTACAGACTATACTTGTATGAAAATAATTCTGGGAATGACTACATGAAAAGAATAACTCCATTAAAGTCAATGGATTACAGCAATGAAGCTGTAATACAGTTACAGAATAGGTACATAAACATCAGCAGGGAAATAAAAACATCTTTCTACAAAAAAAGGAAATGCACAGACTAAACAGAAAGATACTGAATCTTTTGGAAATAGATTTACTGTAAATTAGTTGTATCTATATGATGAACAAGACTGTATATTCGAAAGTGTTTTGAACTGCTTCTTAGATGTAGGCAACCAGAAAATATAAGCTGTATAAAACAACCTTTAGATTAATTGAAAGAGAAAATTCCTGACAGCATGCTCTCAATCTTAAAAAAATTAACAGCTTTTGTCAGCATTCATGAAATCCATTAACTCTGCATGGTAACATTCTTGATTTTTAATTTTTTAAAAATTTATTTTAAATTAAAAAAATTAATACTTTTATGATCAGGAAATATCAAAGTGTCATTTTATCACATTTTCAAAGTGAAACTTGTAGAAAAGATTACTAAGTGGTGGTATTATTATTATTATCATTATTATTATTATTATTAATATTACTATTATTATTATTAATAATAATAATAATAGTAGTAAGCAATTTACATAAGAAACAGGCATTTTTGTGCCTGGCCACTGACACAGTAAAGAAGTTCTTCCTCATATCGAGGTGGAACTTCCTGTGCATCAGTTTCTCCCCATTGCCTCCTGCCCTATTGCTTGGCACCATGGAGAAGAGCCTGGATCCATCCTTTTGGCACCCTCCTTTCAGGTACTTAATAGATACCAATTAATTCCCTCTCAGTCAATTATATTTTATATTTGAAAGTGAAGAACAACACAGTTTCCAGTAAAGTGCCTGTTTAAACCAAGAATGCCATGAATTCTGTTTCACAAGCATATATTCTTTTCAAGTATTTACTGGTATGACAGCACTTTTCAGTGGTAACAATATTTACTCTACTAGACTTTGCTGGCTATCAAGCTGGCACAACATTTCCTTACCACCTGTTTCCCATTGCCATTTCTGCTATGCATCTCATTTTCTGTGTTTCTGCACTTATTTTTTCATTGTATCATTCTTCCTATCATTTTTTTTAGTACTATAACATATATGTTTTGCATCAGATCTGTTCATCCACTCTTAATTTTCTAAGAGTTTCATTAAAAATTCTTTTTTTTTTAAATTTTATGAGAGTGCCTGAAAATTTTCTTGTTGTTGACTTTTGGACTGTTTTTCAGTTACCTTTTGCCTTCTCATTCTTCATATAGTGAAGTTTTTAACATTACTCTTTTACCTCTTCTCTTATTTGAATTACTATTACCTCAGAATACAAGAAAATTCTACTCTACTGATGTTTGAAATTTTCAGTGATTCACACATATGTGCCTCTCTGTATGGTGCTTGTAACATAAAAAAAAAAAAAAAAAGAAAAAGCTAAAATATATTTTTAATGCTATGGAATTTTGTTCGCAAATAGGCTAAATAATGTGATTGGAAACTGGCTGTAATTTTCAAAACACCTCAACAAAATCCTATTTAATGATGATTATCTAAAGGGTATTAAAATCTGAATGCAATGACTTACAAAAAAAGTGTAAGTCCTCAAAACTCACATGGTGAATTCCTTTGCTAATGAATGTCCCAAATATTTATCTCGGGGCATGACTAAAACCTTCCTGATTCTAAGTGTACCTGTACATACGTAGGCATTCATGAACTAGATACTCCTGTGAATTTGATGTAGAGCTACAGATAACGCTAGAAGCCAAATAACTAATCACTCCACTAAAAATACACTTTGTTAAACAGGAAGATTTGAATGACTGGTGTTCCAAGACACCCTTTTGAATCAAGATCAGAGCCTCTACTTTCAGAGAAGAATGGACAAAAAAAAATGTAGAAAGACTTTTTCAGGCAAAGAAGAAAATTTTCTACCACAAAGGGTTCCCCCCTTTGTCTGGAGATACTGACCTTGCTAGTATTATGGCAACTAAGATCTACCCCAGATTTTAGTTAGTGAGAAGAGCACCATGCACCTACATATAGGTGAAGGCTAGAGATTATGAGCTCAGGACTTCACTCATAACCTTCTATTAAAAATTTCCTATTACCTAGCTTATAAGAAACACTCAGTACTTCCTAAGGGCTGCTATGAGTCATTCAACTCTGCAGACATGATACAGAAAATTGAAAGCTTTAATTCACTAAGCAAGTATAAAGTTAAGGCAGTGCAACAGCTTTAAAATGGATGAGGACAGAGAATAGAATTGAATCTTCAGTCCTGATTAGGTGTTTTTCAGATTAAGGAAAATAGAAAAAAATCAAGACCGGTATTGTATTTTGCATCAGAAGAAAACCTGCTTAGTAAATATATATATATATATATTTAAAATCCAAGTTTATGAGCATGAGAGAAAATTATGTTCATGGAGGACTGAAATGAAACTAATTAGTATGCATTTCTAAAATCCCTAAAAGATAGAAAACATACAATAAAAAACAAGACCAATTGTCAAGACTACCTGTATGCTAACTTAAAAGGTTTCTATGAGGACATTCAAATAATGCATGCACATGAAAATGAGAGTGAACAAAAGTAGGCCCGGGTTCAGTGACTACTGAAACTGGTGGCAATAGGACAGAAGCGTGATTTCAGTATTTAAAGGCTATGTGTATCAAGTGTCTACAGAACAACCAGATCTTTCTGTTGTATTCTTCAACCTTGCTGTTTCCCTATGTTAGCTCTGTAAATTTCACTGAGCTATGACATATCTTTCTGGCATTAACAGATTTCTTCTCAGTGCATTCACTCTAGTGTAAGAAAATAACTATATAGACTACATCATGCTATACCAGGAAACAAATTATTATACAGAAAAATATTCAAATAGTTGATGTTCCATAGAAAGAGTTTTTTTACAGAATAGAAGCACTTTGAACAAAAGTCTGTCCAGATCTGTGTCACAGTGATTTCACATATCTTCTAAGCCTAGTTCCTGATGTCTGTCAGCACTCAGTATACAACACCAAGCAATAAAGCTTATCTGATAAAGTGAGAACAATATGAAGTGCTATTGTTGTTATTAGTAGTATTGTCATTCTGTGGTGGAGGTCCAAATTAAGGTGGTATCTGAAGGAATTTGTCTGAATAAAAGACATTACCTCTGTATTTTTCCATCAATATCTTACTCAGAGCTCAAAACAGAGGCTAATGAAGGGTAAAGAAGTATCTTGGATAATGATGAATACAATACTTGAAACACATAAAGGTGTTAGTTAACCCATTAAGGGATCTGGATCTTTCCAAGTCAAATTGTTCCATCCACATTGAGTTATATTAGTTTCACCTTTATGTTGTTCCTTTTTTCTATATCAGTACCAAAGGCGCTGTGTCTGCAACCTCTAGTTACAAATTCCTGCTTAAAGAAGGTTTACCTTATGAATTTATTCCTAAATCTACTCAGAGTGACTGGTGTTTCTCTGGGTACATTTTGTAGGATAATCCAATGTTTCTCCAAAATTTCAAGTTTCTTTCATGGAAAACTATTACAGTCTCAGGGCCCAGAACAGAGAACATGCAAACAGAAGACAGGTAAGGCTTTACAGCCCAAGAAAATAAAACCCCATCTATTGATTCCATTTATAGTATTGTAGCCTAGCATGTGTGAGCATAAGTACAGCTAAATTCCTTGGATCATCCCTGTCTTAAAAGAAATGTTCTTTGGGTAAATGAAAAATAAATAAATTAAAATAATAAGAAAATACATCATAATTATTTTCTTTAGAAAATAAAATTATCCAAAACAGCTGTAACACACATGTCCCTACAAGTCTTTTTTGAGTAATATACAATTCCGCTGATTAAAAAAAAAAAAAAGTCATTGACAGCTTATTGCATAAGGAATTGGCATTTTCAGTTCAATCTCATAACTACCCAGGAGAGTTTCAACAAGGACAGAAATCTCTTGCAGGATGAAAAGATGTGAACTTGAAGATTAAATAAATATTTAGTATTTTATATAGATATAATTAATCTCCTTAAAAATACATTACTTCTGTTTCAGTCCATAGTGTCAAAGAAAATCACTTCCAAATGATTACACTTGAAAAGTACTATATACATACTGAACATTTTAAATAATTGTAACTTAAAGTGACTTGCTAAAATTAACCCTGAACATTCTTGACAACTAGTTTCTCCTTTGTATTTTCAAGTCTTTTTTTTGCTTCATTTTTAGCCCTCCTTTCAGTAAAGCTGAAACTTTTACTTCAACAGGACTTAACTTTCATGATGTGTTGGCATGAATTATTTAAACTAGAACAAATTCCTGAATCAGTTCTTAGTCTTTTATATACGTGCAGAAGAACACAGATTTTCTTTTCATATGACTCGGAAGGACCCTCAAAAACTAACTAGATCCAACTTCTCTGCCATGGGCAGGACACCTTTCATTAGACCAGGCTGCTCGAAGACCCATCCAACCTGGCTTTGAACACTTGTCAGGGATGGAGCATCAATAACTTCAGTGGGCAACCTGTTCCAGTGCCTTGCCACACCCACAGAGAAAATTTCCCCTTAATATCCAGTTCAAACCTACCATCATTCAATTTGAAGCCATTCTTCCCTATCTTATCACTACATGCTCTTGTCTCTCCTTCTTTCTCATATGCTCCTTTCAGGTACTGGAAGGCTGCAATTAGGTCACACAGAACCCTTCTCTTCTCCAGGCTGAACAAACCTAAATCTCTCAACCTTTCCTCAGAGGAGAGCCCAGGAAAATATTGGCTTTCTTACCTGTAAGCACACATCACTGGCTCATGCCCATTCTATGATTCCATGATGAAATAACATAGTGTGAGTGTAGGGTTTTTTCTTCTTTCTATTGTTAAATCTTTATTCTCTTTTTTTGACAACAAAGTTATTTGCACAGAAGCTAATCATTATGTCACAAATATTATATCAGGTAGTGAATAAATAAGATGACATCTGCTAGCTTTGAGACCATCTGTTAGACTGGGGAACTATGGATGTGTTGTTAAATTTAAATTATATTAATTGTAAGCAAAATAGGAGGGTGTAATAGGCAGTGTAATAGACTATAGCTCTCTGAGTTCTCTCATAAAAAGCAGGAAGGGTGGCTGTAGTCAAGAGAATTGCTACAACAAGAGAAAGGAGAGGTTATATTTGTGAAGGACAGAAAAATAATTTTAAAAAAGAGGAAACAAAGAAACAGATTTTGTATGACTGTGGGTATTGCATTAGGTATGCATTTGAAGATACCCATCTAAGAAGGCATTCAAGCACATGCCAGACTAGAAGTACACAGTTAAATGCCAGGTAACATCAGAGGCATTTCAAGAAATTGAAACATTTTAGCACAGAGTTTTCCTTCACTCTTCATTTTCAGTTAGACACTTTCACTTGTATTAGGAGCTTTTGATGCCAGAATTGTACAATTAGTAAATCTTATCAAAGGTAAACATATTACCAGATTTAAGCACAATCTGAAAGTGGCAATCGGTGTTGGAGGTAGAATATACAAAAATATTCAAAGGAAATACTGCTGCAATGTCAGGTTATATATGAATATATGTACAACATAATACATAATATTATGTATTATGTATTGTATATATTCACATGCCCTCTGTGTCTGAGCTTGAAGCACATCCATCTTACATGTTTTGAACAGACACAAAGTCCTCAGGATAGCTTACGACTTGGATTCTTCTTCCTAAATTCACAGAAGTTTATCCAAATAGCAAAATGTCAGCTGTTGAGCCATTGAAATACTGATTAGTTATCTGAAACACATTTCAGTAGTCTTCCTCTACTTTCTGCTCCCTTGGAAGATATGCACATTAAGTGTTTTCATTCTTCAAGCTTTGCTAGAGATTTAAGACCATCTATGGTTTTTGCAAACTGAGTTTTATATAATCTCTCTTATACCTCATACAGGGTCTCATATGTTTTTCCCCATACTTCTTTGGTGCTTCAGGCAATTAAATCAGTTGTTTCCATTTTTAATCTTTCCAACTTCATTTTTCTCTACATTCTCGTGCAGAATTACTTATATTTATGGCTTTGCCTCAGCTCTTCTAACTTACGATACCTCTTTGCACATTTGTTTCTACAGAATCCACTGAACTTAGTTGACCCTTCCTGCAAAATTTAGCAATGGTAAAAAAAACCAAAAAAGGCAGGAAAAAATACTTTTGATAAAAGGAAGGTTAGAATAATTATTAAAACATCATCTCAGTCATTGCCTGGAATTCTGTTTCATCCACGCTTTCCTCAGTCAGTCATTGTCAAACCCATTTGCAGATTCCTCATAGCAGAATAACAGTTTCCCTCCCTCTTTTAAAGCCATTCTAACACTATGGAAGTGCCCTGTAACTAATTATAAAAGATATTGGGATTAAAATGCATTTCAATGCAATTCCTATGCATTGATTAATATTGTAGCCAGAAGCTGAGGTAAGAAAAAACTCATATCCCAGTTTACTGCGACGTAGACTGGTGAATTAACATAATTTGTTTTATTGTGATTAAATCACGGAATGGATCTCACAGTTTTTATTTTATTTTAATTTTGTTTTTACTTCTCAGATAATCTAATAAAAAACATTCATAATGAAAGGCAATTGACAGGAAAGAAACCTGAATAGTTTCAACTGTTCTCCACTAATTAATTTAGTTTCTGCCTACCTGGAACTTATCAAATAGAATTTTTTAAACAGACAACAGAATTATCTTTGGGAAAAAAAAGAGATACATTTTTGTACGATTTTTTCCTCTTTTGAAAGTTTTACTATAAATATTCACATCTAGATTTAGATTTAGTCCTAGTATAGAATGTTAAAGAAAATTTATATAAAGAAACAATACTTTATCTCTTGTGTCCCAGAAATTCTAGATTATTTCTATTATCCAGACATACTCTCTATGTCATAATTTCTGTATATCTTCTGTATACAAAATGTGTCATACTGTTCTAGATGCTAATTCTAAACAGACATTCTATTTTTAAAGTTACCTGAGATAACCTCCAATTGTACTTTCCAAGGAAATTTACAGTAACAGAGCAATATAAGATGAGATCTTCTTGTCTTTCTATTTACTTATGAATCTTCTCGGAAAATCTTAGGAACACAGTTAAATAATTCTATATGTTTTGAGTCTTCAAAACATCTCTCATCTCAAAATATCTTTTGTATTACAAAAAGATCTTGTTCTGAGAAATTCTGGCTGACCCCAAAGCTATCCCGAAATATGGCAAGCTTATAGACAGTGACACTGGTACACAAGGATGTGGTATGAATTATTATATGCTTAATCCTACTACTATTACTACTACTAATAATAGTATAACTGAACAATATGCTTTCTGTCAGCCTGGGTAACCAGATTCCAGAACATCTTTACAGCTTTTACAATTAATAAAAACATCCAGAGGCAAAAGCAAAGCAAAACAAATCTTCAGCCATCAGTATTATATGAGCCATGCTGAGAAGTCTGCAGGCTAGGATAAAAAAAAATTGACATAAACAAAAAACCAAAAAAACAAAAAACACCAAAAAAACCAAAAACAAATAAACAAAAAAATAGAAACAAGCACTGTACTAATGTATAGATGAATTAATAATTAATGAGAAATAATTCTAAATCAAAATTGTACTCCTAAATGAAATACAATTGCATTGTAAATCTATCCTGGTTTTTTAATTTCTAAGCTCCCCAAAAAGTGGGTAAAACACATCACAGCTTTTAAGAATATGAGTTTATTTGGGACTTTTTAGTTAAATAATGCATTAAAGATTAAGCTGTGTCATCATTAGCAAATATGTGTTTTATTGATAGAATGAATGCAAAGGCTTGAGATAAGAGCAAGCAGAAGACATCTCCCAGCATTCCTGCTGCTTACATCAGTATTGTTTCTTGATTCCTTACCTTTTCAGTGCTCACTGTGGCAAAACATTAAACTCCAACATGTTTCTGGTATCACATCAATATTTTTCATTCTCTATAGGAGAACTTCAATGACAACTGAGCTTCAAGGAGTTTTCCATTATGAAATATCCATTTCCAGTATATTCCAAACCCATAGCTTAACTACAGGAAGATATTGTGGGTTTCCAAAATATAATACACTCCTGATCCACTGAAAATGAGGCTGTTCATGGCTTAAATAAAACTAGGTATTAAGTAAGGAGAATAGGAGAATTCTGCTTTTTGAGAGCAAAAAGTGTTGTGGTTTTTTTCCATTCTTCCACAGAGTTCACAATAGAAGAGTGATTTTTTCCTTTATCAAATATGGAAAGTGAATGTACTCTCTGGTTCTAACTTCCCAAAAGAATAGGACTGACAATTCACTCATTGTTTCAAGAATGAGTTTCATTCAGATTCCCATCAGTTCTTCACTGTAAAAAAGATTTCAAAATCCTTTCAGGCCTGGATTCATCTTCCATCTGCTGCTAGATATAACCCTTCTCTCAAAAGAGATCTCAAAGATTTGTTTTTAGTTGAATTACGAAAAAAGATTTGGATTGTATTTAAGTTTAGATATGCAAAGTGTGAATGTTTACACAAATGTGCAAGAAAGAATGCGAAGACTACCAAGAAAAGAAACTCAGAAGAAAGACCAATGTTTAACATGTTTGGAAGGAGCTTTTACTACATGCCATATACATACAACACCAACATTGAATAGTGCATTTTGTAACTCTATGTATTAGCAATTCTGCCTGAAAACATTATAGAAACCCTGCTTTTGTTATCACAGTGCCAAGCCAACAGTATATGCCTTCAGGACAATCTATCAGGACTTGCAGGGAGGTAATCACCCCAAAAAAATAAAGTCAGTTGAGTCCCTCCCCAAGAAAACCATTAAACCAAAAATTTTACTGCCAGGATGCACAATATTGGTGAATTTTAACATCCATCCTGAAAGAATTATCTCTTTAAAAGGTTAACTTTTCTCCATCGGTATTTTGAAGTACTAAAAGTTGCAGGTCTATGCCATTAAAGCAAGTGAGATGGGAATGTTCTATACTTGGTTCATTGTCAAGGTTTTATGACTATAACAAATTAATTTCTGGCTAGTTGGCTAAATTAGGCTAATGTGTACAGAAAAAATATTCTTTTTTTTCTCCATAAATCTAAATGGTAAAAGATAAATAATGAAGTCCATGAATCAGGAATGGATTTAGCAATTTTAATTTATTGTAACTGAAAAGTGTCAATCAGAATTTTAGGCATAAAATGGGGAAAGGGTCATTTTCATATTATATGCAGCCATCATATTTCTGGCTTTTTGAAAACATCTGTAATAGTGTTTGCAATAATAAGAAATTCTAAGGGCTCCCATCCTCATGTGGTATTCTGTGAGACAAGTGTATAAAACCAGTTTGAAATGGAAAATGTTCACTCTAATTTTTTCCCCAGGGTTTCTCCACTGTTTGATTAGAGAATGACTGCATTCAAGCATATTAGCATTCTGTCAGCAGCTCTCACAGACTTGTACTTTCACTGCATGATAAATGAAGTTTACACAGTTTTTGTTGTGCTAGGATAGAGTCTAGTGATGCAGTGATGCACATGTGATTTGTAAGTGTCTGATTTGGTTAATCATTAAACATTACATAGTCTTAAACTTTCAAGAATTCTGTTCAAACATGGAAATCAGGTGGGAATGATGCCCAGGGTGTTGTACATCACCTTAGTATTATGGAAGTAGAGAAAACATACCAGCTTCTACCATCAATGATCTGTCTGGCTGACTGAAATTTTTTCCCAGTTATACTTGTTCAAGAATTGTATGTAAAGTTAATCCAGTGTTTAAACAGGTTTATTTGTTGAAATAGTGAGAGAATCACAGAATATGCTGATTTGGAAGGGACCCACAAGGATCATTGAGTCTAACTCCTGGCCCTGTACTGGACACTCCAAGAGTCACACCCTGTGCCTGAAACCATTGTCCAAATGCTTCTTGAACTCTGTCAGGCTTGGTGCTGTGACCACTTCCCTGGGGAGCCTGCTCCAGTGCCCAGCCACCCTCTGGGTGAAGAACCTTTTTCTAATATCCAACCTAAACCTACCCCTGACTCAGCTTCATGACTTTTGCTTTGGGTCCTATCACTGTCACCACAAAGAAGAGACCAGTGCCTGCCCTTCCTCTTCTGTTCATGAGGAAGCTGTAATGAGATCTCCCCTCAGCTCCTCTTCTCCAGGCTGAACAGACCAAGTGACGCTCCTCACATGGCTTTCCCTCAAGGCACTTCACCATGTCCATTGCCCTCCTTTGGACATTCTATAACAGTTTAATGTCTTTCTTACATTGTGGCACCCAAAACTGCCCCCAACACTGGAGGTGAAGCTGCCCCAGCTCAGAGCAGAGCGGGACAGAGCGGGACAATCCCCTCCCTTGCCCAGCTGGCCATGCTGTGCCCAGGACAGGGTTGCCCCTCCTGGCTGCCAGGGCACTGCTGGCTCATGTTCAGCTTGCCATCAACCAGGACCCCCAGGTCCCTTTCCACAGCTCTGCTCTCCAGCCTCATTCCCCGGTCTGTACATACATTGTACATACATTCCCATTACACTGTGGCTTGGTAAGTAGTACATATGCAAAATGTGTAAAAATTAAATTATTACTTTGGGATTTCTTTTTATCTTTAAGCCATCCATCCTTTCCATAAGTTGATGGATCAGTTTAATGATATTTACAGAAGGTCTATCTCACAGTGAAGGAATATAGAAAGATGGTGTTCTCAGGTTCAAGTTGTTTTGGTTTTTTTTAAATGGAATATCAAAGATGACTTCTTCACAATATAAAAGGGCCTAAAAAAGAAAAAAAAAAATAGGCCTGATAATGATAGGCTCTTCCATTTGCCAGGTAAGAAACGAATCAGTCAAAAACTGAACAGTGACATTAAAAATGACTACATGAGTTATTCAGTATTGTAGTAAAATGTTAAATCAGACTACATTCTCCACTTCATCTAACTTCATTCAAGGTTGAAAAGGTTTCTAAACATTTTACTTTGACTCAAAGTAACCATGGCTTGATGCCTGCAGGTCTCTTGGTTTAGGAAAAAATTCAGACTAGATGATCCTGATAGTCCTTCCTTGTGTTAAAATACATAGATACAAACAACTGGGGGAGGTGGGGAAAAATAGAGGGGAAAACTAGAGGGAAAATCTTCGTACTTTGGTTGATGAGCTAGACTTAACTACAATGGGCAGTAGAAATAACTGAAGTGATTGACCACCCCAAGGTGATCTGCAGCACTTTTCCATGTGTTGCTCACAATCAGAGCGACTAGCCCTTTGACAACAATATGATGAAGATAACAATATCTTTTTCCATAATTGTACAGTACTGGCATCCAGACTGAAGTGTAGGAGTTCCAAACTGCCTGTGACCTCTAGGGCACAGACCAAATGTTTCACTGCCCTTGACTTATGGAAATACACATTTATTGACTGAGGGAATAAAACCATACTTGCTCTATCTGTATATTTATCTTAAGATCAGATCAACCCTCAGGCAAATATTCTAAGTTTCCAAATACCATCTTCAACTATATAAATATCTCTTACATAAAAAATTATCAGTGTTTTCAGACAGCTAATGTCATAGATAACTGCAATAGGTCACACTGACAGGAAACTTTTTCTAGGATCTCTATTTTTCTTCTTGGGTGCAAGACATGACTGTGTAACACTGAGCACATTGTATGAATTATCTATTACAAATAAAATCTAAAAATTTTTTAATTCCTTTCCCATTAACCTGAGAAATCCTAAAACTGTTATAGAAATAACCTAAAGAAATGTGTTATAAGTTGTAGCTTTCATTTTAATCCATGACTAACATTCTTCTTTCCAGATAATTTATTTAGGTTGTTTTGTTTTGTTCTGTTTTTCCCCTATATCAATCAGAAAAGCAGGACCATGGTTAAAAGCAGAGTGTATATTTCTCTATCAGAACATCTTTAAGTGTAAATGAACACAAGAAAAATTCTATTCACAAGGTGTTTCATTTCATATTCTTGCTTATATTTAGTACTGAATTAGAATTTACATATGAGTCCAGAAATTTTTTTTTGATAAAGAGATCAACTCACACCTCTTCACCTTCTCTCAGGCTCTCTGTGGGTCTAAATGAGCCCAGTTTGAGCACTAAAACTGTTCTGCATCAGATTAGTTTGCACAGTTTTCTGCTAAAGGAAAGTACTGAAGTGGCTTCAGAGTTTGTCTTTCATATGACAGGGTGATTACAAAGAGCAAAGGATCTTCAGATTAAGGAAAGAAAAGGAAAAAATGAACATTTTAAATTAAATCAATCAAGGTGTCAACATCACTTTATCTAAATAAAAAAATTTAAAAAATTCTTAAATGTAGTGAAGAATTGCTTATCCATACAGGAGTAGTGTATGAGATTTTGACATTCCCAATCAGAAGAAAATTCCCCTTATCCCAGAAATGTTTGTTCTTGTCCTCCATGTGCTCTTCTATATTTTCTCTCCATCACATTTTATTTACGTTGCTTTATAAACATTTACATCCTTCTTTCCCTTCCTCTTTTCAACTCTTTCTTTCATGCTCAGTCCTTGACTCTAACCAATTTAGAATTAATAACTGAAAAATCTTACAAAATATAATGGCCATGTTAAACAGATATAGAAATAAGTATGTATATATATAATTTTATTGCTGACTTAGCTCCATAGTTTTCAAACTGACAGATTGCTTGAATCATAAATAAGAAAAAAAAAAATCATATTACTTATGGAAGAATTTGTTCTTCTACAGGATGGATCAGCAACTCATAGAAACTTTAATGTATTGCTCACTGTAATAGGAAGAGGCAGCATGTGCAGAATATTTTATTTAAATGTATTGATCTTTTGACATATGGCTAAAAAAAAAAAGAGAAGAAATTCTAGGAGATCCAATGAAAAATACCTTAAATCATATTTTGCAGTATTTTTGCATATATCAACAGGCAACTCCAAAGCAAAATTCTTTACAAATATATTAATGCTTGAGCTACTCATTTATCATGTAAGTGTCAGACAAGACTCATAAGTCTCTTTCATGTATTGTTGATGAAGGTCACAGAAAGGCAGACTTTCAAGTGACCTTCTCTCTCCCTAAATTACTGCAATGAAACTGTAAAATGAACATGTCAAGAATACTATATGATTTTCAGTGGCATACACTCCACTTAAGTGATTGTTTCACATCAAATGCATGCTACCAGAGGCTTAAGCTGTCCCAGGCTTGGCCAGTTCCCTGTTCTATTTCCTGATTTGTCTGCCTGTCGAGATGAGACACAAATTGTGTCCTTTAAATCCTTGAACAGGTAAAGAAGTTGTGTGTTCAGAGCATAATGGGTTATACAAATAATTTTGGGACATAGCAGTTAGTGTAATCATTTCTGCAGGGAAATAAGGTCTCATTTCTGCCTCATCCAATAAGCAATTTGTTGTGGAACCTAAAACCTTGGGCACACTGTCTTGTGCTCTCTTTTCACCAGAATCTTACACCAACAAGTGGAGAACAGAGATGATGGGGAATTTTATGCTCCTAAGGAAAGCATATCCATAGGGAATATCCCAGAAGCCATGTGTATGCATCTGGACAGACGTGTATGCTGACTATATTTGGATGGTTGTGATTAGATGTTACTGCTGGGTTTTGTGTAATCTCTAAACTGCCTTACAGTGAAATGAAACTCCTTTGACAAACCAGGATACCATTACCAATAAAAAACCCCAAGCCCCTCCCCCCCAAAAAAAAACAACTAAACAAACAAAAAAACAACCAACCAACCAACAACAACAAAAAAAACCAACAAAAACCACCACCCTTTCCTTTGAATTCTAAGCAAATTTTTCAAGTTTAATGGTTTCAGAGCCCTCTTAAAAACACAGCTACTACTAATCAAAAAGTTCCGTTTTTACCCTGAAAAGGAAGTTAGTAAATTTCTTATGCGTTGTTTATTTCACCTTCTCAAACATTTATGCCTAAAGTTTCAAGCTGTCACATTTATCCTCTGCTGAGCATTGATTCTTTTATATAGGAGATTATGCACTTTTTCTTTAAAGTTTTGATCATGTGAAGAATAAAATACTAATGCCACTTCTCTCACAAAGCAACAAATAACACACTCATGAGTCACCTCTTAAAAAAAACTGAACAGGAAGAAAAAGATCAACAACAAAAGTCAAATATTCTCATTGAAACTGTCTGTTCTATCTAAATACAGAAACATCTATTTCTTCTCCTTTTCTGAACCCTCTTTCCTCCCCTGCCTCCTCCGCTGAACGGGCGCCATGTGTCTGTTCACCAGCACAGAGAACATACAGGGGACTGTAACAGTTGTGAATGGAAGGCCAGAATGTGAAATGAAAGCTTGACTGCACAAATTAGTAAGATTTTTTTAATTAATATCAGTAGGTATACAAGGCAGTACTATCTTGCTGGGCATAACTGAATTTTGAATTAAATGGAGAATGGAGAGAGAGAGAGAGAGAGAGAGAGAGAGAGAGAGAAAGAGAAAGAATAATGTTCCTGGTTGGGCAAGTGTGGTATTAATATCAGTAGAGAAAAGAGACAAAGAACTACAGAGAAGTTTTGATTTAGACCTTTTTAGTTATTTATCACCTTTTTTATTTAGTCTTGCTGTATTTCTGGCTGATTTGGTACGAATTTATGACTGATGAATTTAGCATATCAACTGTTTTCACACTGTATTATAAAATACTTCTAATGGCTTGTAATGGAATACTTTGCTTTTTGATAAAAAGAATAATCCATCAACACAACAGGCTGAAAGGAAATGAAAGAAACCATTTGTTCAGAAATCCTTTAAATTATATTGTTTGTTCATGTTAACATTTTTTTTCCTCTTGTTATGTCTACTGTCTTCCACGAGGACCAAATCAAGCAATTACATAGAAAAAACAACAAAAAACCAAACAACTTTGCCTGATAGTTCACATATTACCAGGGGAGCCAGCAGGGAGTAATTTGCAAAGTTGTTATTTACTGAGATCATGTATCAACAGCTGAAGTCCACAACTGCTGAACTTGGAACACAGCAAGTTGAAATGTAGTGAAGTATGGAGGGGAAGTGGAGGAGCAGATGCTAATCACTCCAGTGACCAGTGATAGGACCCAAGCAAAAGGCATGAAGCTGTGTCATGGGAGATTTAGGCTGGATATCAGGAAGATGTTCTTCACCCAGAGGGTGGTTGGGCACTGGAACAGGCTCCCCAGGGAAGTGGTCACAGCACCAGCCTGACAGAGCTCAAGAAGCACTTAGACAATGCTCTCAGGCACAGGGTATGATACCTGGGGATGTTCTGTGCAAGGCCAGGAGTTGGAGTCGATGATCCTTGTGGGTCTCTTCCAACTGACCACATTCTGTGATGCCATGAAAGATTCAAAAAAAGTGTGTTGTCAACATATATATAATAAGGCACTGCAAATCAGAAAATTTCTGCCTTTCCATGATTCACTACCCATTTGTAGGATGGGGTAACGCAGACGCATCTTTAACAGGAATATTGGGAAAATCCATACATTATTATCTGAGGTATACCTGGTTACCCTACTGTTAAGCACTATAGTTCTCCACATAATATTTAATAATAATCATAATGCAGTGACCAGGACAAGTTCTCAAACAGAGTGCAAAAACTGTGATTATCAGCAATGCAGAGGAGCTTCTCACCCATAGGTATCCACCTATTCAGGAGGCAGGAGATGTGGGCAAATAATCTGAGGTCAGTTTTTGCATGTATTGAACTTGAAGTTTCCTAGATAGATTTAAATTCTTAAACAATTTTGCAGTAACTAATGCAATGAATAATAATGGTAGAAAGCTGAAGAACAGAGCAAAGTGATCTTATAAAATGTGCAGAATGACCAGGAAGAGGTAAAAATAAAAATCAAAAAAGAAGTCCTAGATAAAAATGTGCTTTCAGTAGTAATTCAATCAGTGCTCATTAGAAATAACCATTAAGTTTTCTGAGAAAGTCTTTGTGTCAAGAGAGCAGTGATAATCTGTGTAAAAAGCGATCAGTGATATCACTTTGGTACAGCTCTGTGTATTCATTCTGTACTAAAATGGAGTGGGAGGGAAAATTTAAAATTAAATATGTACAACAGCCTTGGTTAGGCCTATGGTTACTTGGCCTATGAAAATATTAAGAGAAAATGAAAACAGCTTCTTTTTTCAAGACAGCAAAGGTGAGCGAGCCTGATAAGTCACGGACGTCTTTAACTCGCAAATTTAGAATAACTTTTCTGAACAAGATTCAAATATTTACCCATGGATTCCCAAGAATATTAAGTAATCCATTAATACATAAAATTGATTAAAGTTTCACTTTTAAAGAGCTCTGAAAACATTAATTAATACCAATGAAGATGTGTGGTATTATTATACATAAGCCCCATCGTCGAGTATCTGAATTTTTTAATTCTGTTTGGAAATGGTCTGCCCTGTGGACAGATGTGACTATCAAATTCAATGCCTGCAGCACATTTGCTGACCTTCATCAAGCCCTGCCTTTTTTATGCTACAATATTATTTTGTTTTATTATTTTACCCGAAGAGAGCACTCTGTGATCAGCAAAGAGAAGCTTTTATCTTATAATTGTTCCCATATTCATAAATATTCAGATTGATGGTCTCCCAGGAACACTGTTCACTATTTCTTTGTATTGACAAAAAGCTATGAAAAAATTTCAAGTAAGGCTCAATACACACAAGCTGATAGTCCAGTTATGTTATTAACATAACACCTTTTGTTTGTGCTTGTTAAACTCTGTAAAATTATAAGTTTGAAGTCTACAAATCTTTCACATTAGGTGCAACTGCATTTTGTTAAAGAGGAACACTTAAAAGTGTCAGACCTTGAATTTGCAAAATTTTGAGGGAAACTTTTTCTTTATTCTTACTACCAGGTTCTGGTAGAGTTGACCTGTGATTAAACATGTCAAGGACCAAGGAAAAAGTCAACACATTAAAAAAAAGACAAAACCAAAACTGGGATGAAGCCTGACACCAATATAAAACTGGAATAATGTAATTAAATTTAAGGGATTAAAACAGGCACTTTGAAGCAATCTGTCCATAGTGTTTTAGAAGGGAAGAGAGAAATTTAAAGAACTTTCAAAATCATCTACAAAGAAGATATGAGTATGAAAATGGTTTCATGATGCAGTGAATTCAGCAAGTTGTCTTCAGGTCAGAGTCCTTCAATTAAGTATCACTCATAAAATAAGCTATGTATATTTTTGTAAAGACAGAAGCATTGGAATGAGAATGTCAGAAGCATAATGACGACTATGACTTAGATAATCTCCTGCAGAGACACCAATTTACATATTTTTAAAAAACTTCTTTCTTATATGAATTCACTGGTCACAGAAATATTAGGAAGAAATCTAAACAAAAGCATAAAAATAATATACATATTATATATAATAAATACATAGAACTGTATAGACATGTCATTTTATTGGGTTTTTTTAACAATTTTAGTTATAATGATACTCTGCTGCCAGGCACTAGTGAAAAGAAAAATTCTTAAATATGAGTGTTTCAGATTATGCAGTCACTTGAGTATCAGGACACTGCCTGAAGACTAGTATGCTTATCTCTACCATGGTTTAAGATATTCATGTAACTGTAAAATTTTACACCAGGATAACCTACAAAATACCTGTCCAAAACACTTGGTCTTGGCAAATAAAATTTTGGCTGTTGGTAGAGCAAAGGAAAGGACTTATCACACTATTAATATATGGAATCTTTCATTTCATATATCTAAATTATATTATATGTAATTTAGATATATATATATATATATAATACATAATATGTAATATGTAATATTATACATATAATATAGAATATAGAATACAGAATATAGTAGTATATAATATATTATATGTAAGTACTGTCTATTTTGATAAATACTTTTCCTCTATTAAAAATAGTATGAGAATGATTATAAAGGTTAAAATATTTTAGGACTATAAATATATTAAGTATCTGAAGTAAAGCACTTTGCTCTCCAAATTTTATACTTCTCAGCTATGTGCAAATTAGATTTTATCAAGTAGTCAATAATACATATTATTAATAAAACCAGAAATTTTGTTTGAGCAGTAAGAATGAGCTTTGTACTGAGTAGTACCAATAATGGTCTTTTGTGGACCTTAGCCTGTTGGATTTTTACTTTACTGCCAGTATACCAAAATAAATTATGTCCTTTATATTGGGATGTGAGAGATTTTTGTCAGTAAATGTATTTTATCAGTGAAGCCCAAAGAATCTACAGAATAATTCTGCTACTAGTATTTTTATTAGGGGAAAAAAATCATAGATATATATTGCATGATTTGCAAAGAAATTTCTATTGCCGTCGTGAAGAACTCGGAGCTGAGTTTCTGACTGACCCAAGAAAACTCTGAAAACTCTCTCTTTATTCTAATATAATTGTCAGCATTTTCAAATCTTGTTAGTAGTAATTAAAAAATAGTTATTAATTTTTTGGAAAAAAATATCTCCTTTCTAACACAATGACCCTGCAGCTGCAAATTGCATTAGTTAAACAATTTTCAATTAGAAATCTGGGGGAAAAAATCTACTATCAGTAAATATAAAAGTTCTTGAAGAAGCAGGCAACACTCTCAGTTTATTAAGCACTTGACTTACCATGTGTTATAGAGACACTTGCTGAACTTCCGGAGTGAAGAATTTCTACTTCTGTTGGTAGTTTATTCCAAGACTAAACAAATGTGACTATTAAAAATGAACTACTCATTTGTAGCCATTTTATTAGACAAAAACCCATTTTAATTCTTTTTTTTTTCAATGGTTCTAGGAATTTACTAGCACTTGACAAGTTTCCTCATAAATTCAATTTTAAAAAAAATTCCTGTGTTTTATTATGGATTGCTTGGATCAAATGCACTTATGTAGCACCAGTATTGCAGGTAATATTGACACAATTTACTCAGCCATGACCAACTTGATTAAACAATATTTTTACAATGGAATTCTACACAAAACCACAGAAGCATCTTGATATGATGGAGAAAAAGACATACAGCTACTGTGCATTTAAGTGTTTCCACTCTGTTCATTCCTCTGTCTCTGAAGGAGTTGCTTAGAAACTGCTTCTGACATTGCTATGACTATCCAGGAATTTGGAGAAGAACACATGGGAAAAAGAAGGTGACTTTTTTAGATAACAACAGAGGCAAAAATGTATGTCAGAGAATAAAACAGCTCTAATTTTAAATTATTTGCTGCTGTACATGTCCTTCACATTGGTATTAGTATGGTGCTGTCTGATTAGTCTACAAAAGACACTTCTGGGACCATATGGAGGCCATTCTTTGATAGCCAGTAAAAAGTTAAAAAGGTTTGATATTCAGCCACTTTTTGTGCCTCATCTTTTTCATTACTGTCCTAGTTTAGGGCAAATTTGGGAGAGAACCTCCAAATGGTCTTCCCCCAGGAAAGCAAAATTCAAATGACCCCTCCCCCCAGCTGGTTCGGGAAAAAAGAGATTTCTTTGGAGAGAAGTGGAAAAAGCTGTTTATTTAACAGAAATTGAATAATATTAAACAATAAAACCTCACACTGTTCGATGGGATGGCAAATCTAGGAAGAAAAGTCCTTTTCATGTGGTGTAGCTCGGCTCGCTCAGGTCCTTATCAGTCCCTCCGTCGCTGGAAAGTGCCGAGGCCCAGGCCCCGGTGGGCCACAGGCGTGAGCTCCCGGGGTTTAGCTGGGTGTTCAGTCCAGAGCAGGCTTGCACAGATCCAAGAAAAAAGGGAAAAAACAAAGGTCCAGGGAACTCCTCTGTCTCAGCTAGCTAGAACTAACTAAAAGCCAGAGAGAAGCTCTGTCCCGCTGTCTGTCCGTGCTGCAGACACCACAGTCCAGGAGCGAGATGTGTGGGAGTGATGTTTTTCTTCAACACAAACTGCGGCTTCTTCTTCCCCCTCTCTTGCTCTCAAAGCCAGGCTTAAAGGTGCAGAACTTAATATATAACATAAACCAGATGACTGGGGATACCAGTATCATAAAGTCACCCTAGGACAATTACCCATTCTCACCATGACTTTACAAGCATGATACTGAAAATATAGCAGCCAAATAAAAGTGGGAAAAGGAGGGACAAAGAATCCATTCTCACACACATGGGTGGTGACTGGCACTATCCAAGAAAATGAAGTTTTCAGTCCATTAAGAAGCTTTCATCCTCACGAAGAAAACAGCGGCTAAATAATAACACTGAGACCAATAACACTGCTGTCATTTCTAATTGTCTATTTTCTCACCAGCAAGGTTTACCAGCTGCTTAGTAAATGACCATAACTTACCTAAACTGAGACATCTGATGTGTGGTTACACTGGGAACTGTAAAAGTCCTAATGGTATGGACCCTCTTATGGATAAAAACTTCTATAGATTGCTTTTCCTAATTTATAAATATGGGATACGAAAATAAATTACAATGTTGCAAAATAAACACAGCAAGAAAATAAGCAAATATAAATGCTTTATTCGTGTATAGTGCAGATTTTATACAATTTCATTATCATATAAATAGCACACATATATAATCTTTCTTGCGTTAATTCTGATAAATGTTACAGTAAAAATTAAGATTAATTGAAGTTGCTTTGAAAGATTTGCTAAGAGTTATGTCTGCAGTACTTTTTAGCCTAGTTACATTATGTTCTAAAAAGTTTCAGTATTCTATTAGTTATTTACGATATTTGCTTACTCATATTTTTATAGACTGCTAAATTGTGTAAAATTGCTTTTTTCAGTCTTAACATTTGATGCTTAGAATTCTTCAATGCTTTTTCCTCTTTTTTTTTTTTTCGCTTGAGTCTTCAGAATACACAGAGATCTGCTGGAAGACTCCATTGCTATCTTTTTTGAAGTTAATACATGGTAGCTGAGAAGAAGCATTAAATCTGCATAAAACTACAAAGGTCTAAAAGCTAAAATGGGTTACAAAAAGAAAATGAAGGGCAAACATTATTTGTTGTCATTGAAGGACACGAAGTTTTTGCACAGTCACAAAGGTATCTAGGGATATATTAATTCTTCCTTTGGATATTACATTCAAATAAGGCAGTTGAGAGCAGGGAAGAACTTTATCACGTTTAATAAATTATGCAGTGAAACACTAGTAGGCTGATTTCTTACTGAGTTACACCTAGTACAGGTATTTTTCTGAAAGTTTGAAAACTTAATAAAAAATTTGATTTATAATATAACCTCATCGATATGTTGGTATTTAGCACTCATTTTTCACAGATTTAAAAAACTGTTGATAAACAGTTGATAAATTGATAAACTATGAAAAACACATTTCAGTACAAAAGCCTCTCATTTCACAACTATACCAAACATAGCTTTTCTTTCCAGAACTCCTAAAAAGCTTTGTGCCATATTACCGCATCCTGAGAGCCTATGAACTGCAGATTTGGACACCTTCATTTTCCATTAGTGCACTGTGTCTTGTATCATTTTCTTTAAGTTGCAGTTTAGCTTTTGCAAAAGGACTCCAATTAACTTAGATCTCTCCTTTTAGTTTTACTTTTTCTTCTCCTGCATACTGACATTTTTTCTCTGAATGTCATCCATGAAGTTAGGCTGCAGGACTACAAGCAAACCAGATTTTCTTGTGTAGCATTACCACCCTGCTGCTTTGGTATTCTATCCAAAATAAATGGGCATAGTGGATCTTCAGTTAGTAATGCCAGGCTCAACAATGCTTAGAAATTAAATTCCCCAGAAAATTTAATAAAATATGAAAAGCATTTATCCCATTTTCAGTGAATAAATGCCATGTCCCATAGTTAGTGTTATACTATAAAATCACACAATAGCATATTAATGAATAGGGCTATTCTTTGTTGTTACTTGGTTACTCTTTAGAATTCTGTAATGCACAACATACAAGTGTTCCTCTGGGATGAAACTGCAATAAATCTTTAATAAAGTATGAACAACATTTCAGTCTGAGCGACAAACACTTTCCTAAAAAAGTATCACTGGATATATTATAGCAAAAATAAACAAAGGAGAAAATATTATTAAAAGTTTGCCTCTTTTTCCAGATGTGTCTTGTACTGCTTGGAATTAAACACCAGTAAATCTTTAATGAGGTATAAGCGAATATACCAATCACTTGAGAGTTATTGACACATCAATATCCATAGAATAGTATCTTATTAAACTATTGCTGTTCCTTTCCTGATAAACATTATATATTCAGTATCAATAATACATGAGCATTTTTAATTCATTTCTGTTGTTACACCTTGTCCTTACTCCTGCAACAACATTATTAAAACTGATTTTATAAATATAATTTTCTCAAGATACATGTGTTAAATGTGACTGGTACTGAAGGGTTGTAAATGTAGCTGGTTTAAAATTCTTAATTTATTACTGATAAATAATACATGGCTTAACAAACAGAATAGCATTATACTTAAACTGTTCTTTTTACAAGATTGACCCAGAAGGAAGAAGAAAGCTTTTCTTTTAAAAGTTTGACCTATATTTGTAAATTACTAATTTGAAAAGATCAAAGAGCTATGGAACTGTGAATGCTGATCTTTTCACTTTGACATCTGACTTCTGAGAGTTCTCTCTGCAATACCATCTACACCTTTCTTATGCTTTCATCTGTCAATTGCTATTACACTGAAGTTGTGGTCCTAATCTGATTCAGAGTACAGCATCCCCCTAAGGCCAGAGAAAACACAGTTTCCTTTGGCTTCTGTCTTCACCTGACTCAGTGCCACCTACAATTGTACACCAGACCAGACGCTGAAAGGTTTTGCTGTGAGATTGCCCTGCTGTCCTCCCAAGTCAATTGGACAAGCACACGTAGCAGCAGTGCTTAGAAATGAGACAGCTTGAGAACTGCATTTTGTAAATGTGGATTTAAACCACTTGGCAGAATTTAAGGTTCCGCAAAACAAGGGAAAAGTGGCCTCTATGTTCTGTACTGTTTGACTACACACATGACCATGTATTTTTTCTTCTTAATCACTTCATATTTTTACTTCATGAATGTCTGATCACTTTGCTGTGATTAATGAATAATATCTTGTGAGATCTGTGCCTTACAAGTAAAAGGTATATATCGTTTCCTGAAATCACTAATAAGGACAGAAAAACTGGGTGCCATGCTGTGATTAGTCTATATAATCTCTGGTAATCTCTGTCATGGCTGAATCACTTAAAATATATCACTGTGATTTTTCCAAAAGACACTTTGTATTTCATGCCTCTACAGACAATTTTCTGTCTCTTTACTGATGTATTTTAACTACAGCACTATTAATAAATGTGATCGTGTTACTGACACTAATGATTTTGATAATGATAACTTTTAGGTGTTCATCTAGTTTCCTGATAACAGTTGGTTCTCCACTGAGCTCCAAATTTTGAACCTAGGACAGAAGGACTTTACAAGAGTGGAAGGCAGAAGAAGTTCAGATATAAGAGACAGGACAATGATCAGTGGCTAGAAATCCATCTGGAAGCAAGTCACAGTTGCAGGGTGGGTGATGATCAGATTGAGAGCAGCCATGCTGAGAAGGACTTGGGGTACTGGTGGATAAAAAGCTGAACATGAGGCAACAGTGGCAGGTTCACAGCCCAGAAAGCCAGTGCTATCCTGGCCTGCATCAAAAACAGTGCTGCCAGCAGGATGAGGGAGGGGATTCTCCCTCATTACTCCACCTTTTTGAGACCTCCACCTGGAGTATCATGTCCAGGTTTGGAGTCCTCAGCATAAGAAATATGTGGACCTGTTTGATCAGAGGTTTGGAGGCTGAGAGAGTTGGGATTCTTCAGCTTGGAGAAGGGAAGGCTTCAGAGAGATTGTTTAGCAGCCCTTCAGTACCTGAAGCGGGCAAGTGACAGCATTTGTTGTGATAGGGCAAGGTGTAATGGTTTAAAACAAAACCAGGGTATATTTGAACTAAATATATATATACAGATAAATATGTTTTACAGTGAGGGTGGTGAAATACTGGAACAGATTGCCCAGAGAGATGGTAGATGCCTCAACACTAGAAATAATCAAGGTTGGGTTGGACATGACTGAGAAACTAGATCTACTGAAGATGTCCCTTCTAGCTGCAGGGGGTTGAACAAGATGACCTTAAAATTTCCTTTCCAGCACAAACTATTCTATGATTATATGATTCTACAATCTTTATTGTGCTTAAAGGTAAAACATATAACTTGAACAATCACTGCAGAACCTTCAGCCATGGAGTTAGTAGGGAAGAGCATGAAATATAAAGACAGTTGAGAGTTTCTATTAGTCCTGCAAGTCTTTAATTGAGTTTATTTCTGAAAGAAAAGAGCAATGGAAAAATCACTGAAAGCTGTTTGACTTTTCTATTTTTTCAGCTTTCTAAATATGCCTTAGGTTTCCACTGTCCTGTAATGCTTATGTGAGCCCCAATGCACTACTGTCATGGTTCCAGCCAGGACAGAGTTAACTTTTGCAGCCCCCAGGAGGGCCTTAGCCAGGACCCTCAGTTTATTTTATAGGAGCTCACACCATGCACAATGGGAGTCATGTCTGTGTCTGTTTTGCTGGAGTGTGCAGTGGGGTAGTGCTGGGGTCCTCATGATGAGTAATTGTATATGAATTGTTTGCCTATCTTGTACACTCTGTTATAAATATTGTTGTTATTACTGTCCATCTTCTCATTTTATTGCTGTTTCTAGTGAATTGTTGTTACCTAAACACAAGAGCTTTACCTTTTTGTGTCTCAAATTCTCCTCTCCATTCTGCAGCAGGGGGAGGAGGGGAGGAAGTGAACAAGCAGGTCATGGTCTGGGGTGTTTCAGTGGGAATACTAAATTGAGGAATACCATTCCTAAAACACAATAGTTACATAAAAATACTTTGCAAGTCACAGTGCCATGAAACTTCTTCTGTGATGAAATTGCGTTCAGGTCTGATAAAGAAGATAAGTTCCTAGTACTAACAGGATAGGTATAAAATTGCTATCAAAGAGCTGGCACTCTGAAGAGCACCTCTAAGAGGTAAACATGGCAATCAAAAGACTGGTTGTGGCAGTATGCAATAAGATGCTCTTTTTTCCAAATTTTAAGATCACTGAAAATTATTCTGTCACAGGCAGCTCAGAAGCAGATTGATTAGTAGTGTGTTTTGTTGAATCAAGCACTTCAAGACAATGCAAAACAAAACACTAGAAAACATCCCTAGGAAAAAAACAGAAATCTTTGTCTAGAAGTTTGTAGACTTATGCACCTCAGAGTCCTCAAAGCTGCTGCCCCACTCCAGATGCTGGTACAGACCAGAGCAGTCACACATGCAAACACAGGAGTCCAGAGCTCTGTAGGCACTGATCAGGACCCCTTGGCTCTCAGGCTACACACAAAGGAAAAGAGTGAGAAATCTAATTTAATGAGGAGATAGGATGACTGTGCTGAACAGGCACAAGCCCCATAAATGTATCAACCAGAAATCTGCTTGCCATAACCAGACCATTCCATCCCCTTATCCACTTCCCCACTCTTGTTATTTTTGAGTTCACCTAGACCTCTGTTTTTCCTGGTTTCTTCCCATCATGTTTGTATAATCCTGAATTGTTTTCTCCCTGGATTCCTTAATGTCCCATATAAATACAGATCAAAGCCCTCTGTGAACAGGTTCTCTGGAGAGTTGCCCCTGATGACTTATCTTGATGGGTTTCATGTCTGGATTCTGGAAGTGAGGTTTTCCTGGGACAGCCCTGGATGGGACCTGGTCAGCATGTCCCTTTTCCTCAGTCCATGATTTCTGTTCCCTCCACCTTTTGTTGTCACATATGATTGTGTTCCTCTAGACTTGTGAAGATGGGTGAGACAGTAACTATGTGCAACAGTTACTGGGTGGGACAGTGTTTGTCATCCTCCAGGTGCCATTGTCCCCCTGAGCTTCTTTGTGGGTGTGTAGATGAGCTTTTTATCACATAACACAAAAAAATGGTGGATAAATCATATTAAGAAATATCTTTGTCTATAAACGGAAAACAGAGAAAAAGTTAGAGATGTAGACATTTTGTAGAAATCATTAAAGACTTTGGACTTCAGAGATGACTAAGTTGGCAGAGAGTCTATTTTTCTGTAACTCTAGACATTTTTCCCTCTAACAGGACATATTTCTAGCTTCCCCTCCAAATCTCAAATATTAGTATCACTTCTGAAGTAATCTCAAGCTTCATTTTCACTTTTTGTAAAAGTGATTTTTTAGTATGCTTATTAGAGATGAGATTTTTAGTTTTTACTGTATTTATGCATTTAGGGAAAAAAAAAATTAAAATTTGGGTTTCTTTTTTATGACTTCGCTCCAAGCTATGATCTCTGCAGAAGGAGTGAAATGGTGTTTGATATATATGCCTTCCTTAACACAGTTCAGAGTAAAAGAGCATATTTCAGTAAATTTGGTGCATGTTTACTTGCAAGTGTATATTAATATGGACATCACAGTTCCAAATAAGAAACTTCATAAAGAATATACACTTACAAGCTTTATTCTGTGAACGACTACAGTGGCTTCTTTCCTTTTTATTATTGTTAGGGGCACAGGTGAGTCCATTGAATTTGCTTTTTACAGCTTCCTGTGACTGATAAAACATTTCAAATTGTATTTACCATAATATTTTAATCAGTTCCAAGCACTGAGCAGTTATTTTTGCATGCCTTTCAACAATTGGCAAAGTCATTTAAGTGCTCATGTTTAACATAAAGCACTAATATAAGTTTAAAAGAAATGAGACAGCCTTTTAGATGTGATAGAATATTTAATAATTAATATTTCTACATCTTCCTTAATGGAAAAATATAAAATATTATTAATTAAATTCCAAAATTAATTAATTCCAAAAAAACATGATGTTACAAGTTTTTTTAATACTCTATTTTTACTGAATTAAAGAAAATAAAATATATAAAATATATATAAAATAAATATATAAAAAATCCAAGACAAAAAATAGTATTTATTTCCTCATCAACTTGGTAGACCCCTGAATGTTAAGATGGAGTCCTACAAAAAAAATAAGATGGAGATTGTTCTTTAAGTACCTATGACATGGTGAGAAAGCAGACCATCGCAGCTTCTCTCAGTAATGAGGGAAGGCAATACAGTTCATCATAACAATCAGTCTTCAGAATACTCCTATTTTAATTAAGGTGATTTATTTTTTAATTGGACTCACAGTGGATACTATTATTACCTGAATAACAGACCATAGTAGTGTCTATAAAAAATGTAACATCTCAAACATAAGAGAATTCTTTTGGATTGTTAGTTATGGTTGCAATGGACCTTAGAAAAAACAAGAGTATAGCTCTTAGTGAATCAGAGTTTGTGGCCATCTGAACAGTTGGATTAATGCCATGACACAGGAATGAAATTTTCCATGACTCTGCACCCCACAGAAGCAGAGAAGGCACCCCCTCTCAAACAAAAGAGACAAGGGAAAACTGGTCTCCTTGTGGAGGACATTCAGAGTGGCTCCTATGAAATTAACGTCCTCTGACAACAGGAGACTGGCTTTTACTTAACAACCTAATGTAGGAATACAATAATATTTGAGTAGAACTAAATAATTGAGTATTTTTTTCATTCCTGTCTCCTGCAAGTTTTATGTGACATCTGACTTCTTTCATATACTTCACAACCTCAATCTTAAGTGTAGGTTTTCTCACCCATCCTGTTCTAAAATGTCACTATTTGAATAGCAAAACCCTTTCTATATCCAAGCTTAAACGTATTTAGATATAGCATTGTATGTTCTAGATTTCTGTTTCCCTTTCTGGAATATACTGACTGGTTTTTACCTTTCTCTATATGGTTTCATAGATTATTACTCATGTAACACTGTTTTAACAGTTTTTCCTTAGTCTTATGACAAAAATTAATAGGAAGAATTCCTGATTTCCAACATAATCTGTATACAGCAAGAATAGAAATTTTTCCAGTGTCTTTAGGGATTTGTTATCATTGTTTGGGACTGTCTACCAACCAATACCAATAGTTTTTGTACAGCAGCAAATATTACATTCTGATCCATTTTTGTGGCTAATTTACCTCCACTCTGTTTAAGCCCTCTCAGAAAAACACTGGTAGAATTTCCACAGCTATAAAGCAAATAAGTGGTGCAAATACCTGTTCATTTTTTAAATATTAATACTATTCCTGACTATTTTATGTGAATATTTAATGATTAATATCCAAATAATGTTTATTTAAATGTGTTTTTTCAATCAAATTGCTTGATTGTAGGCCAAGCCTGCTTTGCATTATTGTAAGAGGGGAAAAAAATTAAAAATAGAAAAGAAAGATTGGAGTTATTCAGAACCTTGCTTTGCCACAATGCAAAAAATCTGTCACATTGGGTGCGGGCTCGTGTCTGGAGATATAGAGCAGAAGATACAAACTGAGTTTGTTTAGTTTGGATGAAAGGAAGAGAAAACATAGAGAAACATAGAGAAAACAGCCATATGTCTGTCAAAATCTGAACTAGTGAGTATAGATTCATGGTGTAGATAGATGTCAAAAGAGAGACAAAATAAACCCTGGAAAAATCTATTTGTCTTCATTGTTTATTGAAGAAGACTCTGAAGTTATGCACTAAGATATACATTTGTACTTTGTAGATAAGTAAAATTCAGTAAGATGATTCCAGTGAGATGCACAGGACTTGAGCAAGTATATATGTACTGAAAGATTAATACAGAGATGACAGGTGGGCTTCCTGTTTGTAGGTGAGCTTACCTAAGCTAAGGCAGACAAAATATCAAAGGCTAGTCCTCCTGAGTATGTCAGGTGCAGGGAGTGGTCAGGGGGTGCATGTATTGTACAGGAGAGTGGGTAGGAAATGAAGATTTTCTGGTAATTATAACATTAATGCATGAGATAAGACTCAAGGTTAAGACCTTGCTACAAACCAGAGGAAGAAGATACCAAATTTTGCATTTTAGGTAAGTGCTTCAACTGCTAAGCTTTTGAAATATTCTCACAAAAAGGAAGAAGTGGAGCTTTTCAGCTTGCACCATTTTGATGCGAAGGATGACTGGGGCAAGTTGCACCTAATGACACATGTATGTAATGAAAACAGAAGATATCATGTTTGTTGCTCCCTCTATGCATCTCCTGACCCATTCTGGATGAAAGCCAATTTGAATCTGTTCTCCTTAAGTGAGATGAGGTGCACCAGAACCTTGAATGAAGCACAGATTCTGAGGGTTTTGGTCTGCAAGATGGGTCTCAGCTTCTTGAGTAGCAGTGATATGAAGCAACATATATTCAGAGAGGAAAATGATCTTTGGTTGGTTTTAATACTTTTAAATGAAAAACAGGATGAAAAACAGAGATTAAAACTGTGAAGCATTCAGGCCATGAAAATATTACTGGACAAAACCAAAGTACCTTTGAGATCTCTTAGGGGGTTTTCTCAAAGTTGGCACTGTCCCCAGGACTTATTTAGCATTGCATTCCACTGTGTTATGTTAATGACAGCACAGAACAAATTTAAATTCATTATCCATTGGATTAAAACAAATAATACACAAAAAATTAGTGAACCAGACAATGTTGTTGAATGTATTCATTGTAAGCTCAATTGGCAGGCAGCTTGCTGCACAATTGTATTTGGTAGCTCAGAGGGAGAAAGGGGAGAAGCATTAACTCATGCTTTGATCTTTCCTTAGCCTCCAGTTGTGAAAGCCATTCCTGTTAGCTCTGATATTTTGAAGGATTACGTCCTTCTCTGTTGTCACTTCAAAACTGACTTTCTCCTGAAAGGTTTGGACAAAGATTAGCTCTTGTTAGGAGAAAGTGCATATGTTTTGGGCATGCCACTTGACTGCAGGAAAGATCTTGTTGTTGGCTTTCTCTCCCAGTAAAAAGGATCATGTTCAGCTGAGTGAGCTCCAAGAGCTCTTGCATGCTTTCATTGCCCACATTTGATCTTCTGTGACTATTTTCTTTTGTTAAGTTCCTAGAAACATCAAGGGATTTAAAAGTACCCTAAACCAGATCAGAACATACCATGGATTTTAGGAATCTTGGCACCATTAAATTGTACAGCTTCTCTCTCCCATAGTATGTATCCATACTCTGGTTATACACTTTTCCTGGTTTATTAAGCTCCTTTCCAGCTGGCTTTAATGCCCAGCCAGTCTTCTGGTGCTTTTGGGACTCCTCTCACCACCCACACATTCAGAAGCCTGTAAATAGTCTATAGAGCAATAGGAGTTCTGACCTTACAGTCCGCTTTGGATGCAAACACAAAATAAATAACCACTACAACAGTGGAGAAGTATTTATGAGTCTTTTGTGGGAGTCATACTCAGCATAGGGAAGAATATTTCAGTGAAACACTTCAGATTGTGTATGCTTTGTTTTATTTCCTTTCTAATCTTATAAATTGGCAAACACTTTTTTTTTTTTTTTTTTTGTTATAGTCACACTATCACAGTTTGGAAAACACTGAGCTAACTTGAAGAAAGCTCAAGTTGCTCTTGAAACATTCTCTTGGACTAAAGTTTAGATATTGTCTCACTTGTATAATCAAATGCCTGTCAGTCAAATCTCTCCGAGTTTCACTTATCTAATTGAAAAGATGTCTCTGCTTTTGTTTTCACTTTGCCTGCATTAAGCCTCATGTAGTCTGTTTGCTACATTTTCAATATACATGTCTTATTTTAAGTCTCTCCTTTATTCCCAGATGCTGTCATAGTTTTCCTTTCAGAGTAATATTTGTCTTACTTTAGTGATTTGTTTTATTATTTTCAGTTGGTGTACCTAACTTTATTATTTTCCTATTCCCTCACTAGTTTTTTTGTTATTTTAACTTATTCTCCCCAGCTTTTAGCTTATGCACTTATATAATTCTTCTGCTACTAGGTGCTTTCAACCGAATTTCTCTTCATTTTCTTTTCTCTTCTTATATTTTTCTCCTGTGAGATTTACCTTATTGGTCTTGCCAGGTATTTGCATCACCCTCACTATTTTTCTGTTTTATATGTTTGTTTTAATATTTATTTTGCCTTGTGATTTTCCTCATGATAAATACAAAAATGTCTCTGCTTCTCATATTAAAATGTATCTCTGTAGTAATATAAGAAGTATACAATGATGACATGACAACTGGTACTTAAAACTCACTGCTTCTTTTCAACCCAAATGGTGACAATGTCAAAGGCTGCAAGAGTCAAAAGAGGAAAGTCTCTACCACAAAAGTGCTGCCTTCTGTAACTGATGTTTTTAGGCACACCTGAAACCCCAGGTCTTTCCAAGAGTGACCTTCTTCAGTTCATGGGGAAAAGGGACAAGGTGGGTACAGGTACATTCAGGGAGGAGCAGGAGCAGATCTGTTAGAAATTCTCTCCTTGATAACAGGACCTTCTTCAATATCCTCTCCTGTTGCCTCTACTGTCTTCCAGTCCTATAAGAATAGAATACATGTGCTCTTCATGAACAGTGTGGCCAGCTCTGTGGACATTGTTCTAACTGGAGAAAGGTGTTTTATGTGTTCTCATTTCTACTACAGTTAAACCAATCTCAGTAATTAACTGCTAAAGCTTAGTGAGTAGTTCATTTGTATTCATATGTATTACATATATTCTTATGTATCAAGTATTGGGTCTAGCTGAGATGGAATTTGTTTTCTCCATGGCTGAAACAAAATAATGTGCAATGTTTGCCTAGCCTGTAGAGAAGGGGTGGGGTATTTTTTCTTGTAATAGCTATTGTATCCCTAGTGTTATCATTGCAAAATAGTGTTTACCTCTTTGACATTACATGCCTTGATGTGATTAAGAAATAAACCCATATTTATGTAACAGGAAAAAGACCATATATGTTCTCCTTTCCCTTTCATTAACTCTTCGCTCTCATCTCCTCCTGTTTTCTTCATTTTCTTTCTCTATTTTCAGAATGCAAATAGAAATCTCACTACTGTGGGAGGATTGTCAGACTGTCAATAGGTTCAGAACTCTGCGTCAATCAGGCAAAGTGTTCTACCTCTTCACAATGACTGAGGAGGTCACCACCACATTTCCAAATATCGTCAGTTCCAAGAACATTTTAAACAAATAACTCCTTGAAGAAAGGAGTTATTACAGGCTGAAGAAGTATGAAAGTTTGTTTTTTTTAAACTAGAGTTTACAGCTGGAGGTTATGGAGAAACCTGATATTTGAGACAGTTCTTATACAAGGACTTTTTATTTACAGAGAGTACAACACTGAACAGCTTGAACTATGTGCTGTCCCACTTTGCATATTCCTCTTTCAAAAGCAACTCCATTTTAATTTTGCAGGTGGCAGAGGGAAATGTTCCTGAAAACATTCATATCGTGTTTTACAAAATGAGCCTGGCTAAATTTTGCCATAAGTCTCAAGTGTGTACTTGCCACCCAAATTTAAACTTCTAAAGGGGGCACGCTCAACTTTATGCCTTTGGATTGCCTCCTATTTAGGCTGCAGAACACTTCAACATATCATCTCAAAAAAGAGGGATTCGTGGCCCTTACTACTACTTCAACTCAAACCAAAGTATTCCAATTTTGGTTTATACTACAAAAGGATGAAATAGTGGAACAAATGTAATCTAAAATTACTGTACTCAAAATGTGAAGAGGAAGGTAATGCCAAAATTAACAGAATGTGAAACAGGATTCTGCAATCCATCACTACATTCTTCTCAGCTGGAGGTGGGGCTGTTGAACAGATGTGTTGGGATTTCTGCAGAGAAAGGCAAAAGATCCTGGAGAAACACAAAAGGAAAGCATGCTCCACTAAGGACATCTTGAGAGAAGATGGGCTGAGAAGGACTCTGCTATGCTACTCAAAATATCCAGTCAAGCAGTCTCTAGGACATTACTTCCTCATGTTTTTCTCTTTGGCACAAGGTACACAGTATCTGAGGAATGTCACAACAGAAGGCATTTTATCCCTCTGTGTAGCAAGTCTATCTACAAAGCAAAAGGAAAATCAGTCTGGTTTCCAATATTTTAAGAATTTTTTATCTCTGATTTTGGCACATGACACACAGTCTTTACTCTGATGGTAGATTTCCGTTTAGTCTGGATATTAGTAGGTCAACTAGATTTTATGAACTGCGTCCCGAGTTAAAGAGAAACTGTGTATTCAGAGAGTACAGAACAAGCTCACAGAAACATCTCAAAGCTTCCTCTGTCAAGCCCCAAGGATGGAATTATTTATTGTTTTTTGAAAGCAACATACCTTCAGAACCAGGGAAATTAACAAACAACAGGACAAGTTTAACCTAGAAAGACACTGCTAAAGAGAAAAAGACCAGTTTCTACTCTTTTGGACAAATTGACATGGTAGGTTTCATTTTTGATTTCATATATTACTATGTCTGGAGTCAAAGATTTTCCAGAAAGCTGATTGGAAAATGTACCTTTCAGCCATACTGTTTTCAGCTTATATAAATGTGACACTCCAAGCTATGGCTCTGCATAATGAGGCAAAAAAGTACTTCTAGAATTTTATTAATTAGTTTCAGATAGATGGGTTTGACTAAAAAGTAAAATCTTCAATTATATACCACCTTGGTATACTGTTTGCTCTTTTCAGCATTGTGTGTATCTTTCCATCAAATGCTTAGTATTTCTGGGCATGAAAGAAATCTGAACATATAAACACTTCCAAAAGAAAGTGAATAATTGTTAGGAGTGAAAGTTGGAAAGGCGGAATTTAATATAACTTCTGTATTTTCTTTCAGAATAAAAAAGAGACAAATGACAGCAAATGCAAACTGTTTCTCTTGCTGGAGTGGTAACAATAGTGCCAGTGGATTCAACAACTTGAAAACTATGAAAAAAGAGAGTTCAAAATCTGTGTATTACTATATTTCAGATTAGACTATTTATTTCCTGTCTGAAAGCCAGTATTTCTGTCTCACTCCTTGATATGGGGTTACTTTCTGAATTGTATCCATCTGATTAACGATAGGATTTTTTTCATTGATGTGAGTAACAAAATTACTTATGAAAGCAAGATCATTATCTTCAGGTAGTAGTGGGATTGGATATATATTACTGTTTACACATCTCTAGAACCAATCCCATTACATAAAAATTGGAATTTGATTTAAGAATCTAATTTATAAATATAACATTGAACCAAGACTTTGGTTTATACTCCTATGCCATGATTAATAAATCTGCCTAGTAAATCCGTCTTTTTTAACAAATAAACTGGGTTTCATAAAATAGATCTTAATAACCAAAGTATATGAAGTCCTAACTTATAAATCACAGATATGACTAAAAATAAGTCCTATTGCTTATAAATCAGCAATGCTACTTTAAAAAGTGCCATACTTCTGAAAAAAAAAAGGTGAAAGACAAATGCTCCTTTCTTTATGTATGCATATTTAATTTAGGTATTTAAAATGAAAGCAATTATAAAGCTACTTCTGAAATGGTTATTTGAAAAACAGCACCTTAAAGCAATGATAGAGCAGAAGGGGAATTTTATTGGTATTCATAAATGTGCACCTTGCCATTTGTAACTGTCTTTGTACTCTCCCCTCTGCACAGGCTGCCTATCAGGGTTGTAGTGTGCTGTCAAGATTGCTGCAGGTCTGATGCTTGTTATTCTCCTGTTTAGCTTTTTCAGATATGCCCTTGCCAGTCTCAGTAGCAAGAGACAGACTGCTTTAATTTATTCATTTTCAGATGCTATTTTAGATATTGGGGCTAAACCACAGTTCACAAACTCCAAGTTTGAGTAGATGGAAAAAGTGAGAGGAAGAGGTTAATTGATCCTTAAAAATATTGAAAGCATTATTTTTTTTTTTTCCTATTACTCTTCAACAAGTTTCTGCTTTTCTTGTTTAGTGGGAGCATTTGTGAATGATCCCATGTTCTTCAGTCATCTACTCAAGGAATAAGTGAAATATCAACGGACTCTAGAGCTGATTCCAGTGTATATAGGAAAATACAGTCAATTCTTCCTTAAGTTCTTAAACATATAGGATTGGTATGATTTGGTTTGAATTTTTGGCTGATGCTTTTTAAAATTATTTATTTAAATAATTTAAATTATTTTGTTTGTTTACTTCTTCATTTTTCAGCAAGAAATATTTCCTTTTTCAGTTGGTAGGAATAAGTATAGAGGAACATAAAAGCATAAATCGAAATTACTTTAAGACCAACATTTATATAAGTATAATAATGAAAAAACTATCATCACTATATCTTTTAGTTCTTTACACTGGTTTTCAGTCCTCAAATATAATGAAAATGTTTCTATAAACAGAAGTAGAGACTTTCCTTCCTCCCCAATTAAACCCATAATATTTCCTGCTGAGTTCAAAACAGATGAACTTTTAATCTGAATTGGTAAAGACTTACATTTTCACCCTCATTCATTCTACACTTCTCCCATACTAGACCAACACCCTGACTGGAAGGATGTTAGAGGGAATAACAGTTGGAAAAAATTACTTTATTTTGTTTTAGCCCATTATAATTTGCATAGGTATTAAAATATAATTAATGCAAGTTTTCAAATATATCCCCTAGCAAAAGTAGATCTTTGTAACAAAGACATATGGTTTGTTCGGGCTTTCTCTTTCTCTCAATTAAATAAGATTTTAAAATAGCTTTTCCTCTTTTGTATCCAAAGTTCTCAATAGAAATGTTTAAATTAATTGAGATTTTTGCCGAAAAACCACTTTGCCTAAAAAATCCACGTTCCATCAAGGTTTATTTTAAAGTATACTTCCTCTCACAAACTTCTCTTTTTTCATTTCATGTAAGTAAAAATGAAACATAAAAAAGTCTAATATTTTAGTAGATTTTAGATATGCTATTTATACACAATTTTAGCTCTTCCATTTTATTTTTCTTTTATTTCTGAGAGACAATGACAAGTACTAATAGCCAAGATCTCAGTTTACCCTGTCACATTTGGGGCTTTTTTGTAGACAGATTTGTTGGTGTAATGCTTTCTTGTAATTATTTTCCATGAGACCAGGTGCAAAGCTATCAGCCACTACCAACTTGCAACTAAAGAAATGGAATTTAATAGACAAAATTTAACCATCTGTCTTCGTCTGTTTAATGTGATGATTTAGTCCTGTCACTCTCATAGAGATGGTGCAAGTAAATTAAAAAGATCCAAGTTTTTAAGAGAGTTTATTACTCCAAGAGAGACCTATACTGACAGAGCAGCTCTCTTTCCTGTTTTCTATGCTTCTGTTACTACGGCGCACACAATACCACAAACCTGTTCCTTTAAAAATATCTGCGTGTGTGAATGATCTGTGCCCTTTGGGTTATTGTTCTTATTATTTCAATGCCACAGTGTCCCAGCTACAAAATCCAGATTATTAAAATATTTTTAAATTTTTTTCTTTTTTTTTTTCCTCCAGTCTGTTTTTTATACACCTCTTTCTTTTGTGACTGTTATTTGGCAATATCCTTGTGGGCAAATAAGTATTTTGTCCATATCACAGATATATTAAGCCTAATAAAGAGGATTCCTGGTCACAGCTTCCTTTCCAGCATCTACAAGACAAACAAAAAACAGAAATAATGCTATATTTTTGTTTTAACTACTTTTGTGTTATTGTGGTCAGAAATCATATCCTGTTGTTATGATACACTGGAATAATGTTAGGGTCTTCTGAAATAATGCTAGGAATTGATTATTAAAAGACGCCTCTGCCAAAATTAGGGTGCAAATCAGACTGTATGCCAAAGTCAATTAGAAGAAATTTTATTTAGCTGTAAAGCAGGGGGCTGGGGAGAAAATAAAAAGATACAGAGATACAGACAGATTAAGAAGAAAGATAGTCACCACCATATAGGTCCCTGCAGCATTCTGCTGGCCTTTCTTCTGTCTTGGGGGTGCCCAGACTGTTCTTCTGGAGGTATGACTTCTATACAGTCCATGTCCTGGGTATCCACAAGGTATTCATGACATTCCTACAACTTGGGATAGCATGTGTGTAAGCAGTTGCTTCCCTTCTCACAGCTTGTCATGCTGTGAATTTTTGTTAGCCTAGTTTACCCAGTTTTCCCTCACTAGGCCTGGCATCTTCCTATTGTCATCATCTGTCATTTTCCCAGTCTGTAGAGTGGAATTTTGTCCCATAGGGAGAGCCGAGAAAGTTGTGCAGCAAGTTACATAAGCTTATGCCATAGTTCTACTCACAGTTACCAATCTTGAGTATCATCCATCAGGGTGCCTCTCTGGGACACCCTTTTATCTGCCCCACCTTTCATCTTCATGCATATCTCTGACCTCTGAGATATTTCCTAATTTCTGGGTTGTTTCCTCCAGCCGAAGGAAAACTGAGGACTTCACTGTGTCCTTTCTGATGCTACTTCTTTCCAATGCCTCTGTTTTTTTGTTTTTGTTTTTTTTTTTGTGAATCATATTTTATTAGCACCTGTCGCCCTGAAAACTCAGCTTCTGAGCTTGCTTACATGGTTTTCTAAGACTTTCCCAGGACAGTAACTGTAAACATAGATATGTGTACATTCTTTCTGTTACACGTCTTGTGATGGGCATCTCTCATGGCCAGTGCAGTGAGAAAGTGTTATCCTGACCATCCAATCCCTGGCCGTGGTCAGAAGCCTATAAATCCTGGGAGGAAAAATAAACTCTCCCTTTCACCACACCTCGAGCTGTGTCTGTGTGATCTATTCAGCATCAGCGGCAACAAGCACCAGCCCCTCTGTTTTGTATTCTAAATCTCCAGTTGTTTTTTTCTGATTAACAGTCTGTGTACAAAAGCACAACTCTGCAATTGGTGTTCCTCTCTCATGTCTTTCTATTAACTGAAGCATTTAGGATGTGCTATGTCTGTTTAGATCAGGTGTTACAAAAATTTACATCCAGTCCACACCAGTTTCATCTAGCAAATAGAAGAGTTTTGTTGGGAAATTCAAAAGTTCAGTTTAAATACTCACAGTCACATAAATTTGTCCTGTTTGCTGACTTCATTAGTATTCACAGCTTAATGACTAAGAAACGAATACAACACCAGATAGAATTTACTTCAGCATCATTTCTGAGAATCCTTAAAGTAAAAATATTTTAACAATGGGAATAATTCAAATTCTGTGTGAATGTGGAAAAAGTCACTGAAGGTCAAATAGTTGATTACACAAGTGGAGCAAGACTTATTTGTGATGATGAAAAAGAATATATACTGTGGCATAAAAAATTATACCAGTCATAAGCCAGAAGATGAGCATTGGGTAAATGTATGTATTTAAGCTGTGAGATCGGCACAGAAGATAACATTTGTGAATGAGATGGAAAAAGAGTGCCTCAAGGTGAGCAAAAAAAGATTTTACTGAAAATTTAAAGCCCCAGAAAGCTTTGAGAAAGAAAAGACTGATAAAATGAAATTATCTCATTGTGCTTTTATGTTTCTTGTGTCAGTTCTCATTTCACATTGGTCCTAAAACAACTAAGAAAACAATTGTTTGTTTCTGGAAGATGGATTGCTGTCAAAAATAGAAATGTACAATGAGCAGCAAGAAAAAAAAATCCCTTATCTAAGGGCTTTACTTCTTCCTGTAACAAACTGAGTAATAACTACAAAATGTTTCATTTGGTTTGAAACTGCAAATGAACCACTCATCATTGGTATTCGATAATATTGATTTTTTATTATATGTTTTATCAACCATAGCTGCTTTTCATTTATACCACATGAAGAAGACAGACTATTTAAGGCAATAAAGGTCACTTGTATGCTATTTTGGATACAGCTCAAAATTTTCACCCACTGATTTTTATATTAATTTATTATATGAGCTCTTTTAATAGCAGGTCAAACAGTGATTCAGAAACTGATGTTCTTCTTGAAATGTGCTGCATTTTGCAAGTAGCAAGGATTACTGGTTTGGTTTAAAAAAAAATGTAATAACAGGTATTTTTGACCTGTAATTTCAACACTCTCTAATATATCCTGCTAGCATCAGCATGAATCTTATTCTTACAAATTTCCTGTTAGTAGAGTTCAGTGAAAGATGGAAAGTTTATCACAATTAAAATTTAACAAAGACCATTATAACTTCATACAATATTAAACCCTGCTGTAAATCACTGACCAATAGTTTTAGTTGTGTGGTTATAAATGGGTAAATTTTGTTCCAAAATGTGAAAGCTGCCTCAGAAAATTATAAAAAAAAAGGACAAATCAAAACTCTAGCTGTGATGGAAAACAATAATTAACCTCAATAAGAAAAGTCAAATATAAACAGATGGAGGAACATATGCTAAGTAAAACATAAATGTGGAGAGAAATCACAAAGACCTAGAATTTCAAATTCTCATTTTTGTCTATTTTACCTTAAAGAAATTTCAAAATGTTAAGTTACAAATATAAGCAAAATTTCACCAAGTACCACAGTAGTGAAAAAATGCAATTTGTCCAAGTAGATAAGGCCCCAGAAGTAAACAAACTTAAAAGGTAACTCAAGTGTGTTGCTGAAATGAGGACAAAATCTGATAGAAGAAAATGCTGTACCTCATTATAGAAAGCCTGTCTTACCTATCAATATCCTATTCATCAATATTTTAATGTGAATATACCATAATTTTTAGAACTCTTGCTCCTAAAGTATTAAAAAAATAATTGTCCAGATTTCATCAATTTTGCAGCTGCACATACAGTGTTAAACAAGCAAACCAGTGAGGAGAATTAATATATTATAAATATTATGAGAAAAAACACAAACAAATAAACAAAATATCCCTCTAAAGTAAACCCAAAGCATATCTGCTTTCTGCTTATTTTCTTGAACAAGTTTTCCACTAATTCTCTTTTGTTCTAGGGACTGGAATGATGGTTTCTTGGTCAAAAATGCAGGGTCAAAATTTGATTCTATTATGATTAATTAAAAGGAGTTTGTTCTTATTTTATTTTTCTTGTCTGTTCTTCAGTTTATGTTTTATAAATTATTGATTCTCTTGAAAAATAGGGAGGAGCCCCAAACAAATGAACAATTAGTTAGATTTCATTTTTGACTTGGCAAAGACTTTGGATATTGATTATTCTGTGAGAAGAAGGAATCATAAAACACTCTTTACTCTCATTAACAGTTGCAAAAGCTTAGAGGATGAAGAAATACTGGATATGTTAATTCTTGTAATTTAATTAACACTACTGATTTCCATTACCATCCTCCTCACACTTAGCAGGTACACATTCATCTCACCTCCAATGAGAAATAGATACCTTTAGGAAACAGATTAAAAAGTCAAGAGCTGGAGCCCTGCAGCCCATACTTATGGGCCCATGCTGATTTCAATGAGCAATTAGAAACTGTCTCTGTTATGTTACCCTGTGTACACATTTTTATGAAGTGTATAAATCTGCCTCCAAAAGATTCACAATGAATTTTCATTTTGTGAGGAGCATTTCTTCTCCAAAGCTAGTTTCAGTGTTACATTAAGGTATAGAAAATTCCTTTGCAAAAGATAATAAAATTTTAGCATGATTCTGTTATAAACAGAAGTACCAGAAGCGAGCAGTTCTGAAACTATTTTAAACCAAAGAAATTTAGTATTAATCAATGAAGTTAAGAGCTCTGTACAGGTGAGTTTCAAACACATTGCTTCTCCAATGTGAAGCAACAGAGTTGACATCACATATCAGAATAACTTATTTTCTACCATTAAGTGAGATTGTGAAAAACATCTCACATTTTTCTTGTTTTTCTTTTTCTTTAATCTCTATGAATTGAAGTATAAAGCCATTCTTAGACAGAATAGTGCCTTTCTCTACCTAATGCTTTACCTTTTGGGACAAACACATAGAATTGAAAAGGGTCTGGCTTAACAATTTCAGATCCTTGCTATTGCAGAAAGTTGTCACACAATCCATTTATAAACAATTTTAAGAATAATGAGAATTTTTTTTTGTTTTGCACTGTTGCTCCTAGATAGCTATTGCAAATCCTTGTCCCTCTATTTCTTAGAAAGTTCTTTAGCCTTAATGATGGGACTGCATTTGAATGCCATCAAAAAATGTGCAAAAGATTAACGTGCTATAAATGAAGCAATGTATTCTATCTCCCATTTACCCATGTTGGTTTTGATATTTTTCAGATTGTTCTTTCCTTCAAAGAAAGGTTGTAAGTTAAAAGATGTGGTACTAATTTCAATTTAATTTCATTGCTTCTTAAGTTTTTTATTTATAAGGAAAAAGATAGCACAGCATTATCCTGGTTAAATATTTTCAAATCTTTGTACAATACCTCTGTGTTAGGTAGGTTCAGCAGGTTTTAGATTACACGGTGGGACATCAGTGGCCTCTGTGAGAAGCTGACAAGAAGCTTCCCCTGTGCCCAACAGGGCCAAGACTGAGCTCCTCAGCAATGATGTTAGTGCTGGTCAGATAATAGAATTCAAAGAGAAAAAAAATCTGTGTGATAAACAGACTGCAACCCCCATGTGCTGTTTGAGGAGGAGGAGGAAGAGAATTTGGGAGAAACGTTGAGCCTGGGAAGAAGGTAGGGTTTGGGGGGAATAGTGGGTGAAACAGTTTTAAGATTTAGTTTTTATTGCTCCTTAGTCTATTCTCATAGGTAATTATATAAACTTCCCCCAAGGCAAGTCTCTTTTACCCATGACTCTAATTGGTGAGTGATTTCTCCCTTCCCCTATCTAACCCACAAGAGTCAAGAGAATTATATTTGCTCTCTGTCCTGCTAAATAGGGGAGTGAAAGAGTGGCTTTGGTGGGCACCTGGCATCCAGCCAGGGTCACTCCACCAAAACGACCTTTAAAAGTATTTTCAGGATGCCACTTTCCAAGGTACAACTCCTATTCATTGAGTTGCTTAGCATATATTATTAGGCTTTCAGTGATCCATAGTAACATTAAATAGATGTCAGGATCTTTCTGGAGTAAACTGATACTTCCTCCAAAGCAAAATTGGGGTCTGATTCTTCAAAGTTTGCTCTAGAAACCATCTCCAAGGGTAGTGTAGATGAAGCTGCACCACAGTTGGCTGCTTTGTCCTGTGCAGCACTACAACATCCATTAACTCTCTCTTGTGTTCTCATGAATGTATAGACTTTCAGTTTCATGCAACAAAAATATTAACCTGTATTAACCTGAGAATATGCATTACCATTCTTACATTGATTAAAACTGAAGGAAATATACATGAAAATGAAAGTAACGTCCATCCCTACTGTGTGAGGACACTTCAAGCAGGCAGTTTCTAAACAACTCAGGGTTTGCTTGTTGCAGCAGACCTCTCATTAGGGGTAGAAATGAGCCAAGACACAGATTCTCATTTAACAACGTGGAAAGGGTCTCAGTTTATTCTTCATTACAGCTTAACCATCCTGACTGACTACAGCAAGCTCCTACTGTAGGGTCCAACTGCAGCCTCTGACTGCTGGTTATTTCCTGCTGGGCTGTGACTGCAACTATCAGTTTGCAGACTCTGACCTCAGGCTTTTACCCAGCTCGACCATGAGTGCCGGCTCCAACTCCATCAGACCCAGCCTAACCCCATAGGAGATGTTTTACGGCAGCACCTCTCCTTGTCTTATTCTTCAGGAATCCTCTTTCTCCAGGTCCTCTTCCTCAAGCTTCCCCCCAACCAGCCAACCCACCCCTTTTATCACACTTATCTTTATTAGTCACAGCTGCAACCCATTAAGGACAAGGCTGTTCCTCTTCTTTGGTAATTAGTAAAACTATGACTTATCAGGGGCAAGGTCACCTGTAATCTCTTCTTCTACACCTACAGTTGCCAACTAGAGAGAACAATAGTAACATCTGCTTCAGGAGTATTTGTTTTCTTGCATTTGGAACAGATAAAGTTATTAAAACTGATTAGATTTTGCTACATAACTCAATTGGGAAGGAGTTCAAGGATGTTCCCCTATTTAAAACTACTTTTTTGAGAAGTGAAAATTCGTTCTCATTTTTTGAGAAGTGAGAATTCATTCATTCATTCATTCATTCATTCATTAATTCTCATTAACAAGAGATGTTTCTCATAAAAATGTATTAGTACATGATTATATTCATGTACTTTATTCCTTAGTCAAGTTAATTAATTGACTCCTTTTCATTGTTTTCTTTTGTATTATTCTGAGACTAAATGTTACTCTTACCTGGTCATGCTACTTTTTTGTTTCATCTGGTTTTAATTGACCTAAAAAAATATCTTTATAATTTCCTTGATATACTCAGATATATACAGAACAAGGATAAACAAACTGCAGATCTTTTTGGTCTCTGACAGCAAGGTAGACTTTAGCCAAAGTTGTTGTCCATACATGTGGAAGTACCTTCTTTTGGAAGTACAAAGGTTTATTATAAGTAATGAACATTTTTTTCTTTATGTATTTCAGGTTTTAATTCTCAGTCATTTACTTTGTATTTTGATTAATTCTGGGAAATTAAAACTTCTGAAAAGAAAAGTAGATTTATGCGAGCAGATTACCTTGTGTGTAAGTCAAGCCATGATCTTGTTCTTATATATAAACTCATGACTTCTTTTTATTATCCTCTCAGGCTTGCTGAACAAGTTGTAATTCATAATCCAAACACTTCAATCACTCACATCCTTTCTCCGAATTCCAACAATACTACTCATATCAAATTTATTCTAATTAATAAGGAATTACAGTACCTCATGAATGTTTTCCAGATTACTGAAACTTAGCAATAAGCAAGTGAAAAACTTCATTATCTTGGACAAATTGCTACAACATGTTCACGGCAGGTAGAGTTTGCATCTGCCTCTCATATTTAACTTTAAATTAAAGGCAATGGGTAGATATTTGATTCCACTTAGGATCAAATGGGTTATTTTAACTTGATTATATCTAGTCTTTAATTTGTATACATTTTTCCTATGTTCATATGTATGTAGATATAGATGGATCATCTTGCTGTGACGTGACCTGAAAAAACAAAATTACCCTTTAAGAACAGCAATATAAATTCAATATAAGCTATCAAACCAGACAGGTTTTATTTTTTCCTCTAATGTTCATCTCTTTATATCGCCTATTTCAATGGATAGCAAGCATGGGATAGACATTTAAAACACAAACTTTCATCTTCAATTCACATAGCGTCTCTTTGAAATTATGCCACATATGGAATATGTGCAAGCGACGTCCTGATCTGAAGCTCCAGCAAACCATGAAAACCCTACATTTCACTGAAGCAAACTGCCTATTTTAATTGAAGACTTTTTTTTTTATTTTTTTAGTTTTTTTTAATGAAGATGTGGGAATGATGAATATTTGCTGCTGAAACTGTATAAAATCCCCAGAACTTTAAAAGCTCACGCGATCCTCAGTGGTCCAGAGCACTGTGTGAAACCTTGAAGGAATAACTGATGGAAGTTAAAGCAGTCTCTGTAATCCATGAGTTTTTTTGTGCTGTGATCTTTTCCTAAACTCAATCCAAAAGGAATGTGAGAAATTCTCACTCCCAACCACAGAGCTTTCTTAAATTAGGCTGCAGAGAATTGTGCTTCTAGCTCTCAAAGTCCCCCGGGTATGCACTGTGGCAAAAGCAAGGGGCTGTAAAACTCTTCTCACCAGAGGAACAGGAAGGCAAGGGTGGAGACCACAGCTAAGGAGTGGTGACATACAAGCACTGTAGGTGCCTCTGCCAGGGAATAATTTCAGCTGCAGTTCCAACTTAGGCAAGTGGGAACAAAATACAAAGATAAAAGTAGAAGGAGGGGTTGAAAGCAGCACCTAGGTGGGAATCTTGGGGGCAGTCAAGAAAAGCAGTACACTAAGCAGAAATGAAAGTACAGCCTTGATGGGAAAGACAAGGACCTTGAACACAACTAAAGGGATGGTAGGCAGTGAGAGAATTTTAATTGGGGAGTTTCATGGCCTGAGTTTCAGGAGATAAAACTGACTTTCACAGCAGCATTCTGGAAGGATTTAAGGGGAACAAAGCAAATAGCCTGGCTTTTATCATAACCTGTGCAATGGTTAAATGGAATTTTATGTACATCTCTTATCCTTAGCTTTAAAATGATTTTTTAAAAGACTTGGGGAGGGGTAAAAAGAGAGAAAATTTCATTTGTGCTGTGTGAAGAATATATTCTGAGAGGCAGAGGGTTGTCTTTATAAGCTGATCATCAGAGCTAAAAATGTTCAAGATTTAAAAATGTTGTCTAGCACACAAATTAAGGTCCAAATAAACAAAGAAAGCTCAGCATGGAGGGTAATAAAGTCCTTCCAAATTGTATCATATTCACAGTAGATCATGATCTTGTTTTAAAAATCTAGTCCTGCCAAAAATGCACAATAAAATCTGGACCCACTTCACTAAAGTAATTCTATTACTGTCAGCTCAAATAAACTTTTGATTTTTTTTTCCCCTGAAAGCCTATACATAGTGCATTTGTCATGTAAAAATGCACATTAAATTTTACACTGTACTTTTAATGGGTATTCTACAATTCAAGAAAAAAACTTTTCTGCTTATGACAACACACACATTTGATAATCTATAAAGTTTATGAAATGAAGGCAACACTAGAATTTTAAATTAAATAACCGTCTTCAGGTAGTTCACTGACTGAATCATACAATTACTGTGTTAACACACCAGATAGTTAAGAATTTCTAGTGTAACACACAGGACTTCCAAATTCATACATTCTACAAGCATGTTCATGTTTCAACCAAGAGCAACCTTACTATGGAAGATTTGTTAAAATCAAATGCATTTAAAAACTAAAGTTTGGCATTGTCTCAAAAGTTATAGTGTGACCATTCGCACTATATATAACCACCAGAAAAGAAATACATTAACAATAGAGAGGATCTGAACTCATAATAGGCATCTTTGTAAGTGTTGCACTTCTTTCCATTCAAAAGAGACAAGTTTTTGCAAATATTATGTCTATTGTATGTCTATTGCTGCTCTTGTTAAGAAATTACTGGCACGCAGAGCTCAGCCTCTTTGAAAGCTTTCTGGAGCCTTTATATATCATGTCTTTGTCTTTAATTTTGGGCTTGCTCTGACAATCTTAAGAAAGGGTTATGATTTCATTTCTGAGCTCAAATATATTTTGTGCCTGTGAGGCATTAAAAACAAAAAAGAAGCAAGTAGTCACCAGTTTGTATATGGAGCAGTCATACCTTTGTATGTACTTGGATTATAGAAAGATGTAGTCAATGTAACCAGGATGAGTCCTTTTTCTTAGAGTCATCAGAAATTATTTAATTGCAAAACTAAATCTGTCAAACATAAAATTCCAATCCATTTATTAGTGATATTCTGATATTTGTGTCTGATCATAATAAAGCTAGGTAGCAATTTACAGATCATTCTTTAAAGTATATCAAGTATTTGAGGATAAGCTCTGTCGTGGTTTTAAACCAGTAACTAAAAAATTACTTATTTTTTGCTGTGAGATATGGATTAGAACAAGAGCATAACAGGCTTAAAACTTAAAAGGAATAAAGAAAGTTTATTAACAACCTACAAGAATAAGAACACCAGAATAAACTTTCAGAAAAAACCTTTTTTATCTCTTACTACCCACCATTCCCTTGTTCACATGACAACAGAGACAGAAACTTTGGAACTTTGGTGGTTAAAACAGTCCCAATTCCTGCTACAGTCTTTTCACCAGTCTTTGTAGAGAAACAGAAGTCTCTTTATGTTAATTTATGGAGTTTCTCACAAGAAAACTACTTCTGTTATAGTTTTCTATTGCCCTGATGTCAGCTGCCCAGAACTGCTGTTATCAGAGCTCACTCCTCCCATTTCACCTCACTCTGAGGTGTGTTATGGGCCATGGGTCTAGGGATGTCATTTTAAGAATGAGTTATTCAAAGGCAAAAGTCTTCTTCATCTGTCTTTGTGAGCTCCACTGGAAAACAGTTTTCTCATTGCCCCCCAAGGCTTCAAATCTTCGCTTCACTCTATTCTAGTACTTCACTGTATCACAATCACTCTACTTTTTATTTAAAATTTACACTTTGAACACTCTATTCCTCCCTATATACTGTCATGAATTAAAGGAGTTTTTTTAAGACCTTATTGTCCATTTCCATAGCCTCAACAGAAAGGTATTTCAGCTCATAAAAGCATCTCCTTATTCTCTGCCTTTTCTAAAACTTCTTTTTCTTTACTGTCTCTGATAGTTTATAAAGTCTCTTTACATGTTGATGACTCTCTTTTTCTCTCTCTGGATAAAAGGATTAATATGCAAGTCTCATCTGTGTAATGAAAAGTTTAAAATCTTGCCCAGGCTTTGTAGATGGTTCTGAGACCTCTGCAGGTGTAGGAGCTGGAGTTGTCTGCGATAGAAAATTCCTCATGGCTGCTCTGGAGAGTGTAGTCGCTGTCTCAGCTTGCCGCAGGTCAAGAGCTTTTTTTTTTTTTTTTCCTTCTTTACTTGGCAGTCTCTGGTGAATTCCGTCACTGCAGCCGAGCCAGGGACCGGCCTGGCCCGGCCAGAGCCCGGGGCAAGCCCTGCAGGCCCCATCTCCCGGCCGGGAGCCGCTGGGCCCAGCCCAGCCCCCGCCCGGGCCGCATGGCCGGGCAGGGAACGGGAGGCCGGAGCTCTGTTACCTTTCACAGCCAGGAAACAAAGAGAACAAGAGTGCTCTGACTTTACATCTTAAGGTAGGGTTCACAAGTTGATCCCACTTTTCAATGGTCAAAACTGCTGTCAATTCCTAGTAATGACCGATAATTGGTCAGGAGAAAAGACTCCCATCAGTCTTCAGCAACTTCAACTTCCTTAGCTTCCAAAACCACCTTAAAGGTAAAGTCACCCTGTGACAAGCTTTCACTAAGGCCAGACGTAAGGAAGAAAATTAAAACCTGAGATTGGTGAAATCAGAAGACAGAGAAGGAAGTCGACATGCACATATATGTTGTTGTCTACTGAGAAAGAATTCACACTGGAGTTTACATCTGGACCAAGGTGAGGTTTCACTACATGTAGTTCCAATTTCAAGTCAAACAGATAAATGTAAACCATTACATTGAGGGATATTTCCTATCTGGTTTACTCTTATATTAAATATTCATCTGATAAACATAGAACTTTCATGAACATAGAACTCTGGAACTCTGAAAAGCACAAACCAGTTTAAAATATGTGTGGATTAAGCAAGCTGTATTTGCTTTTAAATTGGCACAGAAGGTTAGAAAAGCATTCACACAGGTCTTAGACAGCCAAGTACAGTACATTTACAGTACAAATGTACTGCTGGGGCTTCAGCTGCTTGTGCATCTTTTCACACACTTCCACTTGAGTTTATCTCCTCTTTGCCAGAGATGGTTTCCAGGTACTCATAGGAGGGTAGCAGTGGGCAGAGAGATAGAAAGCAAATTCATCTTGCACTAACCACACAGTGGAGACACATCTCAGATTGCAATGACACATTTTTTTATAGTCATCACTGCATATGTTCTGATCACTGTATATGTGGGTCTCCCACCAGTAGCAAGAGTTTTCAACTACATCATCTCATTATAAAGGGCTCACTCCTCTAGACAGACACGTGACAGAATTTGAGAACAAAAAGTTTAAGGAAGTAAGTCAAGAGCACTAAATGTCTTGCCTGAAGCTGTTACGTTTCAGAACTGTTTAGATTATGGGATGATCTGTTTGGATTCTTCCTGTACCTTCTCAAAATGGCGGTGTGTTGCCAATTTGCTGGAATTCAGAAGATCCTTCCCTGAAGAAAAATAATTTTGCTTTTCCTCTTACATTGACAGTAATAATTATTTTAATATTAGCAGAATAGGAGAGAAAGAGACCTGATCTATGATGAAGATCCTCTTATGTTAGTCCTTCCACAGGAAGCTGTTCACTGTCAATGTGACACCATAATCTCTGATATGTCACATCATTATTGTATGACACTTAAATAAAGTAAGTATAGCAGAATTTCTTGAAAGAACGGAAGTGTTATTAACTTATTTCTTATTACATTAACAATAATAGTAATTCCTGAAGGATTATGTATATTACAGCCATTATTTGAGACATAAAACTCTCTTCTTAATAGAAAATCCTCAGCTTCATATGCTACATACTCCCCCCATCATTAGACACTGCTAACTGTTTCCCTTCCATATTTATTCTTCTTTCTTCTACATATCAACAAAACACACTTCATTTGCAACAGAATTATCTCCCTTCTAATTGAGGTTTCCAGGGAAGTGAAGTGAGATAATTTAATTACACTCCAAATAGCTGCTGTACCTCAAACTGTTCAAATCTCTTCAAATCAAACCTTACATGATGGATGGAGTGCACATAATTTTAGAAATGTAAATAAGTATATCATATGCAATACATAACTTAGACTAAATCTTGACAAATTAAATTAAACCCCCAAACTTTATAGTTCAGTTCTTCACATAGACAACCAAACACATTCGTGTTCTCAGAAATAGGAGCAATATCCTAAGCAAAACACTTTCTAAGGTACTTTGAAGACTAGAGGATGCATGAAAGTAGTTCAGCTTCTTTTGGTTACTTCAGAAAATGACAGAATGGAAATTCTACTTTGCCAGAATTAGGCTGATCAGACTTCTTTCAGGCAATCAGCAGTTATTTCTCTCTATCTGCATACTTACATGCCCTCTATTAGCACACTGTCTGAGCATTGCACAAAATTTAATGAACTTGTCTAATGCAGATGTAGAAAGAACCTAAGATGCATTTCATCAGTGCAAGATTAGTGAGGTGAGGCTGAGAGTGGTCCTTGGTGGAACATCAGTGCTGAAGGGCTAGAACTACACAGAGGGCACAGAAGTTTAAAAATCTTGATCACTCATGATTACTTGAGCTCCCTTGGATTTTTCTCACTGAACTATAATGATTGTAAAGGGGAAGGAAGCCAGAGCTGAATTCTAAGAAAATCATTTTTGGAATTAATTAGGCATGCAGCTCACCATGAAACTGAAAGCTCAGCAACACTGGGACCACAGTCCTGTCTCTCTTTTTTCAGCTGTACAGATGAAGCCTATCTACATGAGATGATTATCTCATGCTGCATGGGATATAAATTGACATAAAGTTCTGCCTGCAAAGGGACTGTGATTAGCCATTGCACGAAGGTAAGCAAATGAGGAGACAGGCTGAAAAGTTTGAACAAATGTAATTTGAACATAAAAGATCTTCCATGTGACAGTTATAAATAAGATTCTTCTAATGGCTGAATGATGGTGTTTGGTGACCTCCAGGCTAGATTGCACTGGCATGTTGCATTTAAATACTTGCAACCACGTAATTTTAGTGGATGCAGATAGGGAGATCAGTATTTATGTGGACTAACGGGGTATTTCTGACTTCATCCATCACTGAAAAGATGGAAATACTACATAGGAATTTGCTTCCATTGCCTTTAGTAGATGCTTCTGAAGGCTGATGCTATCCCACAGGATGAGGCACTGTATGGACATAGAGCAAAGACAGAAGACCTAAGGCCATTGTGGCAACCTATAACAGTGGCCAGTTTCACAAGCTACCCCTCAGATGCATAATGATAAATTATTTCCTAAAGAGGAACCGAAGAAACCTTCCAGACAAATGAAAAATGAGACATGATGGCAAAAATGTGAAAGTTTAAATGGCCTTTCCTTATCTGTCTCCTTTTTCAAATAAATTCTGTCAGATAATAAAGGTAAAAGATGGTAGATGCAGAAGGTAACGACATCCAGAAAACAGCAGTAGTTCATACTGGAGAAGGAACAAGAACAATAACCTGAACTATGATGCACTGATGAAACTGTCTCTGATAGACATGCTAAAATTAAGGAAAACTGAAGCAAATGAAAAAGACATAGAAAACTTCATTTAGACAACCCAGAACAGAAAAAAAATCGCAATAATTTGAAATTGGAGGTCATGTCAGAAAGCAAGAAAAAAAGCAAAAAAGTGTCAAGCCTGAAACAGAATTCAATTCAAGAACTATTAACAGACAACTCCAAAAAGTGATTACTAAAAGGGCATACAGAAGTTTGTTTCTTGTGTCTGCAAAGAGTAGGATACCTAGAGATATAGTTGTCAAAACCCATTATTAGCAGCTAGAAATCTTCCCCTTTTTTGGGATAGGAAGACATTTTTTCACAGGTTTGTAAAATGTTAACCTTCTAGAACTTCTTAACAGTAATATTTAAACAGAAAAAAAAAAAGAGCTGAAGAACAAAAAGAATGTGGAATTATTTAGACAGAGGTGAGACCCTTTGGATTTCTATTTGCTTTTGGCAGTTTTTAGAGTTTTCATCTATTACCTTTTTATATTTATATATATATATGTATAAATAAAAAGATATAAATTATATATATATATTATATAGTGTCTATATATATATAATTGATTTTACAAAATTATGAGATGCTCACAAATAACAAAAGAAAATGCCTTTCACACAAGAAAGAAGCAACAATAAAGGTATGTTTTAAGGTTTGTTCCTTTTTCATAATTTCACCTTTAAAGTACAAACAAAGTATTATACCCCAAAAGTCTTGAATCACTTTAAGCCAGCAATAGCGCAAATCCAGAAGAAAGATACAGTCCCATCCATTTTTTGCCTAGATTTGCACTGCGAAGGGTCAGGAAGCAGAGGAAGGGAGAACTCAGTCGAGCTATTTGAAACAAGGTCACAGGGCCTCTTATGCTCCCAGGGTTGATATAATAAGGAAGATTTTTCTACCAATTCCTTTTAAGTAAATCCCTGAAGACATATTTTTTATGGAAAGATTCCTTACATTGAAGACTGCAAATGTAAATGAAGTGTAGATCAGATGAGGGGATGTGATAAATTAATTTTAGGTTCACATTACACTGGGTCTCTGAAGCTCAAGAATTATACATGAAAACTTGACTGCAACATCACAGGTTATTTTATCTGGTTGATATGCAATGTACTTTTGAGGCACTTCTCTCAGTAGTCCATCAGACAAAGATGTTATAAAATATACAAGAGGGATACCCTGTTCATAATCCTCACAGCAGAGGAGGGGCAGAAGTGGAACTTGATAAATAAAGAATATGGCAGTAATATCTGTACTTTTCAAAGTTGAAAACCTTTTCTGTAAGATGGTAGAAAATAAAAGCTAGTGAAAATAATCTATAATGAGCGTCTTTCAGAGTATTGCTTGGGAAAACAGACGGGAATTTATGAAAAAGCAGACATGGATATAGTGATTAAAATTACTAAGAATAAAAATATTAAAAGCCTGTGAGAAAAAGTTATGTTGAGAAATGGCACAAGTACAAAGAACAAGTTCTTTGCAGTCTGGTTAATTGCTAATTTTTTGACAATGCTACAGGAGAAACATGGTTTTTACCAGAGCACTCTTTTTTAAAGAAATAAGATTATATTTTATTACAACATATATCAAGATATACCTCTACAAGGAAGAATGGTGACCATGAATAACCTCATTAAATTAATCTGCATTAATGTAGAAGGCCTTATACTGTTATACTTAACAGTATAATAAAAAGGAGAAGAAAAATAGAAAGAACTTGGAAAGTTTCTAGCAGACATCAGGAGACACACTCCATAGTCGCAAGAGTTATTATTCAGAGAAAATTGGTTTAATCAGGCTTCCTTCTCCTTGTACCTCTCTAAAAAAAAAGAAGTTGGTGGAACTGTAGACAAACATAACTCACAGGAAAAAAAGAAAAAAAGAAAGAAAAAGAAGACAAAGAAATAGTCCCAGTTCTAACCTCAGAGATTACTGTAAATTCAGGCAATGCCCCAGGCTTGTACAAACAGCCTTTTATAACAGTTTCAGATCTAGCATAGTCCAGAGCAAAAACTTTCTCTTTTGGCTTGTAAAGCAGAATTCTGCAGCATCTGGTGCAACTGTTGCTCTCCAGATGTCTACTTGCAGACTTGGGTGGGATTCATCTGCCTGACTTAGATATTTAATAGTTAGATAACCTAAATTTTAAAATTAATAATAAAGCCCTAGCTTACCACTTCAATCACTTTTTACTGTCAGTTAAAAGGTAGTCCCAGAGGGCTACTTATCTCCTCTTGAAGCAGTTATGTAACACAAGCCATGGGAGTACCTTAGATGTAGTTTATTAAAATTTACCTCTACACATTTAGGGCAAAAGTGCCCCAACAGTCATCGTAATCAATTAATTTTGACTATTTTCAGGATAAAAAAGCTCTCAAGGCTCTCTGTTTTTAGGCTTTTACTAACTTAATGATAAATTATTTCTTAAATAAACCACAGGCTAGATTAATACAAACTTCTTCTCTTGCTCTTTCTGTATTGGAAAAAAAAAGAATAAAAATATTCCTGCCCTTGGTTTTGGCCTTTTTCTAGTCTTTAATAAATAGTGATTCAATAAGTAGGACCTGCTGGTCCTGTTTCCAGTAATTATATCTTCTTTTTCTTTTCTAGTGAACTTTAGAGAACTTTGATTTTTTTCTCCCTTTCACCTACAAGGAAATAATCTATATTTGTTTTCTTATCACTTCAAGATGCCTAATATATAACTTGCTGTGCATGCTTTGTAAACTAACATCCCCAGAATGCTTTCCTACTTCTATGCCATGTCTGCCTAAGTGAACTCAAAACTTTTGAATGTGTAAACTGGATAACTCCATTTTCTGCATCCAGTTTGCACTTGCAAATGTCAATTTGCCTGTAGAAATGTGGGGTCTTACAAATGAAGTATTTACATCTACATATGTTTTGAAAATTTGCCTTGAGGCACACAATTACATTAACCCAAAGCAAATTGTTCCTTTCCTGAAAGTAAAAAAGTTACCAAACCTTCAGGTGAAAGGGACACTTCAGCTAAAGGTCAGGTAATCTGGCTGTGATTTTTCTTTAACTACTGCTTTAGATGTCAACTTTAAATTCTAATTAAAGATTGAGGTAAAAGTACGAAATTCTAATGAGGAAGCTGTAGGGTATATTTTTCAGTGTTACATCATGTCCTCTGTTACTTCTAAAAGCAGAATATAATTTTTGAAAACCTAACATAATTTGAGGGTTTGGTTTTCTTATCGAGAGGAATATGAAGGTTCATAGAGTAATATTAAAGTTCACAGACAGGAACATGGAAGGTCTATGAATTACACCTGACTACTGCTATAAGGCATAAGATAAATCAGTGTATTCCCTTATTTAATTATATTTTTTCTGCAGTTTAATTTTTAAATCAGTTTTTAAACTGATTAAATTCCAGAAACTGACTTTGAGTTTTATTCAGTTTGTTCTTTTTCTGAAGGCCAAGAAGTCTGATATCAATATCCTTTTGAGATTTTTCTGGTTTCATGCATTCCATGCTGGCTAGTAATCAAAAAAAAATTAAACTTAGCTCTACACTAAGAAAACTAATTGCAAAATTTAGCTGGCATTTCAGCATTTGCATACATACTGCCCAAGCCTGATTAATGCTGGCCACTTCTTCCAAGGATCATGAAGATTGTTATATATTCTTTCAATTGGTTTTGATTTGTGACTTCTTTTCAGGCACCTGTGGACTTTGTAGAAATGCAATCTACATCCTCCAATTCATCAAGCTCTGAAATATGTTATATAACTTAATGGCAGAGAAGTTGTATCACTAAACATTTCCATGTAGAAATCTTTGTTCTTCCTTTGCTACCTGCCTTTGTTGTACAGCTAAATTATTTCTTTCCAAATATTCAAGGGCAGGTACCATGCATTCAAATTCCTAACCACTGGGGCAGTTTTTAAATGATGCTTAAACAATCTGTAGCTTCTTACACTCATCCATCATACCAAGAGAGACACATTGTCATACTCACTTTCAATATCCTTAATGTGTTTAGTTTCCTTCTTGAAAACTGAAGAATGAGCTTACTTGACCACGTCATTTTCTGAGTACAAATACAACTCTCAATTTCATTCTCTCTCAGAAACAAGACAGGATTTCTTAAGCCATAAAATCCTCTATTTTGAATTACTTCAATCTTGAAGAATTTATTATTGTTCCAATCATACTAACAACTGGGCATTAGTTTCTGACTAGGAGATTATATATTTTACTTTTCCCAGGTGAACCTGGGCAAAGAATATGTCTTCTTGATATTCTAGTTTGATGCACTGAACTTAGCACAAAATTGTCCTGATACAAAGTTCAGTTTATACTCTCAAAGTTAGGCACTTTTTCCTTGTTATCTGACCAGTATAGGACTAGGTCTCATTTTGGCCTTGTTTCACCTCTTTCTTTGTGATTTATTTGGAACCCTCATGAAGTATTTGGCACCCCTTCAAAGAGGCAAAAAAACCCTGTAGGATGTTGACAGACTCTCTGTTCTCTAAGGTTATGAGCTGCTTTCATCCCTGTCCGGTATTTTTTTGCCACCAGAAATTATTTTTCTGAACACAAAATATCCTTTTGCTGGAGTTTTGATGATATTCACTGGAGGAATTTCAAAGTACTCAACACTGGCTTCTTCACAAGGCCCTGTAACCAGATTGCATGTCCTGCTTGTGCCTGGAGATGAACAGCTAGGTTTGTTTTTTGTTTTTTTTTTTCTTTAAAGAATCATATCTAGTCGTTGTTCCTCTGCCTAAACTTTTGATTGTTCTGTGCTTGTTACTACTCCACTGGCCAATCACCGCACCTTTGCCTCCTTAGAAGGATTTTGTCACTTCAAGTGATTCAGATGCCTAAATATTAAGAAATAAGAGTAAATGGTTGTAAAAAAGTATTTCTTGCCAAAGAGTCAATACAGAGAACAACATTTTGGTCAACTTCACTTTCGGCCTAGGAAAAATCATGGAGTATATTTATGAGAACATGAAAGTAACTGGGAACACTCAGCAAGCATTTAAAAAAGGTCTGTCTTCTTTGATAAAATGCATGCATTTTTAAATGAATGGAAAACAGATTTCATTCATCTTGATTTTAGCAAGGTTTTAAGCACTATTTTCCCACATCAAAATTGAGACTTCATAGTTGGAGTGGGTATTCAACAAGGTGGATAAAAAATTGATTAGATTAAAACTGATTAGAAGCTAGGCTATTCATGGAGGGCAGTAACAAGTGCAGTGTTGTAAGAGTCTACCTCTGGACCTTTTGTACATACCATCTTCACTGGACACAACAGAAGAGACCATGTGGTGGACTCTTCAGTCTTGGTACCAAATCGTGGGGAACAAACTGATACATTTGACAGCAGAAGGGACATTTGAAAGGACCTAGACAAACTGTGGGAGAACTGGGTTGATAGTAACCTCCTAACGTTAAACAAGACAAATGCAAAGTCACATATTCGGGAAGTAATAACACTTGCAGCAATAGAGTCTTCCTTGTTTAGCCTAGGGAAGATGGCTTTGGAGCAGATCTAACAGTTCCCCTTCCACACACATGGGTAGGATTTTCAGAATACAAAGACTGTCCTTCACAGTGCAGTGTGATAAGAGCCAAGAGACAAGTTGAAATTAAAAGTGTTCTGACTGGATGTAAAGGAAAACCTTTTCACCCAGATGAGAGCAAGTTGCTCAGAGGCTGAGCAGTCACTATCCCTGGACATTTTTAAGATTTAAATGCAGAGCAACATGATTAGATTTCATAGATGACTCTTCTTTGAACAGTAGGCTGGAATAGAGGACTCCTGAAGCCCCTTCCAAGCTAAATTACCCTATGATACTATGAAGACCCTACCTTCTGTAAAGGTGCCGAGTTTTTTAGTTCTCTTCAACTTTTTTCAGGTATTTCATTATTCTGTCCCTAATACATCTTCAGGGCTATTCGCAGCTTGGTCCTGAATAAATGATTCCAGCTTCCTGACACTTTCTCATGCAAAATAATCATGTAATCATGCTGTTACATAAAAGATTTCCTTGAATGGACCTTGTGCCAACAGAACCTAAAAAGTGCTTCAGATGACTGGCAAAATAAACAAACAAACAAAATAATCTTGACTCATGTGTCTAAACTTTTAGAGCCCTATTTAGATATTGTAGGCTTTCCCAGCTGGCATCTTACTATGCTCTAGACAGGCACAGCTCCTCAACAATCCTGTCTGCTGGTCCTATACCTTAGACACCCTCCACTACTCACCTGTGTTTACCCAAATAAATCAAACTGTATAAATCAAACATTTTATGAATGATAACTGGATCTTTGACATATTTTTATACATTTGAACACCTGCATCTCTTCATTAAATTGAGGTGCCTCTAAGTGAAGCTTAATCACAGACTTTTCAGTGGATCAAGGTCTCATTATGGTACTAGTCATATAGTGGAGTCAAATCCCAAATATCTAGAAGCTTTTTGTAAACTAAATAAACATTATTTATTATGGATTTTTCTAACATAATATTCTTTTATGTTTAAATGAGTGATGAGGAAAGAATGAGACTTGTGTGTCTTCAGATCCTTATACTATTTTTTTTTTCAGAACTATGGGAATTTTTTCCTAAAGCTATGTTTGTACACAGTATGGGGCACATGCAAAGAGCCTGCACCTGTCATCTAAATTGCTTTCAAAGCCCAAGTGAACACTATGCTGCATGGAAGTAGTAGTTCAATGCAGTGAGAGCTTTGGATAACACAGTGACACTATAAATCACCTCAAATCTGCAACCAGCAGATAGTTCCCTTTCTGTGATATAGGTTGTGGAAAAGAGATGGGGAAAATAGATGTTTTCTGAGATGTTACTGATGTTCATGTCAACAACAACAAAAAACAGTATTTAAAAATATATATAGTGAAGGATTTAAAATTCATTTTTATGTACAAAAGCCAGATGGGGAAATGAAAGAAAAGGCTCTCTGGATGAAAAACAACAGAATTTAGAGTTGACACTATGATCCATGTGCTTTGTAATTCAGTAAGGTGGATCAGAAATAATTTAAATATTGTTAAAAGAACTAAGAGGATTTCTATGCACATTTAAATCACAAGGTTAAAATTATATGCTAGCATTACCAGATGATGTTGACATGTTTAAATGAATCCAGAGGAGAGCCACCAAAAATGAATAGGTAATACAAAGTACAAGAGGAGTTAGAGAAAATTAGGTTTCATATACACAATCACAGAAAATCAATGATTATTCAACTTTGTGCTCTCTCACTCTTACTACTCACCAAACCAGACTCAATCTGGGGAAATAATTTAAATTTATTACAAATCAAACAGGAGTAGGGCAATGGGAAATAAAAATGTAAAAGTTAAGATACTTATCCCTCACCCCTCCTTTCTTAAATTCACTCCTGAAATCTCTATCTCTTCCTTCCTCGCAGCACTACAGGGGGACAGGGAATGGGGGCAGGTCATCACATTTTGTCTCTGTTGATGCTTCCTCCTCAGACGAGGAGTTGTCACACTCTTCCCCAGCTTGAACATGGGATCCCTCCCACATGAGACAATCCTTCATGAAATTCTCCAATGTGAGTCCTTCCCATGGGCTGCAGTTCTTCACAAGCTGTAGCAGTGTGTGTCTCCCATGGGGTGCAGTCCCTGAGGACTGCTGCTGCCCTCCTCTGGGTTCAAGTCTGCCTGGGTCCACATGTCCTGTCAGGACTACATAGGGACATAGCCTCCTTCAGGCACCCACATGCTCCAGTGTAGGGTTTTCCATGGTCTGCAGTTGGATTTCAGCTCCACCATGGATCTCCATGGTCTTCACCATGTGCTGCTGGGGATTATCTGCTCCACAGCCTGGAGCAGCTCCTCCTCCTTCTCCTTCTCCTTCTCCTTCTCCTTCTCCTTCTCCTTCTCCTTCTCCTTCTCCTTCTCCTTCTCCTTCTCCTTCTCCTTCTCCTTCTCCTTCTCCTTCTCCTTCTCCTTCTCCTTCTCCTTCTCCTTCTCCTTCTCCTTCTCCTTCTCCTTCTCCTTCTCCTTCTCCTTCTCCTTCTCCTTCTCCTTCTCCTTCTCCTTCTCCTTTTTCTCCTCCCTCGCTGACCTGGGTGTCTGCAGGGTAATTCCTCTCACACATTCTCACTTCTGTGTCAGGGGCCTCAGTTGGTGTTGCAAAGGTTTTTTCCCTTTGTTAACTCTGTTATCCGAGTGACACTAACATCACTGCTGATGGGCTTGGCCAGTGGCAGATTCATCTTTGACCCACCTGGGAGTGGCTCTCAGACACGGGGGTAGCTTCTGGCATCTTCTCACAGAAACTACCTTCTACCCCTCACTACCAAAATGTTGCCATGCAAACCCAATACAGGTCTATTAGGATCATCAGATAAAGAAGTTTTTCAGGGAATACTAATAAAGAAAGCAATAAAGACACACAAACACAAAAGAAAGCAAACAAGTAAGGGAGATGATAAATTATACCAAAACTTCTCAAGCATTAATTGGTGAGTCATTAAAAAGCATAGGTAAAATTTTGTAGGAGAATACAGGCATTGCAACTCATGAGAAGAGGGAAACAAACAGGATAGATATTTCAGGGGCACCAGGGGCACTGTGCAAAATTAGGGAATTCATATAGGGAGAATCCTGTGTGAGGCAAAGGAAAGCATCAGGGAAGAAAAAGGCAAGGAGGAACAGGAGGAAAGAAAAAAAGAATTTATATTATAAATACTCATCTGCATAAGCCCTCTGTCTGACTAACACAGCCTACTCTATATTTATTCTTAAGGTTTCTTTTTTACCATTTTCTGTGTAATTTCACTCTCTATAGCATGCATGAGTGATGTAAGGTTTAGGTTCTAGAATATGGAAAAGCAGCGACAGGTGACAGGGCTCCAGTTCTGTATGCCAACGTCTCTGGAGATCAGTGCATAAATCCCTGAATGTGGGAGTTTTAAGGGTTGGTAGTTGTGGAGGGGTCTCAGTGTGTTTATATTTCTCCCTAATGAACTTAAACTGATGTTCATAGATAGGTATATGTAATTCAACAGGAAATTTCAAGCGGAATAAGCAGTGAGAAGGAGTAAAATATGCATCTGTAAAGGTTAAAGAACTTTACAAGGGAGTGCATGTGCCTTACATCAGGGCTGGGGTATTGGGTGGGCCAGGGCACACACTGGCATTTGGGGGAACCCATGAGTTTGGGGTGCCCAAGGTCTGAGTGTGTGAGTGCTGAGTGGGTGCAGACTACCCAGTGGAACCAGCCAGTGAGTTGGGGACCCATGGGGTGGGCAAGGGGGGCTGGAATCTGAACAGGGGTGCTGGGTGGTCACCTGTCACAGCAGAGGGGTATTTTTCAGTGAGCTCTGGACTTTCCAATCGGAATATCTGCATAATTAAGACAGTTCAGGTAGCACAAGGGAAAAAAATAATCTGGTGAAGGGATCCTGTAGTTATACGGCAATTAATGTCAACAACTCCGACTGTCAACAATAACAGTGCCTTGATTTTTGTTTGCATTTGTACCACATAATACTGACTAGAGTGACTGTTTTAGTGATTTCTGTTTTGCAATAAATCGGAAATTATTTTTCTTGTCAGCATGCTGGCAGAAACAGCATGATGATACAGAAATAGTGACAAAAGAAATTGACAGCAGACACTTCAGGTGCCTTTGTCAGACATGAAATATGCAGTATCTAGTAAATAAATCTGTTAAAAGTAACAAAAACCTCTGAGAGTAAACCCCAAAATTTACATTTCTTGAATAGGTGGACAAAGTCTTCTGAAGGATGTGCGCCAAGCATTGTCTTCTCTTGCCTTGGGCTGCACACGGCAGCAAATATGCATAGTGAATATAGGATGCAGGATTATTTATTCAATTACATGGAGCCTTCAGGTAAATTTGCAAACAAACCCAGGCACTAGAGTTGCTGTGGAAATACTTCTGGTATTTTCAACAATACAAGTCTTGAGGTGAGGTACATGTTTCTCATATGTTTTTCTGGACTTTGTCAAGAATAGATGTAGATGTGAATACATGTGACCCTGATTAGTGTGTCAGTGACAGCAGTAATGCTAAGCCTATCAATGTATTGATGTGACCAGTTTTGTTTACAAAGTTCTATCTCTCTGATATATTCATGTGTGAAGTACGGATATTTTGTAATTGGTGAGCAAATTTAAATCTCAAAAATATGAACAAATTCCTTGAGTTCTTGGTTTTTTTATCACCACTCAGTGGGTACAGAATAAGGGTCATTTAGAAGAAAAGGATATATTAACATAAGTGAGATTTCTGTACTTTCTTTTGTGAAAGGGTGGCAGCTAGCAAAAGATGAACACAAGTAAAATAGTTTCAGTGTATTTGTTTGGGGCACTGTGTTCCAGTGTGCTTACAATGCCAGTAATTGACAATCTGGACCTTATTGACTTAAAAAGTTCTTAGTACTGTTTTATTCAATATATTTATGCCTAGTGGTACAGCACTTATCTGGGATCTAACTGTGATCTGTAATTATTTATAATATTCCCTTTAAGGTAGCAATCTAAATTAAAATTACTAGCCAGAAGGTTTTTTAAAAGAGCAACTCTAACCTCCTTAGAAAATCACATGCATATTGATATAACTAGTTCATCATACATTTTCTAACACCCTAAGGCATACCAGACTCTTTTTTCTATTTGTTCCATTTTCATATAGTATCTCATTGAGCATTTTCTCTATTCTTTCAGGATATTTGCAGGAATATAAGTCTTTCCACAGTTCCAAATGGTAAGCTTCTATATCAATTGTATTTCCTTGTTTATTGATTTCTTACTTTATATAAAAGCAATGAAATATGAATTTTGTGAAGCCACACTACACTGGTAAATTTTTATATTATGTTGCACACAATATTGACTCATTTAGTCCCTTATTAACATTAAGTTTTTCTTTTTATCACTTCTAGGAAGGAGCATGATGAAAATCTGTTTCAAATCTCTAGTCTGGTTTGTCACTCAGCAGGGAAATAAATAAATGTCTCCAATAACTTTATTCAAAGCATTTTCTTTGGTAAACACAATCAAGTACACATAGAGACATGCAAGCAATGAAATAGCAGAACATCTGGTGAGCTGCAGGTGGGCCAGGAATATGAAGTTGAAACAGGTGCACAGAAGCCGGTTTTCTCATTCTGAAATTGTATTAGATGCTGGTAGGTTTCTATATATGTGAGTCAATGACCTGCATGATTTCCACATAGGTTAGAATCAGCCGTGTGTCATGTTCAAGAACATATTTCACAAGAGGGTAGAACTGTAAAAGAAGCAACTGTTACATGAAGGGTTTTTTTTATTTTAATACATTTTTTTTTGCTGCAATGTCCATGGATATCCTAATCTCCTCATTCCTTCCCTCAGGCTCCTTCCTATGGTATCAGTACTTTTATACATGTAACTCTGGTGTTGAAAACTTAGCTTCTTAAGTAAAAACTACTGTTACTTAAGATGCCCTCTTTCTAGCGCTTGTTTTACTTTTTTTTTTCTTTTTTTCTGTTTGTTTTTCTTTTTTACTACTAGTCAGTTGCATGTATTGATGGGAGGAAAATAGGTAACTCTTAGTAAAAGGATATTTCAAAATTCCATTAGTATTTTTAAGATCCCAAAGCTGAAGCTAAAGCTTCCTACTTTCTTTGGTGAATTCAGCCATGAAAATGCATCTGAATCCTTTAGGATTGCAAAACATAAATATTTTAAAAATATTTCAGGAATGAGATGCTTAATTTTATTTTGTGTATTTTAACCTCATCTAGAACTATGAGGAGCAAGCTCCTTTCCATGACTCCTTACTTTTACTAGGTTCTGTAAGTTACTAAAGGAAATATAAATTATTTATGCCTTACTTGAATTCAATATTTGTCATGTGCCTTCTTTACCATAGAAGATATATCCATCCAGATAGAGTTTGGTCACCTTCTGTACAAAGACAGCCTCTACTTTATGTGTTTCTGTCTGTGCTCATCATGATCTGTCCATTACTCCAAACAATTTAGCTAGCAGAAAGCATACAGAGATATTTCTATGTTACATCTCTTTGGGTTTAAAATCAATTAAAAAACCCCAAACTAAGCAAGCAAACAAAAAAACTCAAGCAAAACAAAAAAACAACCAACCAAAAACAGAACAAAACAACCCAGAAATGAGGCCTATGATTTCTAAATGCATAAAACCCCAAACCAAACCATATTAAGCTTAATCTAGTCACTGTTAATTACTTAAGTCTTACTTACTTACTTACTTAAGTACTTACTTACCAATTAGATGTGCTAGATCAACCAGTGTAATCAAAAAAACCTGATTGTCTTTTTGCTTACCCACTTTGCTGGTAGTGACTTTTACCCAATTATGCATTTTTTGCTTATTTTATCAAAGACTAAATCCTTAGACATACAAACAGTTATTCCACTGATTTCTAGTATTTCTGCTTCAAAATTAGTTAGTTCTACCATTTGGAAAACAATATTTTCACCTCTGCTATAACCCTCAAGCTGTTTTATTTTCCCCCAAAATAGCTTGAGGAGTCCCAAATGACCAAAGGAAACCTGGAATTATCTTTCATTATGACTTCCTAAGTCATAATATCTTGCCTGCCAGCAGTCAAATATTACAGACTCATTTACTTGATGTTAATAGCTCAAGTTGTGTCAAATCTGATGAGTTTGCCAACTCATCTTTAAGTTGTTGCACATATAGTGCCTATTAAATACGCTGCACAGTTGCATCAGAACATCAGAGTGACTATCTTCACCCCTCCACGGTTTGTAGGCTGTAAATTGAACATAATTTGACCTATTTTCAAATACCTTCACATGCATCCAACAAGCACGCAAGGCTTTCAGACCAGCTTTATTATGTAGCACACTTGAAAAATGATGAACACCAAAACAGTCATCAGCAAAATCACTGAACAGTGTTCTTATCAACACATCCAGCCCAAAAATCTATTCCAACATTAGTATCCCACTAAGAACAGTGAAAACAAACCAAAAATTATTATTTATGTCAGTCATGGGCTAAAATGCATATAATTTTAAGTTGCACATAGCATTTAAATTAAACTAGTTCTTTTTTTAAAAAATACTTTTATGGGCTCAAATTTTAATCAGAGTTACAGTCATTAAAAATGCTATAAGCTTTCATTGGAGGAGGGAAACCTACCAAGGAAGGGAAAAGGAAAAGTTCCCCTTTTCTCATAGTGGCCTTTTTCCTTTGCCCAGTATGTTATTGCTACTTACAGTTATATACCAGAACCTCTGTGAAGATTTTAATATCCAGACATTCCGTGGTATTTCCTCACCTTCTTTCAAGATATACAGTGGCTTATGTTATCCTGGCCCCACTGTACCTACACAGTTTACTAAGAAACCAACTCTGGCCTGTGTAACTGCTGCCTCCTGGAATGCAGTGTGAAGGTGCAAATTAGCCCAAACATCTGCACATCGTAGTATAAAGACATCAGGGCAAGTAATCCTTCCAGAGAGGTGGCACTGCATGTCTGCATCCAACCTTTGTGGCAGTTCCAGGCTGTAGAAAACCATAGGGGGCAGAAACAAAAGTTTGATTACCTCTTTATTTTACTGGTTTCTAGTTAGCTGTTGTTAGCTAGAACACTCTCCCTGATCTTTCTTTTCCTTTCACAGACTATGTTTGTATTCTTTACTCTTTCACCAGCTGGAACAATCTGTCTATTCACTAAGCAGGGACCTTTAGAAAACCCTCTTTCAATCCATATCACCACAGATAGTTCTCTTTAGGGACTCTAATTCTTACCTAAATTAGATCAAGCCTATCCAAAGTAAACCAAGGTATTTAAATGGAGTTTCTTCTTACTTGTGCAACTCACAGAGACAATTAAAGAGAGCTTTGTATGAAAGGCAAGGTACAATAGCACTCTAGGAGACAAAATATTTTCAAAGAGCTATGATTGTAAAGAACTACCTTACAATATCCTAATAAGGTATATAAACAGCTTTCATATACTTAGAAAACTTCTATAACCAATCCTTCCCCCTCATTGCCCAATACAGGTCATGTTATGCTACAAAATGTGAGAAATTGCCATTCTATATCAGACCACAGTTCCAGCCTGATTTTCTAGCACTGATGGTGACAACTGGCAGATATTCAGGGTCAGAGCATTATAAACCAGTACCTGAATACAAAAGTCAGAATACTAGAATATTAGCCTCAAAGGGTAAACTCTTTTTAGTACATTCTATAAATAATGAAGGACAGCATCCATACAGGAAACTGCTTATCTTTGAGTTTAAATCTTGAGGAACATAAACTAGTCTTGGTAGCTCATCTGAATATTTTTCTGCAAAGTGCTTTCTGAAAAAGAATATAGAACCTTTGTAAAGAATTAATTGAAATGGCTCCATCAAACATTATGGGAATGATAAGGAGCACACATTCTAGGAGAGATTAAAAGAAACAAAGGTTATAACGTGGAATTTATGTTGAACAGCAGACATAAAAAACAAATATCTTCCAAATATTTACATTATCTTTTCATTTAAAGTACCAATTGACCACACAAGTACCTGAAAGATATAGTCCTCCAGAACCCAGGAACTTTTCTTTAAAAATTGCTCTCAATTTTAATATTAAAATAAAAAATCCAGATAAAGTTTTAAAGTTAAATTAAAAATTAGGACTTTCTTTTCTATTAAATTTTAGACACAAAGATAAAAATATTCATAAGTTATTCATCAAGTCAATTAAATATATATATTTAGATATAAATCATATTATTTATGAATCAAGTTGATAAAATATATATGCATATATAAACATTATAAATATAAATCTGAGAAGACTCACAAGCTTTCCATGAATACTCTGTTAACAGTAATCACTTTACTCCTCTGCAGTTATAAAGAAACTGTGATGTCTTTTCTGGCTCCCAGCTATCAGAGCATATGAACACCTTACAATGTTTAATAATTTAAACTTCAAAACACTGGTATGGGAAGAAAATTCTATGTTTCTGTTACAGCGAGAGCAAGAAACAATAGGGCATAACATCTTTTAAAAAGTGGCATGGCTTTGTTCCATCCACCTGGAAATCCATGAAGCAGCCCTCCATCCTTTATAATGAGTATTCACTGGACCACACTTTGTCTCCTTCTCTTTGCTTAATGACTGCATCTTTCTTAGACCCGGTCTCTCTCTGAGGGGAGGATGGACCCCAGAATATATCGCCATTGCCAGCCTGCTCAGGAGATAACAAGAGCCAGACATCAGGCTGAGCGCCACCAGGGACGGATCCGCTCTGATAGGCACAAAAGGCAACACTTGTGCTGTGCCTGGCTAAATTACAGCAGGGTCTGGCCCACAGTATTAATTTCTCACTTCCAAAAGAGTGAAGAGGGCAGTAAATCTTTCAATAAAACTGGAAATAGTGCAGTTCCTCCGTTCTACATGAATGTGTGAAGTAGAAGTTGAAAGGTTGTCCCTGCATCACAGGCTTATAAAAAATCAGCCTGCCACCATGTTAGCATCGTAAGGTAACACTTTAAACACTTTATTTAAGCGTTTCATTTAGGAAACAATTACTGTAAGTTTTTGTCTAACATAATTAATAGGTCAAGCAGCACTTATTAAGTCTTTAGGCATTAATTAACATTTAAAAATTATCACATAAGACACAATAATTAGATATCAATCACTTATTAGAACTACTGACATTTAATAAGCATTTTAAATTATAACAAACTCTCCTGCTGTACATATCTTTCCAAACTACAAGTACCTGCAAACTGTACTTCAGGTGTTTAATATGTTAAGATTTTTTTGTCCTTGTAATTATCACATAGAAAAATCATCTGCTCTGTATACGCTTTAGTGATAAATACACATCTGTATCTTTTCAGCTCACTAATGAACGACACAAAAGGAATAAAATGCATAACATTCATATTAAAATAGCTTTTAAAGCACAATTGAAATTTTTCTGTATCTTTGTCCTCTTTCCTGTGTCAGATCTGAACTTAATTTCTCCTCTGATTCTACTGTCCTGTCCTGAGGAAAGAAACATAAATGTCCAAGTGTTAATTGCTGACCTCTGTCACCCCTTAATTATGCATTCATGTACCTTCTTTGATATTCCCTTGAATAGCTGTCTCCTTTTGCAAAGATCTTGCCATCAGACACTTCACAGGTACAATCTCTCTCTTGACCTAATTGAACTCATTATCAGCTGATTTTTATAATACTAACTAGGTATTTGGGATGACATATAAAAACCCTACAGGGTGCCCAGATTTTACAAGACTAATGTCCATATTGGCAGCTTGACAAGAATCAGAGAGCTGTTTCTTCAGCACATACTTTTGCATGCATTTTCCTGCTAATATATACACTAACCCATAAGATACTCATATATTTGCAACTTTGCTGAACTAATAGAAATCACTGGTTTTTTTCACAGATGTTTCTTGTCTAACATGTGTGATCAGTTATAATGGGACTTTAGAATTTGTAAATATAGAGCATTTCTCAGACTTCTCTGTACATGTGCTTGAAACACATTCCTCTTTCTGGAAAAGTAGTATGGCAGTAACCTGCAGCAGGGAGGACATGGTGGGCTGTAAACATGCACCTCCATGAGTTGGCAGCATCCTCATTTATCTGCCTGCCTCTGTTTTGCCCAGTGAACAGTAGCATCTGGTAGCTCTTCACCCTGCTATCTACAAAAAGATGCAGCCAGAGCCGCAGAAGAATGCAGGCGTGCAAGTCAACTCTTGAGCTACACCTGCAATGTTTGAGAATTGAGAGATCTGTACCACACCTGTGATGGATTAATTGGGCTAGCACACATAACAACAAGGAGTAAAAGCAAATTCTCCAGATGTTCTGGGAATATACATGCAAGTAACCATACTGTCATCTTTCATTGCATCTGTTAGCTGGATTAAGATACCAAATGTAGGATAACATGCTATATTCTCACCTTTTCCTTGAAACAATCTAAAGGTAAGTAACTGGTTTCATGCAAGTAGTAGGCAGTCATTGTGATGATAGTAAGAATCAGACCAATAAGGAATGAAAACACTATGATTCCTTTTTTTTACAGGTGAAAAAGGAAAAGACAGTTGACTTGAAGGTACATTGCAAGGAGACCTTGTAACACTAACTCTCACAACACGTTCATGGGGATCTAAAGTAAACTAGTTTCCTAGGATTTCTCAGTAGTTTACAGAGAATGAAATGCATCACCAATGACTTGTTCAAAGTAGAAACAAAACTCATTTCTTAAGTGCAATCCATAGCCTTTAGTAAAATACCTTGATTCTCTATACAATGCACAAGGAGGATTAGATGGGATTCAGAACAGACAGCATGCTGTGCAAGATTTATATAATAGAGAGGGTCAAGACTTAAATCCTGCACTGACGTCAGACCAGGTTTACAACTCAGAAACCTCTCCTGCACTAATGCAACGTGTTCCCTCCTTTTACAATAACAGGCACCTATTCCTGTTTTGCTCTTGTAAAACATAGAGGTCAGGGGATTACGTTTCTAGTGTTTAAGTGGAATTTAGAATGAAGGAATTCATATCCAAGTAACTGGCTGTAAGGTGCTGAGGAATCTTTAAATTTTTGTCACTTTGTTACTTTGCAGAAACAAATTTGGAATGCACTGGGCTAGAGAGTAAAAGCGGACTGCTGAAAGATAGTCCACCTACCTCTTGACCCTATCCCCAAAGACAGTTACAGTGCTATATAAATCAAAAAGTGAATGAAGCCGTAAAAAGGCCTGGCAGCCAAGATCAAAACTAATCTTTTAAAATTTTAACCCCCTCTGAAATGTCACTTAGGGTGCTTGCTCTTTTCACATCCATGCATCTGCTTGGCAGATCTCATTGCCTCTTGACATCAGGAGATCCCTATTTTCTCCCTTTTTTTCAGCTTATGTTTAAGGCTGATTTGTTTTCATTGACTTTTAACTGACATTAGCTAATTATTAACTCTGCAGGATAGATTAAATTTTAATTTTAATGTCATTGTAAAACACCATGAGCTGCCTCAGCATGATAAGATGCTATAAAAGTTTAAACTGTTGTTTTAAGTTAGCCACCTGTTCAAAACATTAAAAATCTACACATTTAAATCAATCACACTGCACTGGATGCCCCATCAAGGCTAATGTTGATAAATTACACTCTTAGCTCTAGTAGATATAGAGTCATTTTTCTCCAGAACAGTAATATATTGGACTTTATTTTGTAGAGCCTTAGTTGTGATTGCAGTGTCATTTTACAAAATATTTAATACACTCCAATGCGTACTTTGCAATCTGCTCAATTGCTCAGCGATTATCCTGGCTAAACAGTACCTTCGAGTTTCTGTCTGGCGTGTGAGACATATGCTGGAGATGTACTGTTCCAAAGAGGAGTTCATGGAAGTACTCTGGGCCAAATCAGAAGAAATGGATAAGATGACAAAACCCCCTATACCCTTCTGTCTCTGGACAAAACAGATGGATCTGCAGGCTGAAGAAAATGAGATTTTTGTCTTAGTTGTGGTATACAGATAGATAGGAAAAAAAAAAGTCACTCGTTCCAGAATATCTACCTAGAAAACAGAACTAATATTTTTCCATGCCTATCTTGTCTATTCACATGGTAAGTTTACTTGTGTAAGTACTATCTCTTATCAAGAGCAAGAGGATTCTTTCTACAGCTCTGATAAAAGAAGGCAACACATGGAGGCTGCATTTGGTAGACCTAGTTCTGCAGTCATGGATCTGACTTTACTTCCTCATGTTCTTTTTATCCTCAGAAAAGGTTTATAATTGAGCCAAAAGTCACAAACTTCATAATTTTGTTATAAATGAAACAATCTTCAGCAATCCTTCAGGTGAATGACCTCTTAATCTCATTCATTATTTTCATTTAGAGGAATATAAATTCTTTCTAACACCACACAGAAAAAGCTGTATTGTTTGAGACAGGTGACAGCAGACTCTTCAAGTTTCCCTTTTTGTTTCCTACTGATTCGTAGTCTAGGAATTCAGTGAATGACTCCCCAAAGAGATCAATTTTTAACTTTGTTGTTGAGGAGGGCAAAAAGGTTAAAGAGGATTTAGCTGAATGCATGAGGCTTAGCATGATTTTACCACCCATAACCCTCTAGGACAGTACTCCTGCACACATCTGTGCATAAGAACCTGTGCCCTGACAGTGCTCAGCAGTATCAGTGTAGCTGCTGGGTGGCAGAGGAACAGGGTGCTGTACCCATGTCCTGAGATTAAGGGACACAACCTGCCTTGCAAGCTTGTTCTGGAGCGTGCTCCTGGCGCCCACATGGCACAGCTCTATGCCCTGCATGTCTGGAGGATCTGTGTGTTGATGCTAGAAACACAACATGTAATTACTGCTTTTATGAATTTTCAATTCGGTTCAGCGTTTAAAAAAATGAAGTCTATGATACATCTGTCTGCCTCTGAGTGCTGTTCTAACATTTTTAACATCTGTGGCTACGTGCTGCATGTTGCGAGATGTTCTGTGAGATTTTCTAATGCTGTGTTGCAATGACCCAGAATGTGGCTAAGAGATCAAGTAGAAGAGAAAATCAAATTCTAGAGTCCATGCTTTGTCTCTAAGACTCCTAGTCATCCAAATAAGAATTTTCGAATTCTGACTGAAAATCAGTTAAATTAAGCTGTTAGATGATTTAAACAGTCTAGATTGCAGGCAGAGGGGGAAGTGGGGAATGGAATCCCCATTAATTAATTAATATCTAAACACATTTTCTTCCTAGTAGAGATAAGTTTTTTGAAACTTTGATAAACTTGAGGGTATGTTTTTCTACATCTGTAATTTTTGCTTGTCTCTTTCCATTTGGAATTTCTTCAGTAACTTACTATTGGAAAGCTAAATACTGTTTGGCCTTTTTTTTCACAGATGCATGTGGAGTATTTCTGTCTTAACATTCCTCTACAAAACAATTTTGTGTAAGCTACAAGAGCTACCACAACAAAAGGATCATGGAGACCTGACATACTGTGTCATCTGTCATTTCTGACAAATGTAGATGCAAGAATAAAATCCTTGGTAGAAAAAAGGAACATATGAGTCAGTGTTGAGTGAAAGGGCATCAAAGGCTCTAGTTCCTGATGCTTTTTCTTTACCTCTGTTGTTTTTATCTGATTTATCTGTAAAGTGTATTTTCTGTTAGAGGAAAATATACTCAACAGCTGAAGAGGGATGAGGCAGATGTACTCCAATATCCCCAGGTCTGACCAGCAGTGGGGCTGCAGATGTGTTCTCAGCAGGCACACACACCAAGCACACACATACACCATGTGTATCCATATGTACACAGGCAACCACACAGATCAGACACACACACATCAGCCACAAAAACACAGGCACTACCAATGGCCTCATCCTTTCTCTCTTGCAGAGAGAGATGGGGGTCCACTGGTGAGTCTATGTACATACACAGATACAGTGTGGATCTCTTCAGCAGCTGGGCTCAGACACTGTTGAGCAAACATTCAGGGGCCACATGAAGTCTCACCAGCTGCTGGCATCTGCAAGACCCTGAGGCTGCAGTCCCACTCCTTTTGCTGATCTAGACTATTGCAGAAACACACAATTGATGAGGACTTCCCTGGTCCCCCTAGTGAGTCTCCCTGTGCTCTAATTCATAGACATAAAGGCCATGAGAGACCAAATCATCCACTTCTTTCCAGCTACTTTGTCTTGACCATTACTAGAGGTCCCACATTTCCTGTACACCTGCACTTGTTCCTCTTGCTGCATCACAGACATCTTTGTGTCTCCTAGTCTGATTCTGGATGCACATCACCATACACCCCTGTCCCACTTCCCCATTCCCACATACACGGGGTAGAGAACCCTCACACACAAAAGAATTAGAAAGAAATTTAATGAGAAGATAAGATGAACTGTTATGTGCAAGACATAGCCAGGAAAACAAACATCCTTTTTTATTCCCTTTGTTCTCTATTCACATTTCTTCCTCCCAAAGTCACTTAAATCCCTAATTTTTGTTCTTCCTCATTCATTTCCTTCTCTAAATATCCCAGAATAAGTCCTGTGTCATGCTGAATTGCTTTTCACGTACAGGGAAACCTCTAGGTTTCACACTCTAAGGTAACAACCCCTAGTTTGAATGATTATCCAAAGAGCTGCTCTGGCTTGATTTAGTATCAGAAATAATTTGGCCAGAATGAACAGGGAAGAGATTGTCCTTCTGTACTCAGCACTGGTGTACTGTGTTCTGTTCTGGTGTTTAGGTGATAGAGCAAATCCAAAGAAAGGCATTAAAGTTGGTGAAGGGAGTAAGTTATATGAAGACAAGTAAGTTTTATGAGAGCTGGGGTTTTTAATCTGGAGAAAAGGATATTCATGGCTTTTCTACAACCATCTGAAAGGAAGCTGTAGCAAAGTGGAGGTCAATATGTTCTCCCAAGTAACAGGTGACAGGAGGAGAAGCCACACGCTCAAGCTGCACCAAGGGAAGTTCATGTTGGACTTCAGGGATAATTTATTTATGGAAAGAGTTTTTAAACATTGGGATCAACTACCCAGGGAAGTGATTAGGTCACCATGCCTGGAGGTTCAAGAAATGATTGGATGTGGTACTTTGTTCCATGGTCTAGTTGACAAGAATCACCTTGATTCAAAGATCAGAGGCTGAACTCAATGATTTTGGATGTCTTCTCCAACCTTAATTATTCCATAATTCTGTGATTCCCAATGGCTCTTCATTATGGTTTCCATGTCTGTAAAATGGGGCTGAGGTTCTCCTGGGACATCCCAGGCAGGGGCCTGTGTGGAGTGTTTGTTCTCAGGAGCCCTTAGTTTGGGTTCCAAGTTGTCATTGCCTCCCATTGCTCCTCTGATTTCTACAGATGGGCCTTTGACAAGCCAATGGCCCCTTGTGAGACACCTTGGAATAGTTCAGCAGGTATTATTTGGAGTGCTCCTCCTGCCTTTGGGATTCTGAGCTCCTTTGTGTCTAGACAGTTGGTTTTTGTCATGTAACCTAATAGGTTTAAACCCCTACCTCAACTTAATGATATCTGGAGACCCTATAATCCCAGCTTTCAAAATTTCATTTGATTTAAACAAGTAGTTTCAGTCTCACTATTTAATGAGGAATAAGTGGTTTACTCTCATTTTTTGAAAAAGAGGCATTAATATCTTCCTTAGCTATGAGGAAACCTTTAAAGTCGTGACCAGAATTACATTAATTTTTATAAGTACGCATTCAGAATGTATATAGTTTTTATCTTCTCAGTATCCAAGGATTATGCTGTCTGAATAGTCTTAAATATATTTTTTTTGTCTGAGGTAATTTATGCCCAAGAACTTCTGCAGAGGTGATAAGAAATGGCTACTTTTGCCTTCCAGAAGTGGAAGAAATGTGCGTGGCTCATTCTGTGCTCACCAAATGTACACCCTGAGCTCAGGCAGTGGCAGATGCATATCTCTGATACCTGTGTGCAGCAAATATTCCCCCTTTGAACCTATAAAACCCTGAAGAAATTCAGACTAAGGAAGCATCAGCATCTGTAAAACAATTGACTCTGTATTTTCCAAACCTTTGGGCAATATGTATGCACACATTTCTCATCTATCTTTCAGAAAATGTTTTGCCTAGTCCACAGGCAGCAGAATTTCACAGTCTCGTTGGCATCTGGGATTTTTTTGTTAGGTATGTTTGTACTGTTCCTTAATGATTACATTTTATGGTAATTGCTTTTTTCTTTGACAGACACAGCCTTGGTCCTCTATGTGGTGCACCCATTATCTTTAGAAAAGCACTCAGACTTTCAGAAGATAAAAAGCAGAGAAGAAATACAATGAAAAATTTATGAAAAATAATAACTTCACAATATCCATCTAAATAAGAGTTTGGGATGAGTAAAATCTTACATTTTTTCTATTAACATCTGCAAAACAAGCTGTGAAGAAATGAACACCTGAAAATAATTATATGCTATGCAGTAAACTTTGAAAGAATTTTTAGAAAACTATCCATAGAGAGTGCAAAAAAAATTCTAATATGTCAGCATTGCTTTTTGAAATACCTCTCTCATTTGGTCATCTTGCTGTCTGCTGCTTTTTCAGCAGTGCAGAAAAAAAAACAACAAATGAACCTACATTATCAAAGGGCACTAAAAAGTTTCAAATACTTAAAATATAGAGAATGAAAAGTTTATAATGTATATTAAATCCATAGGGAATGCAAAACTCATCTATAGTAAAATTGTGTGTCTATCAAGAATAAACATTTTGGGGTTTTTTTTGTTTTGCTTTTTGTTTTTTTGCTTTGTTTTGTTTTGATAGATCAGAAATTTCCAAATAACATTATAACTGTATAAAATTGAACTGGAAAAATATGATTGCCTCAAAGGTCATCTACCCTTAAAGGGAAGGTATGACTGCAGTCAAAGAACCAAGGGTCTTGCAAAGGTGCCCAAAGGTACTCTTTAGCATCTGAAAGTGCAGTAAAAAGTTCTGCTTAGGCCGCTTTAAAATATTTTCTCATTTAAGCCTTGGGTGAAACCCGTCTGAGTGGATCTAGTACACAGGTTATTACCATGCTGTATGCTCTGTCTTGATATGTACTAAATCCTTTTTTCTCTACGGTTAAAGAGATAAAATTGTAAATGAGATACTTGAAATAAACTTTTTCACTCTATTCAACACTGATAAGGGCCTCAGCCAGAGTACTGTTTCCAGTTTCAGGGAAGATAGTTTAAGGATAAAGGAAAACAGAAGAGAGCCCAGTGGACAGCCACAAGAATGCTATGGTCTCCATAAAAATGTATATAAAAGGAAAGTTTTTTAAAGGAAAAAAAGAAATGAATAGAAATACATAAAAGTAGTTTCTCACTAAGGTATTTTTTTTTTCCGATAGTCTCCATTGTGCTTTATGGTCACTGGAGAAGATAAATTGGCTTAATTTTTAAAGAAGAAATTTTAAATTAGAATTCAGCACTTTTGAAATGGTAAGGTTTTGTGCACAAAAATGGTCTTCCAAGGAAGATAATGAGATCTCCTTTCTAGGCTTTTAAAAGTTGAGTACCCAAAAAAAACCTCTTAATAGATATTTGAGGCAGTTTTGATTCTTGACAAATTCTTCTTATTCATTTTTTAAGGAAATAATCAGATGGGTGTTTGAGCTCCTTATAATCCTCAGTTCTGTAGTTTGGTAAATGATTACTTGGCTCTAGCCATTCTGAATGTAGGTTCCCACTTTAAGCTGGATATATCTGCGAGGATGTCAGTGTGTTAAAGAGGAACATAGTGAGATCCTGACCTGAGTCAGGTCAGGAGAGTGTTCCAGCTGTGTATCAAGCCCCAGAAAATGAAAGAACTTAGAAGCAGAAGACAGAACTACATCTTATCTCTGTCTGTTGATTTAAGGGATCTCATTTTAGCTTAGACTAATTTCTGAAGGTAATATAACCTTTTAATTTTCTAAGTTTAGGCATTTTCCTAGATTAATATCTTTGATAAAGCTTCCCTTGTGAAGCTGGATAAATATATTGATTTCCCAAAATAACTGAGGAATGGTCACAGGTTACTTTTCTAGGACACTGACAGGCAGACTCAGAGGAATTATTTTCACAGAAAACCAGTGATGAGAGTCTTCTTAATTTGAAAATGATATTATAAAATGAAGATATATGAATTCAGGATAGAAAACTCTTAACATTTTTTTTATATATATAAAGCATGCATGTTCTTATCATGATGCTGTCTTGACCTATGATGTTAGACAATGTGTAACATGAATGGTCATAGGCTATGGTGTTTTATGTTTTAACATTTGAAAATACTGTTTTTAGAGCTATCCCCACTGAGTTTTCTAAAATTTTTACTTCTAAATTCAATTTTTATTAATGAAATCTAATAAGGTGTGGATTTTAAGTATTTACTATAGCCTAAACTATATGAAATTCAATAAAAATCCTCACAGTTAATTGAACAATTTCAATCATTTAACTAATATGTCTGATAATATGCACACTTCACATACAGTCAGACATGAATTTTAGGTTACTCTACCTCACTTCTTTCTCAAAAGCAGATTTCAAACAATATTAGGTTTTGAGGCTTTCTCCTGTATTTCCTTTGTAAATATAGCCAAAATTTTGAATGTACAGATTCTTCAATTGAGAATCACTAATCATGCCTACAGTTATCTAGATGTCTCATAAACTGAGACTAAGCTTTAAAAAACCCAGGTAACTTTGGCTTCTAGGAATTCTTGTCAAAGAGACAGAGAGAAAACTATTTCTTCTTCTGAATAATAGAGGTAATTTTTTGAGTCAGTTTTTCTAATGCTCTCAGTGTACAGTGTCTCAGATGATAATACCTGGAAACAAAGTAGTAACTCTCTGGAATGTACATGAAGGCACCTCAGAGCCAGAGGAAAACTATGAAAATGAAACCATAATTTTATTTTTCTTCCTAGTGTAGATTCTAGAAGAAATAGCAAATAAATGTTCAGTGTATCCAAGGGTCATGCAGGTTGGCTTTATTATAAAAGAGTGTCAATTTCTGCCTTTAGAACAAATAAACAAAAAAATCAAAAGCTGATTTATATGGGTGGCTGTGCAGTTCCCTTGACTGCCCATACAACATATGACTAGGATTAAAAATTAATTTCCTGCTACAATTAATTCAGTCATGTAATTCAATATCTTCTCAACTGTTGCTGCCATTAGGTGTATTCATACAAATAATGCCCATCCCAGAGAAGCATTGTACATTGCTGTAAATAAAATCTATCCTAGACACCTATTGCACCTGCCTAATTCTTAACACTCCGGTAATAGACCTAAAATGGTAGTGAAATATATATTTATATTCTTTCCCATGCAAAATTTAATTAATAACTGCACTTCTGATAAAGAAATTTTGTTATTAGGTAATACACTAGATCTTGAATTGCAGGAGAACACCTGAAGGAAATTTATGAAGGGTGAAATATATCTTAGATTAGTTTTGTACTAAACATATGGAATGCAAATTAAATTCTGCAGCCTCAGGATTAAAGGAATCTATAACTAAGAGGGTCCTTAATATTTCATTCTTTGGTGTACAAAACTAGCTCTGATGTTACTTCTGAGGAAGACTGCCACCCATTGAAAAGAATATATGTGAACCAAAAGAAGCACAGAGGCATTCCAGACTATTCCAGTATTCTGAAACTCTGTATATGCCTGGCTGCCTTTTTTTTTTTTTTTTTTAAGTTCGAGCAGCTCAGTTACAGCTTTGCACTTGTTGGTTTAGAACAATGAGTAGAAGCTATGGAGGTGTTCTAGGTCTGTTTTTCCTTAAGATACTAACTACAGAATCATGGAATACGATTTTATCTGACAGTTCAAGCAGCATAAATCTGGTTTAGAATACTCTGTGTGTAGGAAGAGGGAACAAGTGTAGTATCTCTGACCTGAGATTCCCTGTTTTTGCTAATAATGCAATGGAGTTCTTTCAGGGTGAGTTGACAAAGAGAATATGAATAAATATATATTGATGACTCTGCTTCATGACCAGTTAGTGTCAAAAAATGGAGCATACTGGAGTAACACCATCAAAGATACTTTCACTCTAAGCCCATAGACATAAGTGGAAAGGTGATACCTGTAAAAGTTTCAAAGTCCAACAACATTCCTACACAAATAATTCTTATATGAAAAAAGGTAAATATAAATCCTAAGTCTTGCTGATACATAGTAGATTTTAGTTCTGTATGTCTCCTTGGACTTCTATTGCCAAAACAAAAGTACACAGATGAAAAATTACTAGACAAATGCAAATGATTAGTTATTAACATTCTCAGTGTACAAGAGCATCCACAAGAAAAAATAAAAAGAATATGTTTTTCAGCATTTACCATTTTTGTTTAGGAGATTTTTGCTTCCTTTCTCTTCTAAACATCAACACACTGTACCAATTATTTTAAAAGCTGTTTCCCAGAATGTTCATTGCTATTTACTAACAAAGGTTACTATTTTGATTTCCCCCTCCTTGTTTTCTTCAGAGGAAGAAATGTCAAATAACGGTTTAATGAGTATCCTTCTATCTAAGACCTTTGCCTAACCCAGGAGCTGTGAAAAACCAATTAGAAGTGTACATTTGCAAATTGGGTGCATACAAGCATGACCAACTCCTCCTTTCCCTTCCTCTCCTGCCCCAAAACCAGGATTTCATTGTAAGTAAACTCAATCTGAATTTTTTATCTAAGAACTCATGTCCTAATCCAAACGATATACAGATGAGTCACTCTTTAAAATATATACAATTTAAATGTCAAAAAAGATAATCATGTGGAATTACTGTGGGATTGTTATTATTTTATTGTTTTGAGGTTTTTTTCCCCCATCATAATTTGCTGCTTTATTTATTTATTTATTTATTTATTTATTCACATGAAACCTTCTGTGAAGCATCTGAAAAGATATAATGGTCAGACTAAAGCAAGGCAGGATTTTTAGTTTCTCTGAACACAGGCTGAGCACATAGAGTGTTCACTTTTCCACACCTGGAAATTCCACTTGAAATGCCCAAATCTGTTCTGATCAGCATCCAGGTGTTACTACTAGCATTAGGTGCCACTACAAAAGAGCGTGTGTCCTCTGCATGTGTTTGTGACTTTACTCTGGACTTGCAGCTCACACCCACACAACTGCTTGCTCACCCTATGCAGTGGGATGAAGGAGAAAATCAGAGGTAAAAAGCTAGAAAACCGATGGGTTGAGATAAAAACTTTTTAATAGGTGAAGCTATAGCCATGCACACAAACAAAGCAAAACAAAGAATACATTCACCATTTCCTACAGGCAGGCAGGCAGGCATTCAGCCATTCCCAGGAAAAACGATCTCCACGGCATGTAACGGTGATGTGGAAAGACAAAGGTCATCACTCCCAACATCTGCCCTTCCTCTTTCATTCCCATTTTATTTACTAAGCATGATGCCATATGGTATGGGGTAACCCTTTGATCAGTTGAGGTCAGCTGTCCTGTCTGTGTCCCCTCACATCTCCTTGGATGTATTGCCATCCCCATTGCTGGTGGGGAAACATGGTAAACAAGAAATTGACACTGTGTAAGAACTGTGCAGCAGTAGCTAAAACATCCTTGTGTTATCAATGCTGTTTTAATTGCCAATCCAGATCATAGCACCATAGAAACTACTAGGAATAAAATAATTATATTCTGTACAAAACTAGTACAAGATATCAATAATAAATATCTAAAATGGCAACAGATGACTATGGGCAGTCAGTTGAGTAAAATCCATACCCATCTAAAATGATAGGGTGTAATAAAACAGGACACTGTAGTGTGAGAAAAAAAAAAAAGTGACATTTCAATCAGCTTTTATAATAAAAATATACTTTATAAGAGTCATGTCAAGCAAAAGGACAGGCTTCTCCTCCCAGTATATTTTCTTTGGTGCAGTATACTATAAAATATTTTCTGCTATAGTATCTTGATTCTAGAACAGATAACCTGCAGTGGTTTGTACTACTGGTACTTTACACTGCTTTTTAAAGACAGACAAAAAGAGAATTAAGTCAGGGCAAAGAATTTTGTAAAATCAAAATGCTGCCACTGTTTAGCAAGGACATTCCTCCAGAATAAGTTTAGGGATTTGCATATGAATGGTCCTACTCTGAATGTTTCAGATTGTGATCTAAGCCAAAGAATCTATTACCAGACTGGCCTCAAAAGTCTCAGGAGGCACAGATAAGAGTTATTTTATACTACTACTACTAGCAGTAAATAACCCGTGCAGGTGAGAGTTAAAACAACAACCAAATACACACCTCAGAACAGTTAATTACAAATCTCCTTTTGGACTATATTTGCAAGTACACACTTTTTGCAGTGTGTGAACTTCAGGGGTAACAGAGGACACTGAAGCTAAATTTGTGCTTGGAAGTGCAACTATTGAAACAGATTGCTCTCTATTTTGTAAGGAAAAAAAAATGAGTCTTGGCAGTTCCTCAGTTCTTCACCGCATGAAGCTAAAGGTCAATATTAGTAATAGTGAGGCAGCTAATACTGCTAAGTGCCAGTAAGTGGCCATAATGCACTTCAGTACACATAAAATAACCTCATGCGTTCCATACAGGTATAATCAGCAGGTCCATTAAGTGGCATATTAAATATAAGCCATAAAACAAACAGAAGAACATCAACTCTTTAATGATATCAAACAACAATCAAATCTTTAGGTCAAAATCACTGTCCATGTAATAAGACAAAGCGTCCTTTTTAATATAAGTTCTTTCCCGTGTCATCCATGTTCCAGGGCAGAGTCCTTCACTCTCACAGGCTTCTTCTTCTGCCAGAGATGCAATCTTTCTTTCTTTATTTTCAGAATTGTTTCCAAGAATTTCTCCAGAAATGAGACTATTTTCTTTTGAAGAAATAGTAAGAGCTTGGCTGACCTGAACACTTCTCCTACCTTTCAGATTGCATCTCAGAATCTCAGGTTCAATATCAAGAAAATGTTCAATCTTAGATCTGATAATGGGTTGGAATTTTTTTTTTTTTCCAACAATATCTGTGTTGTTTTGTTTTGGTTTTTTTTAGCAGTTTCAGGCTATCCTCAAGATTGGAAAGTATGGGTTGTTATGCTCTCCAGCTTTTATAATGAGAGATCATTTGTCCAGACTTCTGCTTTCCCAAGAACACTGTCTGCATCATTAGCTTTTCCTTACTCTTGCTAATAATTGTTATTTCCAAGTTACGTCACATCTGCCATTATGTTACAGTGTAAGTTTTAAAACAATAAAAAAAACCAAAAAAGTTCTCATGCACCAACAAGAGTACACCATTTATTTCTCAGGCTCATTACATCAGCACAGTGTTAGCCTTATCTTTCCTCAGTGTTGCAGGTTTCATTATTTAAAGTCACATTCAAGGCAGAGAATAAATACTGTTTCTAAGTTGTTCACCTGCCCCACTGCAGGCACCTAGGATCACATCCAGTCAGATATGTAACTTACATCTACACAACAGCTCCTCATTTCAGACAGTCACAGAATAGTGAATATTTGCTACTTAACACACAGGTCAATAACAATTTCTACAATTTCTAACATTTATAAGTGTTTTTAATACTTTGAGGGGGGTGTCAAATAGATAGAAAAGGCCAGAAGGACTGAAGACCATCTGGTCTTTTTCTTCTGGTTACCAATTACAGTCACCACTTAAAACTCAAAGAACAGCTGCATATCATGCTTCCCATTTTCAACTATGGTTATCAGAAGGTACCTAAGGAAGACCAAGATCAACACAAACATGAATTATACTACCTTATAATGCTCTCACAACCTCCCACTCTCTATTAACAGTTAAGGGAGTTCAGAAGCTGGTCATCATTTCTGTGGATGCATGAGTTTGTTTGAGCTTGTGTGCCTTTTAGAAAATAGTCTAATCACCTTCATTTACTGCATTTTGATTTGCCTCTTCAAATTTTGTTGAGGTATCTAGGGCTTGCTGTACAGTGTAATCTCCTCAGAAGAGATAATATATGCAGTGGTCCAAGCACATCAGGGAGCCACAGACACGTTTCAGTAACAATCCCACAGCCTTCTGTGTCTGCGTGCACAATCAAATTCAGAATGAAACATTTTGCTGCTGCTGAAAACTTTAGGGTCACAGTTAGTCTCGTCTTCTTAGACTTGTGATATGAAGCCTGAAAAGAATTCTTTATGCTGATGACAAACAAAAAATAATTCTGTATATAAATGACTTCTGAAAATTCGAAGGAAATGCTGTAAATCCCAAATGATTGCTTCACACAAAAGGTGGAATTCTCATCTTTATGAGATCAGAACTACATAATAATCATGTGATGTGTTTTTAAGAAATTATTTAGCAGCAATGATAAAAATGTAAGGACTGAATACACAAATTCAAAGGCCAATAGCTAAAAACCTATAGCTTTACTCAGGCATTCAAATGGCATAAGAAAGTTGACTGGGGTTCTTACTATATGTTTCAATGTTTTGAAATAATTTCTAGTGATTCTCAATAGAACAAAAAATGCAAAGCTACAGTATTTTTAAAAGCTAATATACTTTTATAGAAAGAAAAATCCTCTCTTGCACTTACTTATAGAGTAAGGTCACAGAGTCTATGCCACAGATTTATCTTAATGTAAAAACCACAAATGTTTTCAGTCCAACTTATTGTTAAGAAGATAAGTGGAAAAATAGATCAATTAGCAAACCTGCTTTTGTACTGACAGAAGAAGAGAGCAATTTTAAGGCCATATCCAGTAGAATCTCTTAAAGTGCCTCTTTCCATTGGTTGTAAAAGGATCTTGGGGTGACGAGCTCAGAGTCCACTGCCTATGTTTGGTTACATGAGATCCAAACAATGTACATGGCAAACTTTCCACTGCTGCAAGAGAAAAATTTGTAAATTTTAAAACTTTTTAAAAAGAAAATGTTACATGAAACTGGATTTAGGAGTTTCAGGGGGTGTTTTGCTACTTTTCTGTCCTAACCTATAATGATTAAACAATAAAAAAAGTTCTCTAAATAATGATATAAAACAATACAAATAAATATAAAGAGGATATTTGGGATACATAATGGATTGAGAACTTTAAATTACAACCTTATCAGTATTGCCAGTTTTAACATAAATAAGCTGAGTATCTTGAACACAAGATGATGTAAATAATCTGGAAAGAAATACATTCCTGATAAATAAGATTTGCTGTTCAAAAAGGGTATTACATAGTTTAAGTCTCTCTTTATATGATTAGTTTCAAAGGTTCAATTACAATTATGTGCAATGCTTTCTGTCTTTTACAATAGAATTGAAAAGGAAAAGACCTTTTAGACAAAAATCTTGTTTCTGCATATATGAAACATTTTTGGCAAAATTTTTCAGTTAGCTATTTGATATTACAGAGGAAATTTTACATAAAAAAGAGTGATTCTTTATTAGGTGTAAATAGACATGAGTAACCTATTAATATTGTGTATAAACCCCTCTTCATGTTCCAATGGCATACATAGAAAATAATCTTGTATTCATAATATTTTCAAAGATGCTGCTGAATCATATGAAGGATGCTCTAACTCCAAATAAAAGGTATATAATCATATAACAAAAACTGTAGAGAAATCTGAAAATTTTAAGACTGCCTGGAAAGCTTATATAATTTTTACCTGAAATTCTAGCTTCTTTGAACTTCATGAGAGTTTTTTGATTGCTTATTTCACTGGTGTAACAATATCACATCTCGTATTTTGCATAAATCTGGATGTTCCTTTCCCAAGTTGAGCTGCAACAAAATTTTAGATGTGAGAAGATTCTTTTAGTCATATTATTTGTCTTCCTTGCAAACTAAATGACAGGCTCTGACTTCAAAGGCATTCCTATGTTTTATAAATTCTACTAATAAGAAAAAAAATAAAAATCAAACACTAATATTCCAACTAGAGTCGGTTTCATTTCAATATGGTTAATATTGCTATGAGAAAGAGAAGCAAAAATCTGAGAGTCATTTAACAGCTATGACTGATGTCACAGAACCAGAACATTTCTAACAGAAAGACCACCATGGCTTTTAGTTATGATTTGCTTTTAGATGGTCTCAATGAGAGTAATGAATTAAACTGTCATTTGAAATTCAATAACTGAGTCTTTTCAGCAGAGTTACTGATAACAGAAATATTTCTGTGTTGAAGACCAAATAAGTTAGACCTTTTCTTCTCCTGTCCTCCCATCTTCATCTGAAGACAATTAGAGATTGTAAAACAGGAAAGAAACACTGAGGAAATAAATTCCTAGTTACAAGCAGTGAAATCAACAGCCTAACTCTTCTGTAGAAATTTTTAAAAGAAATTTAATGTCAGATATATTAAAGAAGATATCTTAGGTACTTTTCAGGAAAACAGACCTATATTTTAATTTTCATAATATGGATGATGTCATCAGGATTATTTTGTGTTCACTCCTCATTTTATGGAAATGTGTTTTGAAAGTGGCCTACAATAATTGCTTTTCAGTTTGTCTTTTTGTACTTGATTTACCTGCAGAGAAGGTCACTAGTAAATTTGTGGAGCTGACCAAGCTTTCAAGGGCTATATCCATGCCTCTAGATTAAAGACTTTGTGGCCAAATCCCTGCCCTGTTAATTCTCTAGAAGAAGCATCCAAAATGCATATTATAAATAATCAGATAATAAATATAAATATTAAAAAAATCCTTAGACTGAGTGTTGCCAATTTTTTATTCCTCATGGCCTGGATCATTATAACGCTGCATAGACTGTATAATGCTGTATAAGACTTTGTATTGCCTTTATATATATATTATTTATATACATATATAATGTTAAAGGACCCTAAATATTGAATATTGGTTGAAATCACTGTTCAGTCTCATAAAAAAAATAAATGAAATGGATCAACTTCAAATAATTAAATATGTCTATAAAGCAGAAAAAAAAAGACACTTTTTTTAGGTTATAAGTTATTAAGGTTTAGTAAAGGATATGAAGAATACAAGCACTGTGAAGTGCCAGAATAATTTGGATATAACTATATCACTGTGACAATTTGACTGTAATTTTTCTTGTCTAAAAGAAAAACCTATTTTAAAAATCAGTTTATGTACTCTTAAGGATAGAAGTAACTAAGCATATAATGTCATGAGACCTCCCAAGTAAAAAAAAGGTAACAGATTTTTGTATGTGATCTTTCCATCAAGTCGGTATTTCTGTTACCTAAACTACCACATAGGAATGCTTCAGGCAGCTGAACTAAATACAGAAATAATGAATGACAATGGAACAAACTTATCTCTAGCTTAACTGAGATTTTCAATAGTTATATTTAACATTCTATTTTTAATACATCTAGTTTCAGCTCCCAGTCACATGACCTCATTATACGAACATAAATGAAATTTAATAGTGCTACTTTCTGAAAATTCATCATGCAAACAATTAGCGAGAAAATTCATGCAAATTTTTCTTTGATAAATTGTCTAGAAAGACAATGATTTTCATTTAAGTTGAATTTTGACAAAACACGTATCAAGGTTTCTTCTACAATCAAAGGATTGAAGTAAATATGGTAAAAAGTTTTTTGGTCCCATTCTAAAATCAGTGTCAGGGGAAGTGACATTTTCACTAAGTAGTCTCTAGACCAGATGCTTAACTTTTAAAAGAGTAAAGATTAGTGAGACAATTAAAAACTGACTGGTGCAGAACCTGAGATATTTCAGAAACATCTGCACTGTTGTGCATATTTGAATATCATATTTGAACTCTTACAAAATTAGCCTTTATTATTGATCAGTATGTTTATAGTTCTGATATCAAAACTGAAGATCCTTGTAATGGGCTCATTATCATGCTGTATTTAGAAGAACACCACCTGGTTTTTCTCTGTATATTAGTTATGCATCAAAAGATCAGTTTGCAGGCTTATCCACTGTGTCATATTTGGATTCTATTTTCCCATAATAGAATACTGATATTTCCAGGACATCCACCGCAATCAAAGAAGTATTTTATAAGTGACTTTAATTTTAGGTGTTCCCTAGTCAAAGAGGGGGGAAAAAAGTCACTTACAAATTAATCTCTTTCTGAAATAGTGAGAGAAGACATCTCTAAAACAAAACCACCAACAGAAGTTACTTAGCTCTAAGCTTGTGATATTTGAAACAGGTTCATCCTAAGACAACTGCCCAGTACTTGACAGGACTGCTCTGAGTGACTGTAAAGCAGCACCACTGTCAACCAGAAACAGCAAAGTCTATCATTGAGATTTCTGCCTCAAGGAAAGAGTTTCAGTGGCTAAGGAACCTGCTCAGAAACTTACACTGCACTTCCAAATATCACAGACTTACAGAAAGAGCTCTGCAAACCTTCATCCAGGAGTCTTTTGGCCTCCCTATGCTGATGATACTCATTAGGTCTTTCTACCATATCTACTTTTCAGTAGACTTTCCAAATCAAAGAAAGAAAAAGACAACTAATTCTTCAGTGATGTCCTTTCTTTATTCACAGGATATGAATTTCAATATTTAACTTAACAGAACTGGTGTTTCTAGATTTCATTGACACAATGTGTTTTAAAAAGAAGGCAATCAGAAATTTTAAACACAGATAAAATAAAAATTACACAGTTAAAGTCAATGAAGACCAGATATGAACTCTAAAAACACAAAAGACAGCAGGATTATAAAAATATTTTATTGGCTTGAATATCAAGTACTAGTCACACGTGAAGAAAACAAAGTGCTTTGATAAAGACTGCAAACATAAATGTAAATATCAGAGTAAATGGTGGAATATTTTTCCAAAACCTCAAAATAACATCTTTGTAATTCAACTAGAATTCAGATACAAATTCCTAATTAAACCTGCCAAGTACCTCTGTATGAATGGCTCTGTACAAATGGAATTTAGTACCTGCCAGTGCAAAGATCAAATGGTTTAAGGTCTGATATAGCAATGGAAAGTTTATATTTTATTTCTTTAGTAATATATATATATATATATATATATATATATATACGCCATATAGAAATAATTTATTTCATAATTATATTGCAATGTATATATAGAGAGAGAGGGGATACAAGTACATCAAAGCTTTTGTGCATCCTTACACTGATGAATTTCTTCCTTACCCACTCCTTTTGCTACTGTAACATCTTTTAAAGTCCAGTTTTATGTAGCCATGTTCTAAACGGAATGAACATCAGAAAGATGAGACATTCTTCATTCTGGAAGAAGTATGAGGATTTCACCAGATGGCCGTGGGGTGAAAAGAATAGTTTTGACATTCTGGATGTTCTCTATAGGAGGTAAGTGTGTAAGAGGGTTGCTTTATAATGACATTCCCTGGAAGAAGTTAGGATTTATACATGTAGTCACTGGCTGCATCTCCATAGAATGGCTTCTGTTTGCTGTGATGTTCAGTTTAAATAGTGATCTGTAAAGCTCATCTACAGAGAAGAGAAACCAGCATATATCAAGGTGCCACCAAAGGACAAAATCACTTAGAATGATGTAATATGCAGTTACAAACTATGAATCTTAGAAAAAAATGTTATAGGACAAATTTTCAAGTTTAGCAAATACAAACTTAACAATTTTAAAGGATTTAGAAGCTCATGTGCTCAGATCTTGCCAAGTAGATCAAAAAAAAAATTAAATTTTCAATTAGTTAGAGTTTGGCATTAAGAAATATTCATTCAGATGGCTGGATACCAGTGATGCCCAACCATTCTGACACTTGGCTGCACTGAAAATTCAATCCAATAAACATAAAAAAATCATCTACAAGGAGTTTTTGCATACATATTTTTCACACACATGGGAAAATCTGATTGATGCTCCCTTACAACTAAGGTCTAAAATAGTCTATGGACATGAGTGCTCATGTCTTCTACACTCTTATCACATCTTTTTTAATAATTCATTCACTTCTTTTTCAGTTTCTCTCATACCTTCCTCATTTTTCCCTAAATGCAAAAAAAATTGCATATTTTCTCACACATTCTTCACTTTTGTGTCAAGCACCTACATATATTTCTTCTCTTACTCTTTTCCTTTCACTGTAAAAAAAAACAAACAACAAAAAAACCACTATAAATTTCCATTTCATTTTCTCAATGCAAAATACTTATACACTTTCCACACTGAAATTCTGTCCAAAAGTTTTGTTGAAACTAACACATTTTTTTAGATGTTAAAATTTCACTTAAATTGCTTCTTCTTTTCATAGAAAGCTGATCAGTAAAAAAAAAAAACCAAACCCAAAATTTTAAAACCAAAAGAAAAAAAAAAAACCTCCACCAAAATCCACCATGTCTAATATTTCCCAGCAGCTACCAAATTTACTTTCTCTTGAATAAGCTTTCTGTCTCTGAGCTGATAAATTGTTCACTCTACCTTACACTTGCCCTACTACAGAAGGATGGGCAACAGGACTATTTTGCCCCAGGGTAAGAGTTTTGCATTTTGGCATTTTGCAAACACAAAACCTGGCAACATGCATAGACACAAAATCTTATATTTTGCCTATCAGCAGCAATGTGTGGAAGCACTGAATCACTAGACCTTACATAATCAATAGCAAATGCAATAACATTTTTCTGGTTTTTTTTTTTTTTTTTAATTTTAAATTCTTCCAGTGGTGCTGTCATCTCCATTAATGGAACAGATTGGGATTCTGTGAGCAGATACATCTTAGAAAATCAAATTACAAACACTTCTGGTGTAGAGATAATTGATAATCTCTACCATATTTATGTTAGATCGCTGTGTGGTATTTTTTTGGCTTAAGCTATATCATCCTTCCCCAGATTATTCACAGGATGGCTGGATGGTTTGCACAGAAAAGGATGTGACTATTCCACCTCTTTGTCCTCTTGTTGGTTTTGGAAGCAAATTGAAATTTTAAAAGTGTGGTATGTCCAACCAAAGTAAGTCAGTTGGCTTTAGTGTTGAAGATCCATCCCTGACACTATTTAGTTGATTATTAACCTCTGAATCAACCTCCTTGGACACCCAGACACTTATTCTTTGATATTTCAGAGACTTTATTAGATATTTTAGTTCATCTTCTCTGATGTTTGTAATTAATTATTTTCAATCCTGCTCACTGAAACAGCATCAGGGCACTCTTACAAAGAGGCAGTGCATAAGTAAATAGGTAACAGGTTAGCTGAACACGTTCATCACAGTGAGAGGAAGCAGAAAAAGGAAAAGTAGCTCAGAGGAAATGTTGGTCTACTGGAAGAAATATGCTTTTGAATGAAAAATACTGAGTGTTATAACCATATTTTAGGTTCTGTTTACTTTTTTTCACAGGTATTGGCACATCCACAGCTAAAGTTTGGAATAAATATTTTGTAAACTACTGTATGCAGTTGACATAGTAAAAAATGTATGTGCTGTGTTATTCCCATTTCTGCAAGACTGACTAGTTGCCATAAAAAAAAAAAATTAAAAGATTGCAATGAGTAGTTGCACATCTTCTCAGCCATTTTTTTTTCAGAATATACGTAAGTTATATAGAAATGTGAAGATCATTCTGGATCTATGCAATAAAATTGAAAAAGTCATAATAGAGAGGAGCATTATGTTCCATCATAATGGAAAATAATACCTCATCAGTAACCTTTAAAGCAGAAAACCAGCAGTATTTCATAAAATAACTTTAAAGATGACTTTTAAGGTGTATACTCCTCACTCTAAGATTCCAACTACTGCCCGTATAAGCCAAAGGAAAAGAGATCTGCATTGCCCCAAGAAAGGAGAATTTGATTTCTGTATTTCACAGCACTTTCACTTCATATAGAAAACTTACTGTTCCTTTTGGTTTATTTTGTTTAAGCATACACAGGATGCCTAAAGCTTTTTAGCTTTATATGTTTATTCATTAACATTCAAATAAATAAATACCATGATAGAAATGCACTCAGGCCTGCAAGAATGTTATTTCATCTGACTTAAAACATTTTATAAACGTTTTATTTTCCTCCTTCTTTCTCTCCTGCTTGGAAATATTTACTGTTTATTTATGCTGTTTACTATAAGGTACTATAAATAATACGGAACAAATCAGTCTGTTAAATGTTGACATATACAAATATGAACACATGTCTTTTTGGAATCAGGTCCCTGATTCTCACCCAGTCATTAAAGTTCTTAGGATCACCGGCATCAAGGAGATACTCTAATTTTAAGATGCAAAACTGACATTTATTGCAACATTTTAAATATTATCTGAACATTTATATTATTTCCTTAATACCAAATAGATGAAGCAAATATTCTGTCACATTTCTGTCAGAGAAAAAAATTAATTTTCAGTACAGTGCTTTTTTTTTTTTTCTCCCCCATCTGTCAGCAATATATTTAGGATTTCAGCTGCACAGACTGCGAGAAACACACTAAGTCCAATCTTCCACTGTAGTCTGGGCATGTTCACATTGAAAGATATATGCAAGACTTATGAAAAGTATATACCATTTTCACACATTCTGCATCAGTGTTAGCTACCTGAAGACCTTTAGTGAAGGGAAAGAGGCACATTTTTTTGTCTCAGGATGGAATGAATTGCATTAGAGGAATCTGCTGCTCCATAGCGATTTCAAAAGTAACCTCACTAACTACCTGTAGGGTGGATATCAACACAGTAGATGCCAAGTTAGGTAACGTAAATCCCACGTGGGAGACAGCAGAAAAATTTACATCCACAGTAAAAATGTGAACTTCTACAACAAATCTTCACGATATAAAATTTAACCTTTCTACAGTTATGATAGTATGAAGTAGAAATAAGGTTATCCAACTTATTAATCATTATTGCTAATGAATCTCTGCAATTGGTGTATAAAAATAGGCCTGCAATGAGCCTAAAAAACATTCAGAATCTTCCTCTATTATGTAATTTTTTCTGTAATTTTAATTTTGTGGAATGAGGAATTATTAGAGGAAAACTATCATCAGAAATTCTAATCTAAACTAGTTGGGGCAGAGGCAAACCTCAGCGGAGACTACTACAAAAAGTCTAGATGATGCTAATTAAACCCACTTTCTTCCTCTCCTTCTTTCCCTTCTATTGATAGCAACTATGTCTAGAAAAAATGTCTGGAATTAAAGAAGGAAATATCTCTGTTAGAAAATCGTCCTGTAAATTAAGATTGTTGTTATATATACCAGTGAAGGAGAACAGATGTGCTTATTTCTGTGTTTTAGTTCATGCTTCTTTTGAAAACTTATCTGCCTGAATCTCAGCTGCAATTAGTCTAATATGTCACAGATGCCTGAGCCTTAAGGATTATATTTTTAACTGAAAATATCTTAAAAGAAACAGATTTTTTGTTGTAAAATGCAAACCCCATGGTTACTTCTGTGTAGAATTTTATAGGGTAAAATTCATTGCGTAAGTGAGGTATATGAAATGCCAGTCTTTTCCATATGTAGAGTCTACCCACTTTCTCTATTATGTTCACATATGGTTAAGATTTATATAAGCCAAAAAAAGCACCCAGTTAGCATCTCATTGGAAATTGCAGTACCTAACATTCAACGACACTAGAATCACAGGACTCCCAGAGCAGAACTGATCTGAATACAACCTCTGCCCCAAAATCAGATCAATAAATCATATGTAGGTTAAAAAATTACAAACTCAATCTGTTGAAAATTGTAGCCTTCTTCACTTGCTAACAGTTTTCAGCATTGTGCTGAGTATTCTGCTGAATGTTGCTTCAGACTTGAATTTTCCATAACTCTGTAAATACTGTATTTATCCTCTATCAAGTTAATTGTCCATTTTCTAGTTTCAATCTATATTACTAATTGAAAAATTTCTTTTAATTTCTACACCTCAGTTTAACTTCCAATTTAGGTTCCAATATGGGAAAGTAGCTCTAACATAGCTTAAATTCTGAAATTAGATTGAGAAATCAGAGCCACAACAGTCCAAGAACAATCTTTTTGGAAGATATCAACATTTTTGTTTGTTCCAAACAGTAATGAAATACTTATAGGCTGAAAAGCAGACAAAAAGAAAAAAAAACAAAACAACAATAATCCTCAAATCACCATCATGGGCAACTCTTTACTGGTAAGTTTGCAGAAGATATGCAAAAAAAAAATATGGCGTATGTAATTTAAATTAAAGATTTACATTAAATTACAGATGATTTCCCAGTGTTACTATGAGAATCTCAAAATAATGTTTAGATTTTTATTATTGCACAAGTCTGACTTTGTTTTGTTATTTGAACATTGTCTTAGCCTCATTCTTGTTAAAATCAGAATAATTTCTAATTATTTAGCCTTGAACCTCTCTTGTTTTTAAGGTTATTTTCAGTAATTTCAGTTGGTGAAACATCTGGATTCACCTGGTTTATGCTGCTACCATTAAAATTTAGCATCAGTACATTGCAATGTTGCTACTGTGATTTTTCATTCATATAAGTTTTCTACTAGCTTTAGCTTATGCTGTCTAAATATAGCTAAAATAGCTAGGGCATGAATAAGAGTAGATGCTAATTGTAACTTCTTTAGCCCACATATGCGTTTTAACTGCTTATATATCAGTCTTCTGAATAATATATTTTACTTATTCCTCTAAATAGTACATTTAAGGATGATTTAAGTCTACTTACATGAAGCTTTCCTAACTACAGACCAGCTGCTGTGCTGGTTCATACACTTGTGACTTACTGTAAGACATCTCCCTTGCTGTATCAACACCTCTTTCTCAAGAGCCTTCACAAGAACATTTATTGACTATCTATTTTTGTTTCTTCCTTAAGATTTGTTTCTGCTTCTCACCTTAAATTTATATTTGAAGTTTTATCATCAGGGTCCATCTTTTTTTCCAGCTTGTGCACTACTCACCTGGTGTCCTCTCATGATTAGAGCTTTCAGGCATTTAGAGATAATGTCTCTTTTTAGCTGCCAGAAGAACAATTTCGATGTTAAATGTAATTTTTAGACACTGCATAACAAGAGGACTTCTCAGTTACATTTTGTTCTTCTAGCCTGTTATTAATGAGCAATTATTCACTTGCTATAGGATACAAAGGATAGAACATTCATGCAGCAGATAAAAAATAAAATCTCTTTGAAAGAATATAATACTTAGTGAAGTCTGTCTTTATAGGAGCTGTTATATATATAGGAACTTCACAAATATTACCTTTGTAAGGCTGCAAAATGATCAAGGTCTTCTTGTCCTTTACTAAGTTGTGTACTTACTCATCCACCAAGGTTTTGGCAAAACTTGAGCCTGACTTCAGCAGTCCCAAAAAAGAACAGATTCTTGAACAGTCTAAAACAGCTGGTCGTTTACCAGCTTTTAAAACACATCATAACAATGTATGACCTTGTCCAGTTGTAGATCAGATATATTTTCCTTTTGTAAATGACAAAAATAATCAGTTCTGGATGGCCCACTTACAGCAGTTGTGCTGTTTCATCTTCAGCTGGCCTTAAAACTCTCTCTGGATTTGTTTTGTTCTCCAAAAATACACCTAGAATGGACAGTGTTGGTTATTGGTCTGCAGTCTAATTTTTTCAGAAAGAGGCATCAGGGCACTGTATTTCATGTGCTAAATAACAAAGCTAAAATTAGGCACATATTTAATTTTAATTTTATTTTCCTACATAATTCTCAGTCTTTATTAACATGACATTCTAATTCCATGAGTGAGAATGCCTACGATTGCTATCTTGAGTTCCAGTCCAATTCAGGTGGAAATTAAAGTTTTACATATTTCTTTGGTCATTACTTCCCCATTCAGATATTCTTATTTCCATAACAGAAGTACCTAGAAATAGATTTTAACCATAAGAAAAAAATATCATACACAACAAAAATAAATATTTTCCATATATCACTAATATTGAAATTGATAAAAAAAATATCATGAGCCAAAGCATAAAGAAATTTTATATTATTATGTGCAATTTCTAAATATACTTTTAAATCACACTGTTAGGGTTTTCTGCTTCTGTTACCATGCCTGCCTTCCTCTGTTTAAATGCAAAAAAGTACCTCACACATTCAAAATGGATTAAATCTTTTCCTTCTATTTTTTAAACTTAAGTATCCATTTAGTATTTGTAAATGATGAATGAAGTTAATTTGATTATAAATTTTTCTCCTAAAAAATGGCTAGTTTCTCTACTGCATATATATTTCATAAGTCCTTCTTGAAAATAAATAAAGGTTCTACTTTTTAAAGTGGTATATTACTGAGCCAATATTCTTATAACAAAATAAAAATGGGATGAAGATAAAATTAATTAATATTTTGGACCTAATTATAATAACAGCTTATTGGAGATATAGATTGCAGTTATATAAGTTTCTTGCTAAGCAACAAACTACCCACAAGCTCTAACTCATGAAAATTTCACAGAACACGTTTTGGGATTTTCAGATGCCTTTCTAATCACTGAAATACCTGACATGTAGGAGTAAATAGAGATAGAAGTAATATGCTTGATGCTTTGCAGCTTGTTACAATCATCTACTTTTTGCTAATATCATGTAAACTGCTGCCATTCTGAATGCCTAAATCATTCTGACTCATGAACACTTTGAAAATAGTGCATAAAGGAGCCAGATACTAGAAAATGTAGTTTTCAGTCATTTGCTGTTGATAGATTCTATACTGTGAAAGAAAACCATTTCAGTGGGATTTAAGTATTGTACCCATGAACGGGTGTGGTGCTGAGTAACAAATGTTGTTTTACCCTTTAGCATTGCATTCATTTGATACTGGAGCCTGAAAGTCAAATACAATCATTCCACTTCATGGTTATGTGGTTCTTCATGGTAATAGGTTGTGTGTACAGCCACAAGTTCATAGCATCTTTATATAGAAGTTTTCTTGAGTGCAGGATTCACATTCTGATGCTGACTTTGGAGCCATAGCCACTTAATGATGCTGCCATTATTACTTTTTATTATTATTATCCACCAGATTTTTCTATTGCTATTATCATTAATCTGGGCTGACGAATAACATGAGTGAACAAGAAAACTGGTTCAGTGACATCTTGCATTCTGACCTTATTAGGGCAGAAATCAATGATTACAGTCCCTGATGAGTCAACTGTTCTGCCTCAGGTCCTTAAACTAAAATTAAACTTTTCTGAAACATGTAAGTTCTTATTATGTGCAAAGAATTTTTTTAAAGTATTAAAGGATAAAAAGATAAAAAACATCCTGCTAGTTATCAGTAATTTTGAACATCAGACTAGATCTGGTTACCTGATCATTATCATATGACCAATGCTATAATTTTCTTATCCTAGAAATAGAATTGGTATGAACATGGAGGTTAGCAGTGGAGATTATTATATTAGTATATTTCTGTAGTTTAATAGGATTTCTTGGTGTTTCCTACCACTTTTTCCCCTTGAAGTCTGGAAAGATTTAAAGAAATAAAATATTTTCTATCATCTGTCTTGTAGACAAACTAGTTCTCAAAACTTGGAAGGAAAAAATTTGGAATAAATTTTATGTGTATATCTTAGCAGCTTTGCACCCATTTTTACCCTGGTGATTTACAAGTTGTAAAAGATACTACTAAAATAGTTTGGAGGTTTTTGGTCTCTTTTTATTATTTTTTCTTTTAAATTCTATAATATTAGAAACAGATTCTTTAGCAGCTTAAAGAGAACAATATATTTTCCGAAAATAATTAAGGGTATCTACGGAGATCTTTTCTTAAAAAGACAAAGATTTTTTTACTACTGTTTCATTAAAATTCTCTTTGAGATTACATATTTTTAATCATTCAATCAAATTATCAGCATTAGCCAACATATCAAGAAAGTACAAATTGGTCAGTAAATAAACTTTTTTTTTTTTTTACCATCCCCTTTTTAAGCAACTAGAAAATTCTAATGCATAAAGCTGAAGTTTTATGCAGCCACAGATGAGACTCCAGTTCCTGGGGAAGGACCTGTGCCATCTATTGACATTTCCATCTGCAATATATAACAGTATGAATACACAGACATCCCACTGCACAAGTGTCCTTCCCTAGGTATGTAATGTGATAACAACAAGGCAAAATTAGCATGCTCCTCCACATTATTATTTTCATTATAAAAAGCAGGTGTTTTCTGTGTGAAATAGAAATAACTTGTTCTTAATTGTCTTTTCTATATGCTTCAATCAGTCTGAATTGCAATTAGTAGACTGAACCTCAAAACCTTTGGCATGGACTAGGACTTTTTTCAGTGGAGTATTTTATGGCTGTTGAGCATCTGATATTTCAAATGCTGTCTCTCACCAGCTCAGAATGTGTGGCTAAATAATAAATGTTCACAGAAATTGGCTCAATTATATGATTGCCAGATGTAAATTAAGACTTCAGAATATGGCTTGCAAAAAACAGGGTAAGCAAGTTCATTTTCCTCTCAGCATCGTTGAGGGAACAGCATTAAGGTAACATTTCTAAGCTCCTTGGATTTTAAAACGTGCTCCTGGGTCTAAAGAAGAGGATATATAACTAACAGCACGAGAGACACAAAGAGTTTGTGATTCCAGCAACCACTGAGATGTTATGTTGCAGAACAGAGCCCAGAGAGACTTTCCTTCTTCTACTCCTCTTTAATCAGGTCTCTGTTTTTCCCTAAGACAAAGTAAATAAAGTTGCATTTCACTCCGTCCCCTGCAGGCAAGTCACGCATGATATAAAAGCAACAGAGAGACACTAAGAGTTTTCTTCTAACAAGGAACTTACTGGTCCAAATTTACTGGAACAAGGTAAACAGTAGTATCCTCAAAGTTATATTTTCATTCTCATTCTCTACTTCATGGTAGCACTAATTCCCCAGTCCTTAGTCTCCTTGTGTTTTTAAAGAAAAAGACCAAATAGTATTTCTATGCTGAAACTCTATAAAGCCATACAACAACTAGCTGTAAACAAGATTCTCAGGGAGAAGGAAATAAAATAAATTAGCCTGTGGAGTCCTACACTGCTGTGGCTCTACCATTTTTGTGCCTAAACTAGCTTAAGTCAGATGACATTTGCAAATGAAGTGGAGGCAAAGACTGCTGAAGAGCTGATTTCCCATTCATATGGAAGCCAGAAAGAAGTTAGTAATGCAACAGACAGCTAAGAGATCTGCCCAGTATCCATTTCCATGCTTGAGGCCACTGACCCTGGAAAAGCCAAGTAACACTAAACCCATGATAGCAACATGCTTTGGTCTGTGAATAACAAACTGTGCTGAAAGGAAGAAATCATATACTGGAAAATTTATATAGGTTACTGCTCATCATCAGCCAGGTAGTATAAACAACAGAAAATCCATCTCATACAGAATCTGTGAGTTTTGCATATTAATGGCTATTTCTTATGCTAAATTACAATTTTTATGTTGTGTTGAGAGAGGAATGGAAATGTATTTATAAAATCTATCTTATGATCAGGTAATAGACTTAATTTTGATAAATATTTATAAACTTCTAGTGAATGGGTGTGAGGAAATTTAGATTCTTGTAGTGATAAAGACACTTCCAATAGCTAATATGTGAATGGGAAAAATTACTCTTCCTTCAGCCAAGCATAATACCCAGGAAAGGCACAGTCAAAATTAACTTGCCAAATTGCTTGAAGCCAGAAATTCTCATATTAGACTTATGTTTTAACCTAGACTAAAAAGTAGAATCCTGGGTAAAAGCTACCATTATGACTGCACAGGATATATAGGTAATTAGAAATAGGAATATAGAATAGTGTCTGACATTATTAATGTCTTTAAGATCCTCATATGTTACGTGTTTGAAGGCAGGATTAGAGAAAAGGACCTATATGTAGCAAAAAGCAGATATCAGAGCAGTTGATTTAGACCTTGATTAATATGTTGTTCCCCAAAAATAAGATTGAGAAAAATATTGCTGGATGCAATGGTAGACCATGGTCCCAGTTTCTTACTACATAAGATAAGGGTAAAAAGGTAATTAATCACATTCTGAAAGCTGGCTCAGATAAGCAATATACATAACATTTGAACATTTTAATCACAATCTGAAAAAAAATAATAAATCTAACTAATGATTATGCTGACAACAGAAAACTTCTGTCAATTGAAGGCAGCTATCCATTTCCCTATTTAGCTGATCGACTCATTAAACTGTCAGGAGAGAAATAGTACTTTGGTTCTGGCATTTGAATGTGACCACGTCAAACTAACAGGGATAAAGGAAGAACTACTTTTGAGACATCCACAGAGATCCCAGACCCAAGGAATGCCTCTGTGAGTCACGAATACCCTGGGAATGTTCCAGTAGGTAGTAAACGATTATTACAAATTTTGAGATGTGAAGATAATTTCACAACTTAAACTACATCACTTTTTTTCACAAAACCCAGAAAGAGCAAAAAGGAATTTTAAAGTGAGTAAAATTAGTGTTGTTTAATGAAACTTGGATATTGTGGTTGATATTTTCTTTCCATGTTTCTAAAGCTTATTCATGCGTTAAGGAATTGATGGGTGTATTTTGAAGCCTCGTCAGCCTTCTAAACCCTTGTAGTTCTCAAACAAACTGACATCATGAACACCAAAAGCAAAAATGCTAGTGGAAAATCAGTTGTTGGTAGTTCTTGATAGTGTACATTTACCAGAATTTGAGATAATTATCAAGGTAAAACAGATTAGCTTCCCATACAGATTTGGTGTAACTCTCAGGGGAAAAGAGTGAAGCAGTACGATTTTTAAGTGCATATTCAGCTTAAAGTTTTAAAGAGCATGGCCTGTTTTGGGGAAAGGTTAGGTATGAATTGCTTCAATATATTATCATACCAAGAAATAGCAAGTGTTCTGATGAATATGAAGTTGATGGTATTTCAGTAGCTTTGAAATTTTTTTTCTCTTCTCCCAACCCACTATTGATCAATTGTAAATCCTAGCAAAATACATCTGGACTTCTCAAAGCACACTCTTTAATTCTGGTCCAGAAACTTTTTGTCACCTTTAGACTTTTTCTATAGAAAATTGCTTGCCCCTCAAAATATCATTCATCTCACTCCTCTCTAGACTTTGAAGTAGCTCACTTGCTTCACATTAGAAGATTTCTGGAGCACTTGTAATGTCAAGTGTGAGGTCACAAAAGGAACATATTTCCATCTGAGATTTGTAAAAAAAGAATGCCAACTTGATGCTCTAAGGGTAGAGCAGGACATCCACTGAAAACACTATTGTAACTAGGAAGGATAACACTTCTTATAAACTGGGATTCTCTGGCTTGGAAATGGGGGTTTTTACACTTTCATAAAGTCATAGCATCATAGAATGCTTTGGGTTGGAACAGACCTTAAAGTTTGTCTAGTTCCAATTTCCATGCCATGTGCAGGGACACCTTGCACTAGCCCAGGCTGTTCAAAGGTCCATTCAAGCTGACCTTGAAGACTTCCAGGGGTGAGGCATTCAGAACTTTCCTGTGCAGCCTGTTTAAGCGCCTCACCACCCTCACAGTGAAGAGTACCTGTTCATATCTAATCTAAATCTATTCATTTTAGTTTAAAGATATTCTCCCTTGTCCTATAAGTACTGCCCTTGTAAAAAGTCCCTCTCCTGCTCTCTTATAGGCCCCATTTAGGTACTGGAAGGCTGATGTACAGTCTGCCTTCTTATGTTGGGGCCCTCAGAGCTGAACAATGAATGCTGGAGGACACAGAGCTGAACATACTACTCATTTCTCATCCTTATTGCCTTTTACAGAAACACTACTGAACTCCCTAGAAGTTCACAGGAACCACAGAGGAGCCACAGGAACCACTGCTATATGCAGCTTGTATTTCATCGGTGTGCTTTTTGACACCATTCTTTCCCAACCTATACTGTCTGATCTGGCCTCCTGTGCAGTTTAAAAGATATACTAACTATATTTCGCCCACAAAACAGCATTTTTTTTTTCCTTTTGATCTTTAGATTTCTTTAAATCTTCAGTTTAGAGAGTTACTTTTCTAGCAATTATATTTCTCACAAAAGAGGACAATCTTCAGAAACTTCATGCATATCTCTCTGAGCAAATATTAACAGAGTTTTTTGAGGGGTTTCCTCTTATTTTTTAAAGTTACTTTTACAGAAGCCTTAAGCAAAAGTTATAAAGTAATAAAGTTATTTCAAAAGAAATGATCACAAAGAAGCATGTTGCACAGATAATATTTTAAGCATAAGAAGTAGTTTATTCTCACTCACCAAGATACATGAGGCTTTAGAAGTCAGATACACAAAATCATATTTAATTTCTTAGACCTTTAAACTGATCTACTAAATAGTAAACATCTTAGAAAAGTAACATCTTTTTTTACATTACACATATTATATTTAAGAAAAAAATGCCCCAAAGTAACTAAAAGAATAAGCTAGACTATTTGAATATTTTTTTGATTTTTTTTCATACTTTCTTGTTATTTTGGGATATAGCCAGATGCTATCTTACAGAACAGCTGGAGCTATTCAGCAGATGACAGTTCCATAGCTGTTAGTTATCACTCCTCACTTCAGATGTGATAACTGGATTCATGACTACTGCTGGCCCATTTCAGGCCAAATAAACCAGATTGTTCTAAGGAAGCAATGCAAGTCATTTAGGCAAACTTAATTTACTTGTACTGAACTGAACTATGAATGAACCCAAAAACTTACGTCCCATGTAATTCCACTACAGTGCAAAACCAAAAATCACAGGACTCCTATACAGATACTGAAGAGAAAGAGAACACCTCTAGAAGCTGCTTCTTTCCATCTGAATCACTGCCTATAAATATTTCAATCTCTTTATCAACTATCAAGAAAGTCTGAGCTACTACTTTAGATTAAATAGTCATTAGGGTGTACAAGTGGACACCTATAGTTAGAATAAATTTAAGTCTTGAAGATTGCTTCACATATGAGAGTGATATGAGAGGTGTTTAGTGGATGAGGAGTAATTCCTTCTTAAACAATTGTAGCTGTAGCAGGCAAGCACTTTATAACTCATATATTGACTTTTCAATAGACCTTTAAGACAAAGTCATATTGTCATTGCTTGCAACCTTAGAATACAACCTTAAATGCTTGCTCTTAGAATACAGTTATACCATTACATCCCTTTTAGAAAGAATACCCAGATGTAAGAGTAAGATTTTTGGGAGGGGTTATGTGAACTAAGATTATTCATTTACTAGGCTACCACTTTGTAGGATGCTATTCTATTCCTCTGTGTAATAAATCCATGCCACAAACTAGTAAAAGGGACATGTTCCTCTCTCATGTTTACTTTGATGACTTCTGGAGGAGTGGAAGGGCTAAACAAAATTGAAAGAGAACAATTTTATGCAGCTAGATCATGAAGATAATTACTTTTATTTATATTTGTTGCTATATTAATCTTGTCATTATTTAAAGTAGATTAGTTATGGATACATTTTCACTGCAGAATTAGATGAAGCAATGAGGGTATGAGCAGGGAAATGGACAGCTTTCTTTTGAATCGGTGAGCAGTAGATACAACTAGCTATTAATTTCGTTTGGTTGGCTCGATAGTTGCTTTGATTTTTGGTCGTTTTCCTGCAAAATTATCCAGTTTAAGTGGATCATTGTCTTTTGGTCATAATCTTTCAGGGCAAATAGTAGACATTGCCAGCATTGTGAAGAAGAGAGAAGAGGGGAGGGGAGGGGAGGGGAGGGGAGGGGAGGGGAGGGGAGGGGAGGGGAAGGGGGGGGGGGGGAGAGGGGGGGGGGGGAGGGGGAGGGAGGGGGGGGGAGGGAAGGGGAGGGGGAGGGAGGGGAGGGGAGGGGAAGGGGAGGGAGGGGAGGGGAAGGGAAGGGAGGGGGAGGGAGGGGGGGGGAGGGGAAGGGAGGGGAAGGGAAGGGAAGGGAAGGGAAGGGAAGGGAAGGGAAGGGAAGGGAAGGGAAGGGAAGGGAAGGGAAGGGAAGGGAAGGGAAGGGAAGGGAAGGGAAGGGAAGGGAAGGGAAGGGAAGGGAAGGGAAGGGAAGGGAAGGGAAGGGAAGGGAAGGGAAGGGAAGGGAAGGGAAGGGAAGGGAAGGGAAGGGAAGGGAAGGGAAGGGAAGGGAAGGGAAGGGAAGGGAAGGGAAGGGAAGGGAAGGGAAGGGAAGGGAAGGGAAGGGAAGGGAAGGGAAGGGAAGGGAAGGGAAGGGAAGGGAAGGGAAGGGAAGGGAAGGGAAGGGAAGGGAAGGGAAGGGAAGGGAAGGGAAGGGAAGGGAAGGGAAGGGAAGGGAAGGGAAGGGAAGGGGCATGCTAATGCAGCTGACTTGCTAATGTACAAATAAGTGCAGTGGTAACCATACAAGACTGCTTTAAACACTCCCTTTTTTTTCTATATTGGTCTGTACATAGATAAGATGGAAAATAGCATTAGAAAATAATGAGCATAACTATAGAAGTCTCAAAACAGGTGTCTGTGTGCTGCATTTAGCTAAATTACTTTCACTTTTATTTCAGATGGATTTTACAAGAGAAAATTATTCCTTATCCTGTTTCTACAGGAAACAGAACAATTAATTACCTTTCTGTTTTTTCTGCTTAAAAGTTTCGTACATGAATAACATATATTTCTTAGTAGAAGGTCTTATCAGACATTAATCTGTGCCAAAACACTAGACAATGACAATTGTTAACTTTTAGAAAATTACTTGAACATGAGAGAGAGAAAGGGTCACGACTCCTCCTGTATACTGACATTCCAACAAGTCTGAAAACATATTACCTGTATTTGAAAGGGCAACCATAGATTTCAACCTTTCTTACCCTCCACAGATCAACCACTTCTGTTCTGTCATGTAAGTGTCAACTCATGTAATTAGGTGTAAAGAGGCATGTGGTGCCAATATGTAACTCTGGCACAAAATGAGGAGTTCCTGGAAAAAAGGTGACATTTTCAGGGTAATGGAAACTGTCCACATAAACCTACCATTGCATGACTTTTGTACTGGCTTGTGAGTAGGCAAAATGCCATCCAAACAGACGTTCAAGACTTCAGAGAGGCAAAATACCATGTATGCATACTATGTGTTTGCAGGGACCACAGCTCCTATCGAGAATGTCAACTCATCCATCTGTCATGAAAATCCAGGCCTGGAGTTATGGGAATGAGCCTCAAATGACCCATCAATAATTTGGATTAGTTTCTAACAAGATTCTTCTTCAGCAGAGAGAAAAATTTGGCCTACTACCCCCTGTCTAGGATTACAGATAACGATTTTAGCAAAGTCTTTAGTATTTCTCATCTCTGCAAAGTTATACATGATAGAGCATGGTGGCTATGCACCTGCTGCAATGCCCTGCCAGCACATTTCATGCTTCAGCTTTCACACAAACTGGTTTTTAAAGTGATTAATGGAATTAGACTGGGAAATATCATGCCTAAAAAAAAATGCAGCAGAAGTCACCTATTTTAATTGGGTTAGAAGACGCAAGTCAGCCAAATTTTTCAAGATGGTCGCTATAGCTCATATTCCTGATGATAGGCTGAAGGGTTTTACTGTGCTGAGAACCATACTGTGCAGGGCACTTGTTGACCCAAACACTCTTGCTCTGGAACCAAAGACAACACATCTCTCACCATGGAACTCCACCCAAGTTAACCAACCCTGCTGAGAATCAGCCAAATAACTTGGGCATAATGCCCTATTTAAGGAAAGATATCATATGTTTTGCACGTCCTTGGATTGTCATACTTTAAGAAGTCATTGAGACACATGGAACCTTCCAGAAAATAGGAAAACAAAAGTCAATACCCAAAAAAACCCACAAAACACCAAACAGCAAAATAAGAGCAAAGAAAAAGCCACCCCAAGGGGTGGAAATATGCTGGTGAGAACAAATGAGTATACCCAAAGAGAAAAGGCTTGAAAGAATCTAGAAATATCAAAAGATTTGAAAGTTAACAATTTGTGCATGGGTTATGAAATGGATTTGAAGGAGTGACAGCTAGAAAATAATTTCCTAAAAACTATGAAGAAGTGAATATGATTTCTCTTAGTTAAAAAAAAACTGAGTTTCAGTGCCTGGGCTAGGAGCCAGAACCTGTCTGCAAGGACACAGCCAGTAGAAGAACAATAGTTTCTAATGCTCCTCCCCATCCCCCATTTTATTCTGCTTTTCCTAATCATGTTTACCACATTTAATTGGCAAAAGAAAAAAATGCTTCCTAAACTCTTCTTATGCAAGGAATGGCCCATGAACATACTATTATATTCTCCAGCTTCCAAACTAGGTAGGCTGGAGGCATGTTCTCTGTAGAGAAGCGTATCTGACTTGTGCTAAATTCAAACTTTACCAGCACCCTGGCAGGGCCTGCCTATCTGCTTGGACTAAAGCATGTTAGAGACCTCTCTAACAGTTTAACAGCACAGGAAATAAAGTTCCAATAGCCAGGAGATCTTTCTGGCAGGGTTTATTTTACTACTTCAAGCAAACTTTATGTTTTCTTTATTCAGAGTTATATATTCTATGTTTTAGTCTATCAAAAACAAAGTAAAGTTCTGTTTGAAAATCCTTCTTTCTTTGGACTGAAGAAAATCTAAATATGCCTACCCTCAGAACCCTGGCTGATTTTGAGTTCTGTCACACCAAAGTCATACAATTGTATTAATTTCAACACCTGCAGGTCGACAATCTGGTTGTACAGCTGGTGATGTTGACAGGAAATTGGCTTTCACAATCATGAGACCCACTTTGAGGACAGAGGACTGGAAGAGGAAGAGGAGAGGCTCCTTACAAAGTCAAGCCAAGATAATCGTTGCAAGAGGCTGTCCAAAGTGATGAGGAGAGTTTTAAACTAGAGACAACACCACTCATGGTAAAGGGCAGTAGACTTCAATAGTGCTGGACAGCAAGGGTTCAAGATGATGGAAACAAGGGAGACCTCAGAAATTATAGAAAAGGGCAAGAGGAAATTCACTTCAGGCATATATGGTCTAGGAAACAAGCATTAGAAAGTGGAAGTGTGCAAGTGAGTGAAGGTTAATTGAAAACTTGATATGTGAGCTTGCAGCCCAAAAAGACAAATGTATCCTGGGCTGCATCAAAAGCAAGTCAAAGGAGGTCATTCCTCCCCTCTACTCTGCTCTTGTGAGACCCCACCTGGAATGCTGCATCCACCTCTCTGGTGCCCCCGACATAAGAAGAGCATGGAATTATTGGAGTGGGTCCAATGGAGCAGCGCAAAATTTTTAAGAGGACTGAAGCACCTCCTCTGTGGAGACAGGCCAAGGAAGTCAGGGCTATTGGGCATGGAGAAAAGAAGGCTGCATGGAGACCTTCAAAGGGGCCCACAGGGAAGCTGGAGAAGGACACTACCTCAGGAACTGCAGTGATTGAAATTGGAAGAGGGGAAATTTGGGTTAGATATTTTGGAAGAACTTTTTGCTGTGAGCATGGTGAGACATCAGAACAGGTTGCCTAGGGAGGTTGTGTATCCCCCAACTCTGGCAGTATTCAAAGCCAGGTTGGATAAGGCATTGAGCAACTTGGTCTACAGGGAGATGTCCCTGCCCATGGCAGGGTGGGTTGAGACTAGACAATCTTTAATGCCCATTGTAACACCTAAACATTCTATGATTCTATGAGTTCACAATGCCATGACATCATGGAGATAACTGAGACAAAAATTCAGATTTAACAGCATTAATTTTCTTCAATTAATACACAGGCAGCTCAGAAAAACAATGCCTAACTTCTAGATTACTATTTAGAGATAAAACCCATTGTTGTTTTTAGAGAGATTTTACTTTTCTCTGGTACCTTATTTATAGAGTAATAAATACTCAGCTTCCCTAAAACCTACTTTGAGGGATATAAAAAAGGTTTGCTTAATTTTGAAATAAAAAGAAAACACAATTACCTTCTCACTCATATATGAAATGTGAGCTGATATTAAAAAATAATAGTCTTTTCACCACAGAGCACATACAAACACACACATGTGCAATGAACAAAGTTGTTGATACCAACAACTATGGATGAAAAATAATTCGTTCAAAACTACTGTAGGCTCAGTCCTTATGAGGCAAGAGGTTAATCTGTCTGTCTATATATGTGTTTTGTAACTCAGATGTCAGTCATGTTTACCCTGCTGAAAAAAGCAGAGCTGCAGCTGAGATGAATCCAAAGAACCCAACAAGATTATAACCCCAAATATCTTCAGCTTGTCTCTATTTTTTTTTAGTGCTGTGAGCAATAAATATATCAAGTGAGAGAATTCTATCGTATGCATGGATTGAAAAATAATAATTGTATAAGACTCTATAATTGGTGATTACACAGCATTTTGCTAAATATAATATTCAGAATTGTACTTTTAAAATACCATAAGATACCCTAAACTCATGCATAAGAAAAGCTTGAAAAAGAGGTGAGCTCTGTACTCTCTGACTTCAACTTAACACTCTTGAAAATCAACAGATAAAAGGGAGCAAATTGCTAGGGATCCACAGTGAAGCTTTCAGAGAGAAAAGCAATTGGAGAATGAAAGTAAGACCTTTAATAGTAGTTCTTAACTTGTGCATAGGGATTCGAGAAAGAGAGGCAATTTCTGAGACCCAATTATGTGACTGCAACTTGAACTGCATGTGTAAGTGGAGAGGGAAGCACTCCTGTCTTTAAAGAGCTGGCATAATATTTTCTCTATTGCAGACTTCACTAAACAAGGGAGTACTGTGGCTTCTCAATGTCAAACTGCCTACATGCATTTGAGATGTACAACGTGAAGAAAGAAGAAGGTTTAAATGAGATTTCATTTGGATGTTGAATTAGAATTTTCATAGGATTCTAGGCTATTCCAAAACACTTTACACTCACACATAGTTTCTGTGAAGAATTAGATTTAAAGCAGACAAAAACAAACGAGTTCTCCACCAATTTGAAAACACAGTATTTTGGTATTCTTTTCTGAAAAAAGACAGAAAATATGGGGAAAATAAAACCCAAAACATGTCTTGCAGAATTGGTCTCTTTGCATTAAAGAAATACCCTTTAAAAAAAAAAAAATAAAAAAAATGAAGACCTCAGGCTTAGCTAAAGACAGTTTTTATAAAAACTTTTAGAAAAAGAAATCTCCACATATGTGTGATCATTATGTGACTGTGTAAAAGCATATTAAGAAAGAAAAAAATAAGAACTTTTTCTTTTCTTCTGATCTCAATCTCTAAATCTTCTTATTTTCTTTTTTTCTGTTTTTTGGGGGGTGTGGTTTTCTTGGTTTGGGGTTTTTTTGTTGTCTTGGGGTTTTTTGTTTTTGCTTTTGGTTGTGTGGGGTTTTGTTGTTGTTTTTGGTTGGTTGGTTGGCTGGTGGTTTGGTTTTGTGTTTTGTTTTGGTGTTTGCATGTGCATGTGTATGTGAAGAAATTAGAAAAATGACAAGACAAAAGCAAGGTGCTTATTCACATCACTTCAGAAATGTGACTTTTTCCCCTGTAATTATAATCTTACCTACACATTCATTCTTGGCCAATGCCAAAAGCCATGATACTGACATCCATTATATACAGATGGACCGTTGATCCAATGACATAATCCTCTTCTAATGTTCTTGCTGTACCCATGCATTTTATGGTGACAGCCACACTCTTCAGCATACCAAGCACACTGATAATTCATAACTGACTGACCTGTAATGGTTTCATTACAGAATCCAAGGGGGTGGTGGTGAATATTCAAAGCTACAGTAAAGGCCAAGTAGTGCCCAAAATTTCAGTGCAGAATTTTAAGCAAAATCAAATTATTATAGATACCAGCAGGAAAAAAAAAAAACCAAACAAAAAACCCCAAAAAAACTTGATTTAGCTTCATAAAAAAAATCTCTTGAATCTGTTGAATACAATTAAATACTTATGCATATCCAGACTAATAACTTCCTCAAAAGAAACCAATCCCATGAAACCCACAAATTACCTGGATCATTAACATTAGCACACCATTTGGTGCTTCCAGTAATAGCAACACAAAAAAATTCAGGTAACTGCTCATAATAATTATAACTTTTAATAAAATTTTTAGCATAGAAAAAACATTGTTGAGTTTCTGCATTATACGATGTATCTTACTTGATTTGTAGAACAATAACAAAAGGAGAAGTTTTAAACCTGTGACCAGAGGCACCAAGCAAAGGTGCTAAGGAGGTGAGAGAAAGGGGTATAGAAGAGATATGTCTTCAATTTCATGTTATTAAGTATAAAGGAATTAACAGAGTCGGTGATATATTGAATCCTATTACCTGTGGCAATTCTAATGGGGTTTTTTTCAGCTGGTAGGGATTTCAACAGAAAATTTTACAATAGATTTTATTCTCTGTGTGTGCATGTGCATGTGAATACACATGCATATAACAATGAGGAGCTCTAGGAGAACAATATTATACTAAGCAAGAAATTTGTTGGTTATTCATTATTAATATAACACAAGGATGTTTAGGTGCTAGATGTTGGAAGATGGAAAAAAGGGCCATTAGTCTTGCACATTGCTTACCACAAGGAAATTTCAGTGGAGCTGTGGCAAGAACAAAACTGCACCACTCAGTGACTTGCAATCAAAACCTTATTTGCTCAGCAGGATGGATATAGTGACTGAATAGCAACCTTGTAATCTAAGATTTGTATTCTGAGACGTGCACACACACACACAGACACACACATACACATTTCACACTGACACTGCTCAAGGTTCCAGCTCCTCTAGGTTTGTTCATCATGAATTCATGATGCCCACTTCTGGCTAGCAGCCAGGGAAATCCCTACAAAGGATACTGTGCAGGCGCAGCATGCACACTGCTGAGAAGCAAACCTGCTGTTATTGCCTAGTGTAATGCCTAGTGTGTAATGTATTGCATAGTGATGATGGGCTTGGTGCACATCATCAGCCATTAGTACAAGAGGTAATTATGGCTCAGGAAGATTTTATTGACTTTTTATCAGAGTCTGATGGGGATGGACCCCATTACCCCCAAGCTGCTCTTGCCCATTCCTAAATATTAAACAATTCATTATCAACAACTTACCCAAGCTAATAATTCCTATTGTTAAGATCTGATTATCAGGGTTATTAGAGAGATGCCTCTTCCCAAATCAAGGTGCAAAAAAGACCATGTGCCAAAGTCAATAGAAAGGATTTTACTTAACATTAGAGAGGACAGCAGATGTTTTACACTGTCTTTTGCAACACTGTGGGCATGTTGCAATGCTGTCATGTCAGATATTGTTAACACTTTGGTTATACTGGTCAATGAGATAGCTATGGTATCTTTAGATTTTAAAAATATCACATATATTTATCCCCAGTAGTCACTCAGATTAATTTTAAAAGAAAGTTATAACTTTGTCATCATCTTTAGAACTGAAAGTAGTCAGCTTTTACTTGAAAAACAGTGTTAAATGACAAGACTCCTAAAGATACAAGACTCGGTTTTACTGAAAATCTTGTCACATGTTTTGAGGGTGTCTGTGACTTTATAAACACATAGGCATGCCTATATATGTTCACTAATTAAATACATTGGATGTTTTACATAAAATCTTATTGCATTCAGGTATATAAAATAATACAATTTTACAAATGTCAAAAGATTTCAGCAGAAGGGGCGTGAAAGATCATCTAGTTCCAATACCCCTGCCATGGGCATGGACACTTTCCACTAGACCAGGCTGCTCACACACCCATCCAACCTGGCTTTGAACACTTTCAGGTGTGGGGTATCCACAGCTTCTCTGAAAAGCCTCATCCAGTGCCTCACCATTATCTTAGCACAGAATTTCTTCCTAACATCTAACCTATACCTACTCTCTTTTAATTTAAAGCCATTCATTCTTGTACTATCACTTCAGGCCTTAGTAAAAATTGTGTTGAATGACTAATTGGATTCTAAGAAATTGAGAAAGGTGTTTGAAGCTAAATGATTAAAATATTGCTCTGGATAACTGTAGAATGTCTTCCTACATTTTCTCTCCTTTATCAAAGATTCTTCTCTAAAGTGGTTAATATTTCAGTTTCCCAAAATCCAATAATTGTTGGTATTTAAAATTTCTATATGAAAATCTATTTTATATTTTAATATTATTTTTGTCTCTTCAGTGCCAATATCAGCCCATGTTAGTTTGAATAAACAGAGGCAATAAACCTCTGCCTTCCCTTGGCTACTACTTAATTTATTTGATGAGATTTTTGGGTCATAAAATGACTACGGTGTCCCCTTTATTCTCCTCTGCAATACATTCTGGGCTACACAGAAAAAGTAGATCATTTCCAGTACTTTCTCTACTTACCCATTACTTTTATTCTTTTTAAGTTATGTTTCTGTTTCAAACACCGACCCCTTTAAGGCTGAGACCAATGCATATTATCCTGAGCTACCATGAGAGGTGTGGACAATACACCATGTAGGTTTCTGGGTAGTTTAAAACTTACTTTCTCTTGTGGATAAATACACAATACAAAAGTTCTAGGGCTTAACCTAGAAAGGGTGAAATGCACTGCATTTCTAAATATTATTTTCCAGCTAAAAGTAAAGCAAATGCTGAAAGTTAGGACTATATTTTGGCAAAAAATGAAAGCAAATACATTAAACATTGACTAAAATAACAGAAGATTCCTGAATGCAATCCATTCTGCCCAAAGTCATTCTCTAGGTAAAAAAATGTTCTTCATACTAAAACCATTTATTTTTCATGTCTTATAATAAGCAAGCTTTAAGCACAGTTCTCTGTGTGATAGATTTCCTTCTACAAAGTTTAGCCTTCCTCAGTCCAAACCCATAGTCAGAATTCCTTTGAGAAATTTATCAGCAAGGGCCAGTGACAGGGAGGCCAAAACTACTGATACTTCTCATGCATTTTTACATAGAATAATTGCCCTCTGAAAAAAGAAGACACTCAAACATACAGAAAACTCCAAGAAAATATTAATTTACCCAAAATAAGAGTATATATTGAGAGTCATAGAGGAACTCTATCACTTCTATCAAAATCTAATTCTTAAATCTGTATAGAAAATGAAAGTTAAAAACTAGTGTGTTACAAAGAGGTGAATGTATAAGATTTTGTAGTAGCATACTAATTTTTCTGGTACATGGAGAAATTAGACAAATAACTCCCACAGTAAGCTGGCATTAATTCATAGTTCTTTTCACTGTCCAAGCTTTCCTTTCATTGAATGCAAAAAAGAAGAAAAATATAGAAATATGTCTAATAACACATTATGGATCTTGGACAGTGTGACTAATAGAACAGTATTTTATTGAACTTTCTGCAAAATTATCAATTAGACAAAAATAATATCCAGAACAAAGCTATTGCAGTACTTGATTATTTCAAGGCACTGGTTTAGGTATATCTGTACCTCTGATTTTTGTCTACAAATATCTAGGACATTAGTCATACAGGATGAAAAAATCCTCACTGAATCCCCAGAAAATCAAGTTTTAAGTAACAAAATAAACACCTGTTTATTGCTTAACCACTGGGCACATTTTGCCGACTTTCTGCTCTAATGTCTCAGCTCTGGTGCATTTTTTTTCCAGCATCTGAGTAGTAATGTTCATTACATTTACATGGGCATTACAGTACTGTTTATTCCCATCTGTGAAGGGCAGTTTATTACCAAAGCAGTTAACTCATGTTTGTCCATTTTGATAAATAATTAAAGCTCAAGAACAACTAACATCTCATGATCATATGATCAAGTGTAGCTTTTTGCTAAGTCAACATCTACCTCTGAGCTGCCTATTTCTCCCCGTCAGAATGACTAACTCAGGCACAGGTGTAGGTACTTGGACTGCTAAACTTAGAGTGAGATTCAGTCCTTGGCATCCAAAGAGTTATGCTATGAATAAACAGAATAAACAGCACTATGAGGGGAGAAACAGTGTAAACAACTTAATCTTGGAGTCAGGAGGTTGACAGAAGTCTCTAAAGTCAGGAATTTAGTGTCCTGCTCTTGTGCCCTGATCACTTCATGCACCACACTGCTTGTACTTTACCCTCAAGAAAAAAAGATTTTTTTAACATAAATATATATGCACACACATATGTGTATGATAGTGTGAAACACACAGACACACACATACACACAATATATATACACAAATATTTTTTAAGTAGACTCCCTTCTGTAGTAGCTGTTGTTACAGCAGTTAATCAAAAACTGGGATCTGGACAACATATCCTGATACTATTTAAATTTAAGCCATGATCCTTGTATTGCAGGACTGAGGAAAAGGGGAGGAGGTAGAACATCCTGCAAAGTTACTAGGCAGATGCTGTTTCAACATATCATCTTCTGATGGACTGTTCTTCAGATTTTAATGGTTAGAGAAGATGCTCAGCTGCTACATGTTGCTTTCCCTAATTTTCTTATTTTTTTAAACCTGGCTTCTATTGTTTTAGTTCTGCCTACACAAAAGAAACATTAGACTGTTCTCTCATTTAGACTCTGTGAAGGCAATTTCACATATCAACTGTAACCAGATTTGTGATTGATGATAGACATTAATATCTTCTAACATGGAATTATATACACAGATACATGCACGTGTTTTATTTAGGTTCATTAGTCTAAGTGGTTCAAGGACAGTGCTTCTTTATCAGGTTTTCATAAAACAATTAATTGATGTAAATTTGCCTTCTGTTCTGCACCATGTGGATTTGAAGGTTCATAAGATTCAATACTGGAACTCAATAATGAAAGCTAATTTCTCAATTTCATCATCTATAACTCAAAGTTGTGTATTCATCAACTCAACTCCAGAGTTTTCCTGGGCTATTTTGAATAACTGATGTGGAATAAATCTTACCTTTACAAGAAGATTATACTCAGAAGGGATTGGAAAGCTAGAAATCTGAGTTTTAAATGTTTGTGACCCATCTGCTTTGTATTCACTTTTTGCATGTAGTACATATTGTCTGATACTTTGTCAGGCAGTTTATGCACAGCACAGATTTATAAAGATACACAGATGCTGCATCTCACGTTCATTCTTCAAGCCTGTTCAAACTTTTAACTAGCCTTGGTGTCACAATTAATTCCTTTTTACCTTCACAGACCATTTCTTCACCTTAATATGCTTCACCATCGTGACTTCCTAAAAGAAGTGTCAAAGAGGGAAGATGTATCACAAAGACAAAAGGCATGTTTTGACTACAATACAGTGATTCAAAGTCTTGAGAAACATACAGAAAATAATTAAAAATATATTTGCTCTAATAAGCACAAAGGAGAAACAGCCTCATATGAAATTTATCCTAGTGTTGATGACATACAATTCCACAATTAGGAGTAAACTGATAGGGAAAAGAGTACCAACATCCAGTATATATAATGTCTATATATATACTCTATATGTCTACAATGCATAGACATTCCAATCTCTTATGCTGGAAAATGTATGGTACTTCAACAGTGTTTTAGAAAAGTTACCACTGAATATTAAAAAAAAAAAAAAAAGCATAATTAAATACCTGACAAAAGACTTCCATGGTGATTCCCAAAATTTCTTGTTGTGCATTTGTACATGGATTTCTCTTGAGCAAGCTTGTGGGAGAGCTACAAAGTCCACTCTCAATTACATATGCCATGTACTTCTTCATAACAGTTTCTGACCTTGTTATATACATCTTCAAGACAGTGATGATGTTGTAAATATATTTTTTTTTCTTAATTTTCATAAATGGACACAACAATACGCAAAGAGGTGCATAGACATTTGTTTTATAATAGAAATGAGATGGAACTGATTAAGTCATCGGTGTACACATTAGAAGATATACATTAATCACTTCCATTATGTTTATCCTTTTCTGATCTGGATTTTCTATTTATGGTTCTGCTTATAAATTACTTATTTATCACCTTGTAATGAAAATCAAGTTTTTAAATCTTTACAAAGCACAACTTTACAAAGCATTTTTTGCCATTCTGAGGTATGACACTTATTCTGAGCAATTTATTGATTAGAACAATGGGTAAAAGGGAAGCTGTATGCACGAGTTATCTGTCTACACAAATGACTCATATAAAAATGAGACACTCATTTTAATTATTTTTAATAAAATTAATTAATTAATTAATTTAATTATGCTATACATGATCAGCTACTCTAGTGGCCACTGTTTGGAGGAGACTAGCTCACCTGTCGTCACTGAACTTCATACATTTATGATATGGCCCAAAATTTCAAGGTGATTGACCTGGTGCTCTTGTAATTTGATATAAGGCTTGTATAACTGAAGCCAATGGCACCTTGTCCTACCATGGATTCCCTTCAAAGAACAGCCAACCCTGCAGTTAAATGAAATGAAAAATTTGTGCAGCCATTTTTCTGTGTGCTCTTGTTATCTTCTCTCCATGTGATATGTGTTAGAGGGTGATTAGCCAGTGACTGTCAAGCTGGACTAGCCCATGTGTAGGAGACTACCAGCATCTGAGCAGAATTCAAGGTCCGACACAGCGACTGGCTGAGCATCCCAAGGTCTGGGCATGGATGTCAGACTTAAAGCCCATGAACTGAGGTGGTTTTGTCAATCAAGAAAATGGGGGTTTGTGCATGTTTCACTGGTTAGTTTCAAACCTGGTGAGACACAGAAGAGGAAGAATCCTGGGCTGTGTTCAGGTGTATGTGCATTGGTGTGTACGTGGGTGCTGGAGAAGGCTGTGCTGTCTGTGCATTGACACATGGCCACTCACATCTGTTGTGCTTATCTTTGGGACACCTGTGTGTCCTCAGGTATTGTCTGGATCTGGAAATGACAATAGCAGCCAGACTGAGAGGAGAAGCCTCATGGGTTTGTGAGTCCTAGCCCAGCCTGCCCTTAGCAAAGTCAGCACTATTTCATTCATATGAAGGTTCTTTGGAAAATATGTCACAGTGCTACTTCCACAAGGAAGGGCAAGAACTTCTTTCCAAAGATAACTGGCCTTCTGCTTCCTCAAACCCTGGTGAACAGGTTAGCAAAAATAATCAACTGATCTAAGTCCCTTTTGTGAAGACAAGGATTTCCTTTAGTCTTCCATCCAGTCTATTCCATGACACAGGAACTCCAAGGAATTGCAACAGCAAGCTCTTTCCAACTATCTTCTTGGTGTCTTCTCAAAAAGAGTAAATATTTGGTAGTATTTGATAGTTATGGAGAAGGGTAGAAAAATATTGGTTAAATATCTATTAACACACATAGTATTTTCTCCAACATTTTAACTCAATAGTTTTACTATTAGTTCACACAGGAGCAAATTATACAAATCACAAAGTGGCAAAATGTTTCTTACAGAATTTATTAGCCTCATACTGGTATTTGGCTTTTAATGAATATTAAGATTCACCAATGGAGAGAAAACAAATTTGTTCTTATTCTCTTGGCCTAGGTTTCCTTTCCCTGTTCACCCTCTAAAAACTTCTGGTTCCTGTAGAATGTGACATCAAATTGCATTTTCAAGGGTGCTAAATGTGAACATGCACCTATACATGCACCAGCTAATGTAAACAAAAAATACCTTATCTGTTTTTACATTTGACTTTAACAGTATGATCAAGTTAATGATTCATTTATAGTTAATGAACCAGTTATTTTTAGACTAAGCAATGAGCACACACACTCATTTTACTGTGCAAATAACTGCTTGCTGTCAGTGGCCTTTGTATTGCTGTTTGCACCTCTAAATTAGTCTTGAACATTTATTACTAAATCTCATGGAATGTTGCTATTGGTGCTTTCTAAAACTGACCAGTACTTCTAAAGAAGTGTAACGTCTTGCTGAAAAGTAATTTTATTCATTCAATATACATATATATATATATATATCCTTAATGTGATATTGCAGAAAAATCAGCAACTTCATAGTGTTATATGGAAATTTCTGAGATTACCACAAATATATGTTATTTTTTGCCTAAGAGAATATTACCTAATCTGGTTAAATACAGGAAGACTTGGCATAATGATTGACAATAGCAGTGTGAGATTAACAGCTAAATTTTTGGATTGGTGAAGATGTGAGAAGCCAAAAGTATGAGTATACAAACTGTACCAAAAATCCATGTTCCAGAAACATTTTATGGCTTTGTATTATACAAAGAACTTTCCAAAAGGAAAAAATTGGGGTTTTTGTTGTGTTATACAGATAGCAAATTATGTTTTCTTTCCAAGTCAGCTGTGCCATTCATGTAACTCCTGACAGAAAGAAGACAGAAATCCCTTCGTATTGCCAAGTGAGTTCTGCAGCCAAAATTATTTTAAGCAGACATTAAAAAATATTGTGAATAGCCAGCTTCTCATGTCATGTAAACATGGTGCAGAAGTAACCTAGGTATTTGTTCCTATGAGCAGAACAGACCATCAGATATCGCTCCTGTAGAACTGTACCTGTGCTCCCGGTGGCTGTATTCAGATCTATCTAGTTATTGCTGCAACCCATGTATTAACATATTCAGGCTTTATACAGCACCAAAAAAAATGTATCAAATGCCAAACAGGAATAGATTCCAAGGTGGATGATGCAGCTTTGAGGAAATACAGCCTTTTCTATAGACAATAAACCACTGTCTAAATCAGAACTTTTTCATTGAATATTCTCTTAAATATATGTATCAGTGGAGAGCTATTTGTGGTGAGTATGCAAGGAAAACTTTTGGGTGACATGAAATCACACATAGGACTTATTTTAAAGCTACCAATTGACAGGCATTCTGCATAAAATTTGTGACTAGGCTACCATGCATATTTCACTTGTAACTGACCATCATCATCCTTTTGTTGCACACTGCCTCCTCTCAGTCACTGGTTCCAAAGACACTTTAATCAAAACAAACTGGGTTACTTTAAAATGTGCAAATACCAAGCCTTCCATAGTCCAGATAATTTTGACTGATGCAAATTACAGAGTACTTGTAGCTTGCTTGTGTAAGGGGATCTACTGGGGAGAATAATGTCAGGCAGAAGGAAAAAGAACAGCAGGGCTAAACTGGCAATGGTAACCTTTTCTGTTAATAGAGCTGAATCACAAAAAGGCTGTTTATCCACAGGATAGAGGAACCAATGGCGAGTATGCAAAACCAGAAGCAGACAACTGACACTAGTTTTGACAGGTTAGGACATAAGCATCAGTAGCAATACAATCCAGAGATCAGCAGTGATATAAAGCTGAATAATGAGACACAGGCAGAGACAGATTCATGAAGAGTTCCAGTGCTTTCGCCAGAACCCATATTCCCTTGCTATAAGCAGATATTGCATTATCAGATACAGCCAGCTCAGCAAGATGTCAAGGGTGGAGAAAGTCATTGCTGTGTTTCAGTGTGGGAGTGACAGCCATAGGTTTAACAGCACCAGATGGGCAAACCTGTGGCATCTGAACAGTTCAAGTGTGGATCTGTTGCAGAAACTGTGATGTGAATGGCTGCAGGCAAGCTCTCCTGGTGGAAAGCCTTCTGGATCTGCACCAGAAGTGAGGAAATGAGCCAGCACTGGCTGTTTAAGCCAACATCAGCAGGTCTCTCAGGACTCAGCTGTCTGCTCATCCCACTCTCAGTCCACAATAAAGTAGTGCATAAATAACTGTCTAAGGAACACAGATATCCTCTGTATGAGGACAGCTCTTGGCTCCTCTGCCATAAGAAATACATGACTTTGGGCTATAGGAATATTTTTCAGTGTTGAGATCCTTGTAGCCATGCTTGTACTACACAGCATACACTGCTGCCCATTTAAAATATATAACTACATCTCTCTTTATGCTCTAATAAACAGTCTACATCTGAAAGCAGAAATCAGTGATGTAGCTGGTTTTCTAGTGACATTGGTATAAATAATGTTACACCAAATAAAGGTAGCAATAGACACATAAATCACTTTTACAGAAAATTCAGGTCAGAGTATTTCTTAAGAACTTCCTCTTTTCCTTGTTCCCTACTTGTGGTCTCAGCTCAAAAGTGAAGATGACCTCAGCAGTTAGCAGCCACAGAACTTCACACTGCAGCAGTGCCTCCTCCTCAGTGCCGTTGAGTGAAAATGCTCTACTTTATTGCAAGTAAAGAGTCAAACCAGACACTCAGATTTTTTTCCCCCCTGTTTTTCATGGAAAATATACTTATTTTCTTTTTAAAATTTTGGTGCTAAATTTTATCTTTCATGAAAAAAAACTCCAAAAACCTACAAGTTTTAGTTAAAAATGCACAAAACCTGAAAAACATTTGTGAGTCAATTTGATGACACACACTTGTTGTTCTTGTTGTTAATGGAAGTATTCATCAATTTAAACTCAGTTTTAGAGTTTAAGAAGAAAATACCAAGAAAAATTGCTGAGCATCCTTGAAACTCAGAGCATTTAGGCTCCCCAGCAAGAGAGAGGGCTGTGTTCACTACATTAACTTTTGATCCAAGGTGTTGAGTGTTCTTAAAAGAGTGCCTTCCTTGTTTCATCTGTTAGTGCTGGGGTTCATTGCACCTTAAATGATTGAAGACCCAGGTATATGTGTACTGATGCAAAATGCCTTCTTTGTGTTCTCCTAATGATAAAGCATCACCAGGAGTTTGTAGCCAAAAAAGGTAGATTTACTGCTACCTTTGTGCTAGTGATGTTGAAAGCAACTGGATTATAACACCAAAACTTGTTTTTGATCTCTCCCCCAGAAATTAGATAGAAAATGTTACAGAAAAAATAGCTGCACAGAACAGCTAGGTATTATAGTTTGCACAAAATGTACCATTTGTTTTCTTTATTACTAGTAGTATTAGGTTTGGCTTTTAAACTCTTGGTGCTGTTTACTAGTATCTGAATGGTTATAAGAAAAATCTGTGAAACGCAATAAAATTTTAAGGTGCCTGGCTAGAGCTTGATTTTTGTTGTTGTTGGAGGCAGGTTTAGAGTTATTTGTGTTTGTAGTAGCCAAGAACCCAGCAAATCTCAGAATGAACTGCATTGACCTCACTACATCAAACTGCCCATGGCTTAAGAAAAGCATACAGTCTTTCACTGGCAGCCATAGCTGCCAGAAAATGATGATACACTGCCAGTATAATTTGCAGATGTTAGTAATCATGAATTCAGTGCTGGGCATAAAGGAATGTGGAGAGAGGAATCCCAGAGACTGGACAGCAGCATTGCATGTGGCCAATTTTTTTCACTGAGTTCACATGTGTGCCGCAATACTGTTTGTGCACCTTCTGTCCAGATATATTTGAACACACTAGGGAGTAGCTTCCTAATCAGCTGTTACCTGATGCCCATCTGCTATCCCAAATAACATGTGTCCTCTGTAACATTTACCAATATTTGCTCGTGGCTCATTACATTTGTAGGATATGCTGTTTTGTAAAAGAATAGATACCCATTAAAGCTGGTATTCCTATCCCCTCACCTCAGGCTTCTGAAAGTCTGGTACTCAGTCTAGACTGCAATACTGGTTCCCACTACAGTCAAATGAAAGCTAAGCATCTCCAAGGGGAGTTTCATCCTTTTCTGAGACATCTAAAATACTCATGGTGAACTCTTCTCTGAAAGCAATTTTCTGCTTCTTCTGAATACAGAGAGAACCAAATACAACTAGTTTAGGAAATTAACCTACAAGAAAGATTAAGATTAATATTAATCTAACTAAATATAGCTGTCAATACCCTCAGGCTCCTTTTATAGTCTTTCAGGAGAAATATGTGCAATGCATCTCATTTTTAGTTAAATGTCTAAAACAAGCAAGCTAAATCACATACTAGAGCTGTTCTTTCTTCTGTATTGACTATGGTCAGGTACATAAAGTCACTATCACAGATGTTGTTGTCTCGTACCTTTACTGGAGTTTTAGTAATGACAACTTTGCATAAAGACCATTGTTCTGTGAATACAATTACTTTTCCCTATGCTGGACAGATATTACAGGGAGAAATACTTTTAATTATGTAAATATTTACTCCCTAAATTCTTGTTATTGAGGTTAAGACTGGAATTTCAGATCTCACTCAACCTAAAATTCACTGAAAATTCCCATTGACATAAATCAAGTTCGGAAAGCAATTCACATTATTAGAGAACATCGTATAGCTTGGTTGGTTGGTGGAATTTTTCTTTTCAAAATGAAAAAATACATATTGTAATCACGATTCTTCACATCTTAAATATATGGATACCAAGGTTTTAGTCTACTGGTACTCTTGGTATAGTGTTTCTTCCTTCTGCTTCCATAACAGTGCCCATTGCCTAGAGTTTCTGAATGAAAACAGGAACAGGAATCAGATCAGGAGGGGAATGGAAGCTACCAGTTGGGAAGGGTGTTTTTTTTCTAGTTCGTTATGGATTTTTGTTTTTATTTTGTTTTTTTTTTGTTATTGTTGTTGTTTTTTGGGGGGTTTTTTGGGGTTTTTTTTGGTTCTTTGGGTTTTTTTAGAAATGCCATCTAAACTTAAGGTAGAAAACTCATACTTTGTGACTCAGTAAAGCTGACTAATTTCTAGAAGTGGTCAGCACTCAGGAATTGGCACCAGAATTCAATGTTTCATAAGCAATTCTATCAAAACAAAAGCAACAATTACTTGTTCTCATGGAAAAAAAACATTTTTTGTCTTGAGTAAGTCAAGTGTGAATTTCTTACACGTTTCCTTCGCATGTATCTTACAAAGCATATGACCTTTTAGACCCCACCAACTAAAATCGCACAGTTATGTAACTCAACTTGCTGCATCTTTTGCTTTTAGCCCTCAAAATCCTCAGAGAAAAAGACAAGGGGTGGTAGAAGAGTCATAATAAATCAGTGAAAGATTCTCAGCTGCTGTAATGGATATTGGATTAGATTTTGTGCTAGCTCATGTACCCAAAGTTATAAAACTTGCAGAGATTGGTATGATTCTTTTTCAATTCATTGGGATAACACATTTGTTGTTAAAATAAAATTAAGTAACAACGTGTCTCCCTCTGCCATGTCTTTGTCTCTAAGCTTACTACCCCCCAAAATTCAAAATTTAATAGATGAAGGGAAACTTTTTGCAGGCCAAGCATTAAGAGGGATAAAAGCAAATATGTCCATCAGTCTGGCTATTAAGAGCAGCTGCACCAGAGACAGTTGACCACCAAATGGTATCCTAGCAACCTACAGTAGCATCATTATACATACTGCTATCAAGCCAAATTTATCCTTTTCAATATCTTAGCTTCAAGAGAACAGGGATGAATACAGAACAAAGGATGAAAATGGTGCCTATGAGAAAAACAACATGGGATTTTAATTTAAGAAGAGGTTATATGGAATGCCTGTGTAAAAGGTATAAAGAACATCACACTTTTGTCAGAAGGAACGATACCTTTCTGTGGAAATGCACTCAGAAAATTATGAACTAATTTGCTTTCAGAATACTAATCCTGTGTATATTTTAACTTGGAATAGAACTTGCAATATGTTGTCTCTTTAATTCCATTTAAATGCTTTCATTTAAAAGGGGAAGGCTGAGGGGAAATAATTTTTAATTATTAAAACTTTCTAAATCTTAGAAAAATGTCTAGGCAATTCCACCTATTAATTGTGGTTTTAAAAAAAACAACCTGTTGTTGTTTCTAATATTAAATCTGATAATTACAGTTCTGTTAATAAACTTTCAAAATTGAGCAGTTGCCTCTTTTTATACCATAAATTACTTCTATTCTCCTGTTGTATCTAGAGTCATTGATCCTGCACAGTCCAGATAATTTACCAATGTGCATAATGATCATGACTGTAAATAGCTTTGTCAAAGAGAAGAAAACTGAACCTATATGCAGATTAATTACAGGATATTCCCTTTTTTCAGTTTTCAGCAAATATTGGAAAATACCTGCTACGCATCTAGACTTTACCCATGATAAGGGCTGCACTCACATCCAGAGTAAATTAGCATGGTTGCACCAGTCCTGGTTGAAATGAGGACCTCTGACCTCAGCTAGGGGTTTGGCTGAATGTTACAAAGCTACTGATAATGCAGACAGAGCATGACCTCGAGCAGAAGCAGAAGCGTCTCCCTTCAGCAAGCAGCATGTTGCGAATATCAAGACAGTGCGCAAAGCTACTGATCACTGATCATTTTTAACTTGTAGTCCAAACGTTATCCTTGCAGAGGACACACACCAGGGAATGGATTTACAAAGCTCTGTTTTTATGGTATAATAAGTCTTTTTGTATGCACCAGAAAATCTGTGTGAAAAAGATTTCCACATGACACCCTGCAGTAGAGGGCTCTTTGGAGACTGAGCTGAGAAAAAAAAAAAATTCACACAAGAAACCCAAACCACTAAATTATTCACTTTTTAAAATGGCATAATTGAAGCAAGTATTTAATCCAAAATTCAGTCTCTCCCTTAATTTGTATTTCTAATTCCTTTTAATGATCTGTTTTGGAACAGGCTATTTATGCAAATCACACCAATCCCCCATCTTCTCCAAATATTCTGTCAATCTCTAGTTATCACTGGTAGTACTTCTTCATCACATCAGTTGATATCTTCTTTAGCTTCCAAGGAAAGAGTTGGCCATAGGCATATTTTAATCTAGTAGAATAATTTATCCTACTCTGTGCAGTTCCAAAATTTACCTTCTACTCTGCCCCCAAATGCCTGTGCATTTAGTAGCCAATCACAGGATGAAAAACAATATATAATCTCCCAAAAAACAGACACATTGCAATCTTCTGTATCTTGTAATCTCATAATAATTCTGGTAATCTGGATGCCTCTATGCAAACCGTGTATTTCTGATTAGTGTTACCTGAGCAATATATCAAAGGAACACTGGACAAGAAGAAGCCTGAGAGCTGTCAGAAAAGCTGCCCTCTGTTAGTTTGCAGCCACATTGACTGAGATTTGTAACATATGTGATGAATACTTGCCTGTGAAACAAAAATATCTTCATAAGTTTAGGCTATATCTGCAGAACAGGCCAGACCTATTTAAAAATGCCTTAGATATAGTCAATAAGGCAAGTTATAGTCTGCTGCATACACATGAATATATATGAAGAGATATTAATAGTTTGTGTAGTCTCCCACACCAAGTGTGCATTTCCAAACATCGTGTGGATTTTCAGAGCATGCAATTTCTGCTTTAATTTATTTTGTTAGTCTGATCTCCAATAAGAGATGAGCTAAGGACACAGTAATCCTGTTCACAAGAAAGAGAATAAGGTAAGGAGATAGAACAGCCCTTAGTTCTAAATTCTTCTTGACAAAATGTTAGAGGAAACAGACAAGTCTTTGGAACCACAGGGCAATACAAATGCAGAGCATTTTAAACAGAATTCTTAGGAATCAGAGTAGGCCTTTGAGGTTTTATGTGATACTAAGTTGTTTCAAGGATATTAACAACTTGGCAGCTTAGTGAGCAGTAGACCCACTTCAGAGAAATCATAGCCAATGAATGCTGGGGCAATCCAGTTTGATTGATTAGTGTAGGAGTTTATGAAGGTATTATATTAATTGTTGGGAGGATTTCTGTAATAAGAAAGCTGGATTTAGTGATTTGGGTGGTCATTTCCATATCTAAAATTCTGTGCTCACCTAGATTATAATTAAATTCTGGGTAAAGTAGTTTCCTACAAGTGAAATTCCTGTAAGAATTTGGTGCCATCTCTTAGGCATTTTAACCCTGAGAATTTTTAAGGTGGAAGACAGGTACACCTCCTTCAAGATGGCCTTTTATCTATATCATGCATCAGAAAAAGTCATAAATCATATGCAGTAAATAAATGTCCTATCTCTTGTGGGCAGAGTGTGAGAAAAAAGGGGGAAAAAAATAAAAGGGGGAAAAAAGGCAAAACAAGATCCATACAATTTTAGCTGCAATTCTAGTTTGCTTGGCAAAGGAAGTTCCACCCATTGACAGGCAGGCCTTCTGCCATCTGTGTTAAGTGGGTGCATTGCAAGCACCTGGAGCTACAATGAATACTTTCCTTTTTTATTCTTCCTTGTAAAACAGATGGGAAAAAGCACAGCTAGTAGTGTTATGCTGTGTTTAAATATGAGAAGGCCATAATTTAGTCTCACTGTTGCCTTTCAGCCTGACACCTATATATTTGGACTCCCATGTTTTAATCAGCAGAAACATGTCAGTTGAGGCTGTTGAAGGGATCTACTCGAAAAGATCTGGAAAGAGGCCACAAGGGACCTACTGCTTATGCAATGGCAGTATATTGTTTAGAAGAGAATATAGTTTTCTGAATACAAAGCTCTATTTTAATGAGCATTTTAAGGGCAATGCAAAAAATCATGTTACCTCTAAGCCCTATGAAGGTACAGGACAAATAGGAGGATTCACAGATGCACAAATTCAAATGTTAAAAAAAAAAAGGGATAATTATAGCTTTGCAGAGCTGTTTCTTATGCATATGTTTCTAAGGCTTCTCCTAAAAAAAAACAAACCAACAAAACAACAAAGCAGACAAAAGTTTGTAAAATCCCATTTTCCCAGAGGCTTGAAGAAGAATAAAGTACCTTTGAAGTGACATTAGAAACCTTAAACTGAAGAGAGCACTACAGGAGGATCCTTCCCAACAAACCAAAGCACTTGAGATTCTGTAGGGGACTAAGGGTTTCTGACCACAGATTCCTAACTGGTAACTTTGTAGGTAATCATGAAAAAGATACCATGGCATAGGTAAGTGATTCTTGTCTGATTTCTAGCTTCACAGAAGTACTTTGAGTTGTCCCAACTCTTTTTAATTTTCTTTTACCTAAAATGTTCAAATCAATCCTCTTTATAGTACTCATAATCTGTTAGTGATCAAAAGCTGCTGAGTGAAATACCCTGATACATCTTCAAGTTAATTATTTCCCAAGAAGTCAGGATAATGGGCTGGAAAGATGAAGCAAAAACATCTTCATCTGGATTATCCTCTAACCCAGTGTTCTGAAATTAGAGATAAACACAGCAGCAATCAGAATTCCAGGACTATAAAATTATTATAAAACACTTACCACTCCATATATTCTGTTTTCCCAGTACTGAAAAGGGAAAAAAAAACCCAAACCAAAAAACAAAATAATAACCCTTCATGTTTGCTTTGAAATCAATAGGAAGGAGAGAGGGATTACTTTATTTTTATTTTTAAGTAAAAGTTAAGATTTCTGTGGAATAAGTAGGTGCAATTGGTCAGTAACAACTGGAGTTACGTTAAAAGCTGTTGAATTTTTCTATGAAGAAATGAGAAATTCAATAACACATAAGAAAGTTCATCTGTTTCCTTAGTTTTCTTTTTAATATTTAAAAGTATTTTGTTCAAAGTATTACAGCCTATGTTTGGTAAAAACGTACACTATATATCATGAATGATGAGTAGATAAAATAAGCTATTATTTTTAAATTAGCAAAGTTCATTTTTGTATTCAAGGAGATTACTTGAATTATTATTATTATCTTAAAGCTAAATTTACATTATATGTAAATAAATATACAATATATGTATAGGAACATAGGAATCCATTAAACTGTTGAACTATTGTATCTGGAGTTAATTCATAAAATCATATACTGTAGCAATTCACTAAAGGGAATTTAGTTTTTTCAAAATGTTTAATTCAACTTTTGAGAGGTTGTTTCCTAATAACAGGGTTCATGAAAGGAGAATTTAATAAAAAACAGCAGAAGATGGCTGATCCTAAGACAAATCATCTCTTTAAATCAACAGTGTCTGATGCTTTATATCCCATCTGTTTTTAAGAAAAACTGATATTCAGATTCTTCCAGTGCAAAGGAGAGAGATTAATATTTATGAATTATGACTCAGATTAAGATTTATATATTCATTCCACAAAAGTAGGCTTACTGAATCACTCTTTCTCCCCACCTGAATTTCAGGTATCTTTTTCTTGGAAGGAAGCTGAATTTAAGAATGCATATTGTGCAGTGGCCATATTAAGTTTTAAAACACAACTTCTGATGGCTGAATGGCAGTGAAAGCCAACTACCAAGTTTGCAAGTAGATTTTCTCTCAGGAATAATTTCTATTCCACAAACTGAACTTGGAATAACAATGACAGGAAAAAAAGGAAAGCTTTTTCTTTATTTCATGGTTTTCCTAAGGACAGTGTGTTCTCCTTTACCATTATTATCCTTATAATCATCATCATCATCACTATCACTAAATATTTGTGTAAATAGTAGAGCTAAAACCAGGGGGCAAGAATGAAAAAAAAAAGGAAAAAAAGACTTCTTAGTTCTAAAGTAACTTCTTAGATTTTCTTTCTGCTGATGTTTTGTCTTACTTTCTGTGCTTCCTTCAGCATTACAAATTCTTCAATATTAGTATATAAATACCTGAGATGTTTAATATTACTCTGACTTATTAAACCACTTTTAAGAACAGTATTACTGTTTAATTACGAATTTTTAATAAACTATACTTTTTGTTCGCAGTTGTTGAATTTATAAATTTATAATATATTAATACATTATATGTTTATTAAGGGTATTTTTTATTATATATCATGCATGTGCATCCCTCAGAAAATCAGGAGTCCAATGAAGTCCTAAAGCTTTGAATTCCCAACAACTTTGAGAACAAAGTAATATTAAAGATAAAGATTTTTAAGAATCACAGAAATGTTGAAAAATAGTGTTATTTTTGCCATCTGACATTATAATTATTTCCTAACAGCTGTGTAGAATATACAGGATTTATAATTCTTATAAATATGTATTGGATTAAATTCTACCCAGAATTCTTTGCATAAGGTGTTCGGTTTGGGTTGTGTTTTTCCAATTTATTATTCTTATTATAAATGTTTCATATATTTTGAAAGTTTTATGTCAGCATTTAGTAGTGAATGATGGGCATGGTACTCCATTTTAACAGGACAAATTTTAATATAACCAAAGTTCAATCGCTACAACTAAATAAAAGTGGATATAAAATAGAAATATATGCAGTGCCAAAAAAACATAATACAATGAAGGCTCCTGCAAAATACTACCCTTTCTTTTCCTTTGATTTTTATACAATGGAAATTGTAGCTTTGGGAATCTTGATATATTTTAATGCAGCATGACATTTTGCTGTGGCCAACTGGTAGGATTGCAAGAATAAGAAGGGAAATTGTCATCCTAAACACCATGTCAGTATTTCAATTAGCTCTGAAATGTTGTGAGTCAGAATGCATCTGTCTGTAATCAGTAATGCATTTAAAATATTTCAGGATCTAACTCTTTCAACGTGGGATCATATGCAAAATAGTTATTCAGTTGTAGTTGTGTAAAACCACGACATCAGTACAGCTTTTTGTCTGTATAAGAGGTGTCCTTTTTCTGGAGAGCTGATGTAATTGAAATTGTTATTGAATAACCTTTCATTTTTATGATGTTCTAGTTTAAAAAATGTATTAGATTACTGTACTGTACTGTAGTAAAAAGTAATCAAAATTTTGTTAATGTTTCTAGAATTATGGGTTTATCTTAATTTTCTTTTTTCCATCATCACTGAAACATTTTAATGTTGTAAAATACACTATTGTTTTATAAAGCATGATGAAAATGAGAGGAAAACCACAGAGGAAAAGTTAGGCAATTAATTAAAATGGGATATCTAGATATTTTGCATTAGTGACTACAGCAGCAAGGCAAAGGACCTTTAAAATCTCTTATAAATTGACTATGTGCTAAAGCTTTTCCTATCAGCAGCATATCATTGACCACAGTGCAGAAAAACTTTCCTTGCACGGGCTGGAGTTTGAACATGAATGTTCTGGGATGGGGTACCCAGATTCAGGGGTCTGAGAGGCTGGTTTTACCCCAGCAGAAAGCAGCAGTTAAATATGGAGCTTTTCAGACACAGAGAGTAGCTGACATGTCGTTTGAAATCTGGCACAGCCACAGAATTGAAACATGCTAAAATACTCTGAAAAAATAATTTTGGTTATTTAAAAAAACCCCCACATAATTCTTCCATTCCCCAAGTGGAGGAAAAACTCCAAACACATAAACACGTCTGAGAAAAGTTTTTTACTAGAACTTTTCTCATTATTTAACACAAATTTTAGGTTTATTCCTTCCTCATTCCTGATAAAGATAACTGGAAAACAAGACTTCTATTTGCATAATAGTTTCAAGGTTTTAGAGTTTTTAATTTCACATTTGGATAAAAATGAATCTCAACAAATTTTACATAATAAAACATAAATGAAGTTTTGATAGTGGATAGTTTAACCACACAATGTTCTGTAACTGTTCCTCTATGTAAACAAATACCCTTTTAAATATACTATAATAACTCTCATCCAAGATGTGGAAACATAATTCTTGTTCACAATTTAAACATGGGTTTCTTGTATCCTGAGATTTTGCTTATTCACTTAAATATTTTCCTTTTCCTTCTGAATCTAAAACATATTCTCTCGTACATTAAATTTGTAAAGATACCAGTGGTTTGGAAAAAAAAATTACTAATGAAAATGATAAGTTTGCAAATGGAGATCAGTTGCTAGATTTTCTTCCCAAGAATGTCTTTATTTTCGAAACTGAAGCCAAGATACCTAGTAAAGTAGGAACCTGAGAATGCAAAGTTAAAAAGAGAACAGTATGAGAATGCTTTTTTGGGAGTGATTGCTTGCCAAAGTCTGATGATAATCAGATGACTGTGTCAAAAAAAACCAAAAAACTGTATTAGATGTGATCACTTAAAATTAAAACTGACTTCTTATAACCTGAAGTTCTTCAGGATTAGATATCTGAGGAACTATCCATTTGCTATCCATTTCCTATACAAAGTTCTGCTTCTGAATCTAATCCCTCTTAGCCACAATATACTTTTCAATACATTAATTAAAGTAAAAAATTTAGTGTTCAATCTGTCTGACAAAAACACAACCCTGAGATAGTCATACTGTTTCTTGAATTTGGAAAGCTATCTTGGACTATCATAATAGAAATTTTGTGTATAATTGTTCTTGATTATCTGATCAATATTTAGAAAATTAATATTTTTTTTCAACAATTAATTTTTGCAATAAATGGACAGAGAATTCCCCTAGATGAAACAGCAAATAATCTCACTTCTATTGTATTGGGTAAATATTGTAAAAGTATATATGGGATATTATTTTCTTTGGCAAAGTGAATTGAGCTCATGTCTTTACATAGTCTGAAATAAAAGAGATTAAATAAAGAAAACATTTGACTATCATCTACTCTTCTACTCTTTGGAGTAAAAAAAAAAAAAGTGAAAAGAATTAACAACAACAGCATTTTAGGGGAATTTTGAGCATCTTAATTCATTACAGATATATCTCAGAAAGCTTTGCAAATCAGATTCATAGGCAGAGAAAATCAGAGTTTCAAGACACCAATGGAAAAAGAAATAGAATAATAAAGATTCTCATTGTTACAACTTAATTTTTGAATGTCTTTTAGTACCTCTTGCTTCTGCATGCATTCCAAAGTCTTATTCTGAATTTAGCTTACAGAAATTTTTGTGTCTATGGTGACATAGTGTGTCAGTGTCACAGCTGGATCCACTTTTTTCTAGTCCTGTATGAGCCCATCTATGACATAGATGAGGAGAAATGTGAATAGGGATTTTTTTTCCCCTTTCCTTTCCTTAAATATCATGGTTCTTGGTATTGTTGCAAGGGCAATATTTGAAAGTCGCCGTAAGTTAATGTTATTTCAGTTTTATTTTTGGATCAAAAGTTGCAGAATTTGTCCATTTTAGACAAATAATTAATACATCCTATAAACTCTTGATGAATAAGAACTGAAAATGTGTTTATATCTTCAAAAGAACAGTGGAAAGGCACTTGAAAGAGCTTTGGACACATAGTCTTCATTCTATTTTTTTTTTTTTTTTTAAATTTTGGAATACCTTAAGATATTCCTTTCTTAGGTATATGTAGACTTTTGGAATTAGTAGAATTTGCATGAATTCATAAAAAAAATTAAATATTTAATTCACATTGTACAAACACACAAGGAGAAATCAAATTATTCATACTTCTTTCTAGAAGTAATTAGGTACATTAGCTGCTCAATGCCAACATGCTTAACTGTATGAACTGGAAGTAAATAGTCAAACATTAATCAGTTTTCAGTGTGTCTAGCACTAAATTCCTCTTTTTTTTATACAGCACAAGACGTTAAAGAGAAGCCACGCTCTGACTAAGGAACCTGCCTATTAAAACACTATGCAAACATCTTTTATTTAGCCTCTTTTTTTCCTTCATTCTCAGTAACAGGGTGATCTCTCTTCCTCTATGAGGCTGGCATGTCTTCAAACAAAGCAAAGTTTACTTTTCCCAGTATTTTAACTCTTATCCATTTTTAGAAATAATAACTTTTCATAGAAGGGAGAGAAGACAAATATTTTCTGTAGGTGAGGAAATTATCTATATTACCATCAGATTAAAAATCAAGAAAGTAAAAGCAGACAAACATGAATAGCACACAACAGTTTTTTTAAGAAAATTTATATATTATTCAAGTGAAAAATAGCATGGATCCATATTATCACCTGCTCAAGACTTCTGACCTTGGAAATATGAGTGGGTTTTGATTCTGCTTGATGGTATTTCCAATATTTATTTGAAAAGTGTAATGGACCCTCTGTTGTTCCCATGCCACAGATCTTGTTTTGTCTTCTCCACAACATGGAGAAGCTACAAAGCCAAAGATACCATTTGTTCTAAAGATACTCATTTGTTCCATGAAACCTTTTATTATGTTCAGCAAAATGATATGTGCTACTTTCATCTTAAGTTTACCTACTAGCAACAAGGTGCTGGATTCTAGTGTAATCTCCAGCAGCTCTGATGTAAATAGCTATAAGTCATCATAGTTACAAATAATTCAGATTTCTGCTGGGGTAGAATTAATTGTCTTCACAGTAGCTGTTATGGGGCTGTGCTTTGGATTTTTGATGAAAACAGTGTTGATAACACAGGGATGCTTTTGCTGCTGCTGAGCACTGCTTGAGTGCACAGAGTCCAGGCCTTTTCTGCTTCTCCGAGTGCAGAGTCTGTGTTTGCACAAAGTGCTGGGAGGCCACAGCAGGTGACCCCAACTCAAAGGGATATCCCAGATCACAGGGCATCATGCTCAGTGTATAAAGCTGGGGGAGAAGAAAGAAGTGGTAGATGTTCAGAGAGATGGCATTTGTCTTCCCAAGTCACTCTTACACATGATGGATCTCTGCTTTTCTGCAGGTGACTGAACACCTGCCTGCCCATGGGAGGCAGTGAATGAATTCCTTGCTTTGCTTTGCTTGCATGGGCAGCTTTTGCTCTACCTATTAAACTGTCTTTATCTCAACCCACGAGTTTTCTCACTTTTCCTAGTCTCTGCTCCATCCTGCAGTGGAGTGAGTGAGGAGTGAGGAGTGAGGAGTGAGCACTGATGTGGGGCTTCCTTGCTGGCTGGAGTTAAGCCATGAAAATAGCTCTTACAAATTACTTTTGTATCAGTACACTAAAGACACCAGTGTTGTTCTACACTTCCTAAAACTCCTATTATTCATTATTATGGGTGGACATGTAATATCACTGAACACAAACACTGGCTGTTCCCAATTGCCAGACCCATCCCTCACTGGCTCCAGAAAATGAGGACTATCCATGTAGCATATAGCCATTATTTCTCTCCTTCAGTTACCTGTCCAAAGTACAAATTGAATAAAGATTGGAATACAGCTGAGTTACATTTTAGCAGTTCGGGAACTGTATTTAGTGTTCTGGACATGCACTTTGACCATTACAATCCTAAATTAAGCACTAAATGTCATTACCAGCTCTTGCCAATCTTTGTAATGCAAAAGCAACTGGAGAAATGGTCTTTAAGTCATGAAGATAAATTCAACATCTTTTGTTTCCTTCAAATTAAACTCTAATAATTACTCCAAGTAATTCAGGGGAAGTCTGTCATATTGATCTCACAGCTTTGTAAAAGTTCTTTACACTGAGTGTAGTTTTTTACTTATGAATGACTTAGGGATTAAAACTAGTTATAAATAATAAAAAATATTACAACAACCAAAAAAATTCTGAATACTAACATCAAAGAAAGATTAAATATGCAAAATCAGCATCTCTTACATTTAAATACTGCTCCTTAACTAAAGTAAGTATTATATTAGTGAAATATTGCAGCCCCAAAGGATTATTCTGGCAAATTCTTCCCAGAACAATCCTCAAAACTCAACAGCCTAGTTTAGTTTTAGGCAGCTAATTAAAGCAATTAATTTAGCAGGATACATTCCTTCCACATTTACTGGAGAAAGCAAGGAGATCACTGGGGGCTGAATAACCTCTGCAAGGGATATAGTTTCTTTCTCCGCTAACCATAGCATAGGAAAAGAATGTTCATTTCTTAAGCAATTATTTTCTTTAACAATTATTTATTATTGGCATTAGGCCAATTATTTGGTTTAATGTTACCCATGGTGTCTGTGCACAGAAAATAAACACAAAGAATAAAATGATGGGTGTGGTACAAATAGCCTTTCTCATCAGAAAGTCCTTAGACCATATTATGTCTTGGGGTTTTCAGAAATTTTTTAATAATTTTTATTAAAATTACATATTTTCCTATCTGTGGGAAGTCTTACTGATTACATATTTAAACTGAACAGACAGTTAAAACCTAAAGAAAAAAAAAATTAGATATATGTTACAGTTACTTTAGTGACATCAAGAAGAAAGGAATTACTAAAAACTTTACAGGTTCCAGTCAACACAGCTTAAATATTTTATTAACACTTCTAGAAATTTTTATAACTACAGAGCTTCCTATTGACTGAACAGAGTTGTTATGCAAATATTTTTTGTAAAAAAAGTACCTGGTGACTTTGTTGCTGTATATAAAAATACTTCCCAACATTTCCCTAGAATTGCTTTTATTAATGATAAACCCAGCACTTTCCCTTGCAAAAATAGAGAATTGAGCACTATTAGCTAAGACACAGTGTTCTATTAAACAATAATAATTTGATATGGATTGAGTTACATAGAATATAATCTGTATTATATTACTCAAACTCTGCTATTTAATTAGATGCAGATATTTTGATCAGAAAAGTACAGAAAAATCTTATCTAGATTTCATGGCTGAGATAGAAATTTCTTATCTCTTAGAGAATGAAGACATCAGAGTATTGGGGCTTTTTCACTGTGTAATATATTCTTAAGGTCCTTACTTAGGAGACCAAAACCCAACGCATTAAATTCAATGCTGACACAGCAGATTTGAATTTAAGATTTTACAACATGGCATTTGAATGACAGCTTAAAAATGCTCCTGAACAACAGATTTTTGAATACTTTTTTGAACACCCGGTTCCTTCCTGGCACTGAAACTATTCTGTCAGGTAAACAGGATCATCAAATTCCAAGCAAAGCCAGCAAAATGGACCCTGGTTCTGTAGCCCAATTTTTATACGTTTATTGGCAAGCAGGATCCTGAGGTTTCTCCTGTATTTGGCTCAGCCTATTTTCCTGAGCAGCATGGTCCAATAGAAGTGGGCCTTTAGAGCAAAACAGTCAAACAAACAGTAAATATTTCATGTGGATTTTACATCAGGCAGGACATAGTCTAATGGTATAGACCATATATTAACCAGCTACTCTCCAGTAGCCCATTGTTCAGTCCAGTTTAAATCCAAAATTTATCTAATTCTTGGACTTTAAAACACTACACAATAAACCCCAATGTGTAGCAAGATGGAAAATTAAAAACTATTCCTGATCTGACTTGAAACAGCAACACAGAAAATCATTTTATATTTTCATAACATTCAATAACAAAGAAACAATCCAAGGAAAAAAATACCATGATGCTTTTCTAAGATTTAATAAAGAAAACTTCTTAAGACTGTAAAACTATTTCACAGAGATATTCATCTGCAGCCCTAAGAGAGACGCATGGATACACGTGGACCTACTATGCCCTACTACTTAACAGGTTACTAAATTCAAAAGTACTGCACACACCATGCTATACAGGTTTTGTGGGACTCAGGTGCCCAGCTAGCCTGAAATTTCAGGTCTTGAACCAGATATCCAAATCTGGGGTTCTGAACAGCTGGACATCTTAACGCCTTAGTTAAATGTCTGCTTTAACATGACAACATATGTGTATGAGTGACACACAAGGTCAGACCTCTGTGGACTATTCTCCCATTAAATTTCAGCCAGAGAGCTTTAGAGAACCAGATTTCTTATGACTAATAGGCAAAATCAGTTAAAAATTATAGGCTTTGCTATGACTAGCGACTGGCAAAATTATACAGATGCCTTCTTGAAAAGCGGTATCCTACTACACATATTGCTGCAAAAGCTATACCAGATAAAAACATACTTTTGTAATATAGCCTACAGGTCACAGCAGTATTGAAAATGAACAGAGACTATTAGTTGAGGTTTCTGTTTTGTAAATTATTAATATTTTAATTTTAGGAGGTTTTTTTTTTTTTATGTTATTGAAATCTTCCTGCCCTGGAGCAAGTTTCATAATACCATAAGATAATATATTTGCCTACCACTGGGTAGGCTGGGCTTAAATCTGTCTCAGGTCACAAGTGAAATTATTTAAATGGCCTCAAATTAGCCCTCAGAAGTCATTTGTTCATTTCACAAAAGTAGCATTGTACATAATTTGGCAGCAGAGTGCAATTGTAGAGTACTATTCTGTAAGGAACCAAAGAATGGAATAGAGAGAATATTGGAGACCAGGTTTGCTTTTCGCAATGGTATTTGGATCAACCCCATATAAATTATATCTTAGCTTCATGAGAACCACTATTCAGCAAATTGGTTAACATGATGTAACTGTCTAAACATTGTTTTACAGTTTCATGCTATTTTGGACACTAACAGTCCAAGACGTCCTTTGATTCATCTTATTTTCAATAGAGAAAAATTGCTATAAGTACTGATTGTATAGGAAGACAATGATTTTTTTTGTTGTTGTTGTTTCTTTATTTGTTTTGAAGTATGATGATGATAATTAGAACATGGAACAATGAGGCAAGCTCTAATTAGAGGTTCAAATGAAAACAACATCATCAACATCATTCAACTATACACAGTTAAATTCAATTAAATAATTTGCTGACTTCTGTGTGACCAGTTTAATCTAGTATAATAAAGAAAATGGGAAAATAAAAAAAAAAAAAAGTAGGAGGAAAGTTGTCAAATACATTGGTTGGTGTAAATTATTCCATTAGTTGTGCTAATAAAGCAAAGAATGTGGTAAATGTCCAGTGTTGCATTTCTTGTATTTGAAAGGTTATGAGTCACTGAAATTCCACTAACTTAAATGTAGTCAAGAGGGGGGTTGGGGGGAAAGTAGCATTTCGGCTTACATAAGCAAATGGACACTCTGAATTGAACCGAGCATTTTTAGGATAATAGTCTAGTTGTTCAGCAGTTGCACAAAAGATGCTTCAATAAAATTGGTCCATTAGTAGTGTAAGGAATACAAGATACCAAAAGAATATAAAGCCACACTTGGGCTGGAAACCTCTTTGAAAAGGGAATCCTATTTTCTTTAACACCTATCACTACTTATGCATGCTTCTCTGTAAAAAGTATTGATCAAGATGAGTCTTTTCAGATTCACACATTAGTGAAATTGTAAGGTTTGCCTGACAATTGCACACAGCGACAGGGAACATCATTGCCTCAGCACTATGTTTTCTGTGTTAGCCTGACTCTGCAGTCACCCTCAACTTCAAGATTTTCCTCCCTACACTCTGCTCCAGTACCCACAGTGCATTGACCTCGGCTGGACACTGGTTACCCATGAAGCCATTCTGTCACTCCCCTCCTCAGCAGGAGCAGAAAGTAACATGGGAAAAAAATCATGGGTCAAGAGAAAAACATAAAGTTCCATAAAGAAAAAGAAAAACAAAGCAAAACATTTTATTCTCTATTTTTCATCTGCAAGTGATGCCCAGCCACTTCCCAAGAAGCAGGGTTCAGCACATATAGCTGCTACTCCAGAAACAAATATCACAAGTAATGAAAGCCTCTTCCTCTTCCTTTATCCTAGCTTTTATATCTGAGCAGATGTTATATTGTATGGAATACCCCTTTGATCTGCTTGGGTCACTTGTACTGGCTATGTCACCTCCCAAGATCTTGCCCACCCCCAGCCTGATGCGGAGGGTGGAATGTTGAAGAGGGTGGAATACTGGTGTGCTATAAATACCTTTCCAAATACCAAAGCAAAGAACAGCACTGTGAGACCCATAGAGAAGAGTCCTGGTACATATGCATATATATATATATATATATATATATGAACTCACATTATATAAATATGTAAAATTAAAGCTAGCCACTTGAATAAGGAAATATGCCTTCAAAGAGAATTTAACAAATTTAATATTTGAATAGCAATGCTTTGAAAGCACAGTCTTGACCTTTGTGTTACTAACGACTGTTTTGTTCTTTTTTTAATATTTTGGTTTGTTAAACTTTCAAGTGAAAAAAAACCAAAACAACCACAACATAGTGGAATATGAAGAAGTAACCATAAGCATTGAATAATTAAGAAATCAATAAACAATTTCACATTTCTTTGGTGTTCAAATGACCTTCCTGAATTAGAAGCTAAGACAGCGTGTGAAATGTGAAATCATTAGGTAGGTAATGTACCAAGTAAATTTGAGTAGGCTGGTAAATTTTGATTTAACTATCTTAACTGCTTTGATAGGTTAACTCTAAAGATCATTGAATCAGTCAGACAGTAGTTCAGCAAAAGCCAAATAAAAGGCAGCACTTAGTAAGGAATACACATGCAGAGAAAATATCAGTGAGTTGTGGGAGGTAGGTGGTAAGAGGATGCCCTGTAATGATTATTCTTTCCAAAATCTGTGATATAACCTCCTACTGCTGAAGACTGAGGTCAGACAAAGCCTAAGGAAAGGCAACAACATTTTTTTTTTTAGATTAATAGAAATATCATCTAGTTCAGAGTTCATGTGAACAGCCAGGAAAATCTTACGTGTCTGGGTCTGAGAAAGGCAGGAAGGAATACACCTTTGTCCCGCAGCAAGAATAGAACAGCCTCACTGGGGTCTGAGAAAGGATAGAACACAGAGTTATCACTAGGGAGGATTGAAGGGGAGGTTACAGGTTCTTTTTGTGTGGGAAACCACCAGTCCTTTTATCAGAGGTGCTTTATATGCATCAGTATGCTGCAGATGGATAACTGCACAACAATTGGAAACTGACTTTAGTGACTGAGGTCAAAAATGTCTGCCTCTACTGAAAGGATCTTCTCCTCTCACACCATCTACCTGAAGTAGTCTTGTTAGGGTCATTCTGCAGAGTATCTTTCCTGACTTCTGACTTAAATATTCCAGCCCAAATCCAGCTTGCCTGTTCTTCCGTAGCTGAGCATAAAAATATTAAAGATTCAGTTCAAGGACTCAGAGCTCCATAAATTGCTGAGTACCCTTGGCTTGTGGGCACTCTTTGTTCCTCACAGAACAAATACTCTCCCCCAGGAATATAAATGAAATCACCCCAAATGTCTCACAACATATGCAAATCTGTCATTCACTTTATGTATCAGCTCTGCAGATAACTCAGTGCTCCTCATACACAAAAATAATCTTTCTGAGGTGGTGGCAATAGATTTTTTCTGAGATAAAGGGTAGCACTGAGAACTTGTGTTCACCTTTCATCTGCCCTCTTTGTGATAGTTGTGTTGATGAAGTCTACAAAGCAGCCTGAATTGAAAGTCAGCTTGATAATTTGTATCTTGCTCTCTTACCTATCATTATAGTTCATCATTATCTTCTAAAAGATTTTCCATTGCTTCTGAAACAAGTTAAGTCAGCATTCTCTCTCCCTCTCTCTCTCTCCCCCTCTCCTTGAGAAGCAGTACAGCTGTCAGTATGACAATCTAACCACAATATGTTGCACCCACTTAGGTGTCTGGAGGAAGGACTAAATGAATTTAGCTACAGTTGACCAAATTGAAGTTTTTCATTATGTTAGAGCAAGCCATTAAGAGCCAGAGCAATAAATGAGTAAAATAGAAAATATCACCTGAAAACAATGTTATATAAAATTAATCATGAAGATTATAAAAATTTCTAAGGACATTACCTTCATTATCAGCTCTAGGAGTGCTGAATATTAATATTTTATATATTTTTATATTTTTTACTTTCTTAAGTCAATAAAACATTTTTAGCACATAGGATGTTACAGAAAGCAGAGTAAACAGAGGCAAAATGGATTACCTACAATGTAACTGTTTGGCCTAGGAAGTCCGAGTACAAACCATGTCTGCAAGCTACTCATTACTGAGAACTCCTTCACTGACTATGTAATCAATTTCAATATAGATTGATTTTATAAGTAATATACCCTCCAACCAACTTGCCATTTACACCTTCTATTTAGCATGTCTTAAAATTAAAACAAATATTAATATAAGTCATAAATCAAGAACTAAGAGTGTTCTCTGCTCATTGCAGAGAAGTAGCTGGAAGCCCTAAAAACCTAACAAATTTACTGGAGCTTCAAAGCTTGAAGTTTGCTTAAGAGGTATTGTGAACTTATTTAAACTTAAGTACAATTCTGGGTTTGTCAATCTTTTGTGGAAAGGAATCCTTTTATTTTTATATTTTTCCTTCAAAAGATGAGAAATTCAGGAATGTATAAAAATAAACTTGTGTGTAAATGACAAAGCCTGAGTTGTGCATCAGATGCAATAACTAGAGAGACATGCTTGTGAAAATCGGCCAGCAGTTTTTTCCAGATATTCACAGGATGGAAGTTGTAACAGTAGTGCAAGTGTATGAGCTGTGTACTCAAGCAGTAAGTTCATAAACAATCTGCTTTCTTGGCAGTATAAGAACATAAAAATTAAAGAAAAAAATAATAAAAAAATAATAATAAAAAAATAATATAGCAAAGCCAGACTGCAGTGGAAGACAAGTTTCTAACTTGCTAGTATTTGGACAGAACAGTGTAAACATTAACACTCCATCCTCTGCTCACTGTCAGAAGTTTTCCTACATGTCTCTGCCTTATATTTCCACCTTTTGACCACATAATGAGGTTGACTGGAACAAATTACATTTGACAGATTTTTCTCTGACTTTGGAAAATACAGAAAAGGTTACATTATCCACTGTGACCCTAGAAATCTTTGATTCTGGCTTTTGACCTAAACTTTCTGATCTCAGAGTGTTCTATTAGGAGCACTGATGAATAAGAAAGTAATGGTAGAGGTTAGTACTGCTACCAAGCAGGATATTGGGTGGTGTTAATTAGATCTGTGATGACATTTTCTACACTAGAAGCTCCAGCTCCTATGAGGAAAATGCCTATGGGTTTTGTTAGAGCATTCACAGTTGTTGTCCAGCTCTCTCCTCTTGCTTTCCAAGACATTCAGCACATCTTCTGCCATAGCTTAGCTGTATTCATGTGAATAAATCACTCAGTATCACTTTCCCAACAAGACCCTGGAAGCTCCAAATCAAGAATATCTTTGAATTTTCAGCATGAAACTCAACCAATCTGCATCTTATTCACATATCTTTGCTCACTTCTATTCTAATTTCTTACAGTCAATCTGGATAGGCAGACAGCTGACATAGAGGATTTTATAACCCTCTGAAGAAAGAAAGTGTTTATGGAAGAAATCCTAATGGCTATGAAAAGGGTTGTGACTTTTTCAGACATGCTTACCCAGAGCACACAGCATTTTTGTTATCAGATCTTTGGACTACCACTTCCATCATCCACTTTTATTTGAATAACCTGATTGTCATAACAATATTGAGGACAGTGATTTCCAGTCTTGTAGTGTTGTTCACTGACATTACACGTGACTTAAGAATTTGGTATGCTTAAACTGAACTCCAGTATAGCAAGATGATGGACATCTCTTCTTAAGTGACTTAAATTTTCTGAGGCAATATTTTACTTTCAGTGAAATCATTGTTTAAGTTAGGAATTTTGGCATGATTCACATTGTCTTCTAAAAAGTCAGGATTTAAATAAGTCAAATAAAAACATGATATGTTAATAGCAATTAAATGAATTTGTCATCTCTTTTCATGAATATAAAGAAAAACTGTAAATTACCTTCTGGTCTTTTCAACAAATTCATAATTAACCATACTATTCACTTCTAGAAAGCAGGAAGAAAGTCTAACAAAATATTATGGTTCTCACAGACAGCAGCTTCATAGAAACCCAGTGGAGAGAAGGGAGAGTTGAAGGACGTTATTGATAGTTGCCAGGACTACTAATTCTTCCATAAGACTGGAGAACAAAGAAGAGGTGAGAAGTATTTTCTCTATCAGATACTTATTTAACAATTCTAGCAAAGAGCAATTCTCATTCCCGTCATCTGCTTCTGCTGTGAGAGTGGCTCTGAGAATGCAGCCATGGGGAGGCCTGTTTTGATCAAGTCTGCTGCTTTTCCTTTCAAAGCAAATGAGATAATGCAGCTGTGGAACAGCACCTTTTAATCAGAGCAGTGGGATTCCATTGAAATGTAGTACAATGCAGCTGCAAGTTAGTATTTCCCTAAAGCAGGTGTACACTTCTCCCTTTGAAACTGTGAACACAGTCTACATCCCTGTATCCCAAGCTAGGCCTCAGTAGAAACATTCTCAGCATTACCTTTTACTATTTGTCCTTTTATCTCATTTTCCTTCTGTGCAAAAGACATTTAGATATGTGCCAAAAATACCTTTCACTAATATGAGTAAAACATATTTTGGTTTGTTGTTTTTTCTGGGTTTTTTGTTTGTTTGTTTGTTCTTATAAAAGAGGAAGGCAGGTTGAAAGTTAATTTAATTCCTTGCCTCATTTGCCCTTATAGTTGGTTTCACCTTTATAACTTAGAATAATACGTGGTAGAAGATTGTGTTATCAAGTAGGAGTGGATGTTTTGGGAAAAAATAAACCAATAATAATAATTATAAATTATAATCAATTATTATAATATTTTATATTATTAGTATAATACATTATTATAAATTATAATAAACAGAAAATAAAACAATTGACTGCTGTTAACCCCTACATAGGCCTGTGTTCTCTGTTGCTTGTTAATACATGCTGTAGTGTTAGCTATGTTTTTGTGTACACAGCATAACATTAATTAGCTGTAACTGATGCAGTTGTGGACAGTTTAATGATGCACAGTGATTCACAGCTTCTGGAAGTTTGCCTAGGAATGAGAAAGTAGTAGCTACTGAGAGAAAATGGAAAAATCCAGAAATGTCTTCCAGCTTGAATTCAACCTTTAGTGCAAAAAGGAGTGATAGTCATACTATTCTTAGTTCCTTTTGGAGCTGAGTTTTAATATTCCCTTTAAGGGAACTGAAACAGGATGGACCCTTCAGATGTTATGGGCTTAAACTCAGGTGGACTGCCTCTTCTGCTGAGCTGTCTTGTATAAGGAAGTTTCACGTGAGGCACCTTTCTCTGTGTGAAGAGGGTGACTTCCTGCACAGCTGGTGATTCCTGCAGTCCCCCAGGTATGAAGAACAGGACTAGAACCAGCAACACACGCTGCAGCTTGGGACTGCAGAATCAAAGGAAGAGAAACTAGAGTACTGGTACATTTCCACTGTTGTATGAAGGGCAGATCAATAATTTCTCATCTCTGTAGAATGACAAACACCTTGCAGCAGCCTTGCCTGAGCTTCACACCCCCAGCAGCAGAAAATGGTTCTTTACCTAAGAAATTTAACAGCATAAGATTTTTATCTCAAGAGCTATAAACTCCAGTTGTGCTTTCACTTAAATTTATGGCTGAAAGTTTAGAGACTAATAGAATGGAAAACACGAGTGTCTCAAACTTAAATTAGAGAGCTGGCCTTCACAGCTGGGAGTTCAGGAAAAGATTTCTATTGAAACAAGTAAAGCAATGACATATAACATATTCTTGTAGTAGGTACAATCTCATTAAATAGAAACTATAAATGAGCAATCTATTGCAAAAAAAAATGAAGGAATAAGACAGGGACGTGCAATCAATGCAATATATTTTTTCAATCCCTCACTGAGATTATTGAAAAATAGGAAAGTAGAACACAATCACAGAAAGTATAGCATAGTTGAATAGTTGTTCACTTCTTTCTTTATATCTCCCAGATGAAGTAAACCAGAGGTGGACATTGCTGAGATCTTCTTAAGAAATTGGTGGAGTATAAAATCTTCGAAGTCAAGAAATCTGATACATTCACTACAGTATATAAAACCGTATTTTCAGTTAAATGGAAGGATTTTTTGAACATATTTTATTAAAAAACACGTGGAGTGATGGGAGTGGGAAGGTATTGAAAATTAAACAAATGGTCTGTTGTGAAAAAGCAGAGTTTTGGACTTTCATCTGGGAGTGTAAGAGCTTAGAAACTTATATTAGACAGTGGACATTCCAGCTCACACATGGGAGCCTAGCCTCATCCAGATATTCCATAAAGGAGGACACTTAACTTGAGATATCAGCTCAATATATCCACAAGAGACCCACAGGTAATAGCTCTCAGTTTTTAAGATCTGTTTGTTGTGAAGCAGGGTTTAGAAAAGAATACTTCTTTCTTACAAAGCTTCTATTAGAATTTTGAACGTTAAATTAACATTATTCCTTGGGGATTTTTAAGATCCTACAGACTCTGTATTATACAATTTTTATTAGACTCACAGTTTTCTTTGACTTCACTACACCTCTGAGGCTCAAATGCTGTGATTGTTACTTGAAGCTTCTCTCACGGTGAAAGTGATTTTATGGCACAAGTGTAGGAAATAAGAAGAAACACAAAATGAAAAACACTTAGCAGAAAACATCTAAACAGTAACAGATGGGAATAGGTAAAATTATATGTGAAAAATATGAGCTCCAAAACAGCCTTATTCCTGGAAACTATACTTATGTTTGATTAAAGAAAGGAACTGCATATAATGAAACAAAAAGACAGAGATATTTCTGATTGAACTCCGTACCAAAGTTTCAACTAGTGATTTTAATCTTGTAAACAGGCAAAACTGGAGGGCAATAGATCTAGCATATTTAAGATGTATATTTCAAGATTAAATGAATTGTCATCTTTGTGTGAAGATTTTTTTAAATTAATTAAAAAGAAAATCTAGGAGACTAGTTCAGATTTGGATGAAAAATTTTAAAGTGACAACAATAAGACAGATGAATTGTGCCAAGCCATTCAAATATATGTTAATGATAACATGAAGTGGAATATTTAGTAAAAACATTTTCAGAATATGCTTCAGAGAATCACAGAGTATCCTGGGCAGATATCTAGACTAAAACACACCAAGTCTCAAAATCTGATTCAAAATCAAGTGCAATTAGTGAAAAGATCTGAAATAGTACCAGCTTCAGATAAATGACAAGTAAAACTCTTATCTACTTCAAGAGACATTTAAAAACATCCTTTCAACTCCCAGTAGAAATTAGTGCTGAGTCCTACAGACTTGATCTTTTTCTAAGGACTTGCATTTCTATGTTTTTCTTCCCTTCTCCTCTCCATTCACAGATGGACTATCCTATACTCACTCTCATTGCTCAGAATTTCCAGTGAAATTATATATTTCATTGGTTCCCACTCGACCACATCATATCCTTTTATCTTGCCTTTTCCTCTCTTTTTAAATTAAATTTAAAAATACAAATTTGCTTCTGTTCCTAAATTATTGATTTTGTTTGTTTGTTTGTTTGTTTGTTTTTTTACTAATTTCCAAATCAATTTATGGAAAGTCAAATTATTCTGTTTGGATTTACTCCAACAGTTTCATCATCTCTTAATCACATCACTTCACTAAGGCCTTTATCTCACTCATTTATCTATGCAGTAAAGAGCCTTCCCATAGCCGCACACACCATGCAGGTACAGAGAGCTTTTAAATTCTGTCACTTACGCAGTCAGTGGGTTTTCCACTTTAGATATGAAAACAACAGAAATTTCAAACACATATTTGAAAGCAAGCTAATTTCAGGACTTACTTTAGTACTCCAAAGCTAAGTCCATTGCATCCAAAGAATATTTCCAGTTAAAGTTGAGGACAGACTAACCCCATACACAAACACAGACACGCACATTTTTGTCCTTCCAGGAAACAAACCCACAGTGTAATGGGACCAAGAAGGTAAAGCAATCATGGAATGTAATTTATTTCTAGAAGAGAGTCCAAAAGATGGGCAAATAGAAGCCTATTAGTTGCGCTGAAACAAATAATCTACTTACTCCAGTACAGAAGGGGAGCTTTTCAAACAGCTACTATTGGTCTATATATAGGGAGTATAAATAATATAAATATAAGAATTCCAGGATATACAAAGCTGTCCACTTCCAATAAAATTCTACTTTCCATTTTGTCCCCCCTTTATCTACCCCTCTCCCACCACTGTTTCTGCACATTTCTTTTCTTAAAACCAAATGGTGCTAACAGCTAACAAACAGGCATTTCTTCTTATTTTTTTTCAAAAGACTGAATTATTTTTATTATAAAAGTGTAAAACAATTAAAAATGCTTCCTACCTGCATGCTTTAGCATATATGGTCTTTTTTTTTCCTGTTGGATTGATCCCAGAATTCTAATACATGGAGACAGATCTCACAGTATGCCACCGTTCACATAGTGATGATGTAAAAGACAGAAGTGTATTTTCAATTATTAGTTAATAAATTGAGTTTTAAAATGTGTATAAGAAATGTAGGTTTTGAAAAGCAAATGTAGTACTTAATAAAGTGACAATTTACTGCCCTGTGATGTCCTCTCTTAATTCGCATAAAACCACAGCACTTAAAAATCAGACAAAATTAAGCTTACCATAAAGATAATAGTTTAACACTTGAGTGTAGCTATGCTAGATTACTTGGCTACGATTTCCAGAAGATATGGCAAACACAAGTAGTTCTAATGTTTCTTTTCATGAGTCAACAGCCATATATCACAAGGCTTGTTTCACACAGACCAAAGCAATTCAGTTCTCTCTGAGGTCTGGTTTAAACCAGTCATCTAGAAAAGAAGGATCCTATAAGTCCACCCTGATACTGCTGAATGCACAGAAGAAATTTTTCATGGAATTGTTAGATCTAGCCAAGAACAGCCATTCATAGAGGTAGAACAAAATAGTCATCCAGCCTGGGGATTAAACCTCAAAACTGACAGCAGATTTTAATTAATTAGTCATACTCTGTTTTGAAGATCTTGAGCGCATGTCATCCTTTCTGGCTTGACTGAGTAGTGATTACAAGGTCCTTATGTTGTAACTAAATGTCATATTTACAGTGGGTTTTGTGCAACCAAAAAAATGCTGCTATTATTCAGATAAAGAACTTTAACTAATCTACTGATATTGACTCTGCAATTACTTTAATATCTCATACCTATCAAGACGGAGAAACATATAGAAGCCTTCCTCTTAAAGGGTGAACAGGTGAGCATAAATAATTTTCATTTAACTTTGTGTGAATCTCCCAAGAGATCAGACTTCCCAATGCTGCAGTTTTCAGCTCCAAACTCAGCACTGATATCTTAAACATGGACATATTTGTATAAAATGGTTCGCAGTGGGTTGCATGTTTTATCTTAGACATAGAATTAATAGATGTTTGGATCTTGAGTTCCAGAGCAAGATGATTTATTAATTTATTTATTTAGTAGCTCAATAAAACATTCAAAGGGCAAGTCTATGCTTATCACAAGTGGGCAGCTTGTAGAGATTGACATGATCCTAAAGCTTTCAATACTCAAATTTATTTTGTGCTAGCCACAGGTGTATAAGAACTGCAATTTGTGTAAGCCCCAAGAGAACTAATTATGTGTTAAGAAGAATGCACATTTTACTATGGAGCATACAATACAAGAAAATTACCATGCATCAGGTTTTTTGAGAGACAGAACTTTAGGCAGGTAACAGGTATAGTTCTGCACAGATTTATTCTGAAATGAACTCCCTTGAATGCTCCTCAAAAGTAATATTTTTTTTTCATTTGAATATATCTTCTTTACAGTATAGAGTCTTGCCTCTGAAAATGCTCTGAATTCTAATACTATATGAAGGTCTCCTACAAAGTCTCAAGCTTCAAAAAACAAATAAATTTTGTTTATTTTACTGTCAGTATTAGGCAAATATTAATTTTACAAGAAATCAACAGCTCTTTATTGCAGAGCCAGTGTTCAATGACATAAAGAGAAACGGACTATTTGAAATATCTTCATGTACTCTTCATGTACAGAATTACTACATAATGTCATATTACGGTAACAAATGAGATGAAAATTTGTCCATACTTGTGGTGGGTTGACCTTGGCTGGATGCCAGGTGCTCTTCAAGCTCCTCTATCACTCCACTCCTCAGCAGGACAGGCGAAGGAGAGAATAAGATAGAAAAATAGCCTTATGGATCAAGATAAAGGCAGTTTAATAAAGAAAAGGCTGACAAAAATAAAATATTTATTTTTTACTTCCCAGAAGGCGATGTCCAGTCATTTCCCAGGAAAAAGGGTTTCAGTAGACGTGGAAGTTGCTCTGGAAGACAGACAAAATATCAAAAGCTTCCCCCTCCTACCCTTTTCCCTTAGATTTAGTTGCTGAATTGACATCATATGGTATGGAATATCCCTTCAGTCAATTTGGATCAGCTGTCATGGCCATTTCCCCTCCCAAGATCTTGCCCACCACCAGCCTACTGGTGGGAAGGTGAAACGCTGGAGAGACAGTGCTGATGCTGTGCTAGCATGGGACAGCAGCAGCCACAACACTGGTGTGTTACCCACACCTTTCTGGCTACTGCTACAAAGCACAGCACTGTGACGGCTCCTGTGAGGAACATTAACTCCATCTCAGACAGACCCAATACAAAATTCATGTGGTCATCACTGCTATAAATAAGTGTAATTTAAATGTATTATAATTGTGGCCTTAGGAACCAATATTGTGCAACACTGCATTTGTTAGCAGTCTTTTGTCTTTTGCCTGAACTTTGTATTGATGTGTGTGTAAAGGTGTATTTGTTATTTCATGGAATATCTGAATAACAGATCTCAAAAAGACTTGGCTATTTTCACAGAAAGTCTGAGAATGATGTGGAAATGTGGAATGGCATGTAGAAGCACAAGCTGGAAGCAAAAAGGTATAACACGGTCCATTGTAGTGGAGATAAATGAAAGGAAAAACACACCAGTTTAAAAATAGCCTGCTTGTCAGAAAATTTTTTCATGGAAACTGTTTCAGAACAAGAGTGTTAATATGTTCTGAGAGCAGACACCAACCTGGAAATGTTATACAATTATAAAATGATCTATGATTTTAGAAATGCACATTATGGAGAAGTAAGGAGAGAGAAATCTGAATCTGGCTCTTAGGCTTGCAAAAACACCAAAAAGCTTTGATGTCATTCAAATGTGTTCAGGGAGTTCAATGTATTCTTGTGTCCTGTCTGAAATGTTACAGTGGCTATAAAAATCCATGACAATCACAAGGCCTAGGGCTTTCTACAGAACACCATCAGTGGACCTAGATAGATAATCTCTTTCTATTCCATAAAATCAAGATTTAGCTGACAGCATGTTTTATTTGTCACTATATTTTTACTGAAGATGTCCTCTATGTTCATTTAGTAACAAATCTAGCTCAGATTTTCTTACTAGGAAGTTGTCTGTTTTCTAAGAAACACTGAATACTAAAATGCAGCCTTTAAATATAAGCTTACTTGTTCCTGCTGTTGAATAAAACTTGTTCATTCTGATGCTTGTCCTAAAATCAGGAGCTAAAGCCATGAAAGTTCATTTTGGAAGGTATTCTGATTAAGAGACTGACATTAAGACCAGCAGTATCTGGCTATCCATAAATCTGCTGGCATTGTAGCTGCTGTTGTCTGGAACTGACTTCAGACACAAGGTACAAGGTGTATAATCAGAGGTAAGTACAGCAACTAAAAATATCCATTCAGAAATCTGGGGAAATTAAGTACTAACTTTCATGTATATGCCTTTTCCAATCTATCCTTATCTTGAACACATAGAGTTCATGTGAAAGCCAGAAAATTTTTCCAGGCTTAAAAGAGACCAGATCATGCATTCAAGTAATATAACAATAATCTCCCTGACCATTTTTTGTGGCTGCAGTTTTTATTCTCATTTTCTATGTCTGTCAGGATGGGCGTATAAAGAAAAAATGTACCTATGACCCACCACAGCTCTGTGCTTTCTTCTGGAACACAATTTGTCACAATTCTATGGCTCTGTAAAGTCTTAGTGCTTAGAAATGGTGTAAATGAAGAGGTCCCATCTGCATCTTTTGAGGAGCTGTGCCTGTTCAGTCTCAAGAAGAGATGACTGATAGGGGACCTCATCAATGTCTGTAAGTAACTGAAGGAACTGTGTCACGAGGATGAAGCCAGGATCTTCTCCATGGTGTCAAGCAATAGGACAAGAGGCAATGGGAAGAAACTGAAGCACAGGACGTTCCACCTGCACATGAGGAAGAGCTTCCTTACTGTGCAGTGACTGAGCACTGGAACAGAATTCCCAGAGAGTCTCCCTCACTGGACATATTCAAGAACTGTCTGAATGCAATCCTGTGCCATGTGCTCTAGCATTACCCTGCTTGAGCAGGTAGATGACCCACTGTGGTCCAGCCTTACCCATTCTGTAATTCTTTTTCCTCACCTTCATTTATAAATATGTTTAATAAGGCTGATCTTTGGCATACCTAATCCCTAGTTCATCAGAAGATACAGGGAACACCCTCCCTCTGATTCTGCAGTTTCTACCCTTATATATTGAAATCAGATACTTGCTGTGGTAGAACAATATGCAAATGTCTTGAGAGAAAATTGAAAACATCCTAGAAATCTTTTGAAGATTAGAGAGACTAGTAAACTGACATGTCATTTGTGTTTAACTCCCCTAAGTGATTTTGAGCTTTTGTGGTAGATTCATCTAAGTGAACCTAAATCACATCATCTTGAGCCGTACATCATTCTGCAGTTTCACAGTGTGAGGGTTAATGCAAAATTTTTCTTTAGCACGCAGAAATATTTACCTACAACATTTTATTTATTAGCCCCAGGTTAAAACCAAAACAAAGGTTTGAAACAAAAACTCACAGATCTAATTTTCTCAGGATTTCTGATATCAAGCTTCCTACTTTGATGCAAGCAGCTAAAAAGCACCTCTGGCTGAATTGCTGAATATATAGGCTAAACTCATGGTGTGGTCAGCTTGGTATCATTCAGAACACAGAAACTGAAATTTTATAGGTATCACAGCAAAACAAAAAAAGTCAATTTTCTGAAAATTAAAGATGAAGTCACAGTTCCTATCAATCCCATTAAAAGGGTTTTGCTTCAGTTTTCTGTTTATGAGTTAATTAAGAGCTGTAACTGTTTTCGCCTACATATCTTTATTTAGTGATGTGACATACAGTTTCTAAGAATAGTTACTTGTGAGCCATTTGTTGAGTACTTGACATTCAAAACAGAAATCATACTGAATTGAAATTATGTTGACACTGCTGTTTTTGCCTGATTGAAAATGTGAATTATGTTAGTGAACTCACTTTACATGACTATCCTCTTCTATTAGCTTAGTATTATCTATTTCCACAAAAACTCCTGCCAGAAAATGTCATACTTATAGATGGAGAAGACATATTACAAAGGAAAGACATAGGCATTGCTGAGGCCACTCTGCTTCTTAAAACTGGTGTCTGTTACCATCTCGAAGTTTTAATTTTTTAGCTGCAGTATCACCCATACTTCACACAGTTCCAGTTACAGAGAGGAAATTCTAAAAGCATCAGAACACAAAAGGAGAAAAGGGACAAGCAATATCAGAAACATTTTTTCTAATATCTTACTTATCAACATTTCGTTTCAGCATTGTAAAATTATGATTTGCATCTTGTGAAGTTGATATTTGTAAATGTTTCTTCAGTGGGTGCTCACAAAACAGACTCTACTGAATGAAGATTGATATTAATTCCTTTTTTGCATTCTTTCTGGGATCAAAAGATGGACTTCAGCTTCTTCTAAATATGGAAGGAGATCACAGCTTTTTCTGTAATATAAAGTTGATGACTTTCTTACTGTAATCCATTAGAGGCTGAGCTGAACCATCAAATTCATTTCGATTGTAATCCCAACCACTTCAAATCCAGTTCTCTATCAGGGAAATCTAGACACATTAAGTCAGCCAAGATGTCCAGCTCTTCATTGTGTTTTTAGAGCTTTAAAAAAAAAAAATTGTATATCTATATCTATATCATCTATATCTATATCTATATCTATATCATCTATATCTCTACATACATATGCACACACATATTTATACATATATATACATATATATACACACACACATATACACACACACACACACACACACACACACACACACACACACAAATATATATATATATATATAATATATATATTATATATATATATATATTCTTTTTACCAGATAAGGATGAATTTGGATACCTGGTTGAAAAGCATTACAGATATTCAGCATATTTTTCATTGTTTGCTCTTATTGGTTTCTTTTTTATTTCTTCAAACACATGAGCTCTTGGTTAACATTTTACATTAGTATCCCTAATTACACTGTTTTCATCAGCATGTAATTACTCTGTGTATAAATGCAAATATGGTTTTCTGACATTCAACTTTGTGCACTAGTGAAGTTAAAGCAGCTATTTATTTACAGTAGCATGACACAGATAATGCCAGGAAATCTAAATCACACTCAAGCTCAATATTCACTAAATGTTCAGGAGTAGAGGGTAATCCAAGATGTTGCTGTATACTCCTTCAACAGGAAGTACAGAATATATTGCTTAATGATTGTGAGAAAATCAGCTAGACATAATATAAATTTCCAAACTTAAGATCTCCTAAGGCATAAGAACCTGAATTTTTGATAGGGCAATTGAGAGTTTGTTATTAGGAATGCTGAAGGTTCATTTAAACATGTGAAGGTTACTGAAATTCAGAACTACATATACTTGTCAAAATAGGTGTTTTGGTCATTATATAGTTAATGATTTAATATTTAAGATTTAAGAATACTTTTTTCTACTCCCAAAATATCTAGAATAGAATAGAACTCCCAAAATATCAGAATTAGATTTATGGTCTGTAAATTCAAGGATTCTCAAAGCTATCTACAGAAAAAAAGAATAAATCACCTGTAAGTCAACAGCATATTTGTGTTCATGTTTCCCTGTTTCTTTGGATTTCAATTGCTCTGAGTTTTAAAGTATATTTTAGGTGTTTTAAGATTAAGTAGTTTTTATTCTTCTGTGCCTTTTGTGTCAGTCTAATTTATTTAAATCCAGCTGCCCTTTTTCCATTTCCCAGCTCATAATGATGCTGAAATTGAGGATCATAATCCTTAAAGACTGTTTTCTCTACTCCATTCTTTCTGGATAAAGAAGCAAACAAACAAAAATATGAAAAAATAGTACAAACAAAACCTTTCAGATTTCAAATGTATGAAAACAGAGAACCTTCCTAGCTTGTCTGAAGGGGATGTTCAAGATTAAGTAAAGCAGTGCAAAGGAGGTGAGTCACCGCATTGTGTGACATATTAATTTTTTGCCTTCATATATCAGGAATTTGACTGAGAAGTTAACTTCAGTGACACCAGCTACTCCAAAAAGAAGAAAAGTATATATAATTCCTCCTCCCTGCTCACATCTTTACAATGAGAAGAGGAAGAGAGCATATATTAGAATTTAGTTCAAAAGTAGTAGCTCATGTCCCTGAGTTCAACAGTCTCCCAGAACTGCTAGTTTAAAAGAAATTTGCACAAATAACGTAGTTCACTCACATTTCAAACTGGACAACAGTCTTTAATGTATAACTCTCTGAGGTGGTTCCCCTTTTGCAACCTCCCAGCCTCCATCGCACCATGAAAAATTTTGGTGCCTTGAAAAAGATCATTATTTCTTTTATATGGTTTTTTAGAACTAACTGTGTCTGTTGGTTTTTCACAAAGTATTGAGCTGAACAGCGGGGAGAATCAGCAGCAATTCTGTCTATCCTAATGAATTAAAAGAATCCACAGAACTCATCCCTGTTCTGGAATTCAATCATCTCTTATATTGCAAGTGAGAACATTGTCCCTTGAACGGTGTAGTCTGGGACATTTATGTCAGGACCATATTTGGAAGTCAGAAGAGACCCAGGGTCATTCCTAAAAAGCAGTGATCATTTTCCCTCTGTTTAGAAAGCAAGAGCTTACCAGTTCAGACTTGAGCATTTCTGAGGTACTTACTCCTTTTTTCCAGAGAAAATTCATGTTGCTCTTTAATTCACTAGCGGGCTGTGGCACTCTGGGTCAGACAAAATTATCTGAAAAGAGAGTGTGAATCTTCCCAATGAGCAATGTGGCACAATTAGTTTGGAAAATATTCTGGAGTAATATAGAGTACCTAAAATAGACTGTGATAGACAAACTGTGGTAGCCAAACTCTTTCAAAGAAGAGTAGAGAAAAAGTATTTGGCAGCCTTAGAAATGGTAGAAAGGGACTTCTTGGTATGTTGTCTGCAAGAAAAATGTAAAAGATCAGACTTATTACTGTCTTCACCTTTTGAGTTCCTCCTCTTATGAATTAGTTATAATTATTCCTACAGACATAATTTATTTCTTTGTTTCTTTATAATCTCTCAGAATGTAAGGCAGTCTAACTAGTAATAATAATTACAGCATTAGGTATCCATCCTCTCCCTCTCTCCCTCTCTTTCTCTCTCTCTCTCTCTCTCTCTCTCTCTCTCTCTCTCATTATTACGACTGTCATTTCAGTGATACAACTTCAATGATGAACTTTATTACCTTAATATTTCTTATTTTGCCCAGACTGCTGTACAAACATACAAGCTAGGGAAGACAGAATTAAATCACCTCAAAGAAAATTTTCAATCTTTTCACATGACTGATACTTTTTCTTTTCTTTTTCTTTTTTTTAAAAAAAATAATCTAAGCAAATTAGTTGAAATTGCTGAATATCTATGTGAGACCTTTTCAGCTTCAATACTGAACAAGAAAATAAACCCATTCCTTCTATAATCCTGTATGGAAAAGTATTAAGACATACCAATTATGCAACTATTCTTGGAAGGCAAGAATATAATTTTTATCATGCTGAGGTGTCATTTTATGACCAGATCTTGGAATTGCAATATTTCTTTCCAAGGTACTTGGAATTCATCTGCTCTGCCTGTACGGTTGAACATCAGCATCAGGAACATTAGAGAGGCAATCCAAAAGTCAACCTCGTGAGCTACCTACTGACCAAAAGAAAATAATGAAGGCCAGGACAAGAGTTGGATCTACTTCTTTCTGGAAATTACTTTCATGCTAAGGCCTAGAAGCCCATTCAGAAATTGTCACACCATGACCAGAGCAAAAGAATAACCTAGAGGCCTATTAAAAATGCCTGTTTAGGAAGTGGTACTCTCTTTAATTTCTATAGCCTGCCTCAGGACTTTTTTTATTTCTTTAATATTCAAAAGTAAACCCAGTATTATAAGGACAGGTTTTAAAGCTTTAATGCTGTGTTTGCTCATGATTGTTGTCATTCTATTACTTTTCATATCTAGTGCAATGAATCTTTTAAAATGGTTTTGCATTTTTCAGAGTGGCATTATTTTATCACAATTACCTCTTCTTTTCTCCAGAACTTTCTGGTGCATACTGTCTTATGTTTGATACTGAGGAGACTTTCCATATGGCTAGAGAATACATTTTTATAAGTATTTCGGCTGAAGAAAATATTAATCCCTTACATGAGAGATGGGAGCAACCAGCACAGTTATGTTTTCTTCGCTTTTTAAAAAATGGCTTCTGCCAAATTTCTTTGATATGCTCATATCTGTAATTTGGCTAAATACAGTTAATATATTTACTTATACTACCTGAGACACACAGTGCCAGAATCTATGCCAAAATTCTAGTGAGCCACATGTGTCTCTAGCACATAGGGATGATTAAGGAAGATGTCTATACCTTAATTGACCTTCAAAAGCTCCCTTATTTAGCCTTGTGGAAGAAATGGGCACTTTGAAATCCTAATTCAAGACATTCTAGATCAGCTTGGTAACTCAGCCTAAAGACATCTAGAGACTAGTTTTGGTTTGTTGTATTTTTTTCTCCCTCAATTTATTTTAAAGAAGCCACATATCACAGGCTTCTTTGTGCATCTTTACACAGTGTCCATTCCTACATCTGTAAATAGGACAAACTCCTGCCCTGGCTTCTGGAGCTGGTTCTTTAGCTGGAGGATGCCAAGTACCCAGGGTTAGGTGTGTGCAGAAATGCTCTTGCAGTTCAGAGAATCAAGCCTAGAGGAACCTGCACAGTTCCAGCAGCAGCTGACCCAGATGGTTTCTGACAGTTCATGGTTTCTGCATTAGGAGGATTCAGATAACCCAACTCTCATTTTAGGCATAAAAGTCTTTCGCTTTACCCTTTATATGCTCCCACAAAACTTGATCACAGAAATCATAAGGCTGATCTTCGAGTTCTAGACCAGGTACAACTGATTCCACTACCCCAAACAACGTGTTTTCGTGGAGGCACTCTTGCTTCTTTGATTAAAGGTGTACTACTTTTCATTTGCAAGATGCTCTGAGTTGCCCTCCTCTCCAAACAGCACTGAAGAAAGGAGGCTTTCTCAGTACTCTGAATTTATTTTTTGCAGATCATGGAACCAGTTAACAGTTTTGTTAGAGATCTCACAGGAAATAATGCAAAACTTTAAAATTAGAGCACTATTACAATTCAGATGTTCCAATATTTAAATTCACAGCTACTGTGACCTAACTATTTGTGGTTTACTTAGAGAAACTTGAGTTCACAGGCCATTGACTGCATGGCCTGCAACAGCCACTCAGAAATCATTATGCTTTTTATGCTAAACTAGTTTACACGCAAAGACATTAAGACACATCTGGGAGTAAAATAGGTCCAGATAGCCTTTGTAAAAGCGTCTGAGATGTATAGCAGATTTTACATGTAATGAAAGCATGGAAATGGTTAAATTATTTAGTAAGGAAAAGATAAATATTGAAAAGGAACGGAATCAGGCTACCTATACAACATAAAACATAAGGAAAAAAGACCAAAAAACTGTTACTGTAATCTGGCTTGTCTCACAGTAAATTAAAACACCACAATAGCATAATAGAAGGAAAATAGAAGGTAAATATGCAGTGTTTCATAAAGTATACTTCTACACCAAATAGTCTTAGCAAAAAGAATCAGTATTGCAGAAAATAATGAAAAAATTGGTTTTGACCAGGTCTTAAAAGTAGAGACAGATAATTTTATACCAACTAATAATATTTTTAATTATAGTAGCTGAGATAACGATAAGGCTAATCAGATCTCTCTTTGTGGGGTATCCTTTGATACCATGCTGTGGTTAGGAAGGAATTATTTGTATCCTGTGTGAACTATAATTTAATGCAGCTGCTTACATGTCCTGTGGAGGAAGCTTCTGCTAAAACATTAGGTGAAGGCAGTACTAAAAACACTCCTTTGTACAGTGACTGTGATCTAGAATAATCATTTTTAGCAGTGACATCTAAATTTAGTTATGGGCAAGACAGTTAAACACATTCTTGAGAATAAGTGTAGATTATTTTTCCTTGAAAATTGCACTTTGTTACTTACAAGAAATGTTAAAAGAGAAATTGTTTTAATTTTAGTTTGCTTAACTTTTATGTTTTAAATTTAGACTTTAACATAAAAATTGTTGAAAAACAGTAAAATACAAAGTCTCTGTGGAGAAGCCACATAAAACTGGAAGGATTTGGGGCTGATGCACATTTTTGGCTTGCACTCATTATAAAACCACGATTTCCTGAGATTTCTTATAAATATGACAAAAGCAATAGCAGCAAAAAATTCTATGTTGATAACATGCAAAAACCTCAAAACTGAACTGATGTTGAGATGCAAGATTTCCACACAGTTTTTCTTTGATTATGTTGTAAATCAGATTCTAGAAATTCAGCTAATTTATCCTTTTAATTGAGGTACTCTTTCAAGTTGTCAAACTTAAAACCATTCCTGTTGATTAGCTTTGCTTTTTCTCTCACTTCTGAGAAGGAAGTTATTTTTACCGCCTTCAGGGTAAAAGAGAAAAACAGTGATCCTCAGTTTTTTTTGCAATTTTGTAAATTTCAATATAACAGGCAGTACAGATATGATCATCAAAAAAATGCTTAGTACTTTTTCTCTGGTACATGAAAGACTGGTCTTAACATGCTACTAGTCTGCAGAAAAACAAAATCTTTGTCAAAGCTTCCAACAAAAGTTTGTGTCCCTCTTTTAACAAATGGAGAAACTGAAGCACAGGGTGGTGAAATGACTTGCTAAGGTAACCAGACAGACTGACATCAGGAATGCTCCTAGCCTCCTGGTTACTGCTCCTCTGGGATATGCACTTAGAGCTGTCTGTGACCAGAAGATAAAGTTGTCCAACAGCTGGTCCTATTGAATGTGAAATTTCAACTCTGTGTTAGAAAGAAGACATTTGGAAAGAAATATTTACTTCATTGCACTTCAGTAACAATAGAGTTACACAGGCATGGGTATAATTACCAGACAAGAAATGCTAAAATTAGGTTCCTAGAGATAGTTTCATGTCCTTTGAAAAGGGTGTGTAGGTAACTATTTGAAAGTCTTTGTTTTTCAAAGTCAGCTGCTACAATGTTTACATATACAAGTTACTATGCTTGTCTATGTTCTGTGTCACTTAGGCAAAATACGTGGAAAAACAGTGAGTCAGACTGGGACTTCTCCTTTGCAAGAGAAAACATAAGAATCAGAATATATGTGCAATACATATTGCTTTTTCTGAACAGCTCCATAAATATGCATCTATTTAAAACCATGGGGAGAAAGCCTAGACCACATCAGCTTCAAATCAGACTTTCATGCCATGTACTGAGCATCTTGGGATGAAAATATTTCTGTGGAAGAAGCTGTTCTACCTTAGCAATAAGGCTCTTAGCTACCAAGTATTTTCTATTTTCTTCTCGGGAGTGGGGGCAGGGAGGGGGGAGATCTGTTTCTTCCATTCTTGTACTAAAATTGTTTGGCAGTAGACAAATTTACCAAAAAAAAAATATGTGGACTGGAGTTAATGCAACTCCACTTACACATTGTTTGGCTACTGATCACAGTGTGACATAATATGACAGTATGATCACTCTACAGCAAACAAATGTAACATCACAGAAAGTAAGTAGAACCAGGAAAAGCAGAAGCAGTCACATCTAACAAGGGAAAATGTTCTCTAATACTCTTCATGGGTAAGGAGATGCGGGAGACAGAGCAGAGGTACCTGATGCTCTTACAGACACCCTAAAAAATTCATCTGGCCTCCTGATGCCCCTGCATAAGATGGGAGTCACTGTTTGTTCCTGTGTCACACCGGACACTCCTGTGGGAATGTTTTATACACTGTAGGGCATCTAAAAAGACACCAGTTACCCATGTTAGACACCTGAATTGCTTGTCATATTTCTGTGCACAGCCCTGGAGAACATGCAGTCAAAATATATGGAGCAAAAAAAATCTATCTGCATTTAATGTGGAGTTCAGTAAGTAAGGCTGCATCTAAATTGCTTGGTAAGTGTCTCTGTGGCTGGCTGGCAAGTCCTGATCCCCTTATAATTCAAGTCAGAAACTGTTAGCAGTGCAAAGTGGTGGCTTTTCAGTCTGCACACCTGAGTTTCCTTTCCATAAAAGTTGTTAATTTTTTCAAAGGAATATATTTCTAAATTTACGTTTTTTCCAGGGGAGGTCTGACCAAAATGTTTTTTTACCCCATGCTAAGAATGTGGCAACTGAAGTAGACTTCATAATCCGGTTAGATTTTTAAGAAAACTGTAGGAAAAAGACGAGCAGTAAGACTTGCCTGTGTGTAACATGCATGAAATTGGTATTCATTATGGCAGACTGTTGTACAAAAAGACACTGATCTAATATGTGTCAGGCCATAATACAGAGAATGGAAGATTGCTTGCGCTTTCCTCTTCATGGCTGCTTTCTCAGTACTTTCAATCAGATTTTCTGGCAGCAAGTTAGGCAGCAATAAAAGTATAACACAAATTTCTCTTCATTTCAAACTGTTACAATAACAGATTAAAATTCCATACTTTGTCAGCAGTCAAATAAAGCAGATAAACCTAGGTAGTGTGAAAACACTGCAAGGTCTGTGAACACTAGACTAAGTATAAAATACATATTCTAGATAAAGGTAATTCATCGGTTAACTCTAGCATGCATCTTATGTAATCATTAATTTCAGGTTGTTTAGATAAATCACAAACTTCAACATACTTATAAGCATGCAATTTCAAGACAAATATGAAATTACAAACTTTAAATGAAACCTATTAGGTGTAGCAAAGGTTAATTGATGGATTTATCATATGATGCTGAAACGTACTAAGAAATAATAAATCAAATAATAATGAATCCAATTAATATTATAAGGTGCTACATTTATTCTAAATTTCTAGTGCAGTAAACCTTGAATCCCAGAGGGAAATTGTACTTCCTTTGTATAACTTCATTAACCAAGTCCAGGTATATGCTGATCAAAACAATCAAAAAACATCAATCAGTAGCCCAGCAGAGTTCAGCCATCAAGAGGATAGACATAAAAGCAGCTACTGAATTACTTAAATGGCAATTATATTAAAAGTTGTTTTCCTGTATACTGACACTCTACTGTTCATTTTTTTCCATTTGTTCCATATGCAGACACTAAATATCACAGGAAACCAACTTTAAAAAAAGAAAAATTAAAGAAAAAGCATGTGCTTAAAACTAAGCTTATTCTAATATTTATTGAAATTCCCTGGTGATATAAAAACATGTAATGTATAATCCTCTTTTTGATTTACAACCAGTTTTTATGTTAACCCAGCAAAGTTATAAAACAATAATAATAATTATACCATATAAATAATACTTTATATTACATCATGCATATTAAATAATACATACTATTTTAAGCTTCTTTCTCTGTGGAAGCATTTATCTTGTGGGCTGCAAAAAAAACCACATTATATGAAAAACTTTACTCTTGGCATACCTGCATTCTCTCTTAGAGGGCAAGTTCATATTAGGACTATGTTACAGAGTCAAATAAATTTCCTAATCTCAGTAATAGGACAAGGTGGAGTACAACAATTTTCTTTAAAAAATAATTTTAAATATTTAAAATGTGCTAAAAACAAGATATTGTTTGTTTGTTTGTTTGTTTGTTTCTGTTTAAACAAAAATGTGCCCAACCACGTATTTTTAAAGCACAAGGAATTAGTTTAGCTTTACATCCTTCTGCTTCTTTCTCTCTCTTCCATGAGCTGGTTTTCATCATTTTGTCATAAATGACTGGAAAACTTGGGAACTAAGACTCTCATTATAGTTTCTCCAACTATTTTTTCCCTTTCCTATTGAGTTATGACTCAAATGACAAAATGTGTTATAAAGAAATAAACAGAGATAAAAATATTCTGACTACTGGTTCTAGTCTTTATCTCTTAAAACCAAATAAACCATGCAAACATTAGAAAGTTTCTTAATGAAATTTTTAAATAATTTATAGCGTTTCGAGTTCAAAAACAACTCTCTCAAAAATACTTAATGAAAAATACCCAAACGATCACATGAGTGCAAAAAGAGAAGCTCCTTGATACTGCTTCACTGAAACAATTCATTTGGTGAATTATCCAGTGAATTTTCTAATTCCCTTAATATTCACAGAACCTTGTCATAAAGATAGATATATCAGATTTCATTCAGGAAAATATTACAGATATTTTTCGTCCCTTTTTCCAAAGAGATTAAAAACTTTATACATACTGAATAGATTATCTGTGCAAGTTCTTACATATTATAACAGGGCTCATACATAATGTGAAACAAGCTCTTCCAGTTTCTTCCCACAGCTTATGGTAATTTATACTGTCTGTTGCATTTACCCAGAAATTTTATAGTAACTTCACCAGCTTGTTTCTGACAACATAATGTGAAAATCACTTGATTCATTCTGAACTAAAATCACCTATGGGTGAGTCCATCCTTATGAAAGAAATATTCAGTACCCCAAGGTTCACCTGTAAAAGCAGCATTTTCAAATTACCCTACACAATATTTATATGTAATAGAAATTTAGTTTGATATTTCTTTTCTCATAGTTCATATCCAAGTGGGACAGAAGGATTTCTTTTTATCAAGATGCTTCTATAGGTATTTATGTGTGAGAGTTAATAAGCTATTTCTTTTTTTCTGCATATTGAAATTCTAAAGCAAATATAATCATGGCTCAGCTTTTCCTTTGAAATTGCAGAAGCTTGTTTATGATCTGTCTTGAGTCTGTATAACAGACTGTCCAGGCCATACAACAGTTTGTTTTCAAGTCTGCTGAGATGATGTAGTCTTATCTGCAGTTGTTTGTTTATTTGTATTTCATCTTTAAGAGAATCTGGTATGCACCAGACAGCTCTGTTTTGATAAAACCATTTTATTGTAGCTTGGCATTTCTGTCTTAGTTTCTTCTTGTGTTTTCTTTCTTTGTTCCACAAAAACTAAAGGAAGCCTGGCCCAGCCTTAACATTATTTCAGTGTTGTGTATGCAGTGCTTCTTACAACTTACAAGCTTGTTATTTCAGAATTTTGCAACAGAGAGTACTTTCAGGAGGTTAGTTATTTCCTCCAATATCTTGCTTGTAGTATATAAGGACCTTTGTTTTATCTTTAAAATGAAACATTGTTCATCTGTTCACAATATTAATGCTGTTAATCAAGTTTATAAACATCTGTCAATAAATAATTAAGGATAAAGCATGAACCATCCTTTCAGACTTACTTTAGAGTCAATCTTTGCTTGTTATTTGTGCAATGATAGTATTTACACCGGAAAAAAACAAACAAAAAAAGCCTTTTAAAAGCCCCTTATCTAAAACAAAAAACCAAACCAACACTCAAATGAAGTTCAAATATTTGAGAAAAAAGGTCATATCCTCCTAGTTTGTAAATTACTCATCCAGACCTGGTGAAATTTACCATGAGAGACTTCAGCTTGGTGAAGCAATAAAAAATATTAGTGCAGGATAGTCAAGTTTCCAGATTATTAATGAGACAAAATTAAAGATTACCTAGAAGAAGAAATATCCAGAGTGTTATAGGAATATCATTGCATTTTCAAACTCAGAAAACTTCTTGGACAGACTGTCTGTTGGTGAGGATACAGAAGAGACCAAGAGGCTAAGTAGCAGCAGATTTGAGAACTAATTATGCAATTTCAAAAAAACTTCAATCTATAGTAATGGAGAAAAAAGTTTTGTTGTCATATACCATAATGTGAGTAATGTATATGGCGCTGCAGATGAGTGAAAATTCCCCTGTATCAAAATATTGTGAGTTACATGTACAATTAGCTAGAGATTCATACTGAAAAATAGGTATTGTGGTGAGGTGGAGTGAAAACAGAAGGTTGTGTCAAGCAGTGTTCCATAGATATCTGTTCTGAAACTGGAATAATTTAATATTTTTATTAATTATATGGACTGTGAAATAGAGGCAATGTTTATTAAATTTACAAATTATACCAAACTCGGAACAGATCAAAGCACATTGAAGCACAGGGTTAGAATTCAAAATTATTTCCAAGAGGAAAAAATAATAAAAAGTAAATAGAGTGCAATTCAAAATGCGACAAGAACAAAATAACACTTTAAAGTAGATAAAAATGATCACATGTACAACAGTGAAATCAAGGATTTAGACAACAGTGCTGCTAAAAAATACCAAAGTACCTGTCTGATTCAGTTACTTGCAGTAACTGGGTGTCTATCAGAGTTTGATATACCTCATAGTATAGTGCCTGCCCTCCAGAAAAATATGTCACCATAGGCCATTTGTGTCATATCCTGAGGTCACATCTGCATGGCTCAGGTGTGCTACAGCATCTCAGATGGCCCTTAACATCTGTGTGTGTGGGCAAGAGACAGAGTCTTAAATAACTGCAGCCAGTGGAGCCCAGGGGGCTGCTCAGCTCACCTGAAATTCGGCATACACACGCTGTCAAATGGGCAGCACTCCAGGTTACACAGGGTTGGATTCAGGGACACCCAGATCCCACGCCAGGAGAGCCAATGTTCCCCGCTGGTGTTGTGTCATACCTGGCAGTCCCTGGATCTTTCAGTTACATGGGGTATTTCAGATGACACTAGGCACCGATGTGTGGGCAGCTAAACAAGACCTTTATTTCCAGCAACTCTTATGGATTCCCATGACTTTGCATTATAAATACAGCATTTCAGCTGTGTGTGTTTGTGTCAGAGATGTGACAGACACATTTAGGTTCATGCAGTTGAGAATTCCACCCTGACAGGATGTAAAGACTTCATTTGGCTATCTCATCAGGACTGAATAAATATATAAGAAAAGAATAATCTAGGGAAACTTGTTATATAAAAAAAATTTGGTCCTGAAATATAGGAAAAGTTGCAAATGAAGGCTAAATTCCTTGTCTGTGTAGCAAAGACAAGAAACAGTGTTCCTAAACTGCAGAAATCTATAGTTTAGGCACAACTTCTGGTCTGTAGAGAGGGTAAAATTTGTCTCTGAATATTGTGGAATTTCTATCAGTGGAAGTTTCCAAAAACAGTAACTGACATCCTGCAGACCAGCCTAGCATCATTGCCAAAAATCAGCTGTCTACTTTAAAAAAAATCCTGAACTGTGCGTAAAAATATTGTGATGGTTTAGGAATGCTATTCTTCAATTTGGTGTTCCCTCTGAAAGCACTCCAAACCATTTGCTGCTTGCTCACTTCTGCCTGCTGCTCCCCTTCCCCATGCAGTGGGCTAGAGAGCAGAATTGGAGGCAAGAAAGATAAAGACCGTGTGTTGATGTAAGAACAATTTACTACGAACAACAGTGAGGTAGGAAAATTAACACTGACAGCAACAATATTGCAACAAAAGTGTACAGGAGAGGCAAGCGATTCACGTGCAAATTCTAACTGTGGAGCCCAGCAATATTCTGTCCCTGAAGAGAGCCCTTCCCCCATCCCCAGAAATGATGAGAGGTGGTAGAGAATAACCTGCAGGGTCCTGGCCATGCCTCCTCCTGCCTACTGCAAAAATTAACCTTGTCCTGGCCAGAACATGGACAATTATCCTGTACCATATACTAACAATTTATTATAACCCATTTGTTACACATACAGCAACTGCCCACATAATATAACTTTCTATCACTTTTCAAGATGCCGTTTCTAACATGCAATATTCCCACAGTGTAGCTAAGGTCGAGGAGCATCTGACCATTTTCAGAGAATGTGCTTCTCCTCCTCAAAGGCAACCTTTATAATTCCCTTTGGGATCATATTTTCGATTGCCATAACATTGTTTGGGACTAATTAGTTGTCTCTTGAGCTAAAGATCAGCATGGTGTACTCAAGACTGGCTTTTGTTTGTTTGAACTTGGAGCTGTCATTTTCTTTCTTATTGGAATCGTCATCTATCTTTGAAGCTAGATCCCTTCTGAACCAATAGCTTCACAGTCTGAGTCTTACAAGGATTTGCTAAACTGTAGCTGCTCAGCAATGTAGGCCCACTGAGCTGAGCATCTGCCAGGAGCTATTTGGCATACGGTCAAGATGAGACTGCTACGGAGGCAACGTCAATAGACAAACCAACTTCTGGAGTACGTGTGTGCCCCTTGCCTTATCTATATGCTGTGTCTGTGTGAATTTTACATGCAATCTGGTCAGCAAAAGTAGAGACAGGCATTTCCCTGTTGTCTGGCTCTTTGCTGAAATTCCTTTTCAGAAGATGTTGGCGGATCTTCCCTCAGATTTTGTTGTAAGTACCATGTCCGTCTTCTTCTTCAGATAAAAGAGAAAAATTTCATGTGCTAGCCTCTAGAAACATTACAGAGCTCTCCAGTTAAATTCAAAATCAGTCCTTGTCTCTGGACAAGCACAGTGCAAGAGTCTGTGGAGCATTTCCAGCAAGTTTGAAGTGTTAGTGAACCCATCCTTTTGCTATGCTGTCTTCAGAAGAGAATAGACCAAAAAACTGAGTTTTAAAAGGGCATGCAAATTCTATGGATGAGTTTAGTCCCTGTGTGTATTATTTTTCTCATTATTAATATCACATACGCATTTATTCTAATACTGATCTTCCTCCACAATCAAGAAGGAAGCCAAAATGTCTGGGAAATGTTTTCCTTTTGTAATCATTGTGACCATTCTTTATGTCTTCATTTAAACACTTCTACAACAAATAGTAGTTTCTGTAAAATAATCTTTGAGCTGATCCAAGAAAAATGCATATGAATTTAACATACAAAATATTGAATATAATTTCTGACATAAAATTAAAGCAGTAATTACCTAACTACTGTTTTTACCCCAGCTCTGGTTAGTTAGCAGAGGAATATCTCCATTGCATTCTTTTCTTACACTATAATTTATCTACTTGGAAGATCAGAATTTTCTTAAGGAGTTGACACCAACTCTTTACCATGAAAGCCAGAGAGCAACAGTGACCAGGCACTAAAGAGAGCTGCCACCTCTTTGTTTCTTCAGGAGTAGAACCCAACACAGAAAAGGAAGAAATCTAAAAAAAAAGAGAAAAGATTGTGTGCATTTTTTTCTTCTACAGAGCCAATAGGTTGTATCTCAGAATGATTCAGCTGAAGTGGATTCCTTCAGAATATCTGGTGTCCTTTCCTGAACTCTTCTGAAGAATTATGACATTTCTCATAAAAGTTTAGACTAGATCTCAGGAAAGTTGTCTGTATCTACACACTAAAATGTCAGCAAAATAAATGCCAAACAGTGGAAGGTGTTGCTGTATCCATCAGTCAAGACTATAATTTGACATTAAGAAACAATAAGCCAGCATGATGCCCCACTATTCTCAAATGAACTCTTGGCCCATGACACACTTCTTAAACCCCTTCTGCACAACCCACTTAGGCACATATGTCCTCTCCTCCCATCTGCTCAGCATTTCTCCATTACCTCCAGTGTCTGTGTCTAACTGTATGACTGGATGCATGCATAGCAGCATTTAAGTATCTTAAACTCCTACTCAGATCTTTTTTTTCAGAATACAGTTTCTTATTCATGAAAACTCAGGATCTGATGCAAGATCTGAAGGTCTGCCTGTTATATTTCACTGAAAGCTTAGATGCCTGAGCCTATCAAAGATGAGAGCCTTAACAGATATTGGTTTACTGGACAACAGCCATTGATCCAAATTCCAGTCCTAAACATAACTAATAGTAGAGGACAGAGTTTTTTCAGCTAATAGAATGTAATGGAGTCTCATATATTTATAGAAGCCCTCAAATACTGTCATAAATTACAAGAAAATACAGTATTTTATTTCTTTACAGGTTTTTTTTGATGACTTAATTGGCTGAAGATTAAATATGGGCTATAAAAACAATTGTAAAAATTCCTGAAGAAACACGAAACTAAAATCTCTACATACAGCTAAACACATTTTTCTCCTCATAAAATACACAGACATATTTCCATTTAGAGGTTTGCTCACAAAAGTTAAGGTATATTGAATGAAAGTCCTTCTCAGAAATAGGGTAGAGAAGTTGAGAGAAAATTATCAATACAAAGGTAGGGACCAAGTAATGCAAAATTTTAATTGGATCCTACAGACAGACCCTTAGAGAAAAGATATAGAAATTTAAGTTGGAAATCCATTTCTATTAAAATCTCTGTTGAACTAGCAAAAATTAAAAATGAAACACACAACTTATTGTCCTGGGCTCCATTTTAATAAGCTGTATTGGGAAGGAAGGCAGGATAAGAGTAGAGCAATGCAGTGTGTTAGGAAATGGGTAAATGAACTGGAGTGAAAATGCAGCCAAATGGGTGCAAAAATAAGTACTATTAGAATGTTGCCACTGACTCATCCCTTCAGCAGGTGATGGTGCCTGTGGCACTGTCAGGATCACTCCTGGCACTTGAAGGATCATTGTGGAGGTGAATGCAATAGCAGGAATGCAATAGTGGCAGAGATGGAAAGTGCATGCCACAGTAGTTCCCTGTCTTTTCTGAAATAGCTACAAATTCCTAGTCATAGGAATGACTCAGTGGGCCTGAGAAAGAAAAAACCCTGTCACAATCCTGAAGGGGTAAATAGGAGATTTCTGTCCCGCAGTAAACCATGCCAGAGACAGGGAAAACTGGAAGGGAAAGATAAGAGGAGAGCAGATGTTTGACACTCAGTACCAGAGAGGAAGCCTATACTGTGGCTGCTGAAATGGAGAGATCCCCTGTGAGAACCATGTCTTAGAAAGCAGCTGCCAAGTCAAATAGCCATTAAATCTCAGCAGAAACAAACATCATCACACTACGCTTTGTCTCTTTAGTAGACCCAACAGCAGTTCACACTGGGCTTGAATCAGCTGTACCATACAAATCCTGCATGAAAATACAGGCCAGAGTGACAAAAGCATGCACTTTTAATTAAGTGGTTTGAAATTAAATGAAAAATGTACAGGGAAAAATTAGTGAAAGAGTTGGAAATCAAGCTTGTCAATTGAACCTGTGTTCTTTTCCATGGATAATACCTTTTTACCCTGCCTTGTCTCAAATTTTTTCCAAGGAGAATTTAACTGACATTATACCTTTGCTAGTACAAAATATGTCTTCCAGTTGGCAATAGTGGGGACCCTTCCCATCTGTGTTCCTTTCTCAGTTGCTCCTGAATACCTGGGCAAGAGGGCATGCAATTACTTCATGGATCTCATCATTCTTTGTGTGCAGAGAAACCCTGTCATAACGTAAGGGAAATTAAAAACTCCCAATCTTTTCTTCCACAGAAAGTAACTGTTATAGGGAAAAAGAGAAAAAGGCTAGCTATCCCCAGGCACACATGTCTAACTTCAGCATGGCAATCAGCAACCAGTACAGAGTAGTAGGAGGGCGATGGACTACTACATCAATTCGGCTGATACCTAGAGTAATGTGGACAATTTCCTCTTCAAGTCAGGACATAGAAGCTAAACGCAAGTGAAAACTGAAAGAGAAGGTTCTGATTTTGGACGGTGCAAGCATGCAGGGAGAAAAATTAAGTCACCTTTAATATCAAAAAGGCAGGATGTGATGCTGGTACTAAAATGTGTTTTCACCTTCAGACATAAGAAGTATATTGTCTGATTACAAACGTGTCCATGCTTAAAACAAACAAACAAACAAACAAACAAACAAAGCCATAACTTTTACTCCTCCTTCCTCTGCCCTTTCTTTACCATAATAATCCAGGATGTTTATTAACCCTATTGTGCTGGTATCAATCTCATTTCTGTCCTGCCTCTTCCAACTTGTACCTCCTCTGTTTCAGTTGTGGGGAAAAAGAAGGTAGGGTCAACTCACAACAATTGCACACTGCTGTTGCAGAAAATCCCTTTTTCTTGTCTGGCTAATAAGTGGAGAAAGTTCCCTTTCTCCCACAGGAGACAGGAAGGACATAAAGCACACTTCTTGAAAGGCCATGACACCCGACAACCATAGAAGATGACCTGATGTAGGCCATTTACTCTTGCTGATTTCAAAAAAGGTGTCCTAGAGAAATCTGTATAAGAGGATCCAGGATTTAGAAAGCAAGTAGATCTAGTGATAGACAGGCAGAAAGTAGAAGGAATAATGGCTCTGTGACTGATAGATTTGAGGGAAATAGTCTTAGGGGTAAGAGACAAGAGACTTGGAGAAGAGCTAATGATAAAAAGGTACTGAATTTGGTACATCCTTTGAGACAGGACCAAGGAGCTGATGAATTGCTGAAGAACAACAGGAAAAAGCTTGCAGAACTTGGAGGGAAGAGGCATAATAAGATATAAGATATCCTTTGGGTGCCTACTATGCTGAGGCCAAATCATGTATTGCTGATTGAGGCTACACATTCTTTCAGGAGCCAGTGCATTACTTGGTATGAATAAAAAGGACATATGGGAAAAAGATTGCATGAATAGCGTATAATATAAAATTAACTGTAATTGGGGTAGATGTATGACTAAGGGCAAAGTGAGAACAAGCAAGGAAAATGCTGTGGCCCAGATCCAACAAAATATTTATGCTTTCAACTTCTAACTGCTAACATTAGATGGTAATAGCTTTCACAGCAGGTAAGCTCATAAATCATTTGTTGAATCTAAGCCTAAGGCTGTTGCATGCTAATCCAATGATTTTAAAAGTAAGGTTTACTGAACATATTTACAAATTTTAAAAAATATAGTTAATAGTCTCAAAATAATACAGGCTGAGGGAACTGTGCTTGTTCCTGCTAGAGAAGTGATAGCTTTGGGGAGAGCCAACAGCAGTCCTCCTTTTCTTATGAGGAAATTAATGAAGAGGATGGAGCCAGATGCTTCACAGCTGTGCTGGGGAGAGCAACAAGAAAGAGTAGGTGTAATTTGAAACAGGAGAGGTTCAGGCTGCATGTCAGGAAAAGTTTTTCTTGAAAGGGACAGTAAAGTGGGGAAACAGGTTGTCCAAAGAAGTCATGTATCCATTCTTGGAGATCTTCAAGGCTCAGCTATACAAAGTTTTGAGTAACCTCATCTGGTCTCAGAGCTGATCCTGCTCCAGGAGTGAGACTGAAATAGATGGCTTCTTGAGCCCCTTCCAAATTCAATCATATGATCCCATGAAAACATTTTCATCACTTCAGTGTGCAATTGCTGCCTTATTTTATCTAGGAAATATTATAATGTTATCTTTTATATTTCATGGAAGCCTGTAGGTATGTATGTTTTCCCCAATAAGGTATTCATGAGATAGCCTATTTAATAATTTTTAGGGCAGGAATGGACATAAAAGGAACTGTAAAGAAAAAAAAAAAAAACAACCAAACATTTAGACATTTATTTTTAGTGAGCTTGTATGTACTATATGTATGTGCCAGTGCAGTAACTGCACTGAGGGTCAGTCAGAACAGATGAAAACGTTTGTTAAGTAGGGTGAAGCTCCAGATTGAATTACGTTCCACATTCACATGAAGCAACACAAGATTGCAGGGGAAAAATGGCTTGTATTTCCAATAGTATCAATGCCAGTGTCTAAGTAATCTCCCACAGAAAATGGAGGGAATCTTCTAAAACACTGAAAAGCAAAGACCCCTAAATGATCCCAGGTTAGTGAGCAGGAATTTTCTGGACTATTTTCCTACACATGGCCATTTAAAATACATCTAACCTGTATGTTAAAAGAGCCAATTTAATTTCTACAAGTTGGCCACTTGAATTTTATGTGGTATAAATTTCAAAAAATGTAGAAAGAGTAACAATTTCAAACAATGATTTTTGTCATGTCACTATGACCAGTAGCTGGTGCCATGAATAAAACATAGGTATTTTATGACTATAATAACTGAAAAGTGAACATAAATATTCTGAATCTATAGACCTACCAAGATGATAACACAGACAATATAGAATATTCTGAAGCTATAGACCTACCAAGATGATTTTCTGGTATTGATATTTTTTTCTTCTATATTGATGCATTTATAAGCTAAGTCAGTCAGTAAGTACTCTCAGAATGTGCAACAGCTCTTTAGGAGCCATTAAAGCATATTGAACTAATGACCCATGGATAATCAAAGTGTCTCATTCACTTAATGATGGATCCTTCATTCCAGTTCCTTTGAACACATTGCATTTGATTTTCCTTTTGGTAATAAAGAGTGGACATTAATCATCTCAAATACTATAAAAGCCCTATTGAAGACCTGTATTATAAAAATATTCTTTTTATTTTGTTTTGATTGTCTTAGAAGACTTTGCTAAAATAAGAACCATTATTTTTCCTGATTTGTTCTAAGGACCTGCTTCTTTGTCCTAGTACAGTTCAGTAATACATACCTGAGTTGTAAAATTTATCATATTTTAATTCACTGTCATCGTCATTATTGAAATAGCAACCTCATGTCTGCATTCAAGGCAAAACAGACCCTTGTTGGGGGGAGATGTAAGAAAAATAGAAGTGTTTCCTTCAAATCCTGACTTTCAAAAACATTGTTCACTAGCAAAAATATTTGAGAATTGTTGCTGAATAGATATTGATGGAACACCTGATGATAATCCAACAGATATCTACCCTTATTCTGTGTACTTTCTAAAGCTAATCAACAGCAAATCATCCTCCTGATCAGTCTCATACCAAAAAGAAAAAACAACCCCAAAAAAAGCCCACAGAAACAAAAAAACAAACAAAAAACCACACACACAAAAAAAGACAAAACAAACATAAAAACCCACTGCCATAAATCTGAATAAAAAAAATACCAAAGGTGGAATGAAATAAAGTTAACAGATGGACAATGAAATATTTGTGACTATTCTTGGATTACACAGAACATTTGTTGCAGAATCAAGGAATCTGAATTTCAAATCCATTGTGTTGCCCAAGCAACCAGCTCTCTGTGGCTAAACAATTGAAACTTCCATATCTGTGACTCTGTGAAAAATGTTAAGTGATATCATCACACTTTTTATGTTAGCTTAGCTTTTTTCTCATTGCTTCCCAATACAAGAATGTTAAAAGGAAAAATTAGCATGCAACTAAAGCATTTTAGAAACATTTCTGACTCTGAATATACAAACTTGTTATCCAAAACAGTAGTAGAACAATGAAAACCATATGGAACAGGTCTGGTTCTGACTTTTCTAACTTATTGCTTTGCATCCTTCTACTTCACACTTCACATTTAATGTCTTGGAGGATGTGTGGGGGTATTGTTATGGTAAACTGCCAGCATCTGGAGTCCTTCAGTGAAAGTCATATGGTGTTTACTTTAACCATTTCTTCTTCTTCACTTTATGGTACACTTAGGGTCATTTTTGTATTTGCTATTTTTTTTTGCACCTCTGTGTTTGTTTGGTTTTTTTTTTTGCTGGACTGCATCTCTACCTTACTTCCAAATTTACTTACATGGTATTTTTAATATATAGGCAGATCCTATTTCTTTATATTTTTTATCCCTTAAACCAGTTTTTACCCAATCTGCATTTCTGTAATTGACCACGAGTGAGTTATTACCATGGCGTCTGACATGCCATCCTATGACACATCCCTCATCTCATGTCCATGCCTATGCCAAATCCTGCACCCCCATTTTTCAAGCCCTCTGCTGTTGTACCAGGAAGGTATTTCTCTACCTTATGACATTACCTTATCTGGTAGGAATATACCATAAATAGTTAATTCTGAAGTAGTAGAATTGCTTGTTTCTGCTATCTGTAGGAAACAATGGTTTCACTATACACAGACAACAAAAATAAAACAAATTAGCTGCAGACAGTCAATTAGAAGAATTGCTATGCAGTTAAATGAAGGTAAAGCTTAAGTCAGACCTTGTCTTTACTTATTAATAACAGGGTTATAAAATAACAGCTAATGGTGGGAAAAGTAATAAAGGTACTGCGTAGTGTATAGTCAGTCATATATTCATTTTACAAAACAAACTTATTTTCTAGAGTTTTAACATCTTTTTAATTTTAAGGGGTTGTCTATATTGCTACATTACTACTACATTTCATGATTATTATAAAACTTTCCTGGTAAATAACTGGATAATAAATATTCTTTCTCCCACATCTGCCTAAACTTATATGATTAAGTTCTTGCACAACTGAAATCTCCTGCTTCCTTTTATTACCTCCATATTTTAGATAGGTGGCAAACCTATTTAATAATGGGAGATGACTAATTGTGATGACCCTTTCCAGATTTTTTTCAACAAAGAACTCTTGGTCTTGCTACCCCTACAGTTCAACAGCACTGAATCTGTTAATTCTTAAAATTGTGCCACAAAGCCTGTCTGTTTATCCAGCTTTTCTCCTAGGGGGTTGGTTAAAGAGCCATAAAATTTTGCCTATGGCAAATGAATCTGCTTTCCTCAATATCTACAGTATGTCTTACTCTCCTCCCCTTTTCCTTGAGGGACAAATGCAGGAATGCTGTGACATCTGAAGTAGCTTATGTTGTTTTCTAAAGAAATTGTCAAGACTTTGTAATAGAACTAGTTTAGATGACATATTTTCTTAACAACAACAATAACAAAAAATTAAAAAGTAATCAGGTTGTGGTTTTGTATTGTTAAATTTCTGATCTTTGTCACTGAATGAAAATTTATTTTAGTATTTCTGCTCAAATTTATCAAATTTCTCAGTGAACAAGAATCTGTTTTAATGGAAAGATAAAGAGTATGTTTTTCTTGCAATGGTTGTTTGTCTTCTTTAAAGATTGTTAAATATTCATTTTAGTCCAGAAAATTTCTACACAGGATTCACTTGCCTAAGTGTTGAGAAAAACAGGAAACTTCAATCCCAGTCCCAGTTCAAAAATCATGTGTGTGTCCTATATTAACCAGCCAATACAGGAGAAATGTCTTTCTCTCTTAATACCATGTGAAACAGAACAGTTTAAAAAAGTGGAGATAAGAACATAGCCCCCAGGAGCAGCATCCTTGTATTCCATCTGCATATAAACATATTCATCAATTTTTTTTCAGTTCTTATAGTCTTCTAGTTATTGTATTAAACATCAAGACTTATGCATGGATTCCAAATTCCTGCAGATAGAAGATAAAAAGTCAAACAAGTTCCTGTGGAGATCTGTTGGATGCTGCTGAATTATGACAAAATTCTTTTATTGGGGTACTTCAACTGTTGATTTTTTTAACTTAGACATCAAAAAATTTAAACAGGATTATGCATGAATAATACTGTAGTTAATGGGAATTATACTGCAAAAAGCTGGATTTTCTCTTTCCTTCATGAAGGGAGAATAGAAATCTCCATATTTCTGTGTTTGTGGATCTGTGCTTTCTTGAGAATGAGCCTCAAGTCAGCTCTAATTTTACACACAAATATTTTTTATTCCTGAAACTTGAAAAATAATAATACTGTTCCTTTACCCATGATCCCTAAATGGAAATTACTAACTGCTTTGCCTAAAAGGAACACCTAGTAATGTATTTATTCCAGCAAAGTTATTTTAGAATTCAGGGATTCAAAGGATAAGCATCATTAAAAAAAAAAAAGCTCAAAGACTTCCTGCAAAAAGATTTTTATTTGCCAGCTGTACAGGGTACTACAACAAGTGCCTAAACCTGAAAAAAAACAAAATATTGTGCAGCATTTCAGAGCTTTTATTCTGTGATTGTAAAATATCTGGGAGGTTTGCCAGACTCAGTCAAAAGAAGAGTACAGCATTTTCTCATCACTAATAACAATGACCTGAAGTCACGTTGAAGATTGTAAGGTCAATTTCCTTCTTAAATTGAAAAAAGAAAATAGGAGAACAGATGTGGGTAGTTGCTTCTGTATTTATAAAATGCATGACAGCTGGGTTAGGCTATATCATCTCCAGTTTCTATGCAGTTAAGGTGTTTTTATTGAATCATTCATACTAATCAGATAGAAGAGTTAAGGTGCATTTTTAAGCTATTACATAACATAGAAAAAGCTGCCAACTTCATAGTATACATTCAAAATTGGATATTTTTCTTCATTAAATATGTTCAGGTAAGTTTACCATGTGGCATGCACATTTCAAAACGAATTTTCTGGATTTGAATAATTGGGTCTGAATTGATACAGCATAAAGGCATGTGATGATAAAATGAGTACATTTTAAATAAAAGTGAAAATACACAAAGTGTTAACTATGTAATAACAGATTTGTTTATTTGGTGTATTTGGGCTTGTAGGGTTTTTTTGTGGGTGGTTGGTATTGTGTTTTTAGGGTTTTTTTGTTGCTTGCTTGCTTTGTTTTAAGGGTTTTTTTCATAGTATAAATAGCAGAAACAGTAGCTGTGCAACCAGCACATTGATAAAAATTATTTCACCATTTCAGAAGCATAAAATGCACAAAAATTGTCATTCTGCCCTATTTCATATATTAATCTGACCGTTTTATCAGATATATAATTTCTTATTACTGACTCATTATGTCTATCTGCTGAAACACAAATTTGCACACGATACACGCCAATATTTTTGGCTACTATTTCTTTATATTACATTTACATTAAAATGCCAACCATCTGCTTGTGGTTGACAGCATCTAGGCAAATCTTTCATTTAAATCCCAGCATTGTATTTCACCCTCATTGGGGAAAGCATGTAAATCACATTTCGCTGCTTTATACTGCGCAATTAATTTTATTTTACCTACATATTTTAACATTAGACATAGTAACCAATTGAGCCTAGACCTACAAGAACAAAAAGGAACCTCATGAGCATAGTTTATCTGAAATGTCTTATATGTCAGTTACAGAATGAGATAAATCTTTGATGATGCCTTCTGTCTCCCTGACATAAGGAAAGACTAGGTGAATAGTTAGACTTAAAAGATTAACTTCTAACATTTGTATTAGAGTACCAAGCATAAGCTTAGAAGTGAAGTCTCAATTAACTAAGACTAAGAGATAAAACAGTTTTCTAATCTTCAGCCAAGCATTTGATGCATAGTTTCTCTAACCTATGTGGTGTATACATCAAGTATTTCGGTGAATATGGTAAAACACTTTAAATAGCTAAAAAAACCTCAACAGACACACTGCTGGCTCACAGATATCTTGTTGTCCACCAGGACCCCTAGTCCTCCACAGAACTGCTTTCCAGTAGGTCAACCCAAACAGGGAGTTTGGTGGCTGCCCCGAAGTGGCAAAGAGAAAAATAAGATAAATAGAACTAATCAGTTTTAGTACAGTCTCCTTTCACCCCGAGTTTCAGAAAAAAAATCAGTAAGATAAGTTAAAGCAGCCCTCAGGCAGCTTAAACTTGTGCAATCAGCCTTTATACAGCAGATCGTCCAAAGTCTCTGTGTCCCTGGCAATATAACAAGGGCCATGTTTACAAGTGGGTGACCTGCTTCTGAACGACAACTGAAACATTTAGAACCAGATTAAAAAAAAGAATACTTTTCATTCCTCACATCCTTTATAAGGTCTTTGTCAAGAATGAGTGGTTATTTATTATGAACAGTGCAAGGAGAGGACTCCCATGCCACAGAGAGATCAAAGGCCCCAGGTGCAGCACCATGTGCACACAGCTCTTGAGCCCAGCAGGGGTGACAGTTTTGCTCCCTCACTCCATTTCAGTAGCTGAGGCCCCTACAGGAGATGGAAGGAACAAGAGATGCCTGTGTCCCTTTGCAAGACCAGCAGAAGCATTTCCTCCTCCTGCATCCCCATCAACCTCCCAGCTGTGCTGCATCGGCTCAGTGTTCCTATTAGGGCCTCTGGGCACTACAGTAAATAGTGAGCATTAAGGGATATAACATGCAGCAAAGTCTAACAGTGTTCATGCGTCACTAATTACCATAATGAGAAACTTGCGGCACATCAGCCAAGAAGAATTTGCATTGATTGTTTTTTCCCTGTTCTTCAGCTGGAATAGGAAGAACTCCCTTGGATCCCCACTTGACCTTGAGGGCTTCTTCTCCTCTTTCTGTGTGTAGATATTCCTTGGAGGTGCATGTAAGGCAGATGAATAAACACAGATTTAACCCCAGAAATGATTTGTTTTTTAACAAGTCTTCCTGCTGAGAGTGTGTATGTAAATTCCAGTTGTGACCAAAGAAACTAAATGTTCAAATTTCATCTGATCTCAGTTGGCACAGGCATATTGAAGAGCAACTGCTGTTTTCACACTGCTCCTAATTCACTGTAAGGCCCTGTTGCATGTTAGCTATCGATCTTAGACACTTCTGCTGTTGATTACAAACAGTGACTCAGGAAATATGGATTCCTATTCCACTGCAACAGGGTTAATATTAGAATTACTTGAAGAGTAAATGTTCATGTAACACCACTATTGGCTAGAACAACTTCTTCACAACTGTTGTTAAAACCCATCTTCTGTGATGAACCTATGCTTACTGGAGAAAAGGCAACAAAAAAAGGTTTCTGGAGCACAAGATATGGTACTGAAAAGCCTCCCAGGCCATTGATTCCTATCCTCTGCTCTAACAGGCATTTCCTGTTTCCTATAATCCATTCAAAAATGTATTAAGCTCCACTTTAAAGCTACTTAAATTATTTCCCTATTTTACTCTTATTGGAAGGCAGTTCCAGACAGGTGGAAGGTGGCTAGACAGTTGTATTGATCTCTAAATTCCCTGGAAATTCTATTTATGAAATGTTAAGCATTTTGTTAAGGATTTCCAAGTGGGTGTTTCTGATGGCTCAATACATAACAATTGTTCTGCTGATAACAATCCTCTGCGTGTTTCATTTATAATGATCCATTTTATTTTCCTTGTAATAATAGCATATTGCCATTTCATGCAGCTGTTACATGCACTTTATGAATGTTCCACTGCCTTTTTTTAACATAATTGACTCAGTCTTTTGAGTTGCCAAGCACCTGATCTCTGATTCCAGTGAGAGAGCCTTAAGCAATACCCTAAGGTAAACCCTGTACCTAAGGACTTAATTTTTTTCAGTCATGTATTTTACACAGATACATACAGACTGGCTGCGATGGAAAGTGGCTTCTGGAGATCATCTAGTTCAGTTTCCTTGCTAGAGCAGGTTACACAGGATTGTGTCCAAGCTAGTTTTGAATACCTCCAGAGGAGCAGAATCCACAACCACTCTGGGCAACATTCCATGAGAACATCTGTCACTCTCACAGTAAAAAACTTTTCCTTATACTCAGATGACACTTGCTGTGTTCAGTTTGTGCCTGTTGCCCCTTGTCCTGTCACTGGGAACAACTGAAGAGGACTTGGTTCAGTCCTCTTGACATCTGCCTGACAAGACATCTATGTGCATTGATAAGATTTCCTCTCAGCTGCCTCTTCTCCAGGCTAAATAGGCCAAATTCCCTCAGCCTGAGGGACATGCTCCAGACCCCTGATTATCTACAGAGCCCTCTGTTGGGCTCTCTGCCACAGTTCCTTTTCTTGGACTGGGGAGTACAGAACTGGACACAGCACTCTGGGTGAGGCCTCACCAGGGCTGAGTAGAGGGCCAGAATCACCTCCCTCAACCTGCTGGCAATGCTCTTCCTACTGCAGTCCAGAAAAATTTGCCTTCTGGCCACCTGGGCACACTGCTGGCTCACAGACACCTTGTTGTCCCCCAGGACCCTCAGTTCTTCTTCACAGAGCTGCCCTTGCTGGTTAGATTAATGTCCCACAGAGTAGTCTCTCTATTACCTGGAGAAGGAAATTGTTATCAATGCATTTCAGTAACCTTCTGGATTGCTCATGCCTGGCTATATTGTCCCTACCACAGGTGTTAAGCTGGTTGGAGTTCCCCATTCAGACCAGGAATTGTGATACTCCTATTTATTTATCTATAGAGGGGCATATCTGCTCAGTCTTCCTGGTCATATGACTTGCAGCATACCTCCATTATAATACCACCTCTCTACCCTCCCTTTAATCCTCATCCATAAGCTCTCAGTCAGCTCCTCATCCATTCCCAGCCAGAGCTCCATGCATTCCAGCTGGACACTGACATAGATGGTAACACCCATTTCCTGTCTCACCTGCCAATCATTTCTAGAAAGCCAGTATCCTTCCATTCCAACACTCCAGTCAGTCATAGGAGCCACCTGCCATGTCTCCATGATGCCAATGAAATCACAGGCCTGCCGGGATGCTCTGTCTCTGTGCATAGATCTGATTAACACAAAGGCTCTATACTATAAAAATTATAGTATTTTTAAGATCATTGTGTTTGGTTTAACCATACCTTTAATAATTATAGCACATTTTAAAATAGTTTTACCTTCAACTACAAGGTCCATATTTTGATTTCCATTATCTTGGTTTAAATATGTATTAAAAAGTAAAAATTAATAACTCTAGATTGTTTAAAGAAAAATAAAACTTAGCTTTACTTTTTTTTTATGTACCTGAACATAAAAAGATAAATTCCATGTATGGTAGCAGTCTATTAACTTCCTGTAGTCACACTTGCTGTCATGATTCATTGACTGCTCATCAATTCTGAGGTGTGGTTACAACAATGACATGTAATCAACAGCGGTCTCCACTGCATCATCCTCATGAAAGTAGGTTCTTACTGCTGTGTTGCTTCTTAACTTTAAGGATCTAAACTGAACCAGCATTTGGTCTGGCTTCAAATTTGAAGGAAGCAACGCTCTTACACACATACTTTTTTTAACATAAACCAAACATTAAGAATGCAATTGGGAAACAACTAAACCTACATATCAAACTTCTGTGTGTTCTGCATCTCACTGGTAGATAGAATACCTGATGATTTTGACTGCTCCCTTTCTACATCTGTCTCTGACACTCCTACCATTATCTATTATTAAATGAAAACCTGACCCCTTTGAAGTTAATGGGAAAAAGCCTTCCTACTTTTAATGTTATTAACTTTCAGTAAAGTTACTGCATGGATCAAATCTTTGTGCTACCAGCAAGTGCTGTCCCTTGACTTGAAAAGAACTCTGCAAACATGTAGATGCTCATGTTATTATATCCTGCTGAAGGATGTGAACATTTTACTTTGAAAAACAGCCTTAAAAAATAACAGCTAGTAATATATCTCATTGGACTGCTGTGAGATCATTCATAGAGTACAAATTAGTTTTTGTACTGTGAAGCACCTTTGGATCTTTGGATGAAAGATGATGTGTTTAAACATGAAGAATTAAAATTAATCTCTCCATGGAATTTTTTAAGAATAAAAAAGATGAGCAATACAGTTTAATTAGTAAACGAATAAAAATTAAAAATGCTTAATAATGTACAATTTATATTTCTCAATGGAAACCAATATTATGCCTAGATTATAGTCAAGATAATATTATTAGTAGAATAAATGAGTCAAATTAATCATGACTGAAAATCTGATTATCACAAGGGATCATGCTGCTACCATAGACTTCACAAACCTTTACTTTTATCTTCTTATTACAACACCAAATTTCTCCCTCTGTGCAGAAGGTGTATAGGATTTTCAGTTTTCAGTATCTTCAGACTGCTGCTTTGATATTCTAATGCACATCTTGTGAATGACGGGCCTCAAATTAATTTTTTCTTACAAAGAAGAGACTACAGACAAGGACAACTGTTTTTAATAATATTATTTACAAGGTGATAATATGCAATTTGTTACTTGTCAAAACAGCAGGAATTATGTTCTCATTCTGTGTTAAATATAATTAGCTAATATTTTCCAAAGGATATGCAGACAGAAGATGTGTCTCATATTTTTAACTTTGTTGCAAATTTCATTGTTTGCCTTCATTTTTTCTTGTTCTAAGAATGCAAAAATTTAACTTATGGTTCCAATATGCTCAAAAGAAATCCCTTATAAAGAAGTTGGCTTTCTTCAGCCCTATAGGCATTCATGTTCAATGTAAGTACATATCCATAAGGATTTTTTAAAGGAAATAATTATTAATTAGACTGTGTATAATGAAGGATTACATAAATTTTATTCTGGGACTATTAAAAAAAACCAAAACAACCAACAACACAACCCCCCCCCCCCAAAAAAAAAAACCCAACTTCTTAGCCTTTGTATCTTTTAAAGCACTTTTTTTTCTCAAATAGATTATGTCTAATACATTATATATATTTTTCTTCTGGCTAATTAAAGCAGTTTATAGATTATTTAGTTGGGACTAATGCATTGTTTTCATGGTCTTGCGTAATGGAAAGGGGCTCTACAAGCCTCTTGTAAAACTAAGCCCTACCCTAAAGAGTTTACAGTAAAATGACGAGAAAGGTACATGAAATAAGAAACAGAACAAGAAGAACAAAATAACAGTCTGATGACATGCAACATTTTGTAGTATAGAAAAGTTGTGGGTACAATTTGTAGTAAGTCAGACTAGATCTGCTCTTCTAACTGCATCCACCCAAGGGAGGGAAGCTTGGCAGCAAGCCTCAGAAATAGTCTCCTCCAGGGCAGATTAGTTGTATTTGCATGAGCAGTTCTTGGCTTTAGATCCTTTCTGGACCTAGCATAGTTTATACAAGGGTCCATTTTTAAATAAAGACAAAGAGAGAGGGAGTGTGTATTTAAACACATATTTATATTTTTGTTGATCTGTCAGTGTGTATGTGTGTATATAAATAATTATTGATTTGAGGTTTGAAGAAAGAAGTTTAAATCAACATGTCAAAAATAATGAGAGAATTATGTTTCGTCCCACCTGAATGTTTTGTTTATAGCATGAAAATGTGGCCATGTATCACATATTTTGAGGCAGTGATGAAGGACACAGGAGTGTAGGAAGTTCCCCAGCCTGATAGACAATAATGGACTGGGAAGGGTGGGGGAAAAAAACCCTCAAATCTATGAAGTCTACAAAAACATTTTTTGGGGTGTGCAGTGAAACACACTTGGATTTAATTTAGGAAGGAATTGCTTAGGTCAGAAGAGAACTTGGGAACAAACATTTTTAAAACACAGGTAGTCAGTATACTGGCCGAACAGCCAGTATGTAAGGCCAAAACTGAGAAGGAGAAACAAATTACCTCTTAACGCTAATGAACTACAAGAAAACCACTGGAATCGGACATTTCTATAAGGATCAATAGTAGGATAATTAATACACAATAAATATAAAAAGGTCAAGTCCTTTTTTAATAAGAGTAGAATTCAACTCACCTAGATTCAAATGTCTAATAAACTTTGAAATGATCTTTTTCTTTTTAGAATTTTAAAACCTGATTTAAGAGGTTGAATATAGAATATCTCTGGAGACTCTTTCACTCCCAGTGACAGTGTCTCTGGAGAAGTCTGTTTTGCTGTACTAACTACAGAAAAACCTAATGCAACTCCAGTCCTAATAATTAAGTCCTTGGTTTTAAAGATCTATAGATGGTACCTAAGTGAGGTGATTATGTGCTACAACCCTCACTCTTGCTTCTCTTTATGTCTCAGGGGTAGCCATGCCAATTGCAATTCATAGCAATGACAGGTGTTTCAGGGGAAAAAAAAATGAACAAAACCCACCCACCCAACCAAAAAAAATCCCAAACCAGAGTTAGTAGGTGAAGCAGGAGCCAAGAAGGAAATGGAAGAAAGGCGTTCTATGACTTCTATGCAAGCAATAGAGATCCCACCTGTTAGGCAAATACCTTTCAGATTACAGACCATGTGGGAATCAAAACAATAAAGGGACCCCCACCACATCAGCTGCTGAGATACAGCCAATATTTAGCCAAGATCATGAGAATCATGGGGGAAGTAAATGAGTCAAGGGGAAATCTGATATGGCAGTTTAAAGGCCAGGGCATAAACCTGAGTAATTATAAAACCTGATCTTGGGGTTTTTTTAAAGAATTTTACATTAGAGCTCAAAGATTTTAATGCTAAAGCAGTCCAGGCATAAGAAACTAAAATACAGGCTTGTTCTCACAGTACTTAGGGAATAGAAATAAGGTAATAATAGGTGGTAGTAGAAATAAGAATGTATGTCCAGTGCATGCCCAAGTTTCTTCTCCCTTACTTTTCTTTCGGTCTCATGATGTTTCTATTTTTGAGCACAAAATACAGAAGAGGCTTAGTAGTAAGAGACCCCCAAATTCATCACCTAACTCCTTTTCCAAGAGACAGGGTTAAAGGTCCTCTACACTAACATGGCAGAGGAATTGTTTCTTGGAAAAGTGATTTAACCAGTAGAATACAGTGCAGAAGAATTTACATCCGTGATCTCTGCCAGCCTAAATATTACTCGTAAATCTTGCATATCCTTTCTGCCCAGCACAAGCAATCTGGTGACTCTCCTTGGCATGTGTAGTAACAGGATATTAAATTAAAAGAATAATTTATCTTGAAAGGAGAAAACTCCCGAGTCTGCCATCCTGCCATTTTCTTCGACTGAAACATCTCAGTTCTGCCCAGTTGGTTTCCTAGATTCTTAAATGCTTTTAAAGACTTAATTTCAGTTTCTTTGTGCCTCAGTTTTGTGTTTTCTATCTTACAACAATAATTATGTTTCCCTGCAAAAGGAAAGAAATTAATATTTTTAAACTGCTCAGACATTCATGTAGCGCCAAGACCAAACAAGAACGTAGATAAAAGAAGTTAAAAACTAAATGCCATATATTTCCAACATGCCTCTCCTTCCATTTCTGAAAACATAGAGCGTAATAAAAAATAGCAGAAAGAGCCAAGTTGTTTGATCATACTACAAATATTACTCCAATGTTTCTGTCAAGGTCAGATTCTGGCAAGTGTCATTTTCTATTTGCTACGTGAAGCACTATGTGTTCAAGTTACTGTGCAACTACCCCAGGGCTTGCAGAGCTGCTGCGTGTAACTCCTCAGAACCATTTTGTCTAACATTTTTATCTACATTTGTTGTTCCTTTGTTCTGGCTCTACCTGTGTTTCTTCTAATTATCCATTTCAAATTATGTTCACCCAGTCTCATTCTAAGTAAGTTCAGTGTGGTTAAAGATGCATAAGTTAATACCTGTTTAAAGTACACTGGAGAGACTCAAAGCTACATCATTTTGTATATGATACGCTGTGCAAATGAAGGCAGGCAGAAGAGTATATAATTTATGAATGAGATTCCAAGGAGTGTATCTCAAATGGATGTTAAAGAATACAAAGCATGTTTATGAAAACAAACAAACAAACAAAAAGCCCCAACAAAACTTTTCTTGTTTTAGATACACAGTCCTACTCTGGAGTGAACCTTACCTGCATTTCCAAGGCTGAAAGTCAGCTGAAAAGCTTTCCTATAATACAATATTTTACTGCTATGCCCTAATATGGGAGAAACCTCTCAATGAAAAAGCTACTTTATGTTAACTGGTGGATTATAGAAAAAAAATAGTAATGCATCCCTTCATTTTTTTCGGTAAAATAATACTTTTGTGTCACCAAAGATTCCAACTTTCTTATGCTTCACAAACTTTTCTATTACAACCTATGAGCTGAATTTTTCAGTTCTGATGATACTGCTATCACAAAGCCAGTGTCTGATACTAATAGATAATCGATGATGCATTGGCTATGTTCTACCATTCAATTGCCATTCATTTTATCATTTCAAAGACGACTTTTTAAACACAGGAAAACGCTGGCACCCCTACATAGGGGTAGAGAGAACTCTAATCTTAGCAAACTATAATCCTTTTACAACTGTTATTATATTAATCTTCTGTAAAGAAACGCCAGTTAACCTGGCTGCTGCCCAGGTCGCCTCTCTTTGACAATTTGCCAAGGATGACAATTTCCTGGAGAATGCACTGACACTCTGCTGAGGCCTGATGTGCTGCTGAATGTGGGACACTGCAAAGCTAAAGTGGGAGCAAAGGTCATGGATTAGAATGAATTAAGCAAACGTGGATTAAGAAAGATCAATGAGCAGGGACACAGACTCATCAGGCTCTGTTTAGATAATCTGCTTTCTCCGACTAACATTTTCTTCCAATGTTATAGCTGAACAATATGTACTTGAAGCTCACTCTTGTCAGCTCCTGAGAAACTATCAGTAAATCAGACAGACAAGATAGTACCCTGAAATGTAAAAACTCTGCCAAGGACTGATATTGACCCTGATCCCCAGATACTACAAGTACTGTGACTGAACCGACAGGTCTGAAATCCCAGATGATGAAACCATCAGGTCAGCTGCTCTGGCTCAGTCAGAGTATTACTGAGGAAGAACAGAGAGAGGCAACAAATGATACTGTACTAAACTGTGGAAAAGGGCATTCTCCAATGTTATCCTTTATTAGTGATGACAGAAATGTTGGCAGAAGAAACCTGTCATTTCAGAGGAAATAGCTTATAGAAAAATATAATCCTACAAACTCATCAGAGAAAATTCTCAGGGTCATAAAAGCTGTGGGAAGAAGATGAAATGAGTGAAGTTCCCATAAGCCACACGGTGAGTAAGGACATTAAAAGCGTGAAGAGAAGAATTAGGATATTTACTGACTAAGAGAAGACTCATAAGGAGTTTGATCTGTCAGTCAGTAGGAAAAAAAACCAATGTCCCAACTCATGTGCATAGGATTGACATTTCCTACACTGAGATCTACCTTTTAATGGTATATACTCCACTATCTTGCAAAGTTAAAAAAACAAAAATGCAAAATCTACCAAAGAGCTGAAATGAAAATACAGTAGATGTCATACTATAGGAACCACCTCAGAAGTGATGACATGTGTGCTGAACATATCTCACCCAATATGACCTCATAAGATCTCAGATTATAACCTCAAACCACCTTCGCTGCCCTAAATGATACCTAGAGAATGATTATTCTGTATAGACTAGAAACAGAAGAAACTTGTATAGTCAAGTTGCTTTTTTCTCTGTCGCTGCAGGATTTTTCTTAATGGTGCATATTAACTGATTTGCCACAGTAGCTGTGTCACAAAGGTACTTAAGAATTTTACAGATAAACCGGTAAGATTTCTGCTTAAGTGACAGTGTACACACAGAAAAGATACTGATAAAATTAGGAAAAGGGTTGATTTTTCACCAGGTTACTGATGGAAAAATACTTCCCTATCAGGGAAGATGTTATGAACTGCAAACAGTAAAAATATATATTTAACTTCCTATCTCTGTTTACGATTCCACAGGACAAGGTCAGTTCCAGCACACAAAAGAAGTGTGGGGTATATGAAAAAGATATTAAAATCAGAAAACAATGTCAAAACAATCTTTTGTTCACATAATGAATATAGAACCGAATTTGTCTCTTATAGACTGCTAGAATAGAAAGTGACTTGCTTATGTCTAAAAACTCACCCATTCTTAAAAAAAATGAGAAATCTCATGATTTATATTTGCCTCACACTCAACTTGGTTGCATATTTTCTCAGGGACAGAAAAAAAATCAGGTAAATGTTGGTTTTTTTCCCTTCTCATTTTCCCTTCTTCTGGTATCCAGTGAAAGACACAGGAAATAATTAACACAATGCTGGACCTGAATTCAGTCCAATGTAGCTACCATAAATCAGCAGATCATATCAGGACAAGGATTCACCAGGTCCAGCATCCTTTCTTCAACAGTCAGGAGTATGAGGGACCAGCATGCCTGGAGTGTCCTTTCTCCTGGCATGCACTTGCACCAGTAAGAGCCCGAGGGACTACCTGAGATGAAGGCTCCAGACTTCTGTGTTCAATAGAGAAAATGGGGCTGACCACAGTCATTTTAAGATTCTAATTACACTGTTGGCTCCTGAAACATCTTGCAGCAATGAGTTCCACAATTTAATTACAGGCATGATATGACAAAGTACTTCCTTTGTTTATTCCAAAACTGCTGTATGAAACTTGCATTGAAGGCTCTCTAGATTTTGCATTGTGAGAAATAATGAACAGATGAACAGTTTACCATACATCAGAGATAAAGACTAAATTATCATTCTTCAAACAACTTATCTGGTCTCTCATCAGGATCTCTAAGAGAATACTCTCAAAAATGTACTTAAACATATAGAAAATGTATTTGTGTGAAAATCACAGGATCTTGAAAGGAGAGAGGGAGAGAAATTATAGCAGCTATTTGTTCATGGGTTCATAGTTTGGGAGGTTTTTTTTGTTTTATATTGACTAAGGAAGCCTTGCTTCTAACCATTTGCACAGGCAAACTTTAAATTATTTAGTTGTGGGAATTTTCCAAGATGTACACATTTTTAAAGAGTATTCTGTTAATGTAAGAGTAAAATAATTCCTGAAAGTACAAAGTTCATAACATATATGATTACAAATCCCTTTTGCAATTTGCATAATGCCTTATTCACTCCTTGATATTTAAGGGCACTTATGGAGGGAATGTAAGTGTTATTACAGTGAGTGACATACCATATGGCAAGTAGGATCAGCTGCAGCTTTGTACACTGTTGTCATTTTTCCCCTTGTACTACAGTTTTGCATGGTGTAATGTTTTCCTGTTGTTGTTCAACAGTCTACCATTTAAGCTTGCCATATTATAAAATGCCATTTTAAGGAGTTGCAGCTGAACCTGCTCACCACAAGTCTGCATTTATTTCACAGCTGTCTATCACACTGTCATCCCACAGGTGTACTCCAACTTTACAATTTTCCTGAGCCTCATCTTGTGATGTAAGAAAAATGTATTATGCAAGATGAAGAAACGGCAGCCAAGAAAGTAAATGCTGTTAAATGTCATTTTACAATACAACTTGGGCATGCAAATGCAAGTAACCTTAGAGGATGATAATATTTGCACTCTCAGCTAAATATGATGCACAAATGATAGTGGAAAGGCCAGATCCTGAAAAGTAAAAGTCCTCCCCTGGGTACAAGTAAGAAATATAAATTAGGCCTTGGAGGAGGGAAGGGTAGGGGGGAGACTAAAGGCAGTGTCCATTAAAATAGGAGAAATTTGGGGGTTTTCTATGCTTATGATCAACTGTCATCAATGAAAATTTTGGAAAATGGAATTCATCTGGAGTTTATTTTCTGACTTAAGTGGAATTACAGCTCTTTAGGACTACAGGTGTAGTCCTGTTGCCCCATTCTCCAACAGTATCAGAAAAAGCAATGTAGAATATATAGTCGAAAAAAGGAAGAAAATATATTAAATTTTAATTTAAAATTTAAGTATAATGACACATTTAAAACACTTGAGTGTTTCTTCAAAGTTCAGGCAACTATGAAGAACATTCTCTCTTCATTTCACTATACTTCGTCTCACACTTCCTCTTTCCTCCTCAATATGCTATGCCTGTTTTTCTATCTGCAAGTCATCAGCAGTGTTGTGATCTAAGATTCCATTTCAAGGTCAAACACTGCTGTATGTCTACATGAAACATTCCTTTGATTCATTTAGGCTGATGACATATGCAGGTACACTGGGAGGAAGAAAATGAAAAAATAACTAAGGATTTTTTTTTTTTTTCCAGTGGGATGTGCCACTGGTGAAAAGAAAATATTTTCAAATCTCAGTATAAATTTTAGGTCTCCATTAGAAAATTAGTTTTATTTATGAACCAATCAGGGAAACTATAAATGTCAACAACTAACAAATGCTTCAAATAGAAAATGTTTAAAAAACACTCTTCTGAATTTGAACATTAGTGTAAATAGAAATATTTTCAGTGTGCAATCATATAGAATTACAACCCAGTTGCTTCTAAGTCAAGTAAGACTTCTTGGGTTTGACATTTTGAAAATGAAAGACTGGGTAAATGTGAAGATAACAGAAGTTGAACTCAAATTTAGAGGAAATGGTAAAATTAATATACAAATATGTTTTCAATTAAATAAATCACCATAACTTGTTAATCATTTTGGAATACATGTCATTATAGTTGAATACATTAAATCCCATATTCTCATTTCATATTACTTTTGGTGCCAGCACTTAATTACAATAAAATGAATGTCTTGTTTATTCTTAAGCTAATTGAGAGTAGATATGGCCAGTAATTTTGGTAAATTCTTTCCTGATTATTTATGAAACTGTAAGAGGAAAACATGGCTTTATAGAAAAAAATACTAGAAAATATTGAAATTTGTTTATAACTGCAATTGAAGTTACTCTTTCATATCAAGGCCCTTACTCCTTGCTTTACCTTACTTGTTTTTATCAACTGGAAGACAAAGTAGGTTAGTAACAAAAATGCCTGCAACAAGGAAAGATAAAAATCCTACTCCCTCATTAATATGTGTATTTCATGTCTTATTAAACCTACTTTAAGTACCGATTTACCAGATATTTTCTTTTGGTTAATAACTAGAAAAGACAACCAAAATAACTTAGAACATATCTTTATTTTTCTGTGTGAACAACAAATATGATTATTAGAATCTTTCTTGATAATATTGTGGTTTCTCTAATTAATTGCCCATAGTAAACTTCACTGATGTGAAACAAACACCTAAGGCTTATTCTTTTTTTTGACTTGGAAATCTGAAAGTCTCTTAAAGAAAAAGCTTCTTAAGGAAAACAGTGTTCAGTTAGAATTCTGTTAATTTTGTGCAGTTATGGCCACTTGCTTCTTTTATATGCTTTCATATTAATTTTCTATTGAAGGATTTGCATTTGAATAACAACAGCTGCAAGATTTGTGGCTTAAAATACTGGGAAAAATATAATAGGTACTGAAAAGTCTATTGCAATTGCACGATGCTGGCTTAAAACTGTACTTTCCTCTTAAAATTTTAACTCCACTGGTGAGCTTACTTGCTATTTATACAGGGAACAAAACCAGTTCCGCTTTACAAGCTTCACTTTCACATTTATAATACCAGCTGCAGATGCTGTCTAAGCTGAGAAAGAAGAGGGTAATTCTTTTGTTCACTCTGATTTTGTGATTTTGTTAAGTTTAGGTAAGTTGGCAAACAAGGAAAAAGATAGCTATAGAATAAAAAGTAAATGAGATTCTAAAGAAAACAGAGACTTAAAAAGAAAATTATGACAGAAGCTACTGAAAAAAAAATATAGTGTGATATCCCAGAAGCCTTTCTATTTTTCATTTTGTTTCAATTCTTTCAAAGCTAGTTTCTTCTTTTCCTAAATGATCATTAAAAAACAGGTCTCATAATGCTACCATTTCTATTGAAAATAAATTGTATCAAGAACATAACTTTTCTAGTAATTTTCTACCAGAGAGCAGTTTCTTAAAATTATTCTTGCTTTTCAACCTGCTTTTGAGAAATTTACTTTTATATAACATCCATATTTTCTTAGTATTCACTGAATTGCTGGAAATCCATGTATGGTCACTTAACAACAGTTATACATGTAAAATTACATTCCCCAATGTATAAGAAAGTTTAGCAAGTTTGGAATGAAAACTTTAATGGATATTATCTTCCAACAGTAACTACGGCAAACACAATAAATAGGAACACTTAAATGTAGACAAACGCTGCTGTTACTGGAAATGTAGTGTTGGATATTTTGATGAGCAGTGGAAAGAGTAAAATCAGGAGATAAATCAGTAAATATGAAGAGCTGATACAAAATAGAATGGGAGATGAACAAGTTAATTCAAACACTATCATGATGGATGTAGGAAAGACTTCATTACATAAAAAGTACTCCTAATTATTGCTAATACTAACTAGATTAAGTAGTTGAATACTCAAGGACATATATGACAGTCATATAGAATCATCTATGGAGTCACAGAAAATCATCCAGGGATAAGCTTCTATACAGCGGGTTGGTGTGCCTGGACAAAGGAAAGGAGAGGCTTCTAGTCATAGTTTTTAGCTACAGAAAATCTTCAATAACTTTTGGGGCTTGTAAAGAGATAAAATAATAAAAGGTACAAGAAAAAAAGTCAAATATTTATCACTGATATGACACAACTTTACAAAGAAGGCATCATATTCCAGACAATTTTTAAAGACTTGTATTAATTTAACATTAGTTAGAATTAAATGCTGTTCTAAATTAAGAATTCCTTATAAAAACAGAACAAAAGTTTTTATCATCTAGAATTCTTTTTCATAGCAGATCTAATAATAAATGGGAAAGACATTTAAGCAGGCTGATGAAATATTAAATTAATGGTAATTTTTTTGTTCTGTATCACAGAAGAAAAAAATTAAGCCCTCTTCTTTAAAGAATACTTTGTGTCATGTGTGTATTTTCTGTTTAGCAATAGTATTTGTCAGTGCACAATGCTTATGTGTAGAACTTCAAACATATTGCATAAATTCTCATGTTCAACTATCACGACTGATTTTAACATTACCTCCAGTTGTAGAAATGCCAATAATTTAAACTCAAGTTTTTGCTGCTAGTTTGCCTTTGAAAATATCAAGCTATTAAAATTCTTTCAAAAAAGAACTACTTTGCAGTGAAAAGATTAAGGAACCTGTTACTCCATCTGTAACAGTATTTAGATTCTACAGCAAAGAAATCTAACAAATCTGGGCAAACTGCTCAAACAGCTGATGGAGTGAACCATTGAAATGGCTCAGACTCCAGGGTTTGAAATTCTCCTTTGGCTGTACATTGTCTCAACATGTTATAGAGAAATGCAGAGCTCCTCTCTCTCAGGGCCTGAGTTGGGATAAGGAGTAAATAAATGTTCTTTAGAGCACTCTTCATCTCAGGAATTTTGTGCAACTCATAAGCAATTCAAAACAGATGTGCCAAAAAAACTGAATATTAGATTGAATATTTTATGACTTCATAAGACAGAAGTGAGAAAAATAGAGCATCATTCTCTAATAAGATTCTTTAATACACTTTGTGAAAAGATGTGTTCATTTTTCCAAATAATGCAGAGTAGAAAGTAATTTGGACCAGAGTATGTTTCTGTATCCAAATGTCTAGAATGTTCTGCTGTGGGGTAAGAAGTCCCAGATAATTCCAGACATGGTGTCTGCATGTAATATTCAGCACTAATTGTACACACCTGTATAAAGTGTCAATTTAGCCAGGTACTAGGGTATACTGTCTCTTCTTGACTATCTAAAAGATTTTGCATGAAAAATTTCTTACTTCTGATTGAAAACAACAATCACAAGGAAACTCAGCCCTGACCTCAGTGTCAATGTGCTCAGTGCTAGGTAGCCAGACTATGCACACCTTCACCTACTCAAAGAACCTGTGTAGCAGATTTGCTTTTGAATTTAAAGAATTGTGAATATGGACTAAGGCGCTTAGTGCCTTGCATCACTGGGTATATTTAAATTCTTCCCCCTTTTTGATATCTAATTTCTTCTTGCTTTCTCCAAGCAGATGCTTGTTTCAGACTGGTAATGTGTGAAAAAAAGATCTGGGCCAGAACTCTGTGAGGAAAACTAATAGAAAAATGCACAGCAAAAACAACAGACCATCAGCTTTAATTAGTTATCTTCTTATTGTAATGTAGTCTGATGACCAAAAAGTAACTGTAGAAGTATTACTTCTTTATGTATCTAAATAATAACATAAAAAATCATTAAAAAATCTATTAGTCTCATTCTATTATGTCTTATAATTGAAGTAGTTACTACTCTACAACACATCTACTGTGATAGTAGACATTAAGCAAACATTAGCAAAAACTTCATTGGACTGAAACTGCATTACACGCTATTTTTTTTTTGTTGTTTTTTTTTTTTTAATCTGCAGTGAATCTTTTAGCCTAATAACAGCAGTAACTAACTTTAAAATTCTTGCTGGCCCTAAAAACTGTCACAAGAACTTTCCAATGAAAATCTGCTACCACTTTATCCCCCAGCAGCAGAACCCAGCAGCCTTGTTCTCTATTTTGGTGACCTACTGCTGCATGAGAAAAACTCCAACAACCTTTCAAAAAAAAATCCCATGGCTGACCTTAGCTACAACTTTTCAGTACACCAGTTTCTGCTTAGGCATTTCATCCACCACAAGCAACTTTTCTCTGATGGAGCTTCTTTCCCAGCTTTCTTTTCTTACCCTCACAGGAACTTCTCTCTCTACTGGAATCTCCAGGTAGCCAGGGAATACACCAATATTGATAAAATGTTTTGGATGCACTGGTTGGTTCCATACGTGGCATTAGCTTCATCCCATCCCTGCTGGCATTCTTTACATATTATTTGAAGTTAAAAATGTAATGATAATTTTTTTCACTTCTTCCTCCCCAGTTTTCTACCGTATGATATTATTAAGTGTCCATTAGTGGTGCTGAAGTTACCTTTAGATAAAAAAGTGTCTTTTCTATTAAATAAGTTTCAGCTGCAGCACAGACCAAAGCATGTGTTCATCCATTGAAATGGACTCATTAGCTTCACAGGATTGTTTAAATGTGAAAATTTTATTAATTACTGCATAAAAACTTTTGGTCAGGTTGTACCTAAAAAGCATCAATCATAGAAATGTCAGTTGTGATTGTAAAATAATATATTCAGTTCAGGGGACTGTTTTAGTTCTACATTGTCTTTCTCGCTAACAAATACTGCTGTACTATTTTTAGATGTTTTGCTTACAGAAATATTTCAGAAATTTAGCATTAGCAGTTTCTTTAATTCTCTTGTCTCCCCTGAGAAAAAGTTCACAGAGAAGAGCAACTGGTAAAGAAGCACTTTCCATCATCTTTTCAGTGTGTTTTACACTAAGAAGAGAAAGGTTGGTGAAAACACTAACTGTTCTTTTGTCACTGAAAGCAAAGGGAAAAGATTTATTTTTTCTTCATTCTTTCAATGGTGTATGGAAGACCATTGAAATTTGAAGATTGGAGATGTGATGCTCTGCCCTCTAATATGAAGAAGGCAACAGAGGTCTGAAACCAGACTGAAATTCCCAAGTGCAGGCACATGAATAATTGAATAACAAGCTGTTTAGAGAATACTGAAGAAGAGACATTCAGGAAAAAGAAAAAAAAAAAAGAAATGAAGAAGAATAATTACAAAAAATAAAAAAGGAAAACTTAGATTTTATTTTTTATGACAACATTTAAAGGAAAATTTTCATACAATCACAGAAATCAGTTTAAATCCCCAAATGTGTTTTAAGACAAAAATATTGAATTTTATTGTGGGTTTACCTTGGTTGGATGACAGGTGCCCACACAACCACTTTCTGACTTCCTCTCCTCAGCAGGATGGGAGAGAAAATAAAATGAAAAATTCCATAGGTTGAGATGAAGACAAGATTATTCACCTATTACCTTCACAGCCAACACAGATTTTACTTGAGGAAGTTTAATTTATTGCCAATTAAAAATAGACTCAGTTACACAGAAACAAAAGGAAACCAATCCCCCTCCCTTCCACACCCCTTTATTCCCAGGTACAAACCTCCTCCTCATGCTGAGCAGTGCATGAGGGTGGTGAATGGAGGGATGAGGCCAGCCCATAGCACCTCCTGGGTGTCACTTCTTTCTCTTCCTGCTTTCCTCCTGCTCTAGTGTGGCCCTCCAGCAGTTTCAGCTTTCTCCACAACACATCCACCTGCTCGGGCATGGAGTCCTCCACTGGTTGTAATACAGATCTTCTTTCCCCTCTGGTCCTCCACAGGCCACACCATGGTCTTCACCAGGGGCTGCAGGGGAGTGAGTATCAGCTCCTTCTCCTCCTTATGCACTGAACTGGCTGTCTGCAGGTTTGTTCTTCTCATGTTCTCACTCCTCTCTCACACAGCTGCTGTGCAACAGTTTTTACCCTTTCTTAAACATGTCTTCCCCAAGGTGCCACAGACCCTTTGGCTGCCGGCCCAGCTGTTCCCTGTGTGGGTGGGTTGGAGCCACCTGGATCCAGCTGTGTCCTGCCTGGGGCAGCCCTGGGCACTCCTCACAGAGGTCCCTGAAGCCCCCACTGCCTGTGCCTGGACACCAAACACATTGATTCATATAGAAAGCAATTTGGCTTTAATTTGGTTTAGTTATAAAACAAAGCAAATAAATCTTAATACTTTTGCCTCCTGTATGTTGTGATCATGAAACTTAATCAATTTAACTAAAAGAGACATTTTCTCAGAAATTCTATTGATTTGGATGAACTCCCATTTCTCCATGAAACAATATTCTTATAAAAAGCAGCCAATTATTAGTAATGTATTATGCCACCCTCTGCAGGCTAATGAAGCTTCTTTAATGACAGAAGGGTTATAAAACAATCTGTTGCAAGAATTTTAAAACTGAAATCAATACCAGAATTTTCATGCTAATTTTCATATTTAAATGCAATTGAGAAAGACACTATGCTGGTTTTAGGTGGAGTAGTTAACTTCCTTACAGTGGCTGGTATGGGATTATGTTTGGATTTGTGCTGAGCATGGGGTTGATAAAACAGAGATATTTTTGTTATTGCTGAGCAGGGCTTGCACAGAGCCAGGACTTTTCTGCAGCTCGTACTGCCACCCTGGCAAGGGGGCTGGGTGTGTTTGGGAGGTTGGGAAGGGACACAGCCAGGACAGGTGACCCTAAATGACGAAGGGGACATTCCAGACCGTGTGACAGCATGCTCAGTATAGTGGTCCATAGTATAGTCAGTGATTATATCCTATCTAACACATAAAATTACTCATTAAACTAGACAAGAATCCTTTTTCCACTGTTCAGAGAGCTAGGTTGTCCATTTTGATGATATTGCTAAAGGAAGGCAAAAATGAGAAATGCCTTGGATTTGGAGTTCTGAATATAACTGGGTTTTGGGTGCAACAGTATTACCCACACTGCTCCCTGTCTCAGTAAATGACATCCTCATGTCATTTAGGCACAGGGAGAACAGGGTCCTGTGGCTCTCTCTAAGTGCATGACTTTAAGGAAGAGAGGATAAATGGCTCTTTGACTTTTAAAAAATAAGGATAAAATAACAACAGTGCATATTATAATTAATAATGATCACTTTCAGAATAGCTTACAGCTTCAAAGCACTATGAAACCATCAAGTAATTAATGTTTACTTAGTGCAATCAACATAATTCAATATGCAAAGATGCTGAAACAGAGGAGTTTTAAAACACACAAGCTAAATCCCTGAGGCCACCTGAGAAGCTCCTCAACTTTGTACTATCCTTGATGTGCTATATAAGCTGACTGTCCAACAGCAGTAGACTAGTGGAATAAATCATTTGGAAAAAAATACAGTCTCAAATGCAATCCAGGCTTTTAGATGGGTTGGTCTCCTCTCGAGAGGGTCAAAATTACACACCTTGATGTTCAAACTACTCATGCTACTAATAGATTAGAAAGAATTGACCAAATGGACATTGAGACTTTGTCTTTTTTTTCCTTCTAAGCAGCATTTTATTGCTAATTGATTCTTAACAGCTTATTCACAGTATGATTCTGCATTTTTATACACTTAGAAGTTCCACTGACTTAAACAGGAGTACTGAGTGCACAAGAAATGGAGAATAGGGCCTTTGAAGTTCAGTATCATTATTTAGATTTTAGGCATGCCTGGAGACAGCACTCTAGATTAATAAAATGCTTTGCTTCAATTAGATCTGTGTCTCCTGCATCCCTCCCCAATTCCCTCTGCCCTTGTTTAACATACTCCCTTATCCCTTCACATTATCCAGGCAGGTGCTCTCTGCTACCAAAGTGTTCCAAGTTTCACGGGAAAATTCAGCATGGGGAGGCATGGTATATATATTGATTTATTGGCTGTGATGTATGAAAGGAGAATGTACGAGTCTGTATATGTCTGTTTTGTTCTCCCTGAATATATTGTTTCAGAGATTCTTTAAAAATATTTCTGAAAACAAATAATCTTAAAAGATCTTTTAAACAGACATATTTACTTCTCTGTACTGCAAGCACATTTTCACAATCTAGCACAGAAAATGTAAATCAAAAGAGTTTTTCTTCTAGCTGATTAATTCTGGGGGAGAGGGAAGACAATATAAAGAAAAAATATATATTCTTTAGTGTCTATGAATTCAGATTTATGGCATGATTTTTTTCTCATTTTGCACTGTACTAAGTCCCCTCATTTCAGATTTCCTTGAAAGAGACTTAGGAGCACAATGGCCACTGAAAACTGACACATTCTGCAAAGTGGGGCCAGGAAATTATAAGTTTCACATTGAGTTCAATGGGGAAGTCATAAGGCCCTGATCATTCTCCCTTGGGGTATTTTCCTGTTTTATTGTCAGGACTATAATGGGCAATCAGTTCCTGAAATGGTGCCCTGCTGTCTAGATGAAGCATTTATAGGGTTTTTAAGCAGTCCATTTGAACACTGCAGAATAAAAAAAAGGCAGCCCTTGTAAGTTCAGATTTTAGGGCCCTGATCCTGCACTGAACCATCAGCAAACCTCCTGCCCACTTGGAATTCAGAGCAGGATAAGGGTCTTGATTTCCACATTTTCTGCTGCAATTCAGATCTTTATTTATCATAGCTGGAAACAACACTACAAATAAAAATGGTTCTAAAATCCAAGTGTCTGTGCCTTTTAAAAGTAAACTTCCTTAGATTTATGCAAACATATTTACATAGTAATCCTCTGAATGGAGAAACAGCTCCTAGTGAATTAGGGCATTGCTACAAATATATATATCACAGATGTTTTCCATGCAGAAACATTAAAAAAAAAAAAAAAATTCCAAACTCAAAGGAAAAAAGTCTTTTTAAGTACCTAACATCACAAGCCAGAACCAAGAAAGAGCTAGAACTTATGGGCCAGACACAATATAAGATTTTGGCCTAAAATGAGTGAATACAGGGATCACTTAAGGTTAGTCTAAATTAGGATTTAGAAGCCCAAACTTGACTACAGCCCAGATCATTATCTAGGTCATCTCTTTTCAGCACTTGTTAATCCTTACAATACCTAAATCTATAAAATGCCTTCCTGCGAGGCTTAAAGTTTACTACTGCTAAAAGTGGCTTGTTGAGGTCTGGCTACTGAAGATATATGCCCATTGCCCAGATAAAGTCCAGGCTTGATCAGTGGATAGTAAATGAATGAGCTATCTACTTCACCCGAAAAGTCTGAAAATACTGTTATGTTGTATTTTTTTTTGTTACGTCTGCTCAATGCTCAGAACTGTTCTTCACAGAAGCTGAAGGCCTGCTACCAGCCCTGAGCCACCATTAGCCATAAATTTTAGAGCAGCCACAGGAAAAAGGATGTTCCATCTGCCTGCAGATGTAGGACCTCCATGAAGCAAGAGGCAGGGTATTAGATAGAAACAGAACAGATAAAAAGTTTATGAGTAACTTCTAGTTTTTAGCTGGAAGTATTAAATATGATTTTTTTTCAGATCTTTATTCCTAGAATTATTGTCTTCACAACCAAATGGCACAGGAAATACATTTATATTCTGACACAGAGAAATAATATAATTTCTGTCTTACTCAAAGGACAGTCAGAGAACACTTTCTATGGTCTTTTCTAATTACAATGGCTTAATTTCAAGAGCCAAAGCAAACATTTTTCAGCAACTGTCCTCACCAAATTGTTGATGGTGTCTCAGGTTTAGCTCACTGTTGTAGGAGGAAGCATTAATTGCTTAAAGATTTAAAAATCTCCTTAATAGACCAATGGTCTGCCAGCCTACAGTTCAAAAGTCTTCCTGTGCAATTTATCACTTTTCAAAACCATTCCCTTTGGCGTCTATTCCCCCACGGTGTGCAGGCTCTCAAAATCAACATCTCACTTGTTACATCTGAATTCTTTAACACCTGAACAAGAATTTATTCATGGGAACTAGCTACTTACTCTCAGCTGAGCGACATGTATCTGAGTTCCCCATACCTTTTTCATTCTCAGCTCAATTAACCTTGTTTCATGTAAAATAAAGAAGGATGACAGCATGAGCAGAACAGAATTTTCTGTGAAGACTGGTTGAGTTTTTTTGTTTGTTTTTTTAAGATACATTGAAAGACTGAGGACATACCTCCATAGATAGATGTAAAGATGCACATGGCAACCTATCCCAATTTTTACCTGTCTGGCTACAAGCTGTCTCCAATTTCAAGGCTGTGTGGTAGTACTAACATGGCACCAAGACACAGTTAACCAGGAATCAGGAGACTCCTGAGAAAAAGAGTGTTGGCAACTTTGCAATTTTGAAAGGTTTGAGACTGTTTCAGTCACTCCCTCAGCCTCAATGAATAGTTCTATTCAGTAGCAGGTGATTATCCTTAAGAGCAGGACCTATATACACAGAGAGAGCTAGTAGAGACACCCTACTGTGAGTGGTTTTTTGGCAAGCCTCACCAGAGACTTTGGCAGCCTCTCTTCCTCTAAAGTGCTACTGTGCTTTTGCATGGTTGCATTCTTCATGCAAACAAATACCAATGCCAACTCTAAGAACATGAAGAACTGATAATAATTATTGTTTTCACTGCTGGATAGCAGAGAACAAATGCAACATTGAGAAATATCATGCTTTCTGAGCTTTTTTTTTAGAAAATATATATCTATTTCCTTAAGCTTAAGTAATAAAATCCAATTATCAAACAACGAATTTGAATTGTGTTTTCATTATATGCATGTACATTTTGAAATGGATTACGATTTTTAATTAAGGCCCCATGTGGTTATCCAAAAAGAGTAATTAGTAGCTTCCAATGAAAGTTTTATGTTAATGCTTTTGAAATAATATATTAGACAATTTTAGAACAAAATAAAATAAACTAAAATGTGGAATGTCTTAAGTATCACAACACTTGCATCCAAACAAAGTATTTCTTTTCTTCAACATTTTCTACTCTGTGCCATGTTTGACAAAGTATTGTCAGTACATCTACGTTCATATAATTTCAAAGCTGGAAAATATTTACTTACTTGGGTTGAAAATATTTCTTTACAGTATTTCTAGTACTCACTTATCCTGGCCTCCTCTAGACTTAGTGAAGTTTTAATTCTGGAAGGAGAAAATAAGTACCACAAACAATTGTAATAAAAAAAATACATGAAAAAGAAATGTAGACAGAGACATAAAAGGGCAACAGGTTTTACAAATTAATTAAGAGCAATACACCAGGTTGGATGGAGCTTTGAGCATCTGGTCTAGGGGAAGGTGTCCCTGCCCACGGCAGGGGAGTTGGAAGCAGATTAACTTTAGGGTCCCCTCTAATCCAAATGATTTTATGACTCCATGATCATCTATTCACAAGTTAGCAGTGAAAACTATTTCCAAGTTTTGTATCAATGCTCTATCATTTGCATGCAACATAATATGCAGTCTAAAAAATCACTTAGGGTGTCTTCCTGACTTCAACTAGTGTTAACAGTTGTTGAGGTGGGAATAAGCAGGGTTTTATTGTTTGTCCACTTGCCTACAGGCTGCAGCTCTTTGAATCATATTCGCTTTTTGAACCTTGTTGTTCCAAATCAGGGAACAATAAGATTTGTTCACAAGAGGAAAAGTCCCCTACCTCTAAAAAAGATAAAATGTTCATGGCAAGATGACTCCAAAGAATTTCTCTGAGACACTGACAGTTTGGGCTGGCCTGAAGGCTTTGCTCTGTTGAACAAACACAATTCATTCTGTCTTGCGAGGGATGCCACAGTGAGTACGTAGGGAGCAGTGAAGTTTCTGCTGGATAAGCCGAGAGATTTATCTCCTGGAGTTCTGGGTTGTGATACAGGAACAGTTAAGGCTGCCAAAAATATATGTGTTAATGACTAGTCTTACTTTCAAGATTTCAGCAGCAAATGACTCACCTCATGCATGACAGTAGTTCTTAACCTCTTGATACTGGCTTGATGTTAGACAGACTAGAGACCTATTGGAGAGAAATGTTATTGCAGAGCTCTGAATAATGCATATTCTAGATGCACCAAGGCTGACAAGGCTGTGTAGGTGGAAGATGTCACTCCCACTGGCTGTGTCTTCATTACTGAAATTCAAACATTAGCTCTTTTTGACTCCAAGTTTTTTTGTTTACAAATGAATAATGAGAGCTCTAATTCGATAATTAATTCTTACTCCAGGTATTTTTGACTGTCTTTTATTTACTTGTCGTTGGCATAGAGGGGTTTTCTGGTCCAAGGGAGAATACACAAACAACAACAGAAGACCTAACCACTACTTATTTTCATTTTTGGTGGTTTTCTCCTACATGGAGTCAGCACATATGTGTTTACTTTTTATTACAGTTTTAAATTATTTGGGCCAGCAGATGGAAAGCAAAGGAGGATAGTAATAATTTCTATCAGTGGTTCTCTTATCCCTTTGCCTCCAGCACATGTTCTGTGGTTTTTATTTGTCTTCAACAATCTACACATCAAATATTTATATTCCTAGTTCTTTTACCCTAATAGAGGAATCCAGTTGGTATTTCCATGGGAAATGCTCCTTCAGGAAAAGAAGAATCTCAAGACTCCAAGTCATCTGCTTCTCAGAAAAAAGAATCCTGCAAAATTTCTTAGAATGTAAGAATATTTTCAGCAGTTTGTAGGATTTTAAAAAAATAAAAAATAAAATTTCAAACCTAGGGGTCCTTGCATGGAGATGTTACTATTTCTTTAACTGAATTACTGAAGTAATTTTACCTGATACATAGTAGGGTTGTAATTGCTTCATGAGGGAGTGTTGTTCCCTGATAGACTATTACAGCTAGTTCTTGCTTCTTTTTTTTTCCTCTCGCATTTGAATTATCTGCCACTGTATTGCCCTCTAAGATAATGACGCTGCACTTGATACAACTATTTTTCATTCTCCTTCAACACTGTAGTTATCCATGATACTCTGTTTTTCTCAGATCACAATCTTCCATTGAACTGGTGATCCCTCACAATGCTGTTTATGATGTTTATATCAAGGTCCTCAGTGGAATACCAATAAATTTCCCATCAATTATGTTTCTAGATATTAATACTTTTCCTTCTAACATAAACTCTTTTTTCTAAAGCATGAATCCCCGTTGTTTTGATTCACAGAAGTATTTTCAGACAATTATCCAAACTGCAGAAGAGATTGTGTTGAGGAAAAAGCCCTCTTCAGGTGTGCAAACAAGTGACTCCTCTGATATACCACTGCCTGGATATCACTGAGATACTCTGTTTAGTTGTCCCAGACACAAATTTAGCAGCTTAGGAAAGGAAGAAAATATAACCTTTTTTATTTCTTATTTTTAAATTATTTACATTTTTTAATCTTATTTTAATTTTTTAAATAAAATTTAATTTTTAATAAAATATTATAAAATAATATTTTAAAATAAAATTTACAAACTGAGTAGCAGCTCATTAGCAATATTGGTAAATTTAATGACTTTATAATAGTTTGATGGAAGAATTAGGGATTAAAAGGAATGTCTACATTAGGAAGCAGTATAGTGCAATAGGGATCAATCTGTGGAGAGAAACCATCAACTCAAGCAATCTACAGTACAAACATTTTAGATGGGGTACTTTAGAAAAGCTGCAGACATGTCTTACTTGCATCCCCTGAAGTGCAAGGATGTGCTACTGTGGCACAATTCTTCACCTGTCTTCTATGTACCCCAGATAAGAGATTAAAATGCATTCTTAATCCATCCCTTTAATAGTTACAAAGACTGGCAAAAATATAGGGTGAAACATCTCTCTAGAGATAAAGTGATGTACTATGTAATGACTTTGACATGTAATGAGAGATTTCTAAGTAAATCTATGTCTAAGAGCTCTTTATTTTTACCAAAGATGTACCAGCATCTTTGTTACCAAATTTATTTTTTACCAAAGATGTAGCCACAACTCTTATGACATCCTGAAGAAGAACTGTCTTTGGATTTGTGTTACCTACTTATACAAGTTAGAAGCTCTAACATATCTCACAGAGTTTTATATAAATTTGAATTTCAAATGTTTTTTATTTGACATCTTTCATATAATTACTAACTTGTTTAAATATCACTGTGCTATTACCTGAGGTAAATGCAATAGAAAACCATTACGTTCAATGTTATTGTCTTACAGTTTCAATCCCTCTGTCAAACTGAAAACTTCTGTTAAATCTGCAGGGGAATTTTTATTTCATTTTCTTGTTCATTCCTAATGTGGGTGAATAAATTGCTGGCTATCTACTTACAGAGTATTTCCTGTGTCAGTTAGCCAAGCTTAAAATGGATCTGTGCACTTTTGTCATTGTCACAGAAAGGTTTTTTTCCCCACTGCACAATAATGGAATGTAGAAAAAATACACATTAACATTTTTCAAAAATTTATTTAAATGATTGATAGTCAAATCAACTGCTGTTCATTCTAAGGCAGGTATTCAAACTTAATACAAACTAACTTTAGGAATGAACAGAGCCCATACTTAAATCAGAAGTTTTCTTCAGGAGAGCTTGGAGTGAACTCAAAAGGTAGGTGCCAACCAAGAATTCTATACTTACATACAACAGCTGTGGAAGAATACAGCACAGTGCTTGAAGTGCTCAATAGCAGAGGGAACTAGGCACTGACTTCCCCACCCAATTTACATTAAGGTGCCATAAGATAAAAAAAATTATGGATGGCAAGAGTATACACCAGAATGCAAATCTGGCTCTTCTCTACTTGGTGCAATGCCTTACAGAATAGAAGAATTAGGTTTTATTCCAAACCTCCAGAGGTTGTGGCATTGCTCTAAACACTGCATTACTCATGTGAAAGGCAGACTGCTACGTGAGGTCCAGCCTCATGCAGGCAGGTAAGTGTGTCTCAGAGCTACCTTCTCAAATTGGAAGGGAAAGGGTGTTCAGAAATCTATTTTTATAATTTCAGACTTTAAAATTTCAAAATTTATGATTTTCAAACTGATCTTGAAATCTCTCTTTTTGATACTCCAATATCTATATAGTCAGTTCTGAGGTGTCTAATTCAGCAAAATTCAGTTCCTGGGTTACAGCAAATAACATATACTAGCACACATACAAGCTTTACTTTGGAGCTTATTCTTAGGGCACAACTACTGCTTTAGGTATCTATGTGGGAAGGTTTTGTACCAGTGACATTTGCAAATCTCTAATATCACTTAGGAGGTGACTAACATTTCCACTGGTAATATTCCCCTTATAACTAAGCTCTTGCTGGAGGCCATGTTATTAACACCAAACTTCTCACAGCATTAAACTGGTAGGTGTCTTGATAATTAGATTAAAATTTCATAAAACAGAGACTACTCAGTATGCTCCACAGCAAAGCCTGAAACACATTCTGAGTATTTCAGATATACTGGAATCTACAAGAACTTTGGTAGGACCCCAAATCAGACAAATCTTTAAGGAGAACCAGTCTAGATCTATCTGCTAGAGTGACCTCTCTGAAAGAAACTGAAAATACAGGCTTCATCAGTTCTTTCAACTAGGATAGCTACATTTTTGGGCAGAAAAACTCAAAATTACTAGGATGATAAAAAAATGTTAATGTAATAATTAACTTATGAACTAAACCATTTTTCCTCACTTTAGTTCCTCCATGATCTTAAAGGTAGGTCCTTGCTGCGACACTTTATTTTGGTCCTTCTGGAAGCTTCCCAGCTGGAGCAAATCCACAATCCTCTGCAGTTAGCAGGGACACTGCTTCTGTCATCCCTGAGTCCTCTAACAATGCTTTCAGTATTTTGACCTGCAGGATACCAATTCATTGCTGTACCTCTCACTGCCTCTTATTTCTCTCTCACCCTTGACAAACCCCTGCACTTCCTATCACTGTGCTTGCTCAGAATTCTCTCCAGAAAAAATTAAAAATCCCCTGCAGAGATCCACATGGCCCACTTATTTTGAAGGAACAGGAATGTAATTTTGAAAAGTAGATTAGTAGAAAACAAGGAGAAAAAAAGTAAAAGAAAATTCTTCTCTGAAGAATTTACAACTGTTAACCTTATTCTACAAAATTGATCTAAACTGAAGGCAAGTAAACATCTAGGTCATCCCATTTCTTCATGACCCTCTCACACAGCATCCCCTAGTTCAGTGTGATGGCAGTTTTGCATCTCAGGCCTATCACTCAATACACCCTTAGACTGCACAGCAAGAATAGCATTGAATGCTGCATCACTGCAAGGGCTGCAATATTCATTTGTAAAACTACTGTTCTCTTAAAAAGGGTGCCCAGAGTCCTAAAGTGGTGGAAAAAAAAATTGACTCCATGGCTACAGAAATTGTTTGACACAAATTCAACAAAGCTCAATATTTAACCTATATTCAAGCCAGGTGCTTTTTGTTTCTTTGTTTGCTAGCTTGTTTGTTTTTTCAAGTTTAGTTCTGCCAAAAGCAGTTACAGGATTGGTTTCATAAAGGGAGTTTGAAACCATTGATTTCATATAGGCATTATGTGATCCCATAGGAGCAATGAGGAAAAAAGATTCTATGCAGAAATGTTTATTCATTGGTATTCATCTCTTAAAGCTTTCTGTGCTCTGTGATAATATGACCTTTGTATTTTCTATTGACCACCAGACTTGTATTCAATATAATACTTTATTTAAATATTCATGTATTAAGGCATGTAAGTATACTGTATGTTAACTTTTGGTCCATTTGTTTCTTAAGTCATACTAAAGGGTTTAGATTTGGGGAAAAAAAAAATTAAATATGTCCTTGAAAACTTGTAACTAGATCTTTATAAATATTACAAAAACAATAATTTTGCATCAGTATGGTGAACAAGTAGCAAAGTGCCTGAAGAATATAAATTGAATGTTCTCTAGAAGAATTGGTAAAGGTTAAAATTCATCATTTTAACTGATAGGGCTTTCTTTGGGAAATAACTGATGCAATGAATACAAAATGTTATGATAATTTTGTGTTTTCCTCAGTGTTTTTTTTTCCCCTTGAAAAACAATATCTCTTCAATAATAAAGCACACATTTTTTTCATTCATTCTAGACCTAAAGTTTCCTACAGTGCTTGTCTTCATACACAACTGAGAGTTTTTTCACTTTAAATGGAATTTTTCATCTGAATGGGGTCAACATTTCTGTCCAGGAAAGGAGAGGTTTCACTCCTATAGGAAATATACAGTGATTCAGATCATTTCAGGAAAAGATTTAACCTAGACATGGTATGAGGAGTGGTTGCTAAATACCACATTTACTACCACAGTTTCCATAGTAATTTTCATACTGTAGCAGGCTGGAGGCTAAACTAGAAAAATAGGCATAAATACAGTTTATGCTACAAATAATGACAGTATTTAGGAGCATCTGTTTGTCCCAGACACTGCACCAATGCCAGTAACAGATAACTTTTGCTTTCAGAGTCCTACCATCTACTAAGTGAAGCAGAAAGGTACTGCCATCTTTATATAGCTAGAAAATTGAGTTAGAAAGAAATTGAAAGATGTTTCTTTGATAGCCATATAAGAAGACTGCCATAGAAATTAACTCTGGTATGTTGAGTTTCAGACCAGTTTATAAACTAGACTTCAATTTTCCATTGAGTATATTTTACCCCATTTAACTATTACTCAAAATGCAGATTAACCTCCTGCGCTGATGGCACAGGAGCAGACTTGCATGTAAATCTGGTATCAATTTGTTAGGATCAACTAGTTTAAGTAATATTATTTCTTTCTACCATGTCAACACTTCTGCCCACAAAAGAGTCTCAGTGCTTTTTAAATTTGGGGTCCGAAACATGCTTTTAATTGCTTTGCCAATTTAAAACTTGTAAGTATGATTAGACTGTGGCAAAATAGGGACACACAAGTCCAGATTTGTATTTGGCATTGCTGGCAATCACTGGTTCAAACATTTCCAGACTTTCTCCGTGAGATATTAATTTCCCACTCTGAGTTTCAGGCAAGCTGTCATCTCCAAGAACAAGTTCTGTGGCAGACAGACACTGTAGCTCAGCACTGAGTACCAATTGGTAGGCTAAGAACTACAGATACATGCACTCAAGCCCCATGTTCAGAAATTGCACTGTGCCAGTGCAGGTAAGGGGCTTTCTTAATTCACCTTCAGACATACAAATCTCTCTAAAAAAGTTCACCACAAAAGGCACAGTGACTCTGAGTATGTGTTTGTGTGAAGTTCACCCCTAATCTTTATATGAGCTAAGAATTATTCCTACTCCTTTTATATCTTTCTCTTTTCCCCCTTCTCTTTCTGCAGGCTGTTCAGATAAGGATTTTCATTGTCATTGTTCCCACTCTACTCTGAATAAGTGGAGTGTATGAAAAAGCCAAAATCACAAAAGGACTCACAAATACTGATGCCACCACTGGACTTGAATTTAAAGTTTTCTCACAAGGACACTGTTAACATTTATCCTCCTCTCTGCAGGCCAACAAATTAAAATATTACTTGAAGTCTCAGATCAGTTTCTGCAACAGCATTTCATTTTGATTGATATTCTCTATTAATATCAGTGATGCTAGTTAGCTTTAAGACACCCCAAAGGGTAGTCAGCTAGTTAAAACTCCACATGAACCTCATGCCAGCTGTTTAGCCCCTTGAAAGTTTTGCTGAGCATTGACAGAAGACCTTATCAATCATTACAATTAAGTGCCTTCACTGTCCCTTCTAAGGGAAGTCAGCTGAAGTACCATCTGTTATTTTGCTTTCAAAACTCATTGGTCTCCTCTAAGCCAGCCGTTTCACTTTTGAAATTACATTTCTTTTTCATGAGAGTGATGGGCTGATGCAGAAAACTTTTTGTTTTAATAATCAGCAGTTTCTATGATGTGACATAATTTTTGCAGTGCTCAGGGCCTTTTACAAATCAAAAGGAATCCAACTAAAACAGTAATTAATGTCAAACGACTAGTCACATACGTTTGTATTTAATTAAAAAAGTTCTAATCTTTGATTAAAACTCCTCACACGTTCTTGTGACTGCAAACTGTTGTCTAAAAAGAGAAAGTAATTGGGTACATAATCTATTGTGTCTTCTAACTGACACCTGCTAATTGTCTCAGCAGCAAATGGCAACGATTTAATTTAGGAAGTCAAAAAGTTTATCTTACATGTTCAACAGATGGTTTTTTTCTGTATTATATTCCTTTATCACACTAGAAAGATCTCTTCCTGAGTGATCTTTATCCCTCTAAGAATTTTATGCTCTCTAACAACATGATTTCGTATAGTAAATTCAAAAGATATTATTTACTGGACCATTCTTCTAATGTGCAGTTAATGTTTCATTAATGCTATTAATCTCTTGGAGTTTTTTTTCTAAACATTAACTTATCTGAACAATGGATGCTGCAAACAGGTTTCTATACTCATAGCTTACAGGGAGAAAATCAGGAGGAGTAAGCCACAGAAATTATCTCCACAGGAATTCTGGCATTCAGAATTTCAGCTGGTGAAAAGCTGGCAGCTATAGCCACATTCAGCACTATAGTGAAGACCTTGCCCCTTTTCCTCATCCTCTTGGGGTCTTAGCTTTTGTACCAGCAGTACAAAGAATATTGTTAAGGAAGAAGTGCCTCAGAGGAAAGAATATTCTTTACCAGCTTCTACCCTTTTTTGCTTTTACTCATCAGTGCAGAGTCTAACTGTGATTTAACAAAAATTATAGTCACTGTTATGTCTGTGTTTACTGCTGAGGTGCTCTTTCTTTCTAGGCTTATGGTTAATCTGCTAGCTATATTTTTTTCTTTCTGTCTTCTATGGCACGATCATTTGTTGTCTGTAGTTTTTCTGAACTAGAATTGTGACACTCCAAATATATTGGAGTGAAATTCTCAACAAGTATTTTGTCTGCTTTATGCCTTATTTTACCAATATATTAAAAAGCCCTTTGGCATATTGAATGAAGCGTTCTCAGGGAAGAATACCATCACTATATTTTGACAGTACATGTTTCAAAGCCACATGTAATCCACAGAGCCAACTGGTGAAGTTTGTCTTCAAATATATTTTGGTTCTGATGGCTTCAGACACCGGTGAGCTGTGACACCTCCAGTCAAAACTACCTACTTGGGCACAGTCATTTTCAACTTTCTTGTAACCCCAAACACATCTGGACCCACCCCAGTATCAGGCACTGGGATGCTGCCACTACAAAAGGACCACTGCTACCCAAGTGGTGCTTGTGAGGGTGCCCATGCGTAGCAGCCTTATGGCATCTTTTGAGTTGAGTTCTACAGAGAAGTCTATATCTGAACAGTATCTACCCTTTTTCATCTAGCAATTTACAGAGAAAGGAAAGAACTGCTTTCACTGCTGTGCAGAGAAACTGTAGCACAGCACCTATCCAAGATCACAGGTCTAATCAGTAGTAGAGTCAACAAAATAAACTTGTGTCACCTGATTTCCATATTCCTTCTATACAGTCAAAATATAAAAATAGCTGTCTATCAATACACATGAATGTATAGAGACAGATAACAATATGGATGATCTAGAAAGCTTTGTGACTTTTTCTACAGTTAGTTGGCTGCAGCATGTCAATAGAATAATAAATAAATACAGCAGAAACCTTGACTACTTCTTTTTTACATAATCAACTTTTAAGTATCTAAATTTGGGCTCCTTGTCCAGATAGTCTCTTCTGTTTTATCTCCAGTACCTACAGTTATTCATCTTCTGTTCCTGCCTGTTTCATGCCTTCATTATCTCTTACCTGCTGTGACCTCTTAGCCACTGTAACCTTCTTCCCTCTAATCTCCCTCCTCCAGTCCACTCCAAACACTGTGGCCAAGGTTATCTTTCTTGTTCACAACTCTGATCATGTCAAGTCCTCTCTCAGTGGACCTCGGGTGGTTTTCTGTCTCATTACTCGACAAGGTCAAATTTCTCCTCTGAAATTTTGAGGTTTTGCAAGAGTCTGCCTTAGTCTACCAGTGGACTGAGTCCTTACTCTTTCCTGGCTCTGATACAGTCCTACTTACTGTATCACTCACATATCTCATGAATGACATCCTTTTTCTATTCCCAAAACTACTCACTGTCTAAAATATCCTCTCTGTTCTAACCTGCCAACCAACTTAACACACCTCTTTTGTGTTTCTTTGTGCATTCTGTGTAAATTTGTTTATGAGTGCTTTGGAGCAAGAGGCTTGTTTTTGAAAATATGAGGTGTTTGTGAAGTTGCAGGTAAAACAATGGAGTTGATGAAATAATTATCAAATTTACTTCATCATCTTGCATCGCACTGTAAATAAATATAAAAAGTATAATTTAAATACATTCATACTAAGTAAACAAAAGAAATGCCTCCAATTCTCTTCTCCAAATTTATAGTGCAGCAAAGGAAAGGAATAGCAGTTACTATGTGTGAGTCAGATATAATTGACAAATTTCATTCCTTCACCAGATTGCCTCTCCTTTGAAGGCTGACCACAAACAGCTGATACGTATTTAAACCACAGCCTGGACTTTACGGGGGAGTAAAGTTTACTTTTGATTCTCACTAACATGTGACCCCTGAAAAAATTATATGAGCTCTGTGAGTTTCTCACAAGAGCCTTGAGCCACAGTTAATTTTGAAATAAATATGCTGCCTTTCAAAAAAACAGCTCCTACTGAAAAAAGACAGGTACACCTAAATCTGTAAAGCAGAAAAGAAAAAAAAGAAAAAAAAAAGAATAAAGTGGATCATGGAAAGAAATCATAGGCAAGGTATATAACAATTAAAAATGTTGGGCAACAGTTAATGGCAGCAATTTGATTTCTCTCATCCTTACAAAAAAAAACCAACAAAAAAAACAGACACAACAGAACCTTTTATTTCTAGGAGTTTCCTCAGGCAAGGGGCATTTCAGCTTGTTTATCATACAATATCCCCCATAATTCAGCTATTAAACAACAAGATTCTATAATCTATTGTCAGTTAAATTAATGTTTGTAAATATTTACTGCTGATGGTGGTATAATACCAGAAGCATCTAAGGGCAACTGCTATGAGTTTTATTGATAGAAGCAGTGGGAAATGGAAAGAAAAACTTGCAGCAGCAAATCAGTAACTCTTTCTGAAGCAAATGCAGTGTATGTAATATATTTCTTTTAGTTTAGCTATGAAATGAACTAACAAAAGAAATAACAAAACAAACTCTGGCCACACAAGATTTGCATCTTGATATGCCATTAACTTGATTAATTAGAAGTATCTTCTTGAACTGTAATATATAGACAAATTAAAAAAATAAAATCTGTATCTGATGCTACTGTAGGAAAACAATCCCCCTCTCCAATTCATCAAAGTAATTTGAACAGCAAAAGAGATAAAAATGTGTCATTATAAAGTGATAAAATGATTAATCTGATTTAGAGCTCAACATACAACCCTGATCACTAGCTGCTTTAACTCAGACATGCTTTCACATTTGTGACACTTCACACATCTGGAGACACATGCCAACTATTTATCTATCTGTTCTAAAAGTGTTAGTAGAAGTTTTTTTATTATTCTTTCTTTGAAATACACCAACAATGCTAGAAATATTGATGCCTATAATGAAAACATGTTGTTAAATTCAACCACACCTGTTAATGTCAGGTGTAATTGCACTGGTTTTAGTAAAAATGTACCAGAGACTCTACTCCCGCTTTGTGGTGCTACTGAGTTAGTGTTGATAATGACCAAATCTAAATATTTTGGTTGTAAGCACTGTATTTGAAAAATGAAATTAAAAATTCAAATTTCACTGAAACAAACTATCCTTTCTTTTTCAGTATATCTCTGAACCAAATTAAAGCAGAATTTCAGTGTGGCAGCCAAGTATATTTATATACTTCATTTTAAATAATTTTCATTACCTTTTAATAGGATAATTTTTTATTAGCTGGTATGGTAGAAATCTTCCAAATTATTAACCCCAAACAAAAATCATTATATATTTTATACATACATATATATACATATATATATATATACACACACATTATATATATACTATACTACAATTAAAAAATCACCCCTATTTTGAGTACCACAGTGTGTACTTTTGCTGCCTCCATAGTGAATGGCAAAATTCTATAGGAAGGCAGGAAGGAAGGAAGGAAGTTAGGAGTTTTGTTTATGATATGACAAGAGTCAAGCACTGTTGTTTAGCCCACAGGTCTCAGTTTCTCTGTTGCTGTGGAACACAGCAACTTTCCATTTAACATTCCAATTTTCTCTCTGTGTGATTTTCAGTGCTGTGACATTTAGAAGGGATGACAAAATCTCAATACTTGTTTATTCCATAGGTCAATATTCCAAATAGTTGTCTTGATACATTAGAAATGTTGGCTGCATTACTGTTAATATTGACACCTGATATTTACTCCACAGAAGGAAAAAAGGTCATGCTTTTATCATCTCTTTCTTCCTAATTAATTGCATAAATATGCTTAATACTGGAAAGGACCTGTTAAACCCAATGAGAATTTGTTCTGTTCAGAAGGGTAAGTGCTAGGCCTTGGTTATACTATAGCCAACTATTAAGTGAACTAATAATTTTAAATTCATGCCAGTTATGCACAACAGCAAATCCCCCAACATACTGGTATTTGCATAACTCTGTATATTAACCATCTTTGCTCCCTTTATGTGATAAGGTGTGAACACTAATTATTGTAATTTTTCTTTTTTGTTCCAGTGACTGGAAGGAAAACATGTATTAGAATCTACCAGAGAGCATCCACAGCTTCAACTCTAAATGAACATACTGAAAAAGAATAATGTCTCCAAACAGAATAAAGAGATTTAGTATTAATATTCCAATTTATTTTAGTTTCTTAGTAAAGGCCCTACACTTTGTGTATGCGGGGATTTAGTGATGTATTGTTTAGGTCTGCCAGGTGTAATTTTGTTTTGTATCTTATTTTGAAGTCTTTGAACTAGACAGCATAGACAATAATTTGATGTCTATGAGGACTTTCAAAATCCTCCTGTGAGTTTTTTACACATTTTTTTTTCATGCATTTACTCTATGATAAGTGGCTTTTCAGATGTTTGGGTCCAATTCCCAGGGTACTGTAGCCTGTTGTTTGAGAGAATGGCTGTTTACTACAAGACAATGAACAATGGCCCCTGTTTGTGAATGCTTTCTCATAAAGTCTGTAAACCAAAGAGTTTCCTACATGAAATGCTTTAGAAAAGTCACAAGCAAACTTTAGAATTCTCCTCACTCATTTGCTAAAAAAAAACCCAACCAAAAAAAAACCTAAAAGAAGTTGAGATTAAAAGTTCATGAATTAATTGTTTTTCTTTATAAATTCAATTGCACGGGGACTTCTGAGATTTTTGTGTCACATGGGCCAAACGATATCAGGATGATCATGTAGATGAAGGCTGAAATCTGGTTATGCTTTCATGAGCCTTTAGTAGGAAAATGCAACAAGCAACTATTTGGTCTGCAAGAGAGCAGGATCAGGACTACAGTCATAATACCATAGAGACAATTTATGTCTGCTGAAAAGATGAATGCTTATACTTACGTGACTACAGCCTTTAAAAATCAGAGACAATGATCAGGAAGAAAACAGCAAAGCAATTGAAAGTGCATTTCTTCAGCAGTTTTCTATACAATTATGTGCAGTAATAAGAGCTCAGTAAGTCTTAATTCAGACACTTTTGTGACCAAATATATTTCATACAGCTTGACACCTCATATTAGCAATTATTTTTTTCTTTCTTGTGGTTGTATGTGGTCTTCTCCAAAATGCAGGTTTTTTGATAGACATTCATCACTGTAGGATGAGAACATCTAATACTAGTGCACCAAGCGCTACAAATTAATCTACTTCAATTTTGTTCTGGCACCCTTGCTTGAAAGAGAAGTGTGTGACCTGCTTCATGTTCATAAATTAAAATTACCTACATACAAATTTTGCATATATTTTCATTAAAGCCAGCTAAGTAAAGAGAAAATCCTTGCAACTGAAGCAGAAACTTGCTGAGGTGTAAAATGGTCATTATTTCTTGTGGGATTTCATTCCACTGTATCAAGTCTATCCATCAAAGACGTCAGTCCTTCTCCAGATAAACTATATTTATGTCAGACTATTCTGAGACAAAACCCCAAAACCAGTCAACCAATTGTCACAAAGGACTCTGTCTTTTTGATATCCTGAGTCATTAAGCACCTTCAAATAAGGCTGAGATGTTGAACTTGACTGGTGAGCTCTGAGACAAGCTTTGTGCCCTCAGACGTCAGGTGGCAGCGAGCATTACGGAGGGTGTGCACTGCAGCACCCTGGCAGACAGTTTCCCAGGAAGGGAGGGTGTGTTTAGGGCATTACACAAACGATGTAAGTGATCCTGGATCATCATTCGCCATAACCAAATGGTGTGTTCTTGTACCTCAGAGATGCTTATATACCCTTAGTTTGTCTTTTCAAATAAGTTTTTAATTAAGAATGCAAATTTTACTTCTTTGGTAAAGATTTAAAGAACAATCTTCCAAAAAGCATTTCATTTAGGTTTGATACGAGTTATTGCATGCCAAACAGGAACCAGCTATTAAAAAATACAGAGTAAAAAAAGGATAAAAAAACTAATTATATAGTCCCTACATCTAAATAAATGTATTTAAAATAACTATGCTATTTTAGTAACATAACTGACTCATTAGCTCTAATTTAAATACCTGTAGTGTAAAACAAATTTCACCTTAAAATATTACCCCTCCCAATATAATAGACCCTCCTTTATGCACCACAGTGGACATACTTAGTGGAACAGGCACATGGTAGAAGTTAGCCCTTTAAATATTTAATACCTCTGCACATTAAATAAAACTGTCTGCAACATATATTTTGTAGTGATTTATTTGCAATTCAGATGTTATCTCTAGATGTATGTAAAACCGTTAAGTCTGCTAACAATTTTAGAAATTATAATAAAACAGAAAATTGTAGCAATTCATTTATGTTAATCTACTGACACTAAATTCCTCAGGGCAGCAACCATGAATACACTTTCTTATATAAAACTAAACCTGTTTTGGTACCTAACACATCAACATTATGGACAGAAATGCTGCCCAAGATTTATATCTGCATAGATTTCTTTGTTTGTTTATCTTACTTTATTTTTTTAATTTATTTTTTGCATAGTTTATCCAAAATATGCATTTAATTAAAGAGTAAATTTTTTTTTTATGTACTCATCGTTAAGATGGCTTAAAGGACCTAATTTCCAGGACACAGACACTTAACAATTTTAAAAAATCAAGCCTGTTTAATATGTCTTCCATAAAGATAGAAAAAGTCACTGTTTTTAGTGGTCTCAAGGAAACAGTATTTCATATTTTAATTTTAGGATCTGTTTTTGTTTTTGCAGCAGGTTATAGGATTTTTTAAATGTTAATTTTGCACCTTGGTTATTACATTCTGTTCTGCCTTTTTTATAGCACTGGCTTCTGACTAATCACTTATGACAAGACTGTAAGACAACAGTTTGCCTGCAGAAAGGGGGATGTATAGCAGCACCATCCCAGGAGCAAACAGAGAAGGGAATTATGACTTTTAGAAACATTATTTCCTCTCTTGCTTACCCCTGGCTCTAAGGGGGGCACAAACCCCTACTGCTCTGCGCTGGCAGCCAACTGTCAGTTCAGCTTATCTCAGATGGCCAATGTGTTGAGGGGATGAAGCCAAAGTCCTGCATGGCCTTGAGCACCAGCTGCCAATGCCCCATCAGGACAGGGACCAGCAGCCCCTCACAGGCTGCTGTCATCACTCTCCAGCTTTTGCTGTGACCTCAAGTCACACTAGCCCACGCCAGGAAACAAGCCCTCAAGTATCCCTTATTTTCCTGCATAGTGGGGATAAGAGTATTTGACAATCCTATTTGGTGATTATGCCACTGAAACCAGTATAGAGACCTCAATTTGGTAGTCAAACAAGGCAAAATAATCATCTCCAAACCCATTACCTGGTTGTTGATATACTGGACACATTGGGCAAGAACCTCATTTTGTAGTACCTGAGAGCAAATTCCTCATAGGCGGGTCCTTCTTCTGGATTCTCTCCTGCCATCAGGAGATGAAAGGGAGCTTCGTACAAATAAATGGCTTGTGTTGCACCTACAGTCGTGTCAAACTTTGAAAACCTCATGCTTTAGACAGCCTTGCCTTGCTGCTAATTGGTATGTTTTTCTTTAAAAAGTGAAGATTCTAACCTTTTACTTTGACAGATATGTGGGCAAAATGCCACACAACATTTTGAAAGCTTATCTATAGTCTGCTGTTTACAAGTCTTGTTTATGTTGGAGCTCACATAGGAGTATACAAATGAAAATGGTTAGCAGGAACAAGACTGGAGGGTTGGTTTCAAATAGATGCGTAAGCTGGCAAAGAAAGGTTATCAGCTACAAAATATCTAAAGATGTTGCTTCCTTGCAAAAGGCATACAAACATAACACTTGACTCAACAGATTTTTTTATTACCATAATTTATTCCTAGTTGTGTCCCTGAACTTTTGGGATGGAGAGCAAAGACAGTTTCATTACCTGTTTTGGGTTGGTTATTTTTGCTTTAGGTTTTGGTTTTTTCCTTCTAATCTTCTGAAATTGCAGCTAGGAGAGAGTAAATGGGATTCCATCTCTCTGAGAAATTTAACAACAGAATTGTTTACAGAGTTGCAATCAGTCGTGTTTAAAGTAGAGCTACTAACTGCATAACTAAATAAGGGAATACTTTAGAAACAAAAGGGTTGAATAACATGTAAACTTAGCTTGTAAAATCTTTAGTGTCCAATGTATAAGAAATTTCGCACACCGTTAGGAGAGTTTGAAATTTTCTCCGGGTGTGCAAAATGCTAGCTAAGAAAAACTAAAATGAAAAAAAAAAAATATGGAAATAATTATAATACATGATATCAATATTATATAGACACATACAATATTATACCATTATATCATTTTTATGATGTTATATTATTATATTATATTATTATATATAATATATTGATAACAGAAATCTGGCTTAATTCCTTTGCTGTTGTTGTTACTGGTTTTGTTTCCAGTATGAACTTTATCTCCTGCAAATTTATACACACAGATCACATGGCACTTACAGTTCAGGCTTACTCTCTTCAGGAAAGGGGAACTTGATTTCCAGCTGCACTTGGAATTCAAAAGTTTCAAAGATGATATCTTCATCCCACCTGGAGAGTAATTGTAAGAATAGTGGCAGAGGTGAATTTCTGTGGATCAGGATTACCTAGTACTTTACAGGTGAATTATTCTGGAGTCTTCCTCAATCTTTTGCTTTCTACCAATACTGGCAGGTGGCAGCTTCAGCTCTGGATACACTAGTCTTCCTTCACATGAAAATTCTGACACGTCTGACTGATGTAACAGTTTTCAATCTCTAAGTAGTGCTTTGTGAGGAGAAAGTGAGGCATTGAACTTTACCATATTTCCTTGTCTACAGACAGTAAACATTAGCTCCAAAGCAATTGTAACACTGAAATACTAGAAGAGAGAAGAGATTCACTGACATGCTGTACTGACATTTCAGTGAATTCCAATGTATTAATTACTATTAATAATAAAATTATATTCTTAGGGATCTTCCTACATACGAAGCATGAGAAATATCCAGTAACTTGCCTAGATGCTGTTGGGTCAGTAATTTTGTTTGATATATTGTTTGTTTTAATGAAGAAAATGAAAATATTTTTTCCATACCAAACCTCACTGAGAATAATCTTAAAGACTACTAGGTAGGGTCTTTTTCTTAGAGTTCTTCCAGCACATGATTTTGCCCTTAAACAGCTCTCATGAAATACATTTATCAAGACTTTTGTAAGGGCCTCCATTTTTATTTTATTTTCTTGATCTTTCGTATCATCAGATATGTCTAGAAATATTATTTTAACTACAAAAGCCTATAGTGACAGAACAAGGGGGAATGGCTTTAAAATGAAAGAGGGTAAATTTAGATTAGGTATTAGGGAAAAAATCTTTACTGCGAGGGTTACAGGACACTGGTACAGGTGGTCCGGAGAACTTGCTGATCTCCATTCCTGGAGGCAATCAAGGCCAGGCTGGATAGGATTTTGATCAACCTGATCTAGTGAAAGGTATCTGTGACCATGGCAGGGGTATTGGAACTACATAATTTTTAGGTCCGTTCCAGCCCAAATCACTCTGTGATTCTATGATTTTGGCTTCTCCAACTTTGTCCTGTATCAGTACTTCTATCTGCAAAATATAAATCATTTAGCCAGATCTTTGAGTTTGATCTGCCTTTACCTTTTCCTTATAGCTAGCACTATCTGCACTCCCAGAAAAATTTTAAATCTCAAAGATAAGATTCTACCCAAAACAAAGCTTGATAAAATATCCAAAGTTAGAATAGAAAATGTGCAGATGAACATCCATTGGCTGGATGTAAGACACCAGGTCTTCTTGTCTGTGCATGGTCCCAGTCTGGCTGCTCTGCCAGACCCAAACCCAAGAGAGTATCGTCTTTCCTTCCCCTCTGAGATTTACATAGTAGCTCTGTTCCCTGCTTTTCTCAGCATTTATTGGAGTTTCTGTTCACTCTTGATTTTTTCTTTCCCTTCTTCCTTCTTTCTCCTTTTTTATCCTGCATTTCCATAAATTTATTTATTTGACCATTCCCAAGGAAGTCATAATATTTCCAGAGTGCAAATGAAGCCAAAGGGGAACAGAACAACGAAAAACTGTCCTGTCCTGCCACATAATCTTTAAAAGACATAGGAGGCATTAACCATTAACAATAACTGCAATCAAATTAATTCTGTCTACAAAACCAAGCATTTAATAGAATTTAATTTTTTTTATAATTTCTAAACAAGTATTTAAATTATTATATTAGTGACAGGTCTATGTGCTCTAATCTCTAACAAATTGTCACAAACAATTCACAAAAGAGATTTTCATCAGTAAAGTACTTCATTATTCAGTGAAGCAAACCATATTGTTGATCTCTATATGGTTTGATCTAATTTACTGTGCAAACAAAAATTGTCAGGTTTAAGAAAAATCCATACAATATTTGCTTCAGAAAAGTTTTAAAATGCTTCAGAGAATATCCTTTAATTGAAAATGCAGGTATTTTCTTTTCTTTTTTTACAAGATCTAGTGTCTATATTTACAGTATATTCCTATCTCACTGATACTTGCAGTGGGTGCATTATGTTAACATGCCAAGTCATATGATCATATTACTATGCCATATCCTAAGTCCAGCACTGGCATCATGTTACAACCAAATGGATAAAGTGTTTTATTTTAAAATGGTTTATTTTTTTAAAGGAGGCTATGCAAGTAAACACACCAGCCCCTTGAGCATTATCTGAGTGTCTCTGTGTCGTCATCATTCTGCCCAGCAACTCTATGAGCACTGGACAATTTCAGTTAAATTTGCAAGTGGTTTAAAGGTGGTTTTAGTTTAAATTTCATTTCAGTGAGTGGTTATGTATGCAACATAAATTGATACCCTGAGAGATATAAAGGTAGCTGTTGTACTTTTCCAGGCAACTACTGCCTGGCCCAGCAGCAAGTGCCTCTCAGCCAGCCACTCGTAGCTGCAGGGCAACCATCAGACACAGGAGGAATCTGGTAGTAGTGGCAGAGGGAAAATTAAAATACACACCTGTAGGAAACCAGTTTTCAGCATTTCAATTGCTCTTAAAGAAATTATTTTTTAAAAAAAACTCATTAAGAAAACTTCTCAGTCTGTTTGAAACACGCTGGGTTTTATCTCAGTATGCCCTGTTTTCACTGCAATAAAAAAGTAAAAAATGTTTCTGTATATTGTACTAAATAATCCTTAAATAACGTGCCTGAAAAGAGGCATAAGAATGCAGATCCTAAGAACCTTACATCTGGCCTGAAACTCACCCTTTCTGTAAGCCCAATGAATGTTTGTGAGTGTTTGTGTTTCCAAAATGACACAGGTAAGACTATAACCATAATATTCCTAAATAGAAGCCACGGGTATCAACTCTTTCGGTGAGAATTTCAGACTTCCTTCCTACTCACTAATTCCATTTGCCTGAAGCCTTTTAAACAGTCCTGTGCCCTGCTTCAGCACCCTTTTCCTACTCCTCTCTCTTCTTGGGCCCTATCCTCCCATTAGCCCACTAACATCATTTGCAGACACCCTGTCTTGCCTTTACCTACTGCCCTGTTATTTTGTATTTTCTTTCTCAGCATTTCTCTCTTCTACATGTCCTGCTGGTGTGACCTCACAATTAAATTGACATAAAACTGCTTACATACAGAGCAACAAAAGGGGTTTCATCTGTTGCTCTGTTACAATTTCAAAACAATATTAACAAACAGAAAGAATGTCCTTTTGGTCTATGCAAGTTACACTACTTTGCTAATATGGGATGAATCAAATCTGTGGAATGGTTTCTATAGATTTCATTGAGCTTCTGGACAATACTTCTCTTACATTTCTCTAGATGCCATACAATTTCTAGTTTTAATTGTTATTTTAACCCATTTTATACTACTGCTATGAAAAATAAATCATGCCACACCAATTTGTTGATCACCCTTTTAGTCTTTTTAAAAGAGAAATGGATTTTGTACGTTTTAATCCTCAGACATAGTAACTGATCTTAATGACTGCATATTTTTAACAGTTCATTTACCTCATTTTTGTATTCTGTAAGAATGCTTAATGACTACCATTTAGTTAGGTGCTTTCAGCTCTTTAAGAATATCACCACTGACACCTTATACACACCCACATCTCTTCTTTGTTACTAAAAAACAGTTGACCATAGGAAATGTCTTCATTTTCTGTGAGTATTAGAGTGCAGAAATATAATTTCTCTCCAGTACTTTCTGGTTTATAGGTATGGCTAAATAATAGGCTGGACAGTTTTGTCATGGCTTCCTCACACAGGTAAAGCACAAGTTTGTTTATTAGTGGGTAATTAATTGTCTTATATATGGATTCTTTGTTCCTCAAATTTCCTCCTTGGCCTTTCTAATTTTACTTCTTTCTATTGTTCTCAAGCTAATTGGATTTGGGCTTTCCCAATGATACATTTTAGGCTCAAATAACTTAAATACTGAACCTTGACATTTAACTATATTGATCTTTTCCTTGCCTCCTTATTTTCTTTTAGTTGTTTAGGGATATTTGTTCTGAGACTTCTGTGCTATGCTTAAGCACCCTCCACACCAAGACAATAGATTTTCATCTCAACACTTCTGATTGAGGTTACTTCTTATTTATTTTCTTTTTTATTTTTTGAAAGAATAAAGGTTTATCTGTCTTTGCTAAAGATAGAGTAATAAAGTACTAGATTTCATCATGCACACAAAAAAAAATACTGAATACTGTTATGTTTTTAAAAAATCAATTTTAAAAATGTTTGGAGATGTGTCCTCTTACTACTTATTATTTTGGTTACCATCAAACTATGTCTCCCAATAAGCAAACACTTGAAGTATTGAAAAGTAGCATTCCAAAGCATAATTTAACTCCATACACAGTTAATTGTTAGGGCTGTTCTACTGGACTTTGCTCCTCTGTTAAGCTTCTCTTATACAGAGTATTTAATGTGCTTTTTTTGATTTGGCAGACAGTGCAAATCTTCTATATGTGTATTTCTATTATTAAGGATTTATGTTTTTCTATGTATTAGCCTCTCCACAGTCCAGCTTTCTCTCCAAGCTGTTAATAAGCACTTTTTTATTTTGTTTCTTTTTTGTTTGTTTTTTCAGCAATAAATACAAACTACATATTCAACATATAGTGACATGGTACAACATATAGGTATTATTTGCATTCCTTTGCATTACCATCATACATTTAATTTCCAACTCTTTTTTGTGAAAAATACAACAATTTCTGGTGAATAAATATGAAATCACGATGCCAGTCTAAGCTATCAAATATGTAATGTGTGCTAAAAAATTGACAAAAAAGTATTATAGATATATTGTAAAATCATCACACTAATAAAATATTCATTACTTGCACAGGTGGATTAAAATCAATAAATGCCATTTTGTTGTTATAAACTGTCTGATGCAACAAACATCAGCCTGACAGAGGCATATATTCATATGTGGGCACAATTTTTTAATGTGTATTTTTCCAGTTAGGCATCTAAGTCTCTACTGGGTTTAAGAGACACAATCTGTAAAGATGCCAAGATGGCATGATTTCCAAGAAATCATTAAAAATAATTTAAAATCAGCCATACCTGAGAATGAGTATTAAAATGCAGCCCTGCTGAACTTGACACCACAAAACCAAAGTGACTTGTAGAGCAAGGAGTTTCATTTATCATTATCTCCTGGCAGTCAGTCAGAGGTTTGAAGATCCAGTGCTAGTGTTTCAGATTTTATTTCTCTAAGTATTCCATGCATGTCGTTGGTATCAATGGATTGTTGTAAGCTGCAAGATGTTTGATAAAAAAAGAGATTTTACAAGCAAAGACTCCAGTTACTTGTATAAAGGGTTATATAGTTTTTCCCTTAATTCAGAGTCTTGAGTACCTGTTTTACAAACTGCAGAGTGCCCTCAAATGTATTGAATTCATTGTGGAGTCAGAGTATTTATTGTGTAATGCTGAGTCATATTAAAAAAAAAGAAGAAAAGTACTCACTAGGATGGAGAAATAAGTGATGAAGACACTAGCCTCCTCTTCCTCAAAAAAAAAAAAAAAAAAAAAGAAAAAAAGATTCATCCCGGGTTTTGAGGCTGTTTTTTAAAGTAAACATGAGAAACACTGTCAGAAATATATTGCATATTATATGCCACCGTAATACAAACCTTTTTTTTAATTTTTTTTTTTTATTTTTTTTACTCCTGCTGGTGTGCTTTTATGCCCTGAAAGGAAACTAGTGTTACCACATGTATACACACTTAGGCACCGTGTATAACCCGCAGTATGTGTGTATATACACACGTATACACACATGTCCCACAGGCTGCACACACACGAGTTATACCCCAAATGCAGCAGTATCTCTGGCACGCTAGAGGGAGCCATTACATAATTGCAATGACCCTTTTTTTCCCCCCCTCAATTAGCAGAACTGGCGTGGAAAAATCTCTGGATATTCTGAGACATCCTGGAGGTTTGGCATAAACTGCAGAAAAAGAAGAAAGCAGAGGACTCAAGTTGCAGTCAAACGAGGTCTCCTGATAGCTCAGGGGCTTACGCTGGTGTTTGTTCCACTTTTAATACTGTGCTGCTTTTATAGGGAACTTCTCCAAATACGTGACTTAGCCGAATACGCTAAATTCCCTCAGCCAATCTGAAGCCCTCATGCAGAAAGCAAAGCCCGTTTTGTAAACACATCCTTTATTTCATCTGTTCGTCGCTCTCACACAGAAAGTTGGCTCGGCTGAGAGTAGTGGTTTTCTGCTGCCACTAATGTATGTATAGTTTATTTATACACTGCATTTTAACACGGCATTAGTTCTATAACGGTTACCAGCAGACTCGCTCTGGATGGCAAACTATCCGTTTCACAGCTACAAAGAGGTCCTCAGGACGGGAAGATGGGTCTGGAAAGAACACTTATTTGAATTTATAAACCTGCAAGACTTTTTCCAAGTCAAATTATATTTATGGACATAATAACTCAGGGCTGAAGGTTATCCTATTGAGCAAGGCAAACGAACAGCTGCCTTAACTGACTCTTTTAAGAGACGCTCCTCAAATAATTCAGGAGCGCCTTATAAGTGCTCTAGACTTTATTTTCTTCTTTTTTTTTTTTTTCTTTCTCCTTTCCCCCTAAATGATTCTTGCTACTTACACGCTCGTCACAAATGGCAGCTTCATTTCCGTACGCACGGGTCGAGACCAGCCCTCCGGCAATCCGAGCACGCACCTTTCCAGCCTCAGTCCTCCCCCCGCCACCGCCGCCCCCGGCCGGGGGCCTCCCTTGCGCGCCGGGGGTGGGGGCGGCCGCTGCTGCGGCCCCCGGCCCCTCACGGCGCGGCCGCCACCGCCCCGCTCCCCGCGGGCAGGGCATGGGCTCCCGCCCTCGGGAACTGCCCCTCGAGGAGAGCGAGACCCGCTCGGGCGGCTCCCGCAGGGCCAGGGCGGAGGTGGCGGGGGGTGTCCCCCCCATCCACACCCCGCTTCTCTCGCCGCGCATCCCCGGGCCGGCCGTCACTAGGGGACCGTGCGACGGAGTCGAGTCCTCGCCCTCGCCGTGCTTCGGGCGAGTTCGGGGGCGTCGCGTCCGCCCCCCCGCTTCCCCACCCGTCAAGGCGGAGGACTTGTTAACACGTTTTACAAATAATAAATAATGGGGGCGGGGAGGCAGGGGGGAGGACGCGGCTGGGGCCGGGGGCGCGGCGCTGCGGCGCGCGGGCGGCCAGACACCGCAGCCCGCGCGAGCCGCCCGCGCGCCCCGCGTCCCCCTCCGGCCCGATCTAATCAATGACACCCAGCGCCCGCCGCGGCCCCGCCCCCCGCCCGCCCGTCCGCCCGCCTCCTCCCATTGGCCGGGCCGCGCCGGGGCCGGCCGGCGCCGCCGCCGCCGATTGGCTGGCGGGGAATCCGTATCAATGTTTAAGCCGCGGCGTGAGGTGAATAGAGGCAGTCGGCGAGCGGCGCTGGGCGAGCGCGGCGCGGCGCGGCGGCCCCGCGAGTGCTGCAGTGAGGGAGGCGAGGAGGGAGGGGGAGAGAGAGAGAGAGCGCGAGCGCGAGGCAGAGCGCGGCTCCAACTGTTGAATTTTCACTGAATTCTCCACTTACCTGCGGGCTGGCGAAATGGATCTGGTTTATCGGGGATCGGCGTTCGCTCCGCGTGCTGCCTGGCTAAGACTGGCGACCGTCTCTTTGCAAGGGGCCACCCATCAATGAGGCAGAGAAGAATATTTGTTTTTTCTTCTTTTGCATTTGAAAGCCTCCCTGCCACACGTTGCAGAATTAACTGTGTACTTTGGGTACGGACTCAAATAAAGGAGAAAAAAACAGTGCAGAACTGAGACTCGGAACTAGATCTGTGAGCTATGTGTTGGAAACCTATGTTTTTATTGCTTTTTTTTTTTCTTTTAATGTGAAAGATCTCTGCTTTATTTCACACATAACACTGAGGAAAGGTGGTTAAAAACACTCAGCAAAGCAGGAGACAGACGCGCCTCTGTGCCAGTGAGTGGATAACAGCCTTGTTTTCCTGATCCTCAGTCTCCCGGAGAAAGAGGTATAGTAAAAGTGTAGATGGATCCGACACCCCCACCTTCTCCTTTTTTTTTTTTTTTTTTTTTTTTTTCTCCTCTCTTTCCTCCTCCCTCTTCAAAATATAAATCTGATTAATTTTTTTTCCTGTCTATAGAGTGAGTCAGAGTAGCGTTAGGAAGAAGCTGCAACTAATGTCTGTGAAGGGAGGAACATGAGGCGATAGTGAATATGATTTGTTCCGCTGGATCTGACTCATCCAAGCAGATTGAAACACCTGCATTTCTGGACTTGCCATTCATTTATTTCAGGTTGTTAAAAGAACCTGAAATAAAATTTTGCTACCCTTTCCCAATATTTACCTATACACCGTATCACTAGGAAAGGTGTATATCAGAGAGGGGGAACGCATCTGGCATTGCTGCCGCTCTTCTCCCCTGTACCAAGATGCTCAGAGAGACTGAAAAGCTTTGAAAGGACTGCAAAAAAATGCATCACACTGATCGCGGAACTGCATAGGTTTTGATATAAGTGATTAATTAATCGATTAAAAAATCTCCCACTTTATTCATCGCCAGGATTGTTTTTCCTCTTCTTCTCCCCTCCCCTAAATGAAGAGGACTAGGCGGCAGTGTCATTGGAAGGAGACGCTGAATAGAAAGAAAAGAGAGGCACTTGATAGCGCAGCCCTGTGAATACAGAGACTGTTTCCCTTTTAGCGAGAGACTAAGAAAGAGAGAGTGTGTGTGTGTGGTGGCTTTTCTTTCTCCCCCCGCCCTCCCACCCCCTCTCTTGCTCTTTTTTTTTTTTTTTTTTTTTTTTTTTTTTAATCTATGCGTCCAGCCATGGGTTGCCTGTTGCTTTCCTCTCGGCTGGGGAGAAAAGCAAACTGGAATTAAACTGCATCGAGAAAAGTGCAGCTCCTCAGACACGCATACACACACATACGCATAGATACACGGAGAGAAAGGATGTGGTGGTGGCGGCGGCTACTGGCCTGTCTTAAAGAAACCCAAGGGTGCTGCTGATTGAGCACGGGCTGAGCTTTCTCTCAAAATATATATTTACTGCTAGTGATGAAGGTCAACTGGTGGGTTTCTTAATTTTTTCACCCCCAAAGGACTGGTGGGAGGCTGGTAGTAGAGGGAGAGAAAGGAAGCTATAAATCAGAACACTAGTTTTTGCTGGGGGGATGGTTTGGCTTTTGGGTTTTTTTTTTTAATGTGTTTTGTTTTCCCCTCTTGCCCTGCAATCCTCATTCCCTCTCCCTCTGGTTCGGGAAGGAAACAGTGATCCAGGGTGTACGAGACAGAGAGGGGGGAAATACCGACGGCAGCGAGATGCAGCTCTCCGCCGCAAGCAATGCAAGATTAGATCTCTAAATGCAGCAAAACACTCCCTGAAAACCAACAACCCCGCGGTGCAATCAGACATTTCACTGCCGCTCACTGCACACGAAGAGGGCTTCAACAACAAGCTGAGACTTTTTTTCCCTTCTCACTCCTACCCCTTCACTCCATCAGTCGCATCACAAGCGAGTAGCAAATAAGCTTTTTTTACCTCTGCTACTGACCTGTGACCACCCCCTTTTCCTATGTATATATAAATACACATATTTAAAAAGTATTTCTGATCGTTTTTAGAAAAACAACCACTGCCGCCGATTTTTTTATTATTGTTATTATTTTTATTGTTCTTTGTACATCTGCGGGGATTCAAGGATCGGGAGCACATCGCCTGCTTGGAGGAGAAGATCTTTTGCAAATTTTCTGATTTTTGAAACCCTCCCACTGCCGAAGTTGGACAGACGAAGTAACTGCGAGGCGACTGCAAGCAAGGCAAGCTCTTGCTGAAACGCTGCCGAAGCTGCTCCCTCCCTCCCCCCGACCATCCCCCCCCCGATTGCTCCCTCCCTCTGAGCTACATGGTCTATTTGCTGCCTCTCATCCTGTGTCTCTGCAGATGTTTTAGAGCAACAGGTTCGGGAACTTGAAATATAGGGGTGGGGAAAGAGAAGGAAAAAAAAAAAAATCGAAACCGAAAAGGAAGGAAAAAAAGAGCCGTCAGAGGAGGAAGAGCAACCCCGGCGCAGGAGGCAAAGAAGACGGGGACAGCCCTGGTCGTTGCTGCTGCTTCTGCCGCCCCCACCCCTGCTCGGGGATGTACCTTTCCATTTGTTGCTTCTTCTTCTGCTGGGCTCCCGCCCTCTCGCTAAAGAATCTGAATTACTCGGTGCCGGAGGAGCAGGGAGCGGGCACGGTCATCGGAAACATCGGGCGCGATGCGCGGCTGGCGGCAGGCACGGCGGGAGGCGGGATGCTGCCCGCGGAGCGTGGCGTTCCCGGTGGCGGCCCCGGCCGCGGCCCCAAGTCCACCTTCCGGGTGCTGGAGAATTCAGCCCCGCACCTCCTGGACGTGGACGGGGAGAGCGGGCTGCTGTACACCAAGCAGCGCATTGACCGTGAGGCGCTGTGCCGACGCAGCGCCAAGTGCCAGCTGTCCCTCGAGGTGTTTGCCAATGACCAGGAGATCTGCATGATCAAAGTGGAGATTCAGGACCTGAACGACAACGCACCATCATTCCCCTCTGACCAAGTGGACATGGACATCTCGGAAAATGCTGCACCAGGCACCCGCTTCCCCCTCACGAGCGCCCACGACCCAGACGCTGGGGACAATGGACTGCGGACCTATCTGCTCACTCGTGACGACTACGGCCTCTTCTCTCTTGATGTGAAGTCCCGTGGTGATGGCACAAAGTTTCCAGAGCTGGTCATCCAGAAGCCATTAGACCGTGAGGAGCAGAGTCACCACACCCTGGTGCTGACGGCATTGGATGGCGGTGACCCACCACGCTCGGGCACGGTGCAGATCAACGTGCGCCTCATTGACTCCAATGACAACAGCCCCATCTTTGAGGCAGCCTCCTACGTGGTAGAGCTGCCAGAGAACGCACCACTAGGCACGGCAGTCATCGACCTCAATGCCACTGATGCCGATGAGGGTACCAATGGAGAGGTGCTCTACTCCTTTAGTGGCTATGCACCTGAGCGTGTCCGCGACCTGTTTAGCATCGACCCGCAGAGTGGCCTCATCCGTGTCAAGGGCAACCTGGACTATGAGGAGAGTGGCCTCATTGAGATTGATGTCCAAGCTCGGGACCTGGGGCCCAATCCCATCCCTGCTCACTGCAAGGTCACTGTCCGCCTCATCGACCGCAATGACAATGCTCCCACCATTGGCTTTGTCTCCGTTCGCCAGGGAGCTCTGAGTGAGGCTGCCCCACCAGGAACTGTCATTGCCCTGGTGCGGGTCACCGACCGTGATTCAGGCAAGAATGGGCAGCTCCAGTGTCGGGTGCTGGGCGGTGGCGGCGGGCCCGGTGCCGTTCCTTTCACCCTGGAGGAGAACTATGACAACTTCTACACTGTGGTCACTGACCGACCCCTGGACCGTGAGGCACAGGACGAGTACAATGTGACCATCGTGGCACGTGATGGGGGCAATCCCCCACTTAACTCCACCAAGTCGTTTTCTGTCCGGATCCTTGATGAGAATGACAACCCACCCCGTTTCAGCAAGAATCTTTATGTGTTACAGGTGCCTGAGAACAACATCCCTGGAGAGTACCTGGGCTCAGTCTTGGCCCAGGATCCTGACTTGGGCCAAAATGGGACAGTGTCTTATTCCATTCTGCCTGGGCATGTGGGAGATGTCTCCATCTACACCTATGTCTCTGTCAACCCCACAAATGGTGCTATTTATGCCCTGAGGAGCTTCAATTATGAGCAGACAAAGCACTTTGAGTTCCGCGTGCTGGCCAAAGACTCGGGTTCACCCCACCGTGAAAGCAATGCCACAGTGCGTGTCACCGTGCTCGACGTCAACGATAATGCACCCCTCATCGTCCTGCCTGCCCTCATCAATGACACCGCTGAGCTGCAGGTGCCACGCAATGCTGGGGTGGGCTACCCTGTGGGCACCGTCCGTGCCCTGGACAGTGACTTTGGGGAGAGTGGGCGCCTCACATACGAGATTGTGGAAGGCAATGAGGAGCACCTCTTTGAGATGGACCCCACTAGCGGTGAGATACGCACCTTGCACCCTTACTGGGAGGAGCTCAGCCCTGTGGCTGAACTGGTGGTAAAAGTCAGTGACCATGGCAAGCCCAGCCTCTCCGCTGTGGCCAAGCTCATAGTCAGGGCCTTGGCAGGGCCCCTGCCCGAGGCTGGCGAGCCGCAGGTGAATGGCGAGCAGCATCGGCGGCCACACTGGGACTTGTCGCTGCCGCTGATTGTGACGCTGAGCACTGTCTCCATCATCTTGCTGGCTGCCATGATCACTATTGCTGTGAAGTGCAAGCGAGAGAACAAGGAGATCCGCACCTATAATTGTCGCATTGCCGAGTATAGCCACCCTCAGCTGGGAGGAGGGGGAGGCAGTGGCGGGGGAGGAGGAGGCAGTGGCAGTGGAGGGGGCAAGGGCAAGAAGAAGAAGATCAGCAAGAATGACATTATGCTGGTGCCCAGTGAGGGCGAGGACAGCCGGGGTCCCCTCAATGTCATGAACGTGGTGAGCAGCCCATCCCTGGCCACCTCACCCATGTACTTTGACTACCAGACCCGCCTGCCCCTCAGCTCTCCCAGGTCTGAGGTGATGTACCTGAAGCCCGCCTCCAACAACCTGACCGTACCCCAGGGACATGTGGGCTGCCACACCAGCTTCACAGGGCAAGGGACTAACGCCAGCGAGGCTCCCCCGAGCCGGATGTCCATAATTCAGGTAGGAGACTTTTAGAATACCCTGGACCTCACTTTAGACACTGGTTTAACTTTCCCTTTTGTCTGCAGTGCAATCTGCTGTAAGGCACCACTGGAGGGACCAACACAAGTCACTAAAGAGAGGTGGAGTTAATGAAAGTGGAACCAGACCACATCTGGTGGGTCTGGTTCTGCTGTCAAATTGATGTTTCCCATGTGATTCAAAAGAAAATGCCCACTATAACACAGAGTTATGGCAGTGGCAAAGAGGTGCATGTGAGAGCGTGGGTAGGCATTTAATTCATTAGAGGCATGCTGGGGTATTTTCCCAGGAGACAATCAGACAGAGGTGGGCACTTCCACAGGTTTCACTTCTCTTTGGTTTGGGGTGGAGAAGAGGGAGGGCATTTCTAAAGTTGCAATATCACCTGCAGTAACTAACAGGACAGGGAAGAAACTGCACACTGAGGACATCTATTGCAACAGTGCATTATAGCCCTCCAATCTTCTATGTAAATATGAGCCATTGTTACAAGATGTATGGTTTAAATTTTTTTAATTTCCTTCTTTAGAATATATATCCATAAATATATTTTTGACAGTATCATTGGGGCCCCATTGCCTCCTCCTCTCCCCATAAACAACTAAATTTTCAGTGCTGAAAATTCTGCTTAGTCAAATAGAAAGAAAATGTACGTGGTGACTCCCTCCTACCTCCAAATGTTAACAAAACTCACATCCTGTCATAAACCAGCAAAAGAACTAGTCAGATTTCCAGTAGCCTGAGTCAACATTGGTGATTGCTTTATAGGGAAATACTTACATGCTCTGTCTTCTACCAAAGCTCATTTAGAAATTATAGCTGGGCTGCATTCTGCTGCCAATTATATCCCCACTGTCCTCTACTGACTTTTGAGAATGTGAGAAATGGCAAAATTTGGACCATTGGATATAGGGTACTAATCAAAGAATGACTTAATTTTTAGCAGGTAGTTTAAAGTCCAAACTCAGAAGATTTATTTCAGAGCAGTGAACTTGCAGAGTGAAGGTGAGGGCAGAAATTGGCTCCAGTTGATTTAATTTAAAGTATTACTTCATGATTAATGCAGCTTAATGTTCAAACACTACAGGTATGTTCCAAAGTGATTTTTAACGTTCGGATTGAAAGCAGGCTCTGGATAATGACTATTAAATATATTTGAAATGTCATATCTGTTTTATCCTGTGGTTCTCCTGATATGCTGTTCTGAGTCATAGGGGAATGAGCTGAGTGTATCAGAAGTGACACAGACTCATTTTGTGTATGCAGCTAGTGGGAAAGAAGCTGCACTGTAGTCACCTGATGTACCTAAAGAAGATTCATAATACCTTGGAGTTACCATGCCCTGTGATCTGTGAACACCAAATGTTCTACTTGCCAGCTGTATCTAATATTTTAAACTGAATAGAAATGGCCAAAGGTAATTGGCAGTTTAAAGAACCAAAATTCAAGTAACCGATGACCTGGAAATGGAACATTTATAACTGGGGGAAAAAAAAAAAAATAAAAGAAAAAGAAGGCTGCCTGTACAAGGTCACTGTAAACTAATCCTCAAACGACTATTGAGTTGTGTCACAGAAACAATTTCATTTTATGCCTATCATGAATTTGTGTTGCTATCAATTAGGTGAGTGGAGCAATACTTAAAATCTGAAATTGATTTTAACAAAAAGTGACACTTTAGGAAAGAGTTTAGGTTAGGGCACATCCAGAGATAATTTGATTTATTATTCATGCTTTAAAAACAAATAACTTTCCATGACACTTGTTTAAGTAATGTCAACTTTTTTTTTACTGTAAAATGGAGTTGTCAGAAAGCTAAAAAGAAAAACACTCCACATTTTTTTCCTACTGACAAGTGTAATAGTTACTAAAAGACAGATAATTATACTTTCCTACAACCATGTAATGTCTATATAAAGCAATTAATTAATGTATTGATGCTACTGAATAGTAAAGTTTCAATTGTAGTGTAAAATCCCTATGGAAAATATGATTCCTTCTTTTTTACAGTGTTCACTGTATAAGATCAATCATGATTTTTTTTTCCCTGAAATCTATATAAAGCTAAAAGAGGAATTTCCTCCCTTAAAAAGTGTGTTGTGGTTTCTATAAGAGTTTTCATTATGACGACTATGGAAAATGTTAACTGGAACTGCTCACAACATATACTGGTATATCTAATGCTGGTCTTGTTTTTCCTCATTATCTACACAGAGTGTTTTGGAGGTTTGCGTGGTCCAGTCAGTAGATTAGGAAACATTCCGTTTTACCTAGTGTACAACCTGTTCAAACATACTTATTGATACTATATTTTGTAGCTGTATTGGCAAAACAGACACAGTAGGAAACAGTGTAGTCAGTTTCTCTTTAGAAAAAGCTCAGATTTAAAGTAGCTGGAGGGGAAAATTGATCCTCTTCCCTGTACTTTTGCATTACTAAAATACATTTTGTATTCTCCATCTCCACATCCCTGGAGTAAATTTTATATAAAATTTGCATTTAGAATGTAGGCACTGCTTTATGTCTGGTCCTGTACTTCTGCCTCATGTAAAATTTAAACTGCAGACTTAAGGAGAAATAGTAAAGAATCAGCCCTCTCGTTGGATCTGCTATATCTTTAATCACTCCAAGAAACCTGTGTCTGCATATGTAAATTACACAGTTAGGAATCAAGGGTGTAGGCAGTGGAAAAAAAAAAAAAAAGATGAAACAAAATCCAGCTGCTTTATCCTCTCATTTAGTTAATCAATCCAGTAAAGTAATTTTCTTCAGTACCTCAGTAAGGGGAAGGTAAACAATTGTGTAAGGGGTCTGTAACAAATGTTCCCATTAGTTTTTACAGATATATTTTTGAAACATGATAGTCCCATACTATGTAATTCATACAATGGAACTGCATTTCTTCATTCTCATTTTCCCGGCAACTCTTTAATTCTCTTTAAAACTTTATATATGTACTATGTATCTATGGAGATGTATATACATGCTAAATATTATATTATTACTTAGCACATCCAATTGATTCTATAAATATTTAATAGCAAATAAATAATTTCTTTCTCAGTAAGATCCAAATTTTCTCACTCTTATTAGGAGTGCATAATATTTTTTTTCCTTTTGCTTACTAGTAAGACCTAGAGAAGTCAGCGGGCCTTATGGTTCCCTTGTTTCTCATGGATAGTATTTTACTCTACTGATAGCCCAATTTATATCAACAAATACCTGTGGAGTAAAGTGTTACTTAGTGACTAGGGGTTTCAGACTGACCCAAAAGGACCAGCTATTGAATGAAATACTTCCTGATATGGGTAAGAGTGGTGCAAACTTGCTTCTCTTTAAGTGACTTCTGTTACACACAAATCACACAATTTGACAGCTTTTGTGTTTGCTCACTACTTTGTAGCATCCACCTATGTACCATGGTTGCATGTGTTACTTATATATGAATCAATGAGCTTCTTCAGTACCATAAAAATGAAATAATTTTAACATGCTTATGTACATATACGTATAAAATGTTGGATGTACAGATGAGGATGCTGTATATATTCAGCTTTTACTGGTGCAAGAGATTTGCAAGTTCTTAGGCACTCTGAAAATTGACCATTTGTGAATTGATGTGCACCCAAGGTTGATGTCTAAATTAAGAACAATGTTTATTAACATACTGGGAAGTTACACATCTACACTTTAGCATGTTTCATTGTTCTTAACTTCAGCAATCATTTTCTAAAGATACTTTAAAAACAGTGCTTTCAAACAAAAGTCTGTTAAAAATATTTAAATATGGAGCAGCACTGTATAATTCTTGTTGCCAGGGTCAAAATTCCATGTGACCTTTGAAGCACTAAAGATCCAAACTATTAATTTTTATTGGGGAGAAGGAAAGCAGGAGAAAATGGAAATTCAGCATGGCTGAAGGAAGATTTCTGTTCACTGTAGCCCTTAAAGGCTATTGGGAAAATTTGGTTAATCTCATTCTGATGACCTACTCACCTGACTAAAAGAAACAGAATTTTGCTTTATTTTTTAAAAGTGCAGATATCAGGGAAAAAAAAGTACAAGCATACACATATGTGTGTCTCTCCTACCAAAATTCTGAGTTAGTCAGTTTGCCTGTCCCTGTCACACCTACTTCTTGCAGATTTCCAGTAGGTAAGAGTGGATGGATAAAGGAAAACTAATAGTTTCTTTACACAAGTGGATTCCAGAAATAGGTTTCTCAAAGTGATATATCTGTAGTGTAGAAAACTATCTGCAATATGCAAGTAGTGTTGATCATCCTAGAGATTATTTCTTGCTATACTTATGGTGCAACTGGGGAGTTTTGCAAATGTATCAGGAATAAGGTGGGTGTGAATAAAAAAAGAGGTGGTCACAGCTTTTGTTAAAAAACAGCTGAAAATGAATGACTGCTGAAAGAAGCTTTTGAGCTGGGAATCGCTGTATCTGCTGTACCAGGCACTCCCACAGCATTTCAAGATAAGGTACAGATCATTCTTAATACTTCAGGCACCTGCTGTTTATGATGTGTCAATAGATTAATGTCAAGTCCCAGTGCAGCTTCATCACCAGGTGTCTAGTAGTACCTTAGAGAGAGTCTTCAGGGAATTAAAAAAAAATGTGAACCATATTAGTGCTGTTGTTCTGTCTTTAAATATACTATTTCATACTTTGAGAAACTTCTTCTCAGAAATTTCAAGATTACAAAAAGAAATCTGCAGCTGCTGCATATAAGGAGAAGCAGCTTTCATCACAGAAGTTGCACTCATCCTCATTGATTTAAATTCCTATCTGAAAACAGGCATATATTTTTTTTATTTTTCATATCTCCTACTTCAACTGAGGAGTATTATTCTCTGTTCTCACTAGAACTTGTACAAGGTAACATTTTGCTTGAAGAGGATACTAGAGCAGTTCTAAACATTTGCAAGTTCTATATATTCCAAAGATTCACAGTTGCATATTCTAGGGCTGTATCTAAAGACACTAAGCTGTGAGATGCAACTCTTAAGCTACCTGCCTAGGTATCATTATTGTAGCTTTAACAGTGCTTTGCAAGGCTAGATGTCTTGCAAAATAACTTCTCTGAATGCTTGCATTGTATAAATACAGTCTGCAATTTTGTGTACAGTCAGGTTTTGTGTTACATTGTTCTGCAGCTTTAGTTTCATTCACTGGATGAAATCCATCCTAGAATTGACTATGTAAGAATTTCAGGATGAAAACCTTTCCCATGCTTCCATGAAGCTTATTTTTTTTTTTTTTTTTTTTTGGTCAAGATGCACTGCATAGTATAGTGACACAAAAAGTATACATTTTAGGACAAGATCTGGCAGCACACCATTCACTGTGGCATCTGCACTGGCTGCTGAGATAGACAGAGGAAGCAGAATTGAACTCCTTTTTTTCTGTTACATCTATTCTGGTCTTGATCTTGAGTTCCCTGATGGTGATATTTATAGCACTATTATTTTAAAAGGATCATTCTTGATATACAGGTCTATTTGAAATTTAAAGAACTTTCCAAGATGAAGAGCTGTAGTAAAGAACAATAAAAATAATAGAGAAAAACAATTTAAGAGTCTAAAGTAGAAATATATATTATGAAAAAGAAAAGTCTTTCCAGAACAGAAGTTCTTGTTAACAAAAAATTAAGAATAATAGTGTCTCTGTAGAGCTTGATGTTTTATAAAAGACGCAAAACAAGTTATGCAAGATTGATTGTCACAGCTCTCAACTGCTCTTAAAGTTGTCTGAGCTTTCTACATCTTTGTGTTCACTGTCACTATCTAAACTTAGATGGAAAGATACCTACAAATCTGTGGTTAACAGTGCAATTTCAATGACTGATCAATCCTTTGAAGAGTTATCTTTACCAACATATTTTCTCAAGTTCCTATTATCCTTCCCCATGTTGATAAGAAGGCCTGTTCTTATTCATAACTCAGTCAATAGCATAATTTTGACTTCATACATGATTTTAGGGGTTCAAGAGTGAATTGTGACTAAGACCTCTATGGAATGCAGCCAAGAATAGTACGATTGGGCCCTTCATTTTGAGCTTTGAGGTTTTTTTCTTACAGCATCTTTAGAAACAATAAAGGGGACTGGAATTGAGATGTTTTTGTAGCTATAATGTGAATCATAACATAAAATCATAGAATGGTTTAGGTTGGGCAATACTATTAGGATGATCAAGTCCGATGGTTAAACCCAGCATAACAGGTATAGTGGAAAAGAAATTAAATATTCTGTTGAACATACTGCTGAGCTTATGTTACCACACATTTTCATATCTTTTTGAAACTGTGAATAATACAGAATTATTGTTAAAACTCAGCAAATATTTTTACATGGAAAATTAGCAATAGGTAGTTGTGAAATATTCACAAATGTTACTCAGTATTTAGAAAGCACAGATACAGTGTAGTTTCTCTAATAAGACAAAAGTGTAATTAAAAAAATTCCTCCCAAGTCACAACATCTGGATGTAAACCAGCTGGGATTTTATTAAAAAAAAGAAAAAAAAAGTATTTCTTTTGTCTTTTTTCCCTGCATTTTTTCTTTCTGTTCATTACCTTCCTCCCCAGGAAGCATTAACATACCAGCTCATATTTGCATATATATTTCTAAATATCATGCCAAATTTTTCTTTCCTTTGTTGTTTCTACAAAAGTGAAAAATGTCAGGTTAAATTAGTTTTAGGTTTTGCCATGCAAGGCATTCCTTCTACATACAAAGAGTGGATGTATGTGGGTCTTTTTTTGGATTTGGTTTGGGGTTTTTTTTTCTGAAGAAAACTTATATGTTGCATGGCAGAATTCTTCAGATACTTCTTCAAGCCTGGGGAGTGCATGTATGAAGAAAAGACATTTTGACACTAGTATTAATGTTTTCCAATAGGTAAAAAAATTCAGTGATGAGAACTTAAACAAGGATTTGTTGACCAGAGCAGAAACACAGCTCTGTTTTTATCTTTAAAATATAGAAGCAATCCTCTGATGCCAAAAGGTCAGCGTAGAGCAGTTGGGAAAAATTTTTTTGAGAAGATAGCCTGAAAGCTTTATGCTTTCAATTGTATGGCTACTTCAGCTGTAAGAGAAGTGGTGAAATTAATGCTAAAGGGTTCAAAAATACAGGAAACAAGTAAAACTCTCAGGGGACTTCAGACTCTTGCCTTAATAGAAAAAAGAGGAAAAAGAAAAGACATAGAAAAAAGGTACTAGGAAGACAGTGGCAAAATGACTGGGGAAAAAGTTCCTTGAGTCTAAGTGTTTTATTTGTAAAGTTTTTAAGGGGACATCAAGGATATTAACTAGTCACTGCTTTTGTTGATTAGATGAAACAGTAATATGCAGCTGCCATAATTCTTAGCCAGGGTGCATTCTAAGCCCCACTAATCTATTTGTCATAGTGCAACCTTTGTTTTCAGTCTACTGTAGAGTTTTTTTGTTTTTAACAGAAGATGATTCTGGATTAATTACTGTAAATCCTATGAGAAAGAAAAAAAGTAAATTATTAAGCATTTTAGATAAAATACTCAGTATTAAGTACTACATTCAAGAACAAGTAAATTCTTATGAATGTCCCTGTTAATTAGGATATTAGACAGTGCTTTAAATAACCTTCTTGAGCAGTCATATATTTTCTAGCTAAATCCCAAAGGCTGCTGATACATTTCCTTCTTAATAAGGTCACACAAGAACCATCTCTTTATCCTACTCGTTTACTTCCACTAGGTAGTTGTATTACCTGTACAGAAAGGATAACAGATCAATTCATCCACTTCTTGACATGAGATCTCTTTTTTTTTTTGTCCTCAAAACTGAGGAGTCCCTCTACATATGAAGAAAAATTTGTATGGTTTCAGCCAATTATTAATGTTATTTTTACAGAGGAACAGCATAAAGATAAATTTTTATCTCATTTTGATTCACTGAGGGTATGTCTCATTTTCCAAGCCTTAAGACAATCAGTCCCACAGTGGTCTTTTTTCAATATAATAAGGTATAAGCAATCTAGGCATGCTAAGTCCTTCAAATTAAGATATTTGATTTTAGTCATGGACTTTTGTACTGGCTTTGTAGCATATGTATCAGATCAGAATTTCTCACATTCATAAAATACTTTAACCCATAACAGAAAAGTTCCTAATCTCATCCTGTTCCCTGCTGGGTGGCTTTGTGTTGCAGTCTCTGTGGCCTGCCAAAGGAGAGCTCCAAAGGGGAAAGAAAAAGTCTTGTCATGAGATGCAAATGCATCATTTCAGCCGTGTGGGCGAGACCTCTAATCGATGCACTGTAGGTTCCTGCAGTGATAGTCATGCAGAGTTATTTTCAGAGAGCGCTTCAGACCATCTACTGATCTGTGTACGACATATGTGTATTGCCTGTACTAGTTCTAGTGACACTGTGATTACTCGTATTTCCAGTCCTTGCCCTGGAACACATCCAGGCAGTTTTATTGTATCGAAATGGCTCTTAGAGTTCATTGAGCATCCAGCAGAATACTGTTGAATATCATTTGTACATGTGCATATATTTATTAAAAAAATAAAAAAAATAAAAAAACCAGGCAGTTAAACCGCATAATTGTGGGAAAACGAATCATAACAATAAAAGACCATTTAAGTTAACAAGCCTTGTGATCAAAGAATAAATACAGGTTAGATAAATGAGACTCTAGATGTAACTAATCTACATAAATAAGCTTTGGTCTGATTAGAGGATAGGAATATATTAAAATAATCTTAAAATATTTTAAAAGTATTTTACTTTAGTACTTTTATCATTTCTAGTTTAATTTCATCATATTTTTAACATTTCACTCTATAAAAAGAGTTAAGTGATAAACTACTATTACGTGCTTTTATTTTTTGATCAAAAATGTTTACAGTGCAAGAAAAAGTCTAAACTAATACAAGTAAACAAAAGTAACATCATAAGTTTTCATTCTGGTTTGACTGTGTTGTGTGTCAAAAACATAAAGCATTTTTTAATGTCTTAATTTTATTTTTTTTATGTGGCAATGTTTTTTGATTGATTTTTAATTAAAGAAAAACATTAAAGGGAACATTTAAAGGACAATTTCTTGTTTACTGTCTTTATCAGCAGAGAGCAGCCTTTGTAGTGTTTGAAAGCTGGTGCATTAAAAATCAATTTCAAGTCTTCAAAGCTGTAAACTCTTGCTTCCTTTGTAGATATATACTGTTTTTAAAATCATTGGAAGCACAGTTGACAATTGAATTAAAACAAAAGGTAAATAATGGTTTCATGAACATTTGAAGGATTTTAATGTATTTTTAATAATAGCTACAGGATTTTTTTTTTATACTGACAGACGTGTGAATAACAATTTGTAGCTTTTAAATGCATAATTTGTTCCTAAAGACAGTTTTTGTTTTCTTTTATTAAGAGAATTTTGTTTTAAACTTCTCTTGGTGTTATTCTGTTGTATTTACTGAGTACCATGATTCAAACACAGAACATGTCAGTCAGTTTCTTTACTTACTATATTTCTGTCTCGCTCTTTGCTGATTGCTAAGCAACCACTTATGATTGTTTAGCTACGAGTCAGTTTAAAAAAAAAGGTAAGCTGAAGTGGGCTAAACAAATGTTCATTAATTCTTAATGAAAATATTTAAATTTTATAAAATTTTAAAAGTAACAAAGAAAAGAACATTGTTTTAACAATGTACCTCAGATTCAGCACTTGAGTGACTACAAGCAAAGTCAAAAAAGCTCTTTTTGTGCAAACCTAGAAAAAAGCATGTCCTTAATCAGTTTTTAAGTAATTTTGAGGCCTGTGGAAATGTACATATATATGTATAATTAAATTAATATTATTTCTTTCAGGATCCTTAAAACACTTAATTGGTGATCACTTTAATTAAGGTCAATAGAACCATAAAATTAAATAGATAATTTACAGGTGTGGGGTTGCTGATGTGCATAAGCATGTGCAGAATTCAGCCCAGAATCTGTTAGTCTGTGTTACCTGAACTGCTTCCTGTTGCTTCTCTCCTCTGCTTTAAGAACACTGCAAAGCTCCAAAAGCTGTTAGTTTCACTTAGCCTCCAACTACATTTTCTCATATTCTGTTGAGATAGTCCTGATGTCTTGCTTTCTTGCAGAGACTTGAGTAATTTGATATGCAGATTTGAAGATCATAAAAACAATCCAGCTTTGATGATCATGAGCCAGATTATCCAGCCCCAGCTGTAAAGTACCAAGTGTGTTCTTTTGTGATCTCTTCATCATTTCAGTGGATCAAATGACAAAAAGAATATAGTGGAATTTAGAGTGCTTGGGAAATAATGAAATTAAAAGCCTTTTTAAAATGACAACCACGAAGCCTTAGAAACTATTCTATTTCTAGGCTATGGGCCAGATAATGTAACTGTGTGTACACATGCATATGTGCATATACACAGAAAAGAGAGCAGAATGGAATCAAAAGAAAAATCTAGATGGATAAAAGGCATTATTAATGAGCAATGTGCATCTAATTTTTAATTTTCTTTTTATATTGTGTATGATCTGTACAGAGCTGTGCAGCAGTGTTTTGGAAGATGCTGTCAACCTGCACCTTTTGCTGCAAACTAGAAAGCATCAAGTTTAGAGACAAATGATGCTGTCATTTTTTTCCTGAGGCAAGAGTATTAGTAAGGAAGGACCTCATTTTCCACTTCATGATAGAACCTTGCTATCAAACTTCAGGATTGACAGTGATGATTAAAACAAAGTAAAATTCATGCAACATGTGAAAAGAAAGAACACTTAACTGATTCCATGGACTGCGTTAGTTATTAAAAAGCATATGATACTTTGCATCTCATAGCTCCGAGGCAAGAAAAATATCAGTCATCTTTGTAGTTGTTGGGTGAAAAGGAGGTGAAAACAAGATGTTGTCTGTTATTTCTTTCAATATACATGCTTCATTTTGTCTAAATCTGTGCATGTATTTTGTCTATTTAAACCACATGTAGCTTCTTTTCAGATGTAACAGGTGATAGTATTGCAAGGGGCAGAAGCAACAGGATGAATTCATTTTATTATTTATTCCTCGGCCACCTCATACATCTTTCCCAAAAGTATACCTCTCACACATCACAATGATGTGATGTAACAAAATAATAATTCCTTCAAGCATGAAATAACTCATTTTAAGTACTTTCTTGAGCTCATTTATTTCAAACAGCCTTCCAGAATTTTGAAGAGAATTTTATTTTCAGTTCATTTAATATATGCATAGACAACAAATAGTCTTTCCATCATCCCCTGATATTGGCAGAAGAAACCTAAGAATAAGTATCTGGATTTCCAGATTTTGACCTACTTGTAAAGCAAGAAGAAACTGTTTCTATTATACAAATGTAAGCTTAAGGAATTTTAGTTAGCAATGGCAAAAATATTTATATAAATTACTTTCAGTCATACTGGTCTTGCTGATACCTGTGAATGAAGAGATAGGCACGCATGCTGAATAGCCATGGGAGGAGAAGACATTTTAAGGGAAAGATTTTATTCCGATTTAAGTTTTGGGTTTTCTATAGTGTTCTGTAATAAAGACAATTACATAGTAATTTGGGTTAGAATGCATGCCCAGTTCCCATCTCCAAACCCAATTTGTTACTACCTGTGGCTATTTCTATTAAAAAAGAAGCATAATTACTATGAGTCTCAGCAGTCTAAGAGTAAATTTTTGCAATTACAATACTTCCCTTGGGCAGATATGTGAAAATGGCAGATTAATTCCTGCCAGTCTATTCTTCGCACATTCTTAAGGTTACTGGTAGCTTGGACTGTCATTATATTGGTGCTGTTTATTATCCTGTGGCTAAGGTTAAAGAAGGAATGATGGTATAAACCTTTAGGACTAGGATGCTATACCACTGCCTTTCAAAGTCTCTGTGCTTGAAGTGTGATCCACAGCATCCTAGGAGCACAATACTAATTCTGTTTTCATGGAAAGTGAATTATTTTGCTGTTGATTTTAGCATAGTTTAGAAGGATCTTTTGTATTTTATTGCTTTATGCCTCAAAAGATTTAAATAAAAACACCAAACAAACTCGAGTTTAATAATTCTTAGAAATTTATCAAGACATTAACAAAGCTGCATGTGAACTGAAAAATATGGTAGTTCCTTAATATTTTATAACTCTTGTTTTATTCCAAATAGCACAATGTGATGAAACACCACTAAACTAAGATGGCCCTGAAATTATGTAAATGAACAAAATCCCATGTAAATAATTAATCTTCTAGTGGGATTTTCCTCCTGAAAACAAATTTTGAGGGCATATAAGTAAATTAATTGCATTCAAAGGCTGTGCTCCTGGAGATCACTCTCTGTAGCTAAGAACCTAACTCCATGTTGAATTCCAGTGAAGTTGGAAGTTGGCGTGGCGTCATGTGGGCTCATGATCCACCTGCAGGGAGCAGCATTAGCCTGTGTTACATATGATCTGGTTTGACTATCCAGGAAGAGCAGTATTAACAATCCCAAGTTGGTTTTTTTTTCTCATTCTGCACGAACTTTTGTTCAAAATTTCTTGCGCTGCACCTGTAGTCTTTTCTTTTCCCACTTTGAAAGAGGTCTCCACATACACACAGTTCTGAATGTCATCTTGGGGACTTCTGGACATTATTTAGAGAAGGTTTCATTAACTATTTTCTTTGAGAGGTGATAAATAAAATTTTAAAAAGTAAAATATATGTAAATCCTTGGTGTTCAATGCATTCCACTTTGGAAAAAAAACTGCTCATCTACTGAGTGAGCATCCTGATAATTAGATAGAGAGGAAGTCCATAATTAAATCCCTGTGTTCTAACAAACCCCTCAGTCAAATATTAGCATTCATGTTCAGTCACTCTATCCCTGGTGAAACCTGCAGCAGTGTCCTAGATATTGGCAAACCAACAGTGCTTTGGAACAGAAAGATGACTTTATCTAATCCTGGAATCTTTGCAGAGACCATATCTTATGTGGATCTTCTTAATTTTACAGAAAGATCTGATTTCACAGTCTTGATGTGTCAAGCCATAATGAGAAGGGCAATCCAGAACATTTTTTCCCAGTCTTTTAAGAATTTACAGGTCAAAGTCAGCTTTTAAATACCTGTGCAGTTAGAGATTACCCATGGCAGTCTTTAGTTGAGTGCATGTTGTGTCCTATACGAGGTGATCCTATAAAGATGGGCAGTTATTTTTTTTTTTTTGCTTGTTTTGAATCAATTTAATATAGAGTCCTATCAGAAGATGTAGCAGTAGGTTAACATTGAAGTGACTGAGTTGTGGATGCATGCACACAGCCCTATATCAGAATAGCCTTATTTTTTTTTTTCTGTCCAAGTCTACTTGACCACTACTACTATACTCATAGTGTAATGGTGTATTCAATCACACTTCCCATTTTATGAGGTACCGTATGATAGACACATGACTGTTATGACTTTAAAATATATTTAGGGACAGAACCTCTTGCTAAATTTGTGCAAGCCTAAATTATTTATCTTATGTCACAAATAATAAATCAACTCATTACCATTTTACAGTTGAAATTCTTGCATGGCCGTGTGAGTCTGTAAAGCTTGATAATCTACTATTCTGTCATAAATTCAGCCATTATTTTGGTAGCATATTTAGTGCTTTCCTAGTGCTTAGAGAAAATAATTATTCAAACAGTATTTGTCTGAAAGTAGGACTTTGTACCTTGTCGCAAAATATTTAGAGAATACCTTGCTGAGTATTTTTAACAAAAAAGTTGAAATAAAGAGTTGCATGACCTAAATAAGAAATTAGATGGAAACTTATAATGTAAGTTTTAACGTCTGTAATTTTCTTCTGAATTCCTAGGGAATTTAAGGTAATCATTGATTTTCTGGTGCAGGATTTTAGAAAGAGGAACGGGATAAGGCGGCAGCTTTAAAGAAAAGGAGGTGGTCTAGATTTACCCCTTTTTTCTGACCACCACCTAGGAAGAAAGCTTCAGTGTTCCTCTTTGTGTGTGTTTTCTGTGCAGGCAGTGTGGCTTCAGAACCATATCCTGCTCCATCTTTGTTGCTAATTTCTTTCACTCTGTAGGGAAGAAACACAGAGCTGGAATTTCGTGCCATGTACAGCATTTGCTGCCTACCTAATCACCTTTCCCCATCATTGCTGTTGCAGATCTGTTCAAATACAACTTTTTTCAGCATACAACATATGTATCTGTGGGAATGGAGCACGCTATGTAGAGGCTCGCTTAGCCAGTAATTAAAGTAAGCAGACTGATCCAAGGGCTATTGAAACCAGTTTGAAAACACCCATTGATTTCACTGGACCTCAGGTCATGGCTTGTGGGAGTTTTATTGTTGCCTTTAGTGAGAGTATGGGTTGGATAGAAAAAGGTAAACATACTGGATAGATGTTAACACAAAGTTAACAGATTTTAAATATCCAGTGTCTCTGTTTTCTCCTTACTAAATATGATAAGTACAAAACAGATTAACAGTGTTAAAAGGCTATAATTTGATTTCCTTCCCTACCATTCAGTACTGCAGTGTTTACAAGCTTTTATCTGTTCAGAAAAAATTTGGGTTGTGTTGCTCTTAGAAACAGGAAATAAGCAGTGGTAAGAATAGGACAAATTTCACCCTACTTACTGGCTTCACTGGGAATTCCTGCTAAGTAACAGCTTTCAGATATGTCTAAAAATTAAAAAAAATAAAAGTTCCAGGAGATCAAATTGCACTGTAGAATGACAGAAAGAGAAGAAAGAGAAGAAAGAGAAGAAAGAAAGAAAGAAAGAAAGAAAGAAAGAAAGAGAAGAAAGAAAGAAAGAAAGAAAGAAAGAAAGAAAGAAAGAAAGAAAGAAAGAAAGAAAGAAAGAAAGAAAGAAAGAAAGAAAGAAAGAAAGAAAGAAAGAAAGAAAGAAAGAAAGAAAGAAAGAAAGAAAGAAAGAAAGAAAGAAAAGAAAGAAAGAAAGAAGGGAAGAAAGAAGGAAAGGAAGGAAGGAAGGAAGAAGGAAGGAAGGAAGGAAGGAAGGAAGGAAGGAAGGAAGGAAGGAAGGAAGGAAGGAAGGAAGGAAGGAAGGAAGGAAGGAAGGAAGGAAGGAAGGAAGGAAGGAAGGAAGGAAGGAAGGAAGGAAGGAAGGAAGGAAGGAAGGAAGAAAGGAAGAAAGAAAGGAAGGAAGAAAGGAAGGAAGAAAGGAAGGAAGGAAGAAAGGAAGGAAGAAAGGAAGGAAGAAAGGAAGGAAGAAAGAAAGGAAGAAAGAAAGAAAGAAAGAAAGAAAGAAAGAAAGAAAGAAAGAAAGAAAGAAAGAAAGAAAGAAAGAAAGAAAGAAAGAAAGAAAGAAAGAAAGAAAGAAAGAAAGAAAGAAAGAAAGAAAGAAAGAAAGAAAGAAAGAAAGAAAGGAAGAAAGAAAGAAAGGAAGAAAGGAAGAAAGGAAGAAAGAAAGAAAGAAAGAAAGAAAGAAAGAAAGAAAGGAAAGAAAAGAAAAGAAACTGTTGTTCCTATGCAGACAAAAAGGGTTCTAAACATTTTTAAATTCTAAGCAAATACTTTGATCATATCCTTACATTTCAAGGAATTATTTTCAAATTTTTTCCTTTAATTTTAAGTTTTTCCCTAATTTCTAAACTTCATCTTTAACATGAAAAATCAAAAAAAAACCTCAACCTACAAGTGCTATCAAAGACACACTCCTACATGTATTGTCATTTGAGTTCATGGTATGATATTCTTAGAATAAGCTGGATATTGCGATAAGTGCAGATTTCATTCTAGTTAGCTAATTGTAATTGAGTCTGTTATGCAGTAAACATAGTATCTGTTATGAATACTAAGGTAGACTCAACATGGTTGGAGCCATAGATAAAAGGAGCATTAAAGCGTTTCAAATTCAATCATTAGGTTTCATTGCACCCATCTGCTACCAGAAAATATAATGGGCAGCTTGATTCATTGACCCTTAGCTGTCATTTTTGAACCATGTTTTTTTAAATCCATATTTTCAAGTCAGACCTAGAGAGGTAATTTGATAAGAGAATACCCAGTATATTTTAATGCAATTACTTTTTTTCATTTTATTTTTTTTAAATATAATCAGTTTTAACGGTCTGTTGTATATTCTGCTAATCCAGCAAAAGTAGTTATTTCATATTGAATGTGGTTAAAAGGAACTAATGTTCAACTTCATTAAGACTTCTATTAAATAGAAGGTTTGCTGAATTTCTGCTATTTTTTAATACATGAACTAATACCTCTTATTAATTATTTCCAGGGGTTTCTGTTACACTAGAATTATACTTACATGTTTCATTTCCACAAAGATTGTACAGCACAGCACAAGGGCTAAAACCAGACTGAAACTGTGGAGCACTTTTTATTTTGTTTTCAAAATGTTTTATCTCTTCCCTTTTATGTTCTGAAGCAGATATTTTGGTGGAGGGGAGTGGGTAAAGGGCGTACATCTCTTAGCAGTTCTATATGTGTGGCACACAAGTAGACTGTCTCATAAAATAGCAGTTTTACTTAGTGAAAGCAGGAAACAATGTGATAAATGAGGATAATTTAATGTTTTCTCAGCAATGGCAAACTATTACACTATTCTGTCATCTGAAGTTTTTATAATGGAAAAAAGTGGTTACATATATTTCTTTACACAACGGAATACAATTCCTGAAATATTTATGTAATATAGAGACAGATGTATGTAACCGAACCTTATAATCCCATTTCACAGCTTTCCCAAATACTGGGAAGCTCAATAAATGGGAAGCCGATTATATTGGTACTGTAACTCTATTAATAGGATTCGGATTTGCCTTATTGACAAGCCAGTACTGTTAATATGACCCAGTATATTAAATTGACAGGAAAACTGGAGCGATAGAATGTATCTACATCCTAATTGACAGGGAAGCTCTTTCAAAAGGTTCTTAATGTGGTTTTTATTGACAGAGTAGCTTCAGTAAGTACATATCATTGGTGAGCAGTGTAAATATATTGGATGCAACTGTACTAGCAGATTCAGGTGTAGTTATTGTGTTGTCTTCCCATACTTCCATCTTTACTTTGCTCTATGTTGTATGAAGCTCTCTTGTAAGACCTTTACAAATGCCTCCTACAGCACCAGTCTAACTGCACCACTCACAGGCATTTGACAAGTTGTGAATTATTTTAAATGTGTTCATCATTTTTAAATGAATAGTGGCAGTACAGAGCAATGCAATAATGTGTCATGAATTTCATTATGTTTATTTATTGACGCTGTGATAGCGTTATTGTACTTTCAGCTTGAGCTCTTTATGTCGTGTGATGTTTGGCTCATCTTTCTGCATTCTTATCTCGCATCCTTTCCAAAAAGTAGTTCAACTTCAGAGCTCATATTACAATTCCTTTCTCCTAGTCACATCTGACAACTTTCCGCTTTCTCTTCTGAGATCATGCTAATTTTATTACATTTCATGTTTCTCTGGTGCAAAATAAAATAAGGCTCAGAAACCTGAAATCATTGTAAAAAAAACAGTAATTTGAGTTTGGTCTGGAAAATCTTGATTCCCTTTTCAGTAGGAGAAAGTTTTGGGTTCAACTTCTACAGTTTTTCTTTGTCAGACTTTTCTTATAGAGAGGAATCTGACCTTAAACACACATCCTGCACTGGTAGAGGAGCTGAAGGCTTCTGTCGAGCTGACTTCTCTGCCGATGAAGAGACAAGCTTGTTCCTGAAATGCTTAAATCTTTTATTTCCTATCTAAAAATCTGATCAGAGTCTGGTCTCAGCTCACCTTTTGAATGTCACTCAGATCTACTATTTTTACAAGGATCACTTAAAATTATGTCATTCTGTAGTGACCTTTTTAGCTTCTTCACAAAGGTCTTGCTCCTTCAAGTCCTCCTACTTGGTGCAGTCATCAGTGAGATGAGAAGAACTTTCAGGGCCTTGTGATTCCTAATTCTTGCACTGTGTTATATTCCCACAGTCCAGGCTTTTGCCATCTTTAGTGTCTTGTACATTGCAGAATAAACTCTTGCAAAAATTTAACAAATAGTTGGTTTCATTAAAGCAGTAGTACAAACAACTGAAATAATCTACAATGCCTTAGTATGACACCTTAACCAATAAATCAACAATAAGTTGGTTTTTTTTGGTGACAAATATGGTATTTGCTAAGAGAAAACAGTGTATGGATTAGGCATTCATAAAGGAGATCTGCATTCCTTTGCTTATGGGAAAGGATGGTAGTGTCTGTCCTCAGAGCTTCACTTCTCAGAAGTCACTGTGCTGAGCTCAGGACCTGTTCCTCTCACAGTTTTACTTTTCTCATTCAGTAGGAAGAGAAAACACGAGCCACCAACCAACACTTTAATAAAGAGTGCAGAAGCCTCATGAATGGTATTGCCTTGTGCATTTGACTGTTTTTACTGCCCTGTGTTTTCAATGTGCTTTTGAAGAATGCTATGTATGTCAGAAATTCACATAAACACACTGTAGGACTTTTAACACCAGAATACACATCTTGCAGCAAGTGTGAAATTTCCTAAATATGTCCATGTCATATAAATTATATCTCAGAAGCATTTTCAAAGGGATGAGAATGGAGAGCACATAGTAGGATATTATTTTTAAAAATAGCCTATTTAATTTTGACCCTGAAAAAGGTAGAATAACTTATGAGAGGTTTATGGGCAGTTTTTGGATTAGTTGTTTTTTTGTTTTTGCTGTTGGGACAATGGATTTTCTTAATGAAGTAAATCTTGTGGAACCAAAAACTACTATTTCTGGCTAAGTATACACATTCACTGGCAGTCTTATACTGAGAAGTCTTTGTGAAAAATTGTACTATGTTGAACCCACACTGCTCCTAACAAAATGAAGACAATTGTCTGCTCTTTCAAAACTCAATTTGGCAGAATACAATTCTTTTGCCTCCAGAAGAGATTGCCATTATATAAGATCTTTGTTTCATGGGGGAAGGATGAATACTTGGAATTCAGCTTTTCAAGAAAAGGCACAGAAGATGCTTGAATTAGATATTAAGTGGCAGTCTAATAAAGGTGAGAGATGTTTCATTTCATTTTTGCATTTAATGTTTAATTAAAAAGAAGTTAGAGTCAGCAAAGACATTTTGCTTTATTATAGTTCCAGGTATGAACATCTACATAAAATGGAGCTGCATTAAATCATTTCAGAAAATGTGATATTTCTTCTTGTAATTCTGAGAAAAAATTATGAATATTCTAGTTGTCTAATATTCATAAATCTGATTAATTCCTAAGTTCTTTTTTTCATATTTTAGAGTACATCTTTCCCTTATATGACAATTATTTCTAGGCATAATTTGTCAAGAATACTTAAATATTGAATTTCTCTCTCTGTCCCTGTCTCTTTCTTTCTCACTTCCTTTTTCTTTGTAGGCGCTGATTTTTTTTATTATTATTTTTTTTTTATTAGACAAACCTGTTGAATTGCACACTCTTTTTTTAAAAAAAAAATCAATAATTTTATTCAAACGGTATGGAATACACCAAGTATTGCTAGAAATCTTCAAAATTGTGACACAAAAAATGTTTTTATTAAAAAGTAAAGAGACAAAAATAGTGAGTAGCTTCTAATTTTAAAGACACAGTCTCCTTTTTGCAGGAATTCTTGAATGTTCTCCTACTGAGCAATAGCAGAATTTTTGAAATTTGATTGATTACTATGGTGCTGTAATTCTAATCCTCAATTTTTTTAAAAAAATGGTGTGTGCAGAGCCACTGTAGAATTCCTTTGTGTTTATAAAACAGCTTAATATTTCAACAGAAGTAAACACATATACCTTGTGAACATGAACTTATTAAAAGAAAAAAAGGGATCAGAGATGAATATAGCCCATTGCTAAAAATATTCCCCATAATTCATTGTGTAATGCTTGGCCCAGGCTGGTTCAAACTGTTTCCAGTGATGAGGTTTTTCACTTTTTTTTTTTTTTCTTATAAGTTTATTTAAGGTTAATGGATTCTATGAAGAATTTGTTTCTCATACTCTGTTCTTGGCTATAATTTTTCATTTTCCTTTCTCTAAATTAAACTTTTGGAAGCCATAGCCATTCCAGAATTAATTAGTAGAAACTTGACAGTTGACTTTCAAACTTTTGAATGGTTTTATTTCTGAGTCTATAAAATTTAATATTCCAAATACACCATGTGAGAGCTATACTTGGCAACAATTTTAGTTTATCTAGGTCCTTTTTGTAGTCATAACATACAAGTCTTGACAGGTGCAATAAACGGAATAGTTCTGTAGACAGTTGATAGCTCTTGGAAAGATATTCTATGTGTTCTTCATGCAAACACTGGCCGTTTAATGATTTTCAAAGTCCCGTTATTGGACTTTAGCAATTATATTGTCTCATTTGAAATTCCATACCAGTAAATCCAACCAGCTCAGTTTGTCCAGAGAAGTTGTGGGTGCCCCACCCCTGGAGATGCTCAACACCAAGCTGGATGGGTCTTGGAGCATTTGGAAGGTATCCTTACCCATGACTGGGAGAGAATGTCTGGAACTAGATGATATTTAAGGTCTCATCCAACCCAAACCGTTCTATGATTCTATGAAAAGTATATTTTGCACAGGTTTAATTTGCCTCATCTTTTATTTTCCTTCTTCTCAATTCATTGAAGTAAAAGAAAACAAAATCAAACTGTACGATATTTTCTGAAAGTAAGCAAACCCTTGTTTTATAAATTTTTACAGCTTTTGAAAGGCTCCTATGCATTCTGACTTCTTTTTAAATGGCTTTTTTAAATGCACTTCAGTTTCTGAGAAAGCTGTATCAAATGTGCATGCAGAAATCCTCAGACATTTTTTCTGCAACATTACACTAATGACAGTGTTCCTAAAATTTCATATTTGATCTAGAGTCACATATTATGACATATAGGTAGAAGAGAGTGTTTGTAAGGGTCTGTTGTAGCAACTGTCAAAAAAAGAGTATATGTTGAATGGTTTAACAACATACTCTCTTTGGAAATGAGCTGGTTCCACTAATCTGTGAAAATGGGCCATAATAGCAGGACCACTTCTCTAAGGTGGCTTTGGACAGCTAGGTTCACACCACAGACTTTAATTTTCTGGTGGCAGTGTATGTTTCTGCTTTTGTTTTAATTTTAGGTAACATTTGTCCTGCTACTGGAGAACCTGTGCTCCGGTAGCTGTTGGTGACCTAATTGATACTTCAGCCCTCAGTCTTGAATCACAGAGATAGAAAACTTTTCTTTACTGTTTAACTTTGGTGACTTTTAGAGACAGATTGTTCCTGGAGATTTTTTTGGAGGGAGGGTGAGAACAAGGGTGAAGTTTGTTTTCTTTTGTTCTTCAGGAGGTTAATGATGCTGGCATTTGAATAATTTTTGGTTATTTATCAGGAGACTGCAATTCCAGGCAATTCGCTTCTGACATGATGCATTTTACTTAGCTGTAACTATTGCACTGGACATCTTGCTGGTTGTCAAGATTCCCCTATGCCAATAATACTCCACAGAGTGTTAGGTACCTAATGCTAGATGACCAAATGGGATATTTTGTATTTCTCAAAGGCACTTTGAGGGATCTTGGCTGATTAGCTAGTGTAGCTGACTAGATTTTAGGTGGTTTTCTGCAGGTAAGCTGCAACCTAAACTGGAAGTCCAGCATTTTGGTGATTTTGTTGTCCTAGAAAGGGCTGTATATCCAGAGAAGGACAAGAGGTTTTTTTAGATTTTTAAAGCAGTGTTCATTTCTTAGAGTTACAGCTATGCAATGTAAAGGGGTATGATTAATGCATGAGTTGGAATGTATAATATCACTTCCATAAATGTTAAAGTGTAAAAATTTTAAGTATATGACCTCTCACTTCAACTGGGATTTAAAAAAAAAAAATTTTAAGGGAGTTAGACATGTTAGACATTGGTCTTTCTCTCATCCACTGTGAAGCAGATGTTTACATTTATAAGATTCTTCCAAACTGCCAAGGCTAAAATTAAATACTTTTTTAGTTATCACAATCTCTAATAGATATTTACATACATGAAACAATTCTCCCTCTGCTGCCTGTATCTCAGAGTGCTGTCACAGCTCAACACAAGCATCATATCTTCATAATTCATAGAAGAAGGACTAATGCTTTTAGAGCAGAAAGAACAGTATTCAACTCTGAGCTCTGTGTCTGTATATGGTCATCAAGTACTTACATTTGTTCTTTTGTAGTAATAACTTTTTTGTAATAATGAACTTGCTGTAACATGGCACACAATTCATCGTATTGCGGCAAAATGCAGTATGACAGTAATTAGTCAAATTCGAATCCAGTTAAAGGTCTTTAATGATTACCATAAATGCAGAATTTCTCAGCAGTTAAGATGGGGTCATTCTATTTTAAAATATGTGTATTGTCTCATCCAGGATGTGTGAAATGCTTTTTTGCTATGAAAAAGCAGAGACAAAAAATATGAGCGGTTCTTACTGGTCCAGTTTACATTTAAGTTTTTAGCACCATCAAAAAGGAGGAGTTATAATTAATTCCAGGGCAAAAGTCTGAGTTTTAATAGCAGAGAATTGATGAAAAGACAGTTTATATCAGGCATTTTGACTGCCAATGTCATGAAAAATGGAAATGTTGATTCTGGTAGCAGCTGTGTTTAGGAGGAGACAGATGTCTTACGTAAGTAAAAGCATAAGGTCGGTTTTCCTGGATATCTCTATTTGAGATATTAGGCATAGAAAAGAGACATAAGTCCTAAAGTTTTGAAGATTTATTCAGGTTGATAAGTACTGGGTTCTGTAAGTGCCATAATGATTGTATGTGAGTGTATATATATCAGGTAGGTTTGCTGCACAAAAACTTGTGAGAAGAAAAAAACCAAGCAGAATTGCTGAATTACAGCTGCTCCCAAAATGTGATGTGCTGCATTTGAGAGATACACATAAGAATGCTGAAATACACCTCCTTTTTTTGTTGTTTTCAATGTTTGTTTTTCTAACTTAATACATACTAAATGTGAGGATGAACTTTAATTCTAATTGCATATACTAAACCTATGATGGATGTGAACATAATATGTGTTACAAGCTTTTTTTTTTTTTTTGAACTAAAGGATTTAGAAACTAGAAGAAAATGCATTGACATACATGCTGAATGGAAGATGGTTCTGTATTTTCCATCACTTCTCTAAAACATAAAAGACACCCATGGTATACAAGCTCATCTATTTCACAAGTCCCTTGAAAGTAACGGATGTCTGCCCAATTTCTGTTACAAACAGCAGTGACTTAAATTTAGGATAAAATTTTTGCCTCTTTTCCAAGCTCAAATATTCTAATCATACAAGAAGGAGCAAATATTTCTAATTACCTCCTACTGATAAAACAAAAAGATAGAAAAGTGGTGTGGGGACTGGCAGAGAAACTCAAATCTCTAAGATCCCAGTCACTTCTGTAAGCACTTGCTGCATGACATTAAACCTTGAGCCCTCAGCTTCATTATTTGAGTTTTGCCCGTGTTACGGATGCTGATCCGCTGGATGCTGCTGCGAAAGCCGGAGCTGCTGCGAAGCAGAGTGGTGTGATGTGAAGTGATGCAGAAAACAGTAGAAGCTCTGTCGCTAGGTCAGCTGCAAGAAGAAGTGACGTGCGTGAATGTACAGTATGCGGAGTTTTCTGAATGATGCAGTCTCTCTTTCTCCCAAAGAACTTCAGCTAATGATACAAGGGGAATTCAGTTCCCTTTGGCAGGACTCCATGTTGGTCTGAATCCTTTTAATACTTCTGCTTCTACAGTTACTTGGCTCGTGCTGCTAAAAATATACACGACAGATTTAATGAAAGTATCTTCTTTTAAAAACTACTTGTCAACAGTGATCATTTAAAGTTCTTGTTTGCATGTGTGGTTCTCATTATTCTGACATAGCTATTAATACTGATGAAAATTAAAGAGAGAAAATCCAAATATTTTCATACTTGCATTTTTCCAGTAGCATCTGAGAAACCCCACAGCTAATCAACCATAAATTTTCTTGATTTTTTGTTTATTCTTTCAATTCAAGTGTAATGTAGCAGTATACAAAACTGTATTACAGCAGTAAGAACCTCAGAGTCCCAATAGATGATGTAATTATGATTAAAAATTAGTATTGTTGAATAATTCACTTTTTTTAATATGCAAGAGTAATTTTTTCTCTCATTTTCAATAACCATCAGTCTTAATATCTATCTAATGAAAAAACATAAACAGTGTCATCTGTCAGGTTACTAACAGAGAATGCCACTTATTGGAGCCTCATTGTTTACTTTAGCAGGTAATTTGTGGACCGGAATCATTTAATTGTTCTGAGCACATAATTACATGCCAGCATTTTCCAATTTAATTAAAATGTACAAATCTGAAGATTAAGGGAATTTTTGAATTATTAATCATTTCTCCTCTAGGAAATCTTGTTGCTCTGCAGGAGATTTGTCCAGTGTACAACTATACGTATTTTTTTCCTTCTCTTTCACAGACAGACAATTTTCCCGCAGAGCCCAATTACATGGGCAGCAGGCAGCAGTTTGTTCAAAGGTAAGGCCTATTAAATAACTTTCTTGGCTTCCCCATTTGCATTCTTGTCAAAATTGCTTTGCCAGAGAGTACAATTCAACTTAGAACAAGTAAATACAACACTCTCTCTCTCTCTCCTTTTTTTTTTTTTTTTTTTTTTTTTTTTTTTTTTTTTTTTCATATGTATTTCAGTAGCTCCACGTTCAAGGATCCAGAAAGAGCCAGCTTGAGGGACAGCGGGCATGGGGACAGTGATCAGGCTGACAGTGACCAAGACACTAACAAAGGCTCCTGCTGTGACATGTCTGTTAGGGAGGCACTCAAGATGAAAACTACTTCAACTAAAAGCCAGCCACTTGAACAAGGTGAGTGAAGCCAACAATGCCTACAAAAGTGTAAAGTAAAAACGTCATTATTAACCTATTAGTATTGCAGTTGTGGGTTATCAGGGAGGAATAGCCTATAATAATATTATCAGAGAAAACAGTAAATCTTCTCACTAGCCCAGAGCAAAGGAACCAGTTTCTTTCAGATTGAACATGAAATGAAACCACAAGTGTCCAAAGCAGATTTAAAAAAAAAAATAAAAAAAATAATACTTTTGAAAATGATTAGAATATACTCTATTTCCACTGACATTGTCTGTGATATATTATATACAATCCTTCTGTCAAAGCGTGATTTGAAAATTCAAATTAGACATGACTGCAACAGATAAAAGAGCACCAGTCATTTACATTCGTCGTGTAGTTTGGAGAAGAGGAAAAGAAAATACTCTGTATAAAAGACAAGAGTAAAAATGAATCAGAAGACGTTTTCATTTCATGGATGCATTTTCCTGTTTGTAATGTTGATTTCACAATTAAAAGTAGTGTGAGAAATATCAAATACTGATACACTCTTATTTTCAGTATACTTTCGTTCACATACCGTAACGGTAGCAAAGATTAAGAGTGTCTGTGAAACAGCTAAAATGACGTAGATCAGGACAATGACAATGTTCTCTACCAACATTCATTCTGACAAACAAGCATATTTATTTCCCCAAACTGTGTCCAATTCATATTTATTCTAGATATGCTTTATCTAATTTGGAGGTCTTTTATTTCAAAAGGTACACCTCTGTTTTTTTTAGAGAATCAGACAGACAAAGCACTCCAGCATTCTCTGCCTTTCTGTTTTGCTTCTATACTGTAAGCAATAAAGTGCATCACTGAATGATTTTTAAATTTTTGTATGTTTCCCATTATTTTACTTTGTTGTAGGGAGGGTGGTTCAGTGTTAAAGACAGGAAATTATTAAATCAGCCAGGCCTTAATAAGTAGCTGTATTTCTAATTAAGCAGAAATATAAGCTTTTTGTAGTTGTTGATTAATTGGACCTGGGTTTTTCACCTTTTACCTTAGTCTCATCTGTAGTACAGACATCAGGAAGTACATGTTCAACTTCATTTTTCTGATTATGTTGAGATTACAGTATAATTTTTGCAGTGCAGAATATTTAGAATGCTGCAGTATAATTTTTTCTGTATACATTTGGAGGTTGACCTCATATCTGACCTTATTTTCCAAGTAATAAATGCCGGAAAGATTATTTTTTCCTGACCTTTTGCCACAGCAACTCTCTGCTTATAATTGGACATTGATCTGTATAAAGATGCCATGCAGGATTTTTTTTTTTAAAGAAGCTATTTGAGTGTGTGTCTTATTCTCTCAGTTTTGTATGACACAAAGACAAAAATTCTGGATTTCCATCTATCAAGTACAGTCGTGAAAAAGCCTTAAAATTTTTAAAGTTTCACTAGGAAACTATCTAGTACTCAGATTAAAAATGTGTGTTTTCTTAGAAAAAGACTATATGGCCAGTGTTCATAATACTGCAGTTTGTCGAGCAGCATCAAACCCAAATCTGGCCAAAATATATGCAATCTAGTAAGCACATTAGCCAACCATTCCCATGCTTATTTTCGTTGTAATGCGAAGAGTTATATGCAGGTTTACCTTTGTCATTATAGCTATGTGAGCTGCCCTAGTCAACAAGAAAATTTATTCTAATCACTCAGATGAATTCCTTATGTTCTTATTAAACATATATTGAATTGTGGGCATTAAGTATTGTCAGCTTGTCAGCCACTGAACTACAGCAGTGGCTGTTTATGTGAATTTCTTTACTGAAGAAAATAAAATAATGGGGGTAGAGAGACAAAGTAATTTTTCCCCCCTTTTTTTAAATTTTTTTTTTATTCTTCCCAAATATAATTAAAAATAGTAATGGTACAAATTTGTTTGCTTGAATGAACTCTTCCTTCTCTAGTGTGCTATAATAAAATCATTGTCATATTATGAAAACAGAACCTCCATCCAGCACCTTATGGGATTTCAGGTCACTGCAGTAACAAATGTGGTGCTATGTGGTGTTCCCAATGAAATCGATGATTACTTGTCATTGAGCTTAGTATGATTAGGGTTCTCAGCCAAATGTAATATTTCTCTTTTGAAAGAAGATAAATAAAATTGTGTTCTCTAGTCATAAGCCAATTGAAGGAGGGTAAGAAATATGATATATGTGATTAGGATAGGAAAATAATTTCATTTTATTTCAGAGAAAAATTGTTTTCTGGGAAAAGGAGATGGAAAGCTTGCTAGAAACAATTGTCTCCAGCAATGCCTGAATCAATATTAGAAGTTGTGGTTCTGTCATCATTCTGGGTTATATACAAGGATGGGAATTCACTATTTTGTAACCAAGTTCTATGCTTGATTATTGTTTTTTAAAGATATTTAAAATACTTTAGCTTCTGCTATTAGAACAACACCAATAATTAAATCCTATGAAATTATTGAAAAATTGTTTGGTTTAACAGTGAAGTCAGGATCTTGACATGAGAATCCTAATTTAAAAATGATTTAAGTTTGGCATATTCATGTAATTCCAAACATTACTGTCATGTGTCCAATTCTGCCCATGGCAGTAATAAGAATTCTAGTTGTACCAGTATTTAGACTACAGTTTTGATCAACTCTAGCCCAGATAGTTGAAAATTAAAAGGCCAAACTGAGATAAAAAGGGTCTTGGTAGCACTACAGTAGTTGTGCTTCTCTCAGTAACAGGGAAGTAGGAAATTTTACAAAAAAAATTTTTGTAGACAAGATGTCTTCTAATTTCAGCATGAGATGGGAAGCAGTCAAGCTTACCTTATGACTTCCATTAAATTAATGAAACAGTGAATGATAGAGCCTGTCAGTTTACTATTGAAATAGTTGATTTCAAGGAAAAGATATCCAGATACAAACTTTTGTCTGGTAGTGATTTTAAACATTTTCCACAAATGAGAAAGACAATGCAAATTAGATGTAATTAATTTCATAATTAATGAAATGCTTATGGAATGGCCTGAATGGAAGGAAAGCAGAAAAAAAACCCCAAACTGTAAAAATTATCATGATAGTAAGTCTTGTGTTACAGTAAGCACGTCCCACTTTAGTTATCTCAGCCTTATCCTCTCTTGCTGTGGTATACAAGCCACTTTCTGCATAAGAATATCTAGCTGTCTCTTAAGCTTACTTATGCTATCTTAATCAGCTGTCTTACTAAACAGCTTGTTCCACATGCCTGCTACTCTTTTTGTAGAATGGTTTTGGATAAGTTTGTTTTGTTTACCTGTCTTTTTTTCCACCTCTGTTGCTGACACTTTAAACCCTATCACTAGTTTGGACAGTTTGACATCACCCTACTTAGAAGTCTTACAAGAATTAATAATTTTGAACATATCTGTTAAATTGCCTGTTTATTTCACTCAAAGTTGTGGCATGTAATATTCACTTTTTGCATTTAAATAACAGAGTAATTGTTTCGTTTGACATGGTTTAAGAATAACAGCAACAATCTGTATTTCTTTAAAAGGTATCCAAAGCTGAAAATTATATTATAACCCATAAAACATAAACAATAATATCTACAAGGGAGCAATAAAACAGCAAGATGTTAATTTTATATTTTTCTTAGTAAATCCTGCATAAGCTTACATTATAATCAGGAAGAAATACCAAGTTATGGACTTTTCTGTAGTTACTCATAAATTATTATCTTAGATTTTCCCAGGAATCTTTAGTTTCTTTTTCTTTTGTTCTGCTTTTGTTTTGCTTTTCTGTCTGTGTTTTCTTGTTTTAGTGCAAATGTCTTTGTCAAAAAAACTTCAAGGGATTAAATATCTCCCAATTCAGTCGCTTTGTTGAGGTTTTGCTTTATCACTGTGCATTGCCTCTTTCTTTCAATATAGTTTCTTGCCATTCACACCTGCATCCCATAGAAGAGCCACTCCTGCATATGCTGTTGCCTCATTGGCAATAGTGTGGATTCTGAGAATAAAGAAAAAGATGGAGGCAACTGCTTGGAGGAAGGGTAAAATGGAACTCTTCAGCGTAGTTGTCAGAGTCTCCTCTAGGACCAAGGCTGCTCATCAGGCTTCTCTGTAAAACAGCACCGTTTTTAGTCTAGGGTATTGTTAGTAGTATAAAAGGAATTTAATGTATCTGCATGAAAAAAGTGATACTAAGTATAATTTGAAAATATAATAGCTCTTTCTTCATCACAACAAAAATACATTTGCATCACAGCTGATGCAGTTTTGCATGTAAATCTTAGGAATAAAAATATCATTTCTAGAGACTCTATAAACACTGTTTGTTACCAGTTGTGTTTACCCACTGAATGTGTTCACATAACAAGTCTGTAGCATCTTGTTAATTTATAATCTCAATTTCTAAACATGACATCCTAGAACCCGAGTATCCTGCATTATCCATCCGCAGCAGAGCAGAAATTACAAAAAATTTTTACCAAGATTTTTCTGGACTATCTATTAATTTTCTTGGCATAATCTTGCTAGAGTCTGTTAGATAATTAAAATCCATTCTGTTTTACTGAGTTAGAATCAGTCTAGACTGATAAGTGCAGAAAGTTCATCAAGCACATTTCTTCTGTCTGACATCATCACCAATGCTTTCCATGCCATTGAGGATGATGAGCTCTTTTATGAATACAACAGCTTAATGAGATAATAGATAAAGAAGACTGTGAAGAAATATTTCATTTCAAAGTTTCTGAAACTGGCAATGGCCTCTTCTGAGAAACTGATGGAGGCTAGGAATCTCCAGAAACTGGCACAACCTGTGAAATCTTTTGTTCAACAATGCTTCCTCCCATAGGTATTTTCCCCTGGACAGAACATCTATCACATTCTTTCTATGCTCAGAATAGATTTCAGACTGCCCTTCTTGCTCTGACACCACTTAAGAGTCTTTATGTCCAGCACTATCATCCTTTCTAACTTGCTTACTTCCAACATGGTCAGGTAAGATGCTAACTTGCTGTTTACTTGCACATAGTATCCGGTTTTCAATTTCATCTGATGACTTGTTTTCCAGGGAAGCTATAAGAATAACTTGATTGTATTGAGGGTCTCTTTCCTTTTCTGGATATGTCTCAATAGTAGAATCTATTTCTGGAACTGGAAATTCTGGAAATTGTGAGGTGAAGCCCACACAAAATGAAGTTTTGAGCCTCGAGTTTTCTGCTTCTGTTTGTTCTTTTCTATATATTTTTATCTCTTTTTTTTTGTGTTTTTTTGTTTGTTTGTTTTGGTTTTGTGTTTTATGCAAGCACATGTATGATTCTAGATGAGGACTAGCATAGGTCAAAGAAAACTTATCTATTCTCTAACTGTTTCTGGTTGACTGAATTTCTAATCAACAAGCTGGAAATATTTGATTTTGGCCTTATTCTAATCATGAGATTTTAAGATTAAAAATGTAGGTAGAGTGCAGAGTTTTATGAAGAATAATACCATTATTTTATATCTACTCCAGTGTGTGTATAGCAAGTTCAATATGACATTGGAGCCACTGACATTACTTCTTTCCTTTTTTTCTGCTGTGAGTACTTTATTCAGTGAAACAGTACTTCTAAATGAATGAGAATTATCAGCATTATTATTGGTCTCATACTCCTTATAAGTGCTTGTGAATGATGATATTGAAACTTCAATTTGGAGTATATTTCCCTTTTAGTCAGAGGAAACAAATAAAAGTTTCAAGTGTTCTGTCTTGCCTTAAGCATTTAAAGATGATCTAGGTAACACTTTTGCAAGATTTTGTTACCTGGGCTGAGCTAGACTGTGCAAAGGTTCAATAGTTCCCTTTTTTTGAGAAATCAGAATTATGTTCTGCCTTCTAACCAAAGATAATGAACTAGAGAGAAAAATACAGGTCAGTTTCCTTTGCTCTACCGATAATTGTCAGCTCTTCTCATATTAATACCTAGTAATCTATGACATATCTTTTGCTGTATAATGTCTATAGCAAATTATATGATGGATTTAGACAAAATAAATAGAAAACTCTCATATCTGCCAATTTTTGTTCACTCAGAGTATTATCGTGAATATCTCTCGTGGTTTAGATTCTACTTTCAGACAATCTCCTAGTCTACCAGTCAATTTAAGTTCATCTTTTAGATTTCAGCTATTTTTATACCAAATCCAGATTTGTGATTAAAGCTGTGTGACTGCTTCAAAGCAGAGTCCAGTTTGTTCGGTGCTCCCTCATTATAGATGGGAGGGCTCCCAGGCACAGCATCACCACAGTGTGCTCTTCTCAGAAATACACAAGCATCTTTGGTTTTCAAGCAGCACAGGTAAGGAAGGAGAAGTCTGAGGAAGCAGATGCTTGTCCTAAACAAACAGAAAAGTCAGAAAAGGAAGTAAAGTGGCATTTTAATGGAGAAGGGATAGAATCACTTTATGCCTCATGACTTCTCTGCCTCTGTTGATACAAAATAGAAAAGTGGTGCAAACATTCTGGCAACTGAAGTGACAGTGAATACAGTTTGCATCAGATTGTCTTAGCCTATTATTGCTGTCTGTTATTGCCCATTATCCTGCATTTCAACTGGCGCTGTGTTCTGCCAAACTGGGTTTTTAATCAGGTGCACATTTCAGCACCTGGCAGATTATTGCCATCATATATATCTGGTAGCTGTGAAGTTTTGTGAACAGCATATCCCACAATTAGTGTATTTAGCCAATATTTAGAGGAGAAAATTTCTATAACTGACTTTAAAAACATACAGAAGGAGCTTTCTCCATCGGTACACACAAACATATCACTGTGACTCAAAGGGATTACAGCCATTCAGCACAACTTCATCTATGCACCATTTGGTGTGCCATGCTGCATTTTAGGTAATTTCATTTCCCCTCCACATAATTCCTACTTATTTTATAATTAAAAATTACTTCAGTGGCTGATAGTTATATGTATTTTTGACATGTTTTATTTTCATTGGACATTTCGCTATTGAATCAATTTAGATAGGCCCTTACTAACATCTGAAAAGTTCATGACTGCAACAATAAAAGTATTCATAAATTTCAGAAGAGTTTTCTTTGCTGATCTTATTTGCAAATTAATTCATACCATGCACTTCAAGATCACAAGTCTATTACCATAAGTCTCGTATCTGAGATTCTAATATTTGGGCGCTGTAGCTGTTGGTGCTCATCTCTTTCTGCTTTACTTCAGAGGCAACAAAACAGAATATCCCTCCCCTGTCACTAGTGTAAATCTCATTACATCCTATCTATACTTTCTGTTTTGACACTGCCTTTCCTGGGTCTAGGCGCAGTTATTGTACTGCAGTTTGTTCTTGGAAGGCTTAGAATCCATAAGTTATCTTTTCACTTTATTCCCACCAGAAGAGCAAGAGAAGGATTTGCCATTCTCAGTAAGATGAGGTCCTTCTATGTCAAAATCATTATCTTCAGCTAACATTCCTTCTTTTCAGATTATTTTTTATAAATTGAAAGAAAAGTGGGGGCACAGAAAGATCAACAACTTTTGAAACAAGGAAATCAGAAAATAGAGAGTTTTTATAGTATCAGGCTTTATGCATTTCCCTGGGTGATAAATGGATCTTCTCTACTTGTGCTTACTTTTGTTAATGAATATTTTAGGGCATATATTCATATATTGGATGAATACTTAATATCAAGGAAAGTATTGTAACAGGACTAGAGAGTCTATTCCTGACTCTTGCTCTGTGTCTGAAAATGTCCTTGAATGGTGTATTTACAGGTTTCTTTTTATTAAGCTTACACAGAATTAGAGTTTAAAATAAACATATATATGAGGGTATGTGTGTTTATTTAGTTATATAGGGAAGACAATTAAAATAAATACATCTTCTCTCTTCCTCATTTTAAATCATTTTATGATTTATTTATCTTCGCTTATTAAGTCAGCAGAAAATACTGATATGACAAACAGCAATAGTGAACAAGATTTAACAAAATCCCATTGCATATTGCAGCCACAATCTTTTTATCAAAAAGAAGCAGTGTTCTGCAGATGGAGTTACCGTAAAGCTGATACATATTAGTTGGAAATCTGAATTATTGTATTTATCAATAGTTCTATGTCCAGCTGGGAAAGACAAAAGAGAAGTGTCTTAAATAAGAGGCAGGACTTAACTATTCCATTCAGCAATGCTTTAGCTGGAATACTACTGATTGTATTTTGTTCTTCTGGAACAAAGAGTATCTCCTAACGTCTGTGAACTCTAATAGAGACTGTCCTTTTCATGGCCCTTTTTCTGTTTACATACTACTTTTCTCCTATGCCGTGGTTTCCAGGGGGAGAAACGTGGTTTAATTTAATTTGGGCCAACATTGCAGCATGCACTAATTAGTGATACATCCACTGTACACAGTTTGTGGGCATATTTTGGAGATAGATCTGGAAGAATTCAAAATCAAAAATGAGGCATATTAACAGCAGAAAATAGAAGTTTGTGAAACATCGCCTGTAGGTGAAGTTTGAAAGAAATGTTTGTTTAGAATCTGTGCGTGTTTAACTGAACAAGGACTGGGCTAAAGCATAATAAAGGTCTTTGTGTATATAGAGTTGTTATAAATAGGATGGTCCTTGCTTTTTCTTTTCTTTTTGTTTAATTTTCTGGGAGAAGTATTTAAGTTATATTTGAGAGAGAACTTTACTATAAAGGTGCGTAGGCACTGAAGCAGGCTTCTGTAAGTTACAGAATAGCCTTTCCTGGAAATTTTCAAAACAGGTTAAATACACATTTGTCACTGATAATCTAGATTTATTTTAAACCATCCAGGGCCAGAGGATTCACTCTCATCCTGCTTTTTATGGTGCCAAAATTAAATATGGGGATGTATTGCACTGCCTAATCCTGAGTAAAACATACTGAAAGAGAATATTTGCTCTGATCCTTTACTTAGCCTCTTCTCTGTGAGCATTTTCTTCATCTTGAAGAACTCACCATGGTAGAGGATTTCAGGGAATATGGATTATGTTGTGCTTCCCAACAATAATACCCAGCATTTAACATGGCCGTGGCTCAGAGACAGAGCTGCAGAACAAGTAACGTAATTTAGTGAAACTTTCTCTAGCCTCTGTACTTCAGTGATGCACAATGCCATGTATCAGCCTCTGTGCACCTACTGTCCAATCTGATCTCCAGAATGGCAGAACAGCTGGTTTCCATTTCCCGCTGATGCTTTCTCCTATTCCAGCTGCTGCACTCAAATAACCTCCTTTCCCCAAGTGGGCTTCATGTGGTTTGAAAGGGACTTAATGTACCTCAGTGCATAGGGAACTTTTGATGCATATTTCATCACGTTTCAGTTCTTTCTACAGGGAACACTGCATATATAACAGATGTTCCCTGACTACTACCCTTTCCTGAAGGTGACATGCCCTTTTTTTGTGTTTCATCTCTAACGTATAGAGGTGGTAATGCCTGCGTGGTACTGAAAAATAGTGCTCCATGGCTGCCCCTGTGCTGCATGCCAAGCTATGTTTAATTCCATCTGCTCCCCTCTGCAGCATGAAATGGAGAAAGCATATGCCCAGTATAACCAAGTCACACTGTGGGACAGATAATACCCCTTTATCTAAGACAAGTGTAGGTATTTTTAAAATTTAGGACCCTATTCTTCCAGATTTTTTTAATACATAAATTGTTTCATACATAAATGTTACATACATACATGTTACATAAAATTTTAATACATAAATTAATTAGTGGGGATATTTGTATAGTTACATATCAAAAGTGCATAGTCTTTTATTGTATTTTTTATCATTAATGCAACATTATTAATATTGTATATGTAGTGTGCATGTCTACATATGTCCACATACATACTCATAAATACAAAAAGACAGAATTAACTTATATCCCTGAAAATTTTGTAATCTATATAAATCTATGCTTTAACATTATAGAAAATGTAATGTTTTAGAACATTTTATGCTTGCTTGTTTTAAAACTACAATGAGAACAATTCACAAATCTGTTTACACAAAACTCTCAATTTTCACCATAAAAGTTGTTGTGGAAAGAATAATAACTCTGAGGCAAAATCTGTCAGATTAAAATTGAGTATATAATTGAAAAGCAGTACTTTACAAATAAAGTTTTTAAATATCTATTTAATAATGTATAGCACTATCTGACCCAATTTTTATTTGAACAAATTAATACAGTTCTTATATAAAAGTGCAGTTTAGGTTGAGCATTGACAAGATCTCTAGGCAGCTACAGAGCCCAAACAACCTTTCAAGGTCCAAATCAAACATAAAAAGCGAACAGAAACAGAACTGTGTCTGTTCTGACCCTGTGGAGAGACTTTTGCAGATAATCTTCATGGCCCTGGGAAGTGTATATTGGATCTGTGTCTGCTGCTGAATATGAATATTCCTACAGTCTGTGGAGTATTTCTACACTTTATGGAATATTCCTGATTTTCGTGTCTCTGATTAGTTTTAGCAAGTCATATTTATTTTCAACATTGCTAATTTGACTTGAAGCAAGGATTCTCTCCCTTATCCTTATGGTATTTTGTTGTTGTAAAAAAATTTCACACAAATTACTTCTCTTTGAGTGGAAGCACATTGAGTGGAGCAGGATGGAGGAAAAAAGCTATGCTGAACGCTGAAGCTGCTGCTGTGTGGAAAGCTTTAAACGCAGCTTAACTTGCTAGTGTTCTGCGGCTGCTTTTTTGCTTCTCAGAAGTACCAGAGTACATAAATAACCAGGGCACATTGCTGAACTGGACTATAAAAATTATTTAAAAAAAATGAAAAACAAAACAAACAAAAAACAAAACCCAACCAAACAGAAACCAAACAACAATAACAAAAAAAATAAAACCAACCAAGAACCAAAAAAACTCCAACAACAACCAAAAAACCCAAAACACCAAAACAAAACAAGTTTCTTTTGGCATTCATGTTTGCAATAAGCAAATAAGTAGTTTTGACTTACATAATAAAACTTCTCTCAAAATGTTCTTTCTTCATTATATCAATTGTTAAAATAAAATCCCACAAGGTGTTTAAGCCTATCACATATAAAATTGTGAATTTTTCTTATGAATTTTTTTTAAATACAAAAGCATCGATGATATCTATATTTTTGTTACATTTGGAGTCTGTTTATTCATTCTTTATTATTAATGCATATTTTCATTCCTTTATTTCCATTTCTATATGTTTTATTTCCTGTGCATTCACATTTTTTTCCTTATTATATGGGAAATAGCAGAAATATGTTGCTAAAATTTTGGCACAAGAAAAGAGCCTCCCAAGCACAGGCTAGGCAGTTACTGATTAGTGTGAACTCACTGTCATTTTGTTACTTGGAAATCTTACTCCAATCATTAATTCACCATTATTTTACATTGATTTCAGGAGATGTGTAACCTTCTTAAGTATGGCAAAATAAGCCAGTATTTAAAGCCTCAAAATAAGCCAGTATTTAAAGCCTGAGAACTTCATTGCTACTTAGAACCTAAACATTACTTTAAATTCTTTAAAGACATAGATTCAGATGTCAGTAGAAGCTCAGATTTATTGTAAACTTATTAAACATCTTTTTCTGATATGCAGAAGTGTGGAAAGACAGAGTGAGAGTCAGAAGAAAAAGAAAAAAATATTAACTTAGAAGTTAAGGGTGTGGGAACATAACACAGAGGAGAAAAGAAAACCAAACAAGCAATCAAAACACATTCCTAGAATTCCTAGGAAATAAGAAAGTGTTAGAGGTAGTGTTCTTTTGTTACATTTAATTCTCTGCCAAAAGTGATAAAAATTTATAATTTTCCTAGAGAAAAACTGCATTTAAATATTTCTAAACTGGAAATATTTAATATAAGATAGGTGCTTGCTTTTTTGCAGAAGTTCATCATGGTCAGCAGACCTGTACCACCTTGCCCATATTGAATCAACACAGTATGCTATTGTTTTGTTTTGTTTTGGTATAAATCTGCAAAATATAACTTGTAAAAAATATAAAATTTGATGTCAGGGTTATAAATGCATAAGCCTTTGCATTAAAAAAACAAAAAAGTTTTTACAAAACTTAGATGAAATTTTTCCTTTAGATGTGTGAACATAATACTCTGGAAAGTAGAAAAAAATTAAGAAAATTATAAGTTTAACACTGCTAAAAGTACTTTTCAAAATCTTAATGAAATCCAGGATACTCTAGTTAATGGCATCTTCATTTAGACTGAATTTTACATTTCCAAAATAGATTTGAAACTAAGGCACAGGTTTTCTTCTAGATATTTAGTCCTCTATAAATACAAGCTGGAAAGACCTGAAGATTTTGTTAGTTAAAAAAAAAAAAAGGAAAAGAAAGCTTTCCAAACCCCTACATTTTCAACCTTGTTGAAGGAAAAACAGCCACATGTCCTCAGGAACCTTGTCACTGTCATTTCACCTACTATCTCACCTACATCTGAGTTAGCTGCACTAATTCTTTATTGTTAATTAATTGATTAGCTCTCTAGAATTACTGAGGAGAGTGAGGTACTTCTAGAGTATGATTCTTTTTGATCTGTTTAAGATGAATCACATCCTCTTTACTCTCAGTAAAAGATGACTAACTGATATAAATAACTGTATATATCTAAACCTGTGAAAGAAGGATTTCTTCTCAGGTTTTGAGGGAATGAGCTTTTTGTTGACTGACTATTGTTCATTACCAGTTTCAGGCTTCTGTGTTTCTTATTTATGTTATAGGTGTTAATTGTTCCAGCCCAAGTTTATTCTGGAGACACCATCATGAATTTATTTATCAAATATTTCCCATTTCATCTGTCATGCTGTAGAGGTGTTCAGTCTCTCTTCCATGTCAGAAATACGATTTCTGCTTGCATGGCTATTGTTCCCTCTTCCACGTATTTGCAGATGGGAACTGGTTTTTTCCCTCACAAATTGGGCAGCTGAATAATGTGCATTATTTTTTATGCTTTGCCTAAATATTTATCTACTTGGCTTTTGCTTTGGATTCCTATGGCCAAATTGGTAGTGCCAGAAGGAATGGAGTATAGTGTGTTGGAGGTTTAAAATTAGAATCTGAGATCAACCTTCTAAAAAGCCTTATGTGCTGAAGTGGTTTACTGAAATGACTCACAAGAAAAGAAAGGCATGGTCTTGGATTATATGGACTTCTTAAAATCAAAATAAATCAACCTATTTATCTAACTGCTGGAGCTATTTTAATTTAAGTTAATTAAATATCAAGGGATGAATAAATATATTAATTTAAGGATTAATCTCTGTGTAAAATATCTGTACCTTACATAATGTTAATCTTCAGTAAATTTTTGTCATTTGGTGAATGGAAGTAATTCATGAACTTGTTAAGCCTAGCTCCTTATAACATCTAAGGCAGTTCTTGTATGTTCATTAAATAGCAATGGATTCTGGAATAGCTGTTAATCCCCAGCAAATACATTTAAGAATCAACTGGCATTTTATAAACATACAGTAGCAATCCTATTAAATCAAAGTAAATATTTGTTTAAATTACTTCAAGTCTGTCCTGTTTTATCACACCCACTGTAGGGTGTGCCACTATGGTGGCAAGATGAGGTTTATCTGCATGAGTACACCTGCCACTCTCCTCTCAACTCCATCACCAGAGCCAGCTGCTGGAGGTGTTGCACATGCTGGCACAAAGAGGTCTCCTTCTAACCTTTCACCAGGGCACTGTGTCCCTGAAAGAGATAAACTAAACTAAATATATATTCATATAACAACATAAATGTCAGAGTTTTCTGCCAAATTGCTGTGAGAAACGGGGTTGTCATATTTTTTCACACTTCCAGATGACATATCTTTGCCTGCAATGCTTCACAATATAGATCTGGTCTCACAAGTTGCTATTCAGCATCAGTGTTATTGATGGAGAACATAGTCTGCTTTCTTGTAAGGCTCACACAGAGAAAGACTGAACTGCATTTTTGGCAAATTGAACGCTGTTGTCAGGAATATGTTACACCCCTTCTCATGTACAGATTAACCCTAATAACAACTATTTAACTCTGTAAGTGCCTCTCAGAACTATCTCAGAAAGTAAATCTTCTATATTGTACAGCACACAAATACTTATGACTGTCTTCTGCTTTTCTGTTTGCTCTTTCAGTTTTGTTAACATGAAAACAAGTAGCAGAGTAACCATCCTATCTGGGTTATTTCTCTCTCTCTCTCGGTGCTTTGGAAAATTTGAGTACTTTCTTCTGATGGTTCAGTTTACTATTTTTTTTACCCAGAACAAAATATTTGGTTGGTTTCTTCAATATTTAACTACTTTTATAAGGGATGAGAAAATGGAGAAGTAGTTTATAAAAAAAACCAAACAAATCCCCCCCATTTAAAGACTAAAAAAATAATGATTTCTTGTGAAAATATTAATTAGACAGTTTTAAATTGCTACAGATTGAAATTTCAGAAATTATGGGAAATGTAATTTAGATTAATATATATAATAATATAATAATCCTATATAATAATTTAAGCTTTCCTATTTACAGCTAAATTTGTAGTCCACAAAATATTCTAAGTTTATCTATTTTGCAGAACTGGAAAATAAAAGTGTTTATTACTGAAAGTAGTGCAAAAATTTCTTCAATTTACATCTTTACACAGCTTTTAATATCTCTATACCTTACCTTGTATAAATAGAGCTAATATGGGCCAATTTATTCCCTTAATATTCTTTCTGATTAGGGCTTTAGATCCCTCAGTTTTTTGAAAGCTAACTAAGGTTTTTTATTTACTACCATCAGAAAATTTCACTCTGAGAAAGATAAGAATTCAATATTATGATTATTCTATTCCTGGAAAAAAATAGAAGAGATTTTGAAAAGGAAGGACTTTAACCTTAAAGCAGTAATTTAGTAATAATATTGGACATATAAAAAAAACTGGTAACAAAAGGTAGGTAAATTTTCTATTGGACATATGAAATTTTTAACTGTATACTTTCTGTAACTTCTCATAATTCAGGTCTCATCTTTCTTTTTCTATCTCACCATTCCAGTGTAGATTGTAAAATGTAGCTTGTCTAGAGCAGTCACGCTGGTAGCTACATATGCATTTGATTTTATGAAAATAAATTCTTAATAAGAAATTCTTTTAATTTTTTGGTACCGATAATTTAATATCTTTTATTAAACTGAACTAAGCTAGTGCTTAAAAATAGCTCCCTGACATTCAGAATAATGGATATGAAAGCAAGAGTAATAAAAATTGCTGGGAAGGTGCAGTGCAAGCACTGATTCAGCAACTACCACACTGATTTAAACATTTTCTTTGGTACATAAGATATTAATCTGTAGGGGTTTAAAAGCATATGAAAACAACGCTGCCTAAAAAGGGAAGTTACACATGGAGTAACAGACTCCAACTCATTGTGCAGTCTAGGGCAACTGTATTATATGTATGCCCTTCACTTACAGCAGCTGAAGGTAATTCAATCATCCACCCAAATGCCACATCTGAGTCACCTTGTGGAATTTCCTGTTACTCCAGAGTTTGCACAAAGACTTCAGGACAATTACAACCCTGTGCAATTAAAGGTCTAAAGAGAAGAATGCAAGAAAATAAAAGACAACATTTTTTGTCAAACCTGTGGGGTTTTCTGTTCTGTGATTTTGTGTAACGCTGTTACAGACCCTTGTCTTGTCCTGCACACCAATCTCTACAACTTTGGTGAGTGTACAAACACACTGCTTTTGATTGAAACCTGCCACCTGATAGTTTCACTGGCAGTGCCTAGTTGTTGCTTTAGGAGAAAGAGTAAATAATTGTTTCCTATTAGTCTTCTCAGTGACAATCACGATTCAAAAATCTTTTCATATTTTCTCTTTGTTGTGTCTTCTTCAAGCTGAAAAATCTTAGTCTATTTATCTCTTCTCTTATGAAAGCCTTTTCATAACTTTGATCATCTTTGCTGCTCTTTTTTGTCTTTTCAGTTCTATTATATTCTTTTGAACATGGCATGAGCAGATCTGAGTACAGAAGTCTAGACACAGCAGCTATGGATTAAAAGAGTAATGTTTTGTGGTTTAATCTCTATTCTTTTCCAAAATACCTTCTTATTCTAACTGCTCTCTTGATGAATTATGAGCTGACATCTTCATTTAACTGTCCAGACTAATACAGAGATCAGTTTTAGAGTCCCTTGCTTGTGTAGAGTTGCTACTCTTTTCCATCATGCATATTACCTGCATTTGTTGACACTGAATCTTATGTGCCATTTTACTGTAGTCATTCAATTAATTGCATGACATCTATCTGCAGCTCTTCAGAGTCTCAGATTTTACTACTCACTTTTGTTTGGTACCAAAGCTAATTTAAGTGATAGTGTTACAATTCTCCAATTTCATATTTGGATTCCATATGGTCTGCTGGTTTGTTAGTAGTCATTTTACCCTATTAATCTTTTAGTTCCATGCAGTTTTAATGACTCATTTCTATCCCCAAAATATCTGCAAAGTAGGAATCACTTTCGATTCCTTCATTAAAATAAAATTAAATATATATATAATTTTTTTTATTATTTATCATTTTTTTTAGGAGTGAATACTTGTGACCTCTTCTTTCAGCACTTTGTATATGCAGTTAGCCTCACCAATCCTCTGGCAGACTTCCATTTTTTCTGGTTTTTTTTGATAAAAATTTCCATTAATTTCTGTGTCATGAACAAATAGTCTTCAAAACCTTCATCATACTTCCCTAAAACACTGTAACATTTTATGTGTTGGACTTCATGCATTTTTCTCAGCCTTATTTGCTCTCAATTTTGACATTTTTTTAAGAGTATCTTTTTACTCTTAATGGCCTTATTTAGTCTGCTGTTTCACCATGCTGGCTATATTTTTGTCCTTTAAAAGTGTTTTTGATAAGTGGTATACAGTTTCTCTGAACTCCTAATATAGTATCTTTAGGCAGTCTGTCATACTATCTGCAAGGATTTAGTCTTTTAATTGTCCTCTTCAATTTCCTTTCAAAAAGCTTTGTCGTGTTCAAGTATTTTTTTTTAGTTATTTTTTTTTTAGTTAAATGATTTTGTAGCCTTTTTTTTTTCCTTTCCTTTTTCTCTTTTCTGTAGACATTCTGTAGACATCTGAGAGCTTAGTGGCCAGCATTACAGTGTAACTTATAGTTACTTTTTTCCACATAGCCTGATGAATGCTAAAAAGTAAATCAAGTGCTGTTTATCCTCTCCTGAGCTCCTTGACTAGTTGTTGAAAGTGCAATGTACTTCATCATTCCTATATAATTTTTATTTTGGAATTATAATTATGCTGGGTTACACTGGCTATTTTCTGTCTATTACATTTGTGAGGTATCTTTTACATCACATTCCTCTCTTAGAACCAGCTGCTGGAGTTCTTATCTTTTAGACTTCACAAAAAGTGTAGAATCAAGTAGATATTTGATTTTGGTCTGGCTACCAATTTTTATGTTCCCTGTTCAATTAGGATTTTATTTGCTGAAGTGCATCTTTGCTATTCCCTCTCTGAATACCATCAACTTTTACTCTGCCCTATTTTTTTTTTCCTTTTTCACTCTGCTGTTTGTGATTTAACTCTAGTTGACAAGTTACCTGAGATAACATGCTTTTCTATACCTGTTACTTGTCTTCAATCTAAAAAAACATTATCATAGGCAATTCAGACGTCACCAGCCTTTTTCTTCTGCTGGTTTACATAATGCCTCGTCTACTTGAATATATTCCATTCATTGCTAACATTTCCTTGGTTGCTATTAAAATATACCCTTCTCTCTTCAATTTTCAACCCAAAAGAGAATATGAGCTTTAACATCTAAAATTCAGAAAGTAGAAACAGCACCCTACAGAAATGTGGAAATGCTGCAGAAATGTGATGCCATTTTCAGTTCTTTCTTAGGCCATTACAGTAAGACAGAAAAGAAAAAAAGAAGACACAGTTATTCCAAATCAATTATAGAGAGATCCTTAGCTGTCTCTTTTTCATCTAGAATTTTATCTTTTGCTTGTGATTCAGTTGACTCAAGTCTGCCTCTTCATAATGAATTTTTATGAGTGAGAGACTTGATAGTTATACCTGTAACTAATGTTCAAGTAAAATTCAATGCTGCGCTTCCTTTTTACTGGAAAAAACACCCACACCTTTTATTGGTTGTCTCTGATGACTGCCACAAATTTCCTATTTTCAGCTCCTGGTTTTTATTCTCACACTTCCTGGGAGTTTTGGGAACTAAGAATAACCTTTTTAAGTACATGTACAGACATTGTCCATTTTCCTTGGTATACTAGTAATATCACATATCAAAGGCAACAATGATATTTTTATTGTTCCCTTGTTACACAATTTTCCACATGCCTATTTTAGTCTTGTACCTTACCCTTTTGTCATTTTGACTTTTCTCACCCTTGGAAAAATACTTTTAGAGATCTTTCACACCCTATTGTTGCAGGATTCCACTTAGGAATACAAACATACATTATTATTACCATTTTCCCTCAATCTAGCACAAATCTTATTTTTTTTTCTATTTTTCTACAGTGAGGTAGCTGTGAAAACTTGTCCAAATTAACATTACAAGTGGATTAGTCAAATCATTTTAGAGCTATTTATTTTTATCTTTATTTAGCCTTAAAGTACAGTCTGTCACTTTGCCTGAACTTAAATCCAAGGTGCCAAAGTGAGTAAGAGAAAAGAGAATCAGGACATTTTAGATCTGAAAAAGAATTAGGGAGAAAAAGTAACGAAAAGAGTAAGAGTATAACAAGAAGAGTATAAGAATATCTACTTAGTGGTTTGATGCAATTGAGGAAATCTTCTTTGTCTGTTTAACTGATAAGGATTAATTTTTCAGAGTGGTTTAATGTAGTCTCAGACAGAAGTAGGTGTGCTTTTACATGCTCTGCTCTTCACTATGGAGGTCTTTCATCAAAGCAATGCCTTAAGATGCTTTTCCACCTGATGTCCAAACCTCTTTTATGGACTTCAGTGTCCAGGATCTGTTTGGGTCGCTGTAGCTCCTGACTAGGCTGCCACAGGTTTGTGGGGAATGCTTCAGCTTCTCGGTTGAGTCTGACAAACACAAGGTCATCATACACGAAAGAAGTGTGTTGGTAATGCATCCTCATTCACCCAGTGCTCAGATCTTATCAGGTAACACCCTCACACTCCTACTTTGTGCAAACAAACCATGGCACCCCAATATCAGGGGTTCTCTGACCCTGAAACTGAGCTCAACAACAGCCTGGCGACTTTTATATTTTTTTTACCCTGCAATGCAGAAAAATCACCTCATTGTGTAATCACCAAGGGTCCATTTCACAGAGTTTCTGTAAAGGTTCAAGGTAAAATCCAAGAAGATCATTATGCTAAGAAGAAGGATCACACAGCCATGAATCCTGGCTATGCTGACTTCTGAATCATGTCTGCAACATGAGAGCTGGATCAGGCCAAAGGTGTCCTCAGCATGACTCCAGCCGCATGGAAATTATAGGTAGGGCTGTTAAACTAAATAGACAGTTTTCTGCTGTGGCAGTTTTGCACTTATTAAGCCAGATTCAGCCAAAGAATCCATAGAAAAGGAGTCAACATTTTGAGCCCATAGAGTGTCACTCATGTTCTCAGACAAGAATAGGAGTCTTGCAGTTTATCTAAGGGGCTTAACATTTTTTTCTCCGATTCTCATTCAATTACAATATATATTTATTTAAAATTCCTTCATCTGGAACCTTAGGAAAAGATAACTTCTTTCCATTTCAGTTTAACAAAGAGGTTACAGTAACAGCTGAAAGTTGTGGAATATTTGACCCAGACGTGTCCTGTTAATGGCTTGCTTGCTGATTCAAACGAGCGATGCCATCAATGCTGTATTCAGGATTTCCTTACTGAAAAGAACAAAACAGGTCTGAATGTAAAGTTATAGAACACTGCTCTGTCAGGCTGAACAGCTCAAAGGTAGACAAGGATACCTGCAAGTCTGTTCAGCTGCGCTTGAATTCCACCCTGATGCATGCTGAGAGTTAGCATTATAGGCTTTACTCTCAGCGGTGACTGCAAGCCGTGTAACTCTTCAAGCATATCCTGCCATTTGTTCTATCCAGCAGAAATGGGTTCCATTCCAAAGGAGCTCTTCCAAATACTTCAAGGAATAGTGCACAAGGAGGGTGAGTTGGGGCAAATAATTAAAAAAAAAAGAAAGACAGTAGTGTTATATGAAGGGAAACAAAATCCATCTTGTTTACTTGGGAAAAGTGCTAGGATGTAAAAAAAAGGAAAAAATTAAAGTCATATTTCTTGTGAAAAGGTAAAGAAAGGTACAGGACATTAATTTTGTTAAGTACAGTATGCCAAAGTCCATAGGATTCAGGTCTTATCTAACCCTTCAGCACAATTCCAGCTGCCTCTTCTTGTAGCCTGTGACAGCCAGCTACCTCAATCATTTAGATATTGATGTGAAACTTGCTTGTGCTCAACTGTTTACTGGGACAAGTGTCCTGAATGGGACCCCACAACTCTGTTGGAATAATTTTTCTTTAATTGCACCCTGATTTGCATTAGAACAGTAGGAATTAGGTATGTGGATAGGGAGCAGGAGGAATGGTGTATCTCAGCAGATCCACAATATGCAAGTTTGCTGTAGCCATGGAGGTGTTAATGAGAGGCTTGACTTTCCAACCTGTAGCTAACAGATGTGGCTGCTTTTATTTACTGCATTTAAACTACTGGTTTTGTTTACTTTAGTTATTATTCTTTGCTTCCTCATTGTAGGAGAATCTGACTGGAGCCCCTGTTTATTTCTTGTGATGTGTCTTTTCCATCAAATGACAGACATCAACTGAAAATGTTTTATTTCTAGTCTTGAGAGCTTCACACTCATGAGAGTGGCCTAGAGGGACACAGCTGTCTCATTGTGCAGTGAACAGAGAATTATTCTTGGATGCATCCTGCTCAGCAAAGTCTTAAATATTATGGCCAGGTTCTTGAACTGGCATTGAAAATAAATGGAGAACCAATGGAAAATATGAATTTTTGATAGGACAAGTTGAGGTGGCTTGTCCTCTTAAACAATTTTTTTTGTTCTGTGGATATTATGCTTATGTCCCTGCCTGTTTTCTGCATAATGCTAAGTACAACAGTATGAGCGAGACAAGATTATCACATTGATGATTGCTATCCAATCCAATATTAAAAAAAAAAAGATAATGCTTATTGAGGTAAAAACAAAGGAATTTCAGTTCCTTTCTCTGTGTATCTGATGAGATCTTGAGACATTGTACTACTTGAGTAAGCATAGGGTGTATAATTTCAGGAAACATAAAATATTCCTATCATACAGGTATTCAGAATGTTCATTTTTCCTCCATACAGCATCCCATCCTTCTTCAGCTGGCTGACCTTGAATCTGTTGTTCTTTACCTTTTAGATTTAGTGAGTTTTGTGACAACACTACTTCAGGAGATGTAAGGCTGGAGTCCTTGAGTTTGTGGCCCATAGCAGCCCCACTTACACAGTGTTTGTAATGCATGTAGCAAGCTTGCAGCTTGTGGTCCCAGGAAGGATCATTCCTAGGAAGGCATTAATGTGTTCAAAAGAAGAAGGAAATTTTTAACATTAAATGGAGCAATAAAAATACAAATGACTGTCCGTAAGTATTAGCTCCTGATGAGTAAGAATGGGATCTCTCATAGTGTCTCCAACATTAGAATGTTACTTTCACAATTTTATCTGGTTCAAATCAGTTATCCTGTTCCATACAGTACATTCTCCATTGTCTAGATGAGAATTTTAAAGAACAGGGGACTTGTGATCCTTCAGCAAGTTGGTTCAGGAAGGTGGACTGATTTTTTTTATATGTTCTTTTAGACACTTGAATCTACTTGAATCTACTCACAGTAAAATTGAAACAGGGTAGAAGCAAAGAGTAGATTGCAGGCAGGAATGATCTGGCTTAGTTTTAAATACTGTGGAACCACAGCCTAAAGAAAGGAGAAGCCTGCTTCAGTTGGAAGGTAGGTCTTCACTAGGGATGTTCCCTAGCCCAAAAAATTACGAATCCACACCAGAAAACTGCTTAAAATAAAACAAAAAGATAGCAAATGCCATGGGGTTTTTTTCCATATCTAAGTAAAAATATTACTTTTGAGCAAATGAAGAAGTGGGCATTTCATCAGAAGTTTTCTGAAACTAAGCACTTCTTGACACAGAGATTTTTATGTGTTTTTCCACTGATGCTGCAACAGGAAAAAAAAAAAGATAAATGTCTTCCTATGTCTTCTAAAATAATCACACCTTTTGAATAATAATTTCTGCTACATGTAGGCAAGATGTTGAAAGATTGTCTCCAACTAATTACATTATCTGCAGTTTTGTTTTTTTTATCTGTTTCATGTAAGCTACTTGTTTGGCACACAGAATAAATGTTCATTCTGCATGTGCAAAAAGCATAGGCCTTAAAGTTTAAGCAGTAGATTACATTTTCAAGTTACCAAGCCAGATACGCAGCAAGATGGAAACTGTCATTGTGTAAAGGATGAGATATAAAACTCTTAATATGAATGTGTATGTATTACTTTGTATTTAAAAGTACATGTTTAATTTATAAAACTTATTTACAGATAAGATCTTAGAAATTCCAGTCTTATTCATTATATAGAGATTTATGTTTGTTTTGCAGACCTAACCAGATTACAAGTTCCATTTTGCTAGTAAATACCCAATACTTCATCATTTTGGGCTGAGAAAATAGTGCAGATTTCTGCTCAGTTTTTACTTTTTTAGAGTAGTGACTTTCTATTCTATCATTTCAAATTATTAGAAGGGTATAAAAAAAAAAATAACACATTTTTCTTGCAAACTGTAAATGGCTACTGTGAAATAACTAATTTCTCAGGAGAAAATTCAGACTTGTATTACACACAAACAAATTAAAAAGAATTTTAAAGATTCCTAAATCTATAAAAGTCATATTTTACAAATTAAATAAACACATGCTATTACAATGTGCCTAGTCATGCGTCTTAAAAATTCCAAGTTCATAATAACAAAATTCTTTTTATTTTATTACCCCAGATAAAGTAAGTAGGCATTCCTAAGGCATGAAGTTTCTAAACATCTATAGTATTAGAAGAGATACATTATGAAAGAATTACAAATGCAAATCTACTTTAGGAGGAATTTCTAGTTCCAATAGGGTGCAAGATGGAAATTTTCTTCTTAGTAAAACAGAAAAAAAAAAAAATCAGGCATGAGGACTGCCAGTACTTGTGTTTAAATTCTTGCCACATCTCCAGTTGATTGACATCTTCAATAAGCTGTTAATGACCCACTCCATTTGCTTTAAATGAGCCTTAGATTTTTAGATCTGGTAAGTTTTGTAGAATGTTGAATTAAGTAGATTTAATTGCCTTTTTTCTCGGTTTTTGTTTTCGTTTTAGTAATTCATCATTCAAAGGAATAGTACGCTTTGCCATCATAATAAAGTTTCTCAGTAACCTTTACTTTGATTGAGTTCTAGATGCAAAACTGAGTACTAGCCATAATGAAACAGTATTCTTTCCTGAGCTAGGCTGTGTGTATTAGGTAGCAGTTATTCATAAAATAAGAGCCTTTTTCCTGCTGGCTTTCAGTGTTTTAAAGTAGTAATTTAGCATCTGTCTTGGAAAGAGCTGTGAGCATGTTGGAAATCAAAGATGACTCTAGTTCTGTTCAAGAGATGGGTTGGTACTGCATTTTTTTAGCATATTTTCTTTCCCTCTACTTTGGTACTTTCAGTCCTTGGGGCACAGAGCTGAGAAATATAGATTGTAGCTATCATGCCAGATAAGGAAAACAACGTAAGTGATGATGCAAAATGTATTTTCTCTGACAGTGAACAAGCAGAGACTGGCTTGTGTAAAACAAATTTTTACCATCTGACTGCGATGGGCTATTCTCACCGCAGTGATACCTGCTGTGGAGCAGTGTTATATTTAGTTGCATTGTAATAACATTTCTTTCAACAAGTGAATTACATATCGTAGAGACGTGGTGGCACAGGCAACCATAGCTATTAGTACACAATCAGCATTTTCTATTCAGACATGAAAATCTGTATTGGTGTCAGACACTATGTAACCTGTGCTTGTGACAGAGGAAATTATTGACAAGAGGGCTGTGAAATGGGGAGCTGGATATCAAACTGCCTGTGAATGTAAGACTTTGTTGCAGCAAAACAAATAGAACCCTAACTCTGTCCAGCAAGAATGAATAAAAACTTAGAAGACATGATAATTAGTGAGCTCTCCTACTTCCATTCATGTTGGATGTTCATATCGGCAGAACTTCACTATACAAAATCTGAACTCAGTCCTCTGATGCAGACTTGCACGCTACTCAGCTTTCCACAAATGCTTAGCTCGCTCACATCTGCATAAGGTGGAGTGTGTACAACTGCAGTTCTTACATATACATCATGGAGGGTGGAAGTCCATGTGAACTTGAGCAGAGTACACTTCCTGTGCCTCTCTGGATAAATTCTGCAGTCTGTACTTCCCTTCAGAAGGAGGATAGCCAAGGGACTGTGCTTATCTGGTAGCCACTGCACTTTTGAGAGAAGGGAGTATGCCATTAGCTGAGTTAAAATGAAATACAATATCCAGTTTAAAGTAGTCACCAGGCTCTCTGTGACCTCATCCCTGCAAAACAGCAGCTAATCAGTGTTATCTGGCAGGGCTGTATTATGTCCCCCCTCATACAATTCCTATCTGCTCAACAAATGACATATGATCTTCCATCCATCTTTGTGTCTCCAATCAGCATAAAATCTGTTGGGGGAGTGAGGAAGGGGCAGAAGGAGAAGCAGACTAACCTCTGCAGCTCGATTACAGAGAGAACAATTTGTTTTTGTAATTAGAGCTCAGCAGAGATCTCTGTTTCACTGATACTCAGCTCGGTGTAAACAGAACTCAATTTTGACAACTGTTTAGCTCACGGCACAGTTTTAAAGTATTAAAGGATAATGGAAGACTTATTAGATTAGCTTTTGCCATGATCTTCTAGTGTCCCAGATAATTATTATTTGTGATAAAGCTGAATGGTTTAGTCTTGTGTTATTATTATGCATGCATTTCTGCATAATACTTTATCTGCTATTGATGGGCACTAAAATACGTATTAGGAAGTATACATTTATTCAAATTGCACAGATATTAGTGGTATTTCCAAGTGGATCAAATTGTTCTTTTTGTGATTTTTATTTTGTTTCCATCATAACAGTTCTTAGTTCCTAACTTATATTTTTTTAAAAAAATCTGTAGTTATCTTCATCATTATTCTTATTCACATTTATGATGTGACTTTTACCACAATTCTTTGATCCAATCATGACATTACATTTCTCCCCCAGCATTTTAACATTCCCTCTGTTTCACGTGTTTCACTGTTGCATAACTTTTTCTTACAGTATTACCTTTTCTATCTTTCTTATTCAGTATTTTAAATCATTCCTGATAGTCACATGCAGTTTTTCACCTTGTTATTTGACTTTTCCTCTAATTACCTTTTAATTACAGTATGTTGTTTCTACATCTGATCTTATAATTAGCATTTTTCCTTTTGATCACCTTTTGTCTCACTTTGCATAAGGTATGTATTTTTAATCTTTTCACCACTTTTCCCTACACAGTTTTACCTTTCTTATTTATTTTTTTTTTCTGGCTAACCTCATTCCATTAGTTTGACGCCTTATCCTGGTTTTGGCTTGGAAAGAGTTCATTATCTTCCTAACAGCTGGTGCAGTGCTGTGTTTTGTTTTTAGTATGAGAACAATGTTTGATAACACACTGATGTTTTCAGTTTTTGCTAAGTTGTGCTTACCCAAAATCAAGGACTTTTCAGGTTCTCACGAAGGAGAAGGCAGGAGGGATACAAGAAGCTGGGCAGGGGCGCAGCGAGGACAAGTGAACCTAACTGGCCATAGGGACATTCCATATTGTATGACACAATGCTCAGCATATAAACTGTGGGGAAAGCTGACCAGGGGCTGCTGCTCGGGAGCTGGCTGGGCACTGGTCATTGAGTGGTGAGAAGTTGCATTATGCATCAATTTATTTTCATTTTCTGACCCATTAAACTGCTTTTATCTCAACCCACATGTTTTTCCCCTTTTTTTTTTTTTTCCCAGTTCTCTCCATCATCCTGCTGCAGTGGGGAGTGAGTGAGCAAAGCTGAGTGGTGCTTAGTTGCCATGCAGGGTTAAACCATGACACTCCCCTCTGATCAGAGACATTACTTCTAATAATTTTTTTTTTAATTTCCAGTTAATATTTTGCATACTGTATTGTCCTTGTTTACAGCAATGTAATTTTCGTTTTTAAGATGTCTGAGTTTGCAACTTCTTGGCAGTTCAGTGTAGATTAGGGCAATACACTTGAAGGTGATTACATGATCAACCTTGGACACAGCCTAAATTGCTGGAAGACATGAGTTAAAAAAAAAATAAATTCTGTAGTATTTTCAATTTGAATAATTGCACTCTCTTAAGGCTCATCAGGAAAGCAATGTCAAAGTGCATTTAACAAAACATGAGTAGTCCATGAGTGAAATGTGGTTGTACTTTCATCTGTCTCCAAATGAACACTGGTGTCTAACGTTATGAAAGCACAAGGACTTCTTAGGGCAAAGACAGATCCGTCAAGGTTAATGGCCCCAAATCCTTCCTGTCCTAACCCTCTTTTAATGTTTTGGGTTTTTTTTCTTTGCAGATTACTTCTTAAATTTACTCTTCAAAACAAGAGTCCAGCAAGAAAAAAGTGTAACAATAACTGCACTCTGTGATCCACCTCACTCTATCTTTTATATAATAATTTCATGCTGTGCTCATTCTAGTGTGCTGCCATCTAGCAGGATGGTCTGTTGCTAGTTTTGTTCATGTTACCCATTTCATGCTCATGATTAGTATTCTTGTTTGTTCTTGCAAAATGTGGTAACTCAAAAGCATCCAGGCTTTTCAGCCATATTTTCAATTTGGAAGTGAAAGGCATGCATCTATTTCTGAAGAAATCATGCTTGTGAAATGGGCATAGAGCAAAAGAGGAGATTGCTATAATCACTCTGTAGTAGGAAAAAAAGGATTATACACACACATACACACACATGTGTGTATATATATATATACACTTCTTGCACATATACTGCCAAGTTATCATGAAAAGAGCAGGTAGTTTCCTGAAAGTCAACCTTTTCCTACACAGCTTTTATTGTGTATTAGGTATTTCTGTTCATTCTGTTGATACTCAACTCAACACAGCAGTCTCTGAGTACCTTCCAGCAGTGTAATAAGCTCTTGACTTAAGTTCTCTCATTTTTTCTCTAGAAGGAGAAAACAGCTGAGTGCGCCATTAAATTAATGCATTTTTGGTAGCCTGTGTCCCAAAAGACTCCAATTCTAGTTAAAATTTGTAATTCTGGTTGAACTATGGCATGTCATACAGAGAATTGAATACTGGAGCAAGGGTTTACTACTTTCTCCTTTGCTGAGACAGTTTTGTAGCCAAGGCTGTATAGGCTGTTGTTTGTGATAACTTCATGCTAATAAGGAACATAAAAGTTAAGTGACATATGTATTGAGAGAATCATAGAATGGTGTGGGTAGGAAGGGAGGTTTATAGATCCTCCAGTCTAACCTCTCTAACAAAAGCAGGACTCAACACCCTCATTGTGAAAAAATTCTTCCTTACATCGAATCTGAACATATATTTCAGTTTAAAACCATTGGACTGTGGTTCTGACACCACAGGCCTTGGTAAAAAGTCTTTCTCCATCTCTCTTATAAACCCCATATGAATACTGATAGGTTGCTGTAAGGTGTCACCAGAGCCTTCTGTTCTCCAGGCTGAATAGACCCAACTCTCTCAGCCTGTCCTTACAGAAGAGGAGCTCTAGCTCCCTGACTATTTTTTTGGATCACCTCTAAACCCTCTGTAACACATCTTTCTTGTGCTGAGAATAACAGAGCTGGACACAGCACTCCAGGTGGGGGTCTCATGTGAGTGGGATAGTGGGACAGAATCCTCTCCTTTGTCCTGCTGGCAGCAGGCTACCAGGATGCAGCCCAGGATACCTTTGGCTTTCTGGGCTATGAGTGCACATTGCTGGATCATATCCATTTCTTCATCCACCAGAAACTCTGACTCCTTCTCAGCAGGGCTGCTCTCAATCCATGTATCTCCCAGTATTGATGTATTTCATTTCGCTTTTTTGAAGTTTATGAGGTTAAAGGTTCTTGTTCCTAAGTTTTGGTAGCCAAAGGGGAAAAATAAAAAATAAAAAATAATAAAAAAAAAGCTTACTAAAATAGCATTTGAATCTCTATATTAAGAATTTAAACTGAAATTCTCTCTGATAGAGCCTCTCTTTTTCCACACACTACGTAGGGAGCATAAAAAGGCCAACTTCTCAATTTACATATCTAAGCAATGTAGCCCTCCCAGAACACAGATTATTTTATTCTTTATACTGGTAGAATTTCAGCCCAGGAGACTAGAATATAGTTGTGAGAGTTTCACAATACCTTTGTGAGTCTTTTAGGACCATTTGCTCTGCTGAACTAGTAAATATGCCTTCATAAGCTGGTGCTTTCCAAGTACGTCCCTGGTGAAGGCAGCATCATTTTCCTGAGATAAAGAGAGAAAAAGCTGTTGGCTAATGTTCACTTTTCGGTCCATATCATGTGAATTATATCAGGTAATATACATGACAATGATTTAATGCTGATATTTAGGTAAGACCTGAAGGTACACTGATAATTATACTGTTCACTGCAAGTGTGGGTCTTAGGTACCACTGTTGATCATTTCTGACATAAAGGTATAGCACATTCTCTCTAGATCAAAGAAGCTAGACAGATCTCGTGGTTTAACAACACAAAAGTAGAGAAGTATAAGAATAATTAATGTTTTATCTTTCTCTTTAGATCAATACCCAGTCTACTGCCAAGTCTAGTCCATGACCAAGTCCAGACTGAGTTTTCAAGAATATTAAACTTGTGTAGATATTTTTTTAATTAATTAACATCTTCCTGAGATTACTCAGGATTTAGATGACTGGATAGAGAATGTCAGTTTTATTACAGTTGGTGATTCTCAGCATTTTTTGAATACTCATTTTGCAAAGAAAAGAGAGCTTACTTATTTGAATGTCTATTCCTGTTAGGATTGGAACCAGCCACCTTCCAGACACTGTTTGTCTTCCTGAGCTGCAAAGGGCATAATTCAGATTTTTTTTGAATTAACATTTTCTTAGGGATAAATTTCTTTATTTTTTTTTGTGAATAGCTATATTGAAGTTTGAGGCCTTTGGTAGACACATACCTTGCACGACTCAATTATAAACAATGTATCAATTAATTATTTTTCTATTATTTATTAAAAGATCTATAAATAGGCACTAATATTTAAATTACCATACCAGAACAGCTTGTTCTGTATAAAAATACATATTTTATAATATTAACATTGTAAAAGCAGCTTTGTGAAGAATGTTATATTTACAAGACTAGAGATTCAAGCAGCAGATACCAGATAAAACTTTTTTCTTGGGAACTTTGACAACAATGTCAGAAAACTTTAAAGTGGTGAAATCTGGAGGTAAGAAAAAAAATCAGGTCTCATGAGGAGGAAGACAATTATCAGAATACATAGAAGAACACAAATATTGAAACAATTTAAATGAAGTATCAGCAAACCCTAACTGAGGCTTTTCAACTTTGTAAAAAGCATATTTTAAAGTCAGGAAAAATTCTCTCCACAAAGACAGGAAGACATTATTCTGAGAGCTAGCACATCTTGGTAGAACCTTGCAGTGATCTTGTGTATATGTATTAACTATATTTTTAGAGTTGTACATGAAACATTACTTAACAGCAATTACAAAATCTGTTGTTGGTGAATACTAGGAAAAAAGATCTTGAATTCTGTGTATTGAAAGAGAAGGGAAAGAAAAGAACAGACAAATTAAACCTGTATAAAATATACTTTTCATAATATCATAGAATGATTTAGGAAGGTTTAGGATGGCTCTTGAAAATTATAAAACTTTCAACTTCTCTGCCATGGGCAGCAACATCTGCCACTAAACTAAACTAGTTTGCTCAGAGCCCCATCCAGCCTGTCCTTGAGCACTTCCAGAGTTGGGGTATCCACAGCTTCTCTGGGTAACCTGTGCCACTACCTCACCACCCTCACAGTGAACATTTCCTTCCTAATATCTAATCTACAGCTACTCTCTTTCAATTTGAAGAAATTCCTCCTTGTCCTGTTATTACATGCTTTTGTAGTGTCTCCATTTTCTTGTAGGCTCCCTTCAGGTATGGTGTGCAGAAAAACTCTACCATAAACCATAGCATAGCCTGTTCAATCCCATATAAAAGAGCTCTTTGTGTTTGTATTGAAGATGCTGTTAAGTGTTTGGTTGGTTTTTTTTTTATTTTCTCTTTCTCACTTTTCTTCTCTCCCCTCCCTCCAATTAATCTAATAAACTTCATTAAATTGCAGTCTGGATGGATTAATTCCAGGAATTCTAATTTTCTAGGCATGCAGGAGGGCACTGTAAGTTACAACACACTCCACGGCAGGTAGTTCTAAGCAGATTTTGAGGGTAATTTCAGGATATACCGGATGCAGGATGTCTTTCAGTTTCTTCCCACATACTTCTGCTTCCAGTCTTCCTCTTCTGCTTTGATTCCTTTTCTGGGGGCAGGTAAGGACGATGTGGAACAACAAGAGTTTTCTGCAACTTCGATAATTTAAAAGTGCAACTATCAAGATAGGCCTTTCAAGTATACCGAAGAACTCCTTCATGAAAATAATATTTTTTCGCAAAGTAATATTTTGCATTACAAAAGATTTTTTCTGTTTTGTATGCACATATTTATGGCTAACTTGACTGGGCACATTACAAAAGCTATCCATGTAATCTTTCATTATTAAAGCAGCTTCTAGCATTAGATAGCTGTTAAAAAATATCAAATGCTTTTCCTTACCTTTTGAAAAAGGGGCATTTGAAATTGGAGCTTGGCTTTGGTTGTGGGTTTTTTTTTTCTGGGTTTGGTCTTTTGTTCTTTAGTGTTTCTTTTTAAGTTGAAAATGATTGTTAACTTTCTGCCTTGGAGATAAACTAACCATCTTCCAGAGAAACTAAAGAAAAATAAATAATTTCATAATCCATAACTTTCCTAAATGTAATTTTGCCCCTCAAAAAAGATACTAATGTTTCAGATTTATTTAAAATGCATATTTAGTTAAGAAACATGCTTTTATTCATCTTTCTCAAACTTTCTTTACTAGACATGTCATTATTCAGTGGCAGAATTTCTCTTTTACTTTAAAACAAAAAGTTTAGAAGCAGCAGATTTGTGACCCTCTTAAAGAAAAAATGTTTCATAGCTAAACTAGGAGTTTACATGTGTCTTCTGTGCTAATTTTTAACCATTCATCATGTCTTGTGAGAAAAATGAAAGAAAATATTTTTCTTTCAGCAGCAGACATCAGATTATGTGGTGTCTCAGTAACAAAGGGTAGTATCTCATCCATGTTGTATATAATGCATTAAATATGGAGTGCAAATAAATGTAAAAAATTCATGCAGCAGATAGGCTGAAAAATGTTAAAATCAACATTTTTGCACAAGCACCCAGAATATATGGAAAATATACAATAGTTTTCTGCCATACCAAGAATATAGAACTAAATCAGTGACAATGTGAATAAAACCCCCAAGTTTTCCAGTCCTCAGTCTTCAAACAGGAGCAGTTACAGATTATTAAACCCATATGGAAAACTTTTACCCTTACCAGGTTTGCTAAGATTCATCTCATATAAACTCATTCAGCATTGAAGGAGAAATTCCAATTACAGTATTTATGTGAATCTGAAGACAGAATCCTCTAATTACAATAGGTTGTACATTCAAATACATTCACTGTGGTTTTTTTACATGTACCACATAAAATGAAATCCATTATATTTCTGCATAGTATTTTGTAATTTGTTTCTTCTTTTTTTTTACTTTGTATGAACTGAATATTTCCTAGAATTTTAGTACTTTTTCCAAAGTTACCCTCACTGCAATAACTCTTTTTTTACGGGTTACGGGACATGTCAACCCTCAATTTATTTGAATATTTTTATTCCAGATGAATTAGAATCCTTTATTTATCATAATAAGAATATCCTTTGGAAATTAAGGGGAAAACCAGTATCTTGTACCTGTTCCTCTGTAAGAAGGAACCGTTATATTTTAGTGGATGTTTTGAATATCTGGCAGTGTAGGATTTTTTCATCTCTTTTAGTTTAAATGTCAAGTTCTAATTACTGAAATGAAGTGTTTGTAAAATGAGGAATATTTATTATGGAGCCATGACTACTTTTGAGATAAGTTTATGTCAAATGAAAAGCAAAGTGAACATATCTTGGAAAAAAAATACATATACATAGACATGTACATAGAAAGACTACAAATCTTCATACAGAATATCTTTAAAAGGTCTGGAAGTCTTTCTTTTGTGGCAGACTACAGATCTCAGTCAAATTCCTTCAACTTCATCTAGACAAACTCTGCTTTCCTGCTAAATGTGCTACATATCCAGTTAGAGCCTTATAAACATGTGCATTTTCCAGACTTACTTTCAGGTGCTTCCATATGTTATGAGAGCATATTCAAGATCATGATAGAAATGTATACAAATTAGATGAGAAGCCAAAGGAAAAAAAAAAAAAAAAAGAAACATCTGCAGTGCATCAATGGGAATAAAAAAATGTTTAAGCTGCCTGTTATTAACTGCTCAACCTGTTTTATGCTGGATTTCTGCATAATTATGTTACAGGGGAGGAGAGAAAACAGATGTTGAATAAAGATTGAAAATAAGAAAATGAGACTGCTAGAAAAAAAATAGTTGTGGTTGCTCACAGCTAGACATTTTTTGGCAAGACTTTTAGACAGCAATCTATTTCTCAAATTCATTGCCCATTTCTGCAAGATTAATGTAAAACAAAATGTTTCTTTTTAAGTCTGATCAGTTGAACAATTATACAGCTCCAATAATCCCCAAGTCAGTCTTTCAAGAAAGCAGCTGAATGTTTCCTCAAGCAGTTTCATAAATTAGATTAAATGAATATCATATCAGGTCAGAAACCCTATAAGCTCTTTTCATGGGAAGTTGTTGATAGCTTATGTAATTAGCTGCTTTTTTTATCCTTTGCAAATATCCAGATAATCCATACAAGATACATTTTTTCACAATCTTTACAGAATAAATGCCATCAAACTGTACTTCTGTGATTTCTATGTTTCTCACACTTGTGTCATGCTTTAAAGCCAACAAAACTATAATATTTTAAGAATGTCTCAATTTTTTTTTTTCTCTACTTAGTTGATATTTTCCAGCACTGGGTCTGAATGCATTAAGAAGTTTCTAGATAGAGCTATCTAAAAAAGGGGGCTGAAACTACATGTAGGCGCTACACTAAATCATTTGCATCACTGCTACACTGTATTGTCTGTTCTACCCTGATTATTTACCTGAGTGAGAGTTATTTGTGAATACACTCTGTAGTGGCCCTTGACTAAAGGGATCGTGTGCTTTATTGCAACTGCTACCACACGTTTTCAGACATGGCTATTCACAGGATTAAGACAAAATCAGAAACCATTTTGGAAGAGGGATTCAGATGTGAAATGAATCCTTTCTCCAAAGCTTAATTTTCTTCTTGTTAACTAAAAATATTTTATTTTTCAAGCATTCCCGACTTTGCTTTCCTTTGCTATCCTCACCCTACATACCATCACAAGTAGACTTCAGTCTGTTGATCTGCTTCTTTCAGGTGAGCAAATACTTCATCTGTTAGCTGTCTTCTCTTGTGATCCAAAGTATACATGTGAGATTATAAAGATGTGTAGGGTTTGTTTTTTAAAAAGTTGGAGCTTAAAAAAAATCACATATCAGAGCTTTATAGACAGTTATTTTTTTGAAGACCTTGCAAATAATTTGATGAAGAAACTGCATATTTGTATTATTTTTTGCATTTAAAGGATTTGGACATAAAAAACCTGTTCAAAATGATATCACTGTCTTTGTTTTGGTCCTGATAGAAAAAGAAAAAGAAAGCATGCTATTTGAAAGAAGTAAAGATGTGTAAAAAAAGACTGTGTGAATCCATGTTACTTTGGGTGTGCTGTGTGCATGTACCTTCTCTAAATAGATTCTTATTACAGATTGCAAGTAAATAGCAGTAGTTTGATGTTACATTATGTTTAAAATCCCAGCTACACCATTAGCACCAATCTCTGCAGGAATGCATGGTTCACAGCTACTGACTGGTAGGTTGATGGATCTGTCTGTAGAATCAGAACAAATCAGCTATGATTCATTTTTTGCCACAGATAAGCCATAAAAAAAAGACAGCAGATTGATGGAGGTTTAGTTTTTCTGCTCTTGTTTTAAATAGTGGATGTAGAACAGGTTCTTCTATTTTATAGCCTGAAGCTGAACTGTCAACATAAAAGATGTACGGACTTAATACCTGAGAGCAGGGCAGAAGAATGACTTCCCACTTTTTTTAAAGAGCAGATTAAACCCTGAACAATATAGCTCATTACTACCTAGTCTAAATTTATTGTAAAGGCAGTTTTTGCTAAAGCATGAAATATTTTGTCTTATTACCTACTTTACAGAAAGACACAAATTTCAGCTGAGAATGAGAAAGTTTTTCATTTACAACCTGCCAGTTTGTGCTGGGAGAAATTCTGTACCTGACCAAAACCATAAAGCTTGAAAAGGCATTACTGCTTTTTCCTTACGTGAGTGAATGTGACTGACTCTCATTTGGTGTCATGTAGCTGCAGTCAGTATGCAATTACGAGTTTATTAAATCTGTACTTGTTGAGGGAAACACCCAGAATTCATTAAAACACTCAAACGAAACCAAAGGTGATAACCATTCAGGTTTTTGTTCAGATCTGGAGACTAATTCTATGGTTTATTTTTAGTTCTGGATATTTTTTTTCAATTAAAAAATAAAATTGTGGTGACTTCAGAAAACCATATGCCAGCTCTCTAAATAGCATTGATAGAACATTACACATTTTGCAGATGGAACAGAATAAGAGAAACCTTGGCAGAAAAAAACAGAAGATCAAGTGAGAAACAAAAGACTGAAGAATAAAATATAAATAAATAAAAGTAGTTATTAATGATATATTTCTTTTACATATTTGGCAATAGCTTATATTTCATTAAAGCAAACATACTTTTCAGAAAGTATTTCTCCTGTTCATCATCACAGATATGCAAATTTATCCCCAAAAGGAGATCCTCTATATGTGCATAGGATAAAAAGTCCTGCTGCATTCATGTCAGCTCACCTCCTTTTGACTAAAATTCTGGATGTGTGGAACAACTGCAGTTAGACCTTAGCTAGAGTCCACTTCTGGACATCTCTTAAAATTCACTACTTTTTTTTCCCACCAAGAAGAATTAATTCTTTACTTGAGATTGTAGAAGCAATTACAGACATGTAATTTTGCTATTTATGACAACCAATGTTGGTAAAACAATTTCCAAGTTAAAATGTGCTGAAATGCAGTCTTGTGTAGAGCTTATTAGACAAATAACATTTTATTTTCTAGTTTTGTTTAATATCAGTTGGGGAGAAAAATCCAAAACAATCAAACAAAACATACATAACACAGCTGAGCTTAACCAGCACCATTTAAATAAACTAAAAGTTTAGTTTAAAATGTTTTATGAAGCAGATGATATAATTTTTATGATCACAAATCTCCTTTTTGATTTTATTTTGGTTTTAATAGGATGTTTCCTTTAGTCAAAGCAGGTATATACCCCACATTCCCTTTGCTGCATGCTTGCCAACACATATTATGTACATACTTGTAAATTTTTGCTTGTGCTTTGAACTCTTTCTATTTCTCCATTGACAAATTCTCCATTTTAAAAGATTCTTTTCTACTCATGTAGAAAATTACATGCTTAAGCTTGCTAGGTTTAAAGATTGTTGGCCTGATAATTTATATTAATAAATTTGCCTTCCTTATGTGATCTTGGATGCTATTTGATTAAAATTGTATCCAATAAGTGATATTTATTATGTCTTGGAGGTCTATAATATAGTTCATGCTGGATGGATGCTTCTTAGTAGAAGTATTTCTTCAGCTGTTGTTTTTTATTTCTCCCTAATATTTATGTTTTGCTCTAATAGAAATATGTTGGCCTCTTGTGGTTATTTTTTGTCCTGTTATCCCTTGAAACTTCTTTTATGTCCTTTGCTTCAAGTGTGAGTACAGAAGCTAATCTGCTTGATTTTTTAAAGTAGCACTAGGTGATATTTTTTTCTTATGGAAGGGATAGAAATTTTTAAGTGAATTAAATTAGTCCTTTCCTGACTAGTGTAGGATGACATGGTTTTCATTAATTGTGTGTGTTCTATGTGATGTGACACAGCTGGGCACAGCATGCTGGAGCGTGTCTTCCAAGAAATTTCAAGACAACTTTCTTGAAAACTGCTGTGAAAAAATAGCACATTTTTATAGCAAGAGTGATTAATCAAAATAGGACTTTCCCTAACACAGAAACAAAAAGAAACCAATTGGATGCCACTTCTGCAGCTCTACTCATAATCACTGACAAAATTATTTGCTGTGTCTTGTTACAGAAGACTTTATTTAGGGTAGGGAACCAAGTGTTTTCAAGTATTTCTGCCAAAAGATGGTAACCTAAATCTACATTTAGATATTTGGAGTGCCAATTTGATCCATATTCATACACCTAATTAGGGATTTAGATCAACTGTAAATATCCACATTAGCATGCACATGATGTTGATTCTCTTAAGTAGCACTCCATATGTTAGAGTGGGAAGTTGGTCACCTGTCTCACACATGGACACCTTCCTTGGAGGCATGCAAGGATCAGAATCTGGTGCCTATGTCCCTCTGACATTCCTTGTAAAGGTGTAAATGTGTGTACCTGTGAACAGCACAGAGCAGTACTGAACATCAAATGGAAGTGTCTGAGTCAATTCAGTGTCAGAGTCAACCTCTCAACTTTAGGGAATTTTTTCAGGATAGTCTGATAACTAGTGAGTTTCTTCAGGATAATCAGGATAATCTGCTTCTCCATGAGCTGTCATTAAACATATTTTACACTGATTTGCTTAGAAAGCCATATTTGAAAAACTTGGCCAGTAAGTGGTTTATGGTACCATTAATGATCTCCTAAGTCTGTTTCAGATATTCAAGGGAAAAAAAAAATCCTATGTAGGAAAATCAGTCTTTCAACAACAGTTATGAAAAGAATAACTTGATTTTTTCTAGATATATTTTCAGAGGTTTTTAGTAATAAATCTATGAAATTACATTCCATGTCTGCACATTTCCCTGATTACCCATAACTTCTGATCCAGTATCTATCCCAGGATGCAGGACTCAAAAGTAAGTTTCCACAAATTTTGTGGATATAGACAGCTGTAATGGACTATGTAAGTGTTCAGTATCAGTGGAAAACTGATGTCACAGATTATTAGGTGCTGAAGACTTGACTGAAGAGAGTCATTAACAATGCCTCAGTTGCTTAGAAAGCTTCAAGCAGACTGTGGCTTCCGAGACATGTTAGTCAATACAAAAATTTTCAGAAAAGAAGCTTTAATTAGTTCCACTGCTCATGGCACTATGTGTTATTGTAACCATGTTATCTTTGTAGACAGTGCAGCAGAAACCAGTCTAGTCAGCAGAACCAAGCACAGGAAGACAAACAGCCCCTTGGAGCATCTCAAGGCAGACAGAATGCAGAATAGGAATAGGAATATTAGTGGGACAAAGATTATAGAATCAGGGAATCATAGAACAGCTTGTGCTGGAAGAGACCTTAAAGATCCATCTGCTTTCAACATCCCTGCCATAGACAGAGAAAACTTCCACTAGGCCAGGTTGCTCAAAGCCCCATCTAGCCTTGCAAAAAATATTCAAAATTTTGAAAAAGTTTAATTTTCCTTTGGTGACACATGGAAAGTGAAAAGATGTGGGCCACTAAGATTTGCTCAGTTGGTCAGAGCATGGTGCTAATAATGCAAAGATTTTGGATTCAATCAATGTACAGGCCATTCACTTAAGAGCTGAAGATCCTTGTGGGCTCCTTCCTACTTAGAATATTCTGTGAAATCTGTAATTGGCAGTGAAATGGCTCTCCAAAAATAAGGGACAAGCAAACTTACTTCTGAGGCTCCTGGAAGGCTGAAAAAACATTTGATTTGCATATATTGAAAGAATATACATTAACTGAATGCAGGGGCTGTTGTCTCTCTCTTTCCCTTCTCATAAAAACAGAACATTTCTATTTAGAGGAATAAATAAGGGATACTTAATAGCACTTCAGCTTCTCCTGATCTGGTCCCAGGCCCACTTTACTGAATGATGGATTCTGCACTCCTTTAGGAGGTCTCCATAAGAGGGAGATAAATAAAAGGGTCTCCATTAAAAGGAGATAAATACAAAGGGAGATAAATAAAAAATAAATAAAGGTCTCCATAAAAGGGGCAATGATAACAACACAGCATGTGTTGAGACTGCTACAGATATTTTGCTTTGTGCATAAGAGATAAGCTGTTGGTTCTTCATATAATTACTAATTATTCACAATTATCACCAGTTGTATTCATGGGACAGAATACACTTTTTTCATAGAATAAGATTTCAGTATATGTTCTTTCTGATGCCTTATAGAATCTTATTACCTTATTCTCTTTCTGTGATTCTTTGCCTGCTTTTTCTCAAATATCTCTAAAGCTGCTGGTAAGAGAAAGCATTTTAACAGATATCCTTGCACTCTGAAATGAATTTATTATGGATATAGAATTGTATTCACACTTCTTACAATCACCTCTTTTCACCTCTTCATGCAGTGATTTCCTCCAGGTTGTTGTAACTGCACTTGATTGCAGCATAGGAGGTTAACAGGTGCAAAATTAGTCTTACATCTTTTGTTCAGCCATGCAAGCCTTGAAAGCTTTACTCATACTTTCAATTTTAACCTGGCTTTTTTTCTACCTTTATAAGTATTTTTATAATTGTCAGTAGGGTAATTAAATACTTTTCATATATTCCTCGACAAGCATATGACAATGTAGATATTGTAGAAGAAGTTTTGCCCTTGTGATAAGAATCCAACAACATCCTTGTGAACATTACTGTTTATTTATATGAAAGTGATCTCTTGCAAAATGTCAGTGGCATATAAAAAATTGCCTTTGGTCCTTAACCCTTTCAGACTCAGACACTCCCAATCCACTAGTCTTTTTTGCCAGGATCTATTCCGCAATTCCACACCAATACATATATGAAAGTGACAAATTAGAAAACAAAAATAAATTTTCAGATAATTATCTTGCAAAATTTTAGGCAAAGTTGAACTTTCACAGATGAAATTATTGTCTAGGCTATTAGCAGCTTTTCCCTCACTATTATATGCCCTAGTTCATGCAGATGATGCATTCATCTTTGATTTTAGTCAGGTGTGGTCTCACTGAAAATGAGGGAAATTGTATATTCTTTCAGAAAGCCTTTAAAAATGGAAAGATTAAAATTTATGCTGTAAATATAAGTTTTATGAGCAACAAATTTGATGGAATTTACCCTGGTTCCTAGGGTAACAAATTTAATGGAGCTTACTGTGACCACCAAGCACGCCTGAATGTTTTAGATGTTTTAAAATAATTTTGTCTTTTTTCCTGTCACAGACACTTGACTTTTCCCATAATTTCAGTGAGTAGAGAAAGGCTTTAGACAGGCAAAAGAAATCTTAAATTCAGGTGTGTTTTAGCACCCAGGCTGTTTCTACATTTTAAGATAATCACAAGGCATGAGTTAAGGATTTTATCTATATTACAAATCTGTTCTCAGAAGGCTTTACATTCCCCATTGCAGCCTTTGATAATTCAATTAGTCTCTCAAAAAGTTGGGAGTAGCTGATAAATTCACTTTAATGTTAAATCAAGTACCCCAGCAGGTTTCTCTTAATATCCTTGCTTCTCAGGGAGCTTAACTCTAGACCTCCCAAACGCAACTTTCTGCAAGGAATATGAGGTCCTTTTGGAGAAGATTAAAAGAGCTGTCTCTACCAACATAGCTTCTCACCATTAATGAAGTTGCTTCAGATCATGGCAGAGATCTCATTCACTCAGATGGCTGTCCATTTAGTTTAATTTATTTTGATTGGCAGCTTTAGGTCCCTCCATGGAACAGATTCCTTGAATATGATGACTTATCCTACGAACAGGGAATGGCATTACACAAGCTGAGTTTAACCCTCCCCTTTAAACATTGTCTTTTGGGATTTCCAAATCCTATTGGCAGAAACTGATTGCTGAACAATAAGTAGGAGGGGATTAGCTAGATCTGCATTGGCTGTGTCTTTAGAGACTGCTAACAAAAAAAGAAAAATGCCAGTTCTGTTTGTCTACTTCTAGTAAATGAATAAAGAATATGTTATATGCAAAAGGTAACAACAGGATTTAGTGTGGTAAATAGATGCATGTCCCTGCAGAAATCAGATAGCAGAGCAGAGAGAAAAATCCTAACAAGAAAATGCTGCTTTACTACTCACAAGCACTTGGCCCTAAAAGGCAGATTGTCATTGACCTTCTGTACCGGATTGCAGTTTTGCTAGAAGGAAGACTTGAATTTTAGATGTATTCATCCATGTCATCAAAAATGCATGTTGTCATCACAGTTAGAGCAGGCTAACTGGGACACTGAAAGCTTAGAGAAAATGCTTTACTTTCCTCTCCAAAATCAGAAAATAAAAAGTGACTGAAATATACATATGCCTCTCTGTGTGAAATGTTTTATCCTGTATTTTTACCCCTCTTTGATTTCCTCTTTGAAATCTAATAGGCAATTACATTCCAGAACAACATTTGCTGATTGTTTTATGAAACTCATTTCCACAGTAAGCAAAATAAACATAGTACTTTAGATATGATTTTTTCAAAGAAAGATTTCAAACAAATTAATTTCTAATGAATTAGTCATAGGAAACTTTAGGGAAGATGGTTTACATAAACATTTAAATTTAATATATTATTTTTTATCTTTTGTTTTTTTGTCTTGAAAATCAGACTTACATAAGACCTTCTTTTTATTAAGAGTGTTTAGCCTAACAAAGAATTGCCCTTTATTTTCCCATACTAGTTTTACTTTTATTTTTTTTTTAATATAAGTATTTTCTTTTTAATAGCCCTTAGCTACCAAAAAAAAAATATGGTCTAAACCTGAAAATATCTAGCCTGGCATATTCTGTCCCAATGTATCTTGTGAATATGAACCTTACTTCTCTGTCCACTAAAGGGCCCTGAAAAACCTCTTGGAGTGCAGGTGCAATGAACTGCAAATGAACTCGTTCAAGACAGTTTGTAACACCAAGCTGGAATTGAATTTATTTGTATATCAAGAAGACCAATAGACTGCAGTCCCTAAATCTAGCTGTGGTAAAAATTCACGAGATCATTTGATAATATAGATCCACTTACAGGATTGCCATAATTGGTTTTCTACTTGATTATGTTTAAATAAAAATTAACTGCTAAATAAGTGTATCAGCTTTTCAGAGGGCTGTGACTGGTATTTTATGAACAAAGTTGATAGTTGTTTATCATCATAGTCTGGCTCTGAGAAACACCAACTTAATGTTGTTGAATCAAAAAGCACATGCCAAATTTTAACTGAGAATTTATTTAAAGAAGGAATAGTTTGGCTGATTTTGAAAGCAACAGATTTAATGAATGAAAGGGCTCAGTCCTGCTCAGCCGTAAAAATAAAAATCTTGAGATCAGATATCTGAGAATGGAATCAGTGTCTGGTGGGAATTCCAAATAAGCTGCTCTATATCAATAGATTTTCAAGGTGTCCAGTACTCTGCTGTGTTTAGGTTTCAGCTAGATCTGTGAGCCAGCAGAGCCTGGGCTGCAAAAAGCAAGGTATGTCTGGACAGAATATTTGGCTTTACCCCCAGGTTCCTTCAGGAGACAGGATGATGTTCTGGTTAAGTTGGCAACATGCTGGCTTGCTCTATTTGTCTGGAGACGAAGTAGAGTTGATCATCTGATCTGGATTTCTCTTGCTAAATTTCTGTAATAAAAATAAAATAAAAAGGCACTTCATGCCACATCAAATGTCTTGTTTTTGTAATTGTGGAAGAATCTATACATCAGCAAAGTCACTCCCTGCTATGCTTCTGATATGAACTTGGAATCAGTGCTGCAGCTGCAAGAGGGGTCTGGATCAGCTACAATTTTCCTCAATGAAGAACATCAGATCCCAAAGTGTTCCTTCAGGCATTCAAAGAGCAGCAATTTGTCACAAGTCTTAATTCTGTAAAAAAATAGTAGTAGCTTGTAATAAGCATGCTAGCACAGTATAAGGGAAGAAGGAAATTTGTTTCCTTTTTCCTGAAAATAGCTCAGTGGGAAAATACTATGAAACATGAGCTGATTAATATTCTGTGGATTTCCCAGAAGTTTTATGTGCATGATATCACTTAGTTATCACTTAGTATTAGTTTACAATGGTAGGACAATGTGCATAAAGAGCACATTGTGGAAAAGGGTACTCATGTTACTTAGTTACACACCTCAATCCCATCTAGTTTAGGAAATATTGGGCTCTTAGACTCAAAACACACAGTTTTCTGAGTGCTGGAAATCTTAACTCAGCTTATAGGAAAAAGCAGACCAATTGATATGTATCCCTAACTTGTAGACATAGACAACTTCAGGACATCAACTCCATGCATATGAAGATAGGTAACTACCTATGAAGTGTCCTAGGTCTGGAGCTTTTCAGTGGCTTTCTAAATGGCTCTGAGTCCATCCCTCTCCATTGTCTCCAGAGAGGACATAAGAATTCTAGCCTAATTTCAATTGTCACAGATTACGTGACTTTCTCTGTTTCTTGAATGAAATTAATGTTTTATAGCTGCCACTATGTCAGTGATGAAACTAATATTCATCATCTGAATCTACATCCTGTGGGTTTTTATTCAGTCCCTTGGCTGACAAGAACTCTCCCTCAAATAGGAGTTTAAATGGAAGCTCTCTCTGATTGGCTTCCCTGTTGCATGATAATAAATCTTTAACAGGAGCAGTGAAAAACCTATGGCCTGTCTTCCTACTCCCTAAGGTTTAATCCACATGGTAGGAGGAAATCAGACCCTTCAGAAGATCTCAGCTGTAGGAATAGATTTACTCTGAGTTGTAAATAGGCTTGGGAAGATACAGTTGCATTAGGAAAGTCTATGCTTTATAGTCTTAAAGAATTTTTTTTAATTTATTATTTATTATAGTCTCAAAGAAATAAATCTTAGTTGAAGAAGCACCTTGAGGATATTTCATCTTTGTTTCCATGACTGATTTCAGATGTCAAACCAGCAACTTTTTTTGTTTGTTTGTTTTTTCCCCTCTTATTCTGCAGGAAGGACTCATGTCTGTGTGTGTTCTCAATTAAAAACATTTTCTTTTACTTTGGTGGGGTATTTTGAGATGAACATTGACACACAGGTTAAAGTGACTTCAAAAGGCCTTCAATTTAGTATTAGTTCTATGCAGCTACCTCCATCTTTCAGAGTATTACTGTTCTGCATGGTCTGTCTAACCAAAGAACAAGATTTTCCATGCACTTTGATCTTTTAAAAATATATTGAAATCTGAAAACAAGTGCTTTGCCTGAGTCTTGGCTCTGCTGGCAACAGTGCTCTGAACATGTAGAGTTCCCCTAGTCACACCTAAAATAAAAAGAAATGACATATCTTCAGAATGAGTCCAGCTATGTCTAGCAAATGACTAAATTCTCTAAAGTCTGATGTGGATAGAAGAGTGATAATAAACAACCAATAAAGGAAAAAAAATAAAAGAAGAATAAATAGGAAAAAAAAAAGAGTTTGAGCTAAAACAACCCCATTTGATTAAAAAACTGTACAAAGTGCAAATGTCATGCTAAGACAAGAACATAATCTCTACGTAAAGTTACACAGAAGGCACAGCTAAAATATTTTTATTATCACCGTAGTACAGAGTTCATTGCATATATTGCCAATAATGCAAAAACAATGCCACAAAAAAATTCGTATCAATCCTTTCATTTATTTCTTTCACATTACCCATCTAGGTTAGAGGGTTTCTGCAGAGTAATACTGTGGACAATTAAGTCTGTTTAACACAGAGACAGATGCCAGATGTATGCATGTAACAGTTACAGAGGAAGCATATGCATAGTATCAGCTCTACAAATAGTCAGGCTCCCTAGGCACTCGACAGTTTTGAAGCTAAGGGAGGGAGTGTTTTTATGTTATAACATTTTCCCTTGGTGGTAGCAAATTAGCTGCCTTGTATCCATCTTCAGCTGGAACTGCAGAGAGTCGCTTGAGAGCTTACAAATAAGTTTAGAGCCCTGCTAGACTGTTTCTTAGGTACCTGAGAAGTGGTATACATACCATGCATGAGCACAGGCACCTGTGTAACAGGTATACAAAAACCAACAATGAAAAGTTTGATTATTTTTTTCCCATAGGCCAAATTTTTCTTACCTTAATTCCTTACAGAATTTTTTCAAGGTCAGGCTGAGCCTTACTTTTAGATATGGTGCTTTATTTTTGTCTCCTTGGGAATTAAAGCAATTCCTCTTCTTAAAGAAAAACAAAGCAAAGCTCTATTTTTATTAGGAAACCCAGAGGCTGTTTTTGAAGAACCAAGCAGTAGATATTTGGGCTCAGATTTCTCTGCTTTCCATTATCTGTGATATCCAGAATTCAAGCTAATAAGAGCTGTACAGGTCTCTTGCCTTTTTTTTCCAATACAAAAAAAAAAAAAAAAAAAAGCCTGCAAGGAGGGGTACCCATTTACCCATTAAAATCAAGTCATGTTGTAAAGCATATATGGAACCATAAATCAAGTAAATATTATAGTGATAAGTTCCAGTAAATTAAAAGATTGCTTTAAATACCCTGAGAAAGTTGACAATGATCCATATCTAGGATAGGTTTTACTTCATTTTATACCATGTCTTCCCCATTTCTAGGGGTGTAGTATCTTCATCATCTCTACAGAGTAAAGATTTTCTTAAAGGATGTCAATAGATTGATGCTAACTGGCTTATTCTGAATCCTTCCACAGCTTTAAATTTAGCAGCTGCATCTTTTACTTGCTTTAACAGAGCAGTGTTTAACTTATCTAATGTCTCACTGCTGATTTCCTTTGTAGGGTGTTCAGATAAGTAAGCTGAGGGCACAGCTAACAGAAATTACCCTGACTGCATCTTACTTGGCGGTGATATTTTTAATTAGCTTTTAAGTCTATCTCCAAGAATAAAATACATGTTTTATAAGAACATGGCTCAGATTAGAGGTTGCTAGACACCAGAAAAATAGCTTCCAATAGTTACCGGGCTTAAAAAGTGAAGATATTAGTGAAAACAAAGAACACATAATGTCAACATCTTTGGAAATAGATCCCCAAATGGACAATTTTTCTTAAAGCTATCTTTTTTCACATAAAAGTATTCTGACATCAATTCAGAAATTGAAGCTGTAACAAATGAAAAGCTGACAAGTAAAAAGGTGAGTCTCAGTTGAGCAGCTGAACTGCTGCACATAAAAGTAACTAGTAGGAGAGATTTTTCTGTATTAATGGTATTAATATCTATAATCTTCTCAATTCTTGAAATATAAGAAGGTGATCTGTAACTTAGAGTTCTTGATGAAGGATCTGGGAAAAGGAAGATATGAATATTCTGAAGGTATCTTCAGTAAGTGTCTTTCAGAAACTAATCCACTGTTCATGGAGAATCTGAAAATGTAGTATTGAATCTGTTTACATGTATAATTCTCTTTGCCAAACTGGTTATATTTAGAGAATCAGATTTGAAGAAGACATCCTTAATTATCCTTTCTGATTGATCTAATTGGAGCACTATCCAGGCAGAAAGTTAAGTAGGATAGCAGTATGAAACTTAAATTGCTAAGAGAATGTGGATTCCTCACTTTAGTGATACAAGGGTAATCCCATTCTGCAAATCTCTTTCAAAGGTGGTAGCAACACACCAGCAATTTCCTAAATAATAATCTAAAGGACCCTCTAATCATATGATAATGAATATGTTACTTAGCATGGAGAAGACTCTATATGCTACTCTTAAAAATTTCATTCTTTCATAAGAACATATTTCTACATCTCTGTGTCCAAGGGAGAGCTCCTTAAGATGTCTAGAGAACCTAAAGATTTTTCTGAGAGCAGCATCAGGAAAAGTGTTCTTCCTCCTTTACTGTCAGATGTGCGGTAAACCTAAACCTTCCATGAAAGCAAAGTATATGACCAGCTTATGGCATCAGCCTTTTGAAGCAGAGGGTGATACCCATTTGGGTTTTCCATCTCTCAGTATAAGATCCACATGGTCTCATTATGGCTGTTAAAGGAGATTTTTAATGTAAATCCAGGCATACTGGCAGGAAGGTGGAGGAAAATACTCTCACCAAAGTGTCCAGATTTTGAATGATGCAGCATCCATGCTGCCTTTGTAATTATTTTTATAAGACTTTGCAAAGGAAAACAGGTAGCATTTGAAGAGTGTTAATGCATTGAATTCTTTTGGCCAAAACCAGGCTCCTACACAGAGGCTGGCAGACTTCCATTCAACAGTCTACCTACAGTCAGGATGTAAACAGAGCCATCAAAAGGACATGGAATTTTCTTCAGAAACCTGTCATGTCTCTCTCCTCAGTGGCACCCTCCTCAGTCAATATCTGTGACAAGTTAACATATCCAAATTTGAGGCAAGCTTGCAAAGTGAAAAGCTTGGTACCTTCTAATTAAAGATTTGTACAGTGAGATAACTGGCAACCGGCAAGGAAGGTTCAGTGGTGTAACATACAGCTCAACGCTGGTGGCTTGATGGTCTGACAGATGGAGATAGCTCCTTTAAATGATGGCGATTTTATATTGGTAATTTTAGGAAATGTCAACAGCATGATTATATTTTCATTAATGTTGTCTTTTCTTCCCATTCATTGCTTTTGTTTGTCATAATCACTTGTTGCCTTTTGTCTCTAACTATACAATCTGTTAATATTTGTCTAGGTGGGCTCACAATGGTCCCGGTTAATGACTAGATTATAAGCATTGCCACACTACAATATACAGCATTCACTAAATGCTGCAAATTAGATACAGAAATCATTAATACTATAATTATGACTAGCTCACAATAAAGTTAGTAAAAAGAATTTGAATATCATGCAAATTGTGCAAATGATTACACAAATTCTGTTAGGTTTCAGATTTAAGAGTCATTGCTTTGTGGAAGCTAGTGCTGAAACAATTCCACTGTAATATCTTTGGCACTGCCTTGATCAAGAGTGAAAATTGCTATATTAAAAATGTGCTTTCTCAAAGATCCACAAGGCTGTTCTCTTCTGTTAATTACTGCAGTTTAGTTTTCCTTCTTTCTTAGGAAACAGCTTGGGGCTTTGCAACAAAGATTTACAGTTTAAGACTATCAATGTGTCATATTGCTAGTTTCCCAGTAGCTTCTCAGCTGAGAGCGTGGCTGGCACAGCTAGCCTTTGTGTATTTGCTACCTGCAGCCCTGGGCTAGGAAAGCTTTCTTATGTGGGATGGGGAAGAGAGCAAAATGACAGTTTCATGACTGCTGTATGGTCTTTTCACTGCAAATTAAGACCAGGGCCAGTCAAATTATAGGCAAGCACTGGAAATCAAGTTTCTTGATTCTTCACTGGAAATCCATTTTCTTCTTTCTCCTCTATTAGGAGGAAATGAGACATACTTTTTACTAGTTAGACATTTTCAGTTCACTGCCAACTATAAAATTGTGTGTTTGTACCATTGAGAAAAATAGTGAAAAATTTCAAGGACTGTGAGCTGTGTCTGGGCCACAGGTAGAAGCTGTTTTTCTGCTGCAGAAGTTTTGACATTGTTGTGAATTTTGGAAGCAGAGCCTATCCCTGTCTGTGACTCACAGGTCTGATTTGCCTCCAGAACAGCAAGGCAGAGGCCAAAGACCCATTGTTGGGATCTGTGGACCAGCCCGCTGTGAGGATGGAAAATTTTCAGGTAACACAAATATTTTCTTTCTCTTATATTGTTTTGAAATAAAAGTATGTACTTTTCATTAAGTTGTAATCATTTAATTAAAGCGTACTTCTGTAAGAAATGTTTTAAATTTTCCATTGTGCTCCTTGTAATCCTGAAATATTCCTTCAATATTTATTGTGTGGGACAAATGTGGACTAGAATTAAATCCATAGACCATCACAGTTTTATGGTTTTTGAAGCATTTTATGTCACAACAATGTAAAATATATATTATCTTTGTCCTGTATCCAGAAAACAAGCAAACAAAACAAAATCCCAACACCACCTGTGGGAAACTGTGTAAGGATTATAGACCTCAAAAACTTGTATTTATAATATCAGGAGAAAAACATGAGATCCAAGAGGTTTAAAAATATGGCAGTCCACTCTCATTTTACTGCCAGTCATTTTGCTAATCTGAGCTGCATAATTGCTTTGCCTGACTGAAAGGAGCCTTTAAAAAGACAAGCCAATATAAATACTCAGATAGGAGACAGCTCTGTTTAATAACAGCAAGAGAAGTATAGAAGTATTTGTTTATCTCCGCTCATTTATGTCAAAATCAATTGTAATTAAACAGAAATCCAACCACAGAGGTAGTGCTTTAGCTGATTGTTCTCAATAGAAATGTCATATAGACCCGGTGTTTAGGACATGCCAAAACACACATTATTTGTCTCCTGTCATAAATATCTACTTATAGCCTTTCCAGTTCTTTATTAAAGGCAATTGCCTGTCTCAAATAAAAAAAAATAAAAAAATAATAAAAAAAATAAAAATATTAGAAAAAAAAGCTCCACCATTTAATGTAAATTCTGTGACGTTTTTCTGGTCATATTTTAGGAATTGCTGAAGTTCTGAAAAGCAGAGTTAATTACATTCTCTATTAGATATTACGTGGCATTTATTGTCCATCTGCTTACACATATGTACAGAAAATACAGATCTTTCACATCTATTTAAGGTATTAAAAATATGAAGCCTAACATTATTTTATTAGTCTAAAACAAGTACTGCTGTTGGTGGAGATTTTTTGAATAAAATCATAGAATGGTTTGAGTTGGAAGGAGTCTTAAAGATCATCTAGTTCCTACTGTCTTGTCACGAGCAGGGACACCTTCCACTAAACCAGGTTGCTCAAAGCCCCATCCAGCCTGGCCTTGGACACCTCCAGGAATGGGATAACCTGTTCCAGTGCCTCACTACCTTTGGAGTAAATACTGTGTTTGTAGTTAGACCAGCTGCAGAGACTTTTACACTTTTTTTCATAACTGAGTAAATTCTAGATGGAAATATTTTCAGTAATGAACACAAATACATAATATCAAGCCTTAATAGATTCGCTCTCCTACACAAGTCAGTGTGAACTCTGTGTATGCCTTCATAGACAGATCCTTCTCATGTGAAAAAAAGGGTTGTCAAAGAGATGCTTTACCATTCTCTGTAACACAATGAAGAATAGAGCATATCAAGAGTGAAGGTACTATGAAATGCATGTTTTCAAAAAGAAGGTAGCATATATTTTGTAATGGGTCCTCTGTTTCTTTTTTATTTGGATCTGTTGATAGTCATTCCAGTCAATGTGATCAACCTACGTAGTATCCTTGACAATTAACACTTATTTTTAGCTTCCACATTTATAGAAAGGAATTTTAAAAATAGTTAGAAGAAGGTGTTTATGCAATAGTAAAAATTAGACATCCTCCATTGGAAGAGAAAAAAGGATATCTGAAAGATAACCTTTCCTAGGACAATTAAAAATAACAAAAGCTACTGTTATTTTAAAATATTAGTGTTGTTATTCATGTACTTATGTAGCCATATTTTTATTTAGTCTTTATCAATGAACAAATGACAATAAAAAGCAACATTTTTAAAAATTTTGTGAGAAAGAATTTCTCAGGAAAGAATGCACTTGAATTAATATTAGTTCAAATCTTATAAATTATAGTGATATGAACTTTGCCTTGTTTAACTCCAAGTAAAATTTGATAAAATAATTTACAGGTTTTGTGAGGAATAGGATGGCATAGATCTAGCTGTGGGTCTAAGCCTATGACTATTTATATATCAGGCCTGTGTATAGGGATAATAATCATTTTAATAACTTTAATAACTTTAAATACATATAGATGAATTTATTTATGTAAATATATTTATAAGCATATTTGTATATGTGTATGTACATATATTTATAGTCTGATTTCCCATATATGGGAATCTTGACATTTAGTATTAAATTGTATGGAGTACTTCAATGCAGACTATAGTGTTCTTCATCCTATAAGTGTAGTACATAAAATATTTCTTGGAAATGTTTGCATGCTGCTTTTACCTTACACTTGTTTTTCTGCTTTGTATGTATGTGTAATTTAAATAATTAGGGATAAGTTAAATTTCAGAAAACATTGTATTTATTGACTTGATTTTTCTACTGAGTCACTGTTTAAAAAAAATTATAAGTCTTGAGCTTCTTCTTTGTTATCATTATGCAAATTCCATATAATTAATGAGTCAAAATAAGATATCTGTTTTAGCCATTGGAAGAAGCCAGCTATCTGAAGTATTAATTAATTAACTTCATAGAGCAATATATTTGGGGTGAAATCAGTACCCGTAATTAATTCTGTTCACAATATTTATAAAGAAGTGTAGGAAATTGTAGATACCACAATAAAATAATCTTTTTCTTTTAGTCTGCTGTGGAAGGCAGACGTTAAATCCTCTGGTAATAGAATAAAATATGTAAGATATGTCTTCTGCTGTGCCAAAATACATACCTTGCATTACAGTTTATATGTTGCCAATATAACTTTCACCCTAAACCATCTTTAAATTTCCATCCAGAGTAGGTTTCCTATCTAGGCGACTGTTGTTTACAGTTATCTTGTTTCCTTTTCTTTCTACGGCTGATAATTTAGCAGTTCTATTTTAGTGTATGTTCTCCCCTAAGTGCATAAAGCACTTCTGACTGTTTACCCTTAAAGCTCCAGAGAGTTAGGAAAACCTCTAGACTGCTTCTGTTTATTGTACACACAAGCACTGTTAAGGGTTTATTTTCAACTGGAGGGAGACAAGCACAGAGATTAAGACCGATGGTGCATATCACTCTACCAGCACATCTTGCTGTACAGCACAGCATATAAACTATTTTACATATTTATATATATATATATTTACCTTTAAGGTGATTCTATTTTCTAATATGTACTAATTTGGCCCTTGGTGGTGATAGTTCACTTCATGTTTGTAGTTTCTAGTACAAAAATCCCTGTTCGATTTTCTTCACTGGGTGATAGCTGTAGCAGTCAAAATTACAGGCTAATGGTGAGACAAGCAGCTTATAATGTATGATAATCAATACTCAAAATCCATTCTCTATGATGTGACATAAAAGAGTGAAATGAAAAGACAGAGATTTTCAGGGCTAGAGCACCAAAGCTCATGTAATGCAGGTGGGTTTCAATTCAAGGTTATTCCATGTTTTTTTGTTCTTTTTTGGCTTCATATTTAATTCAGTCACTGCTATCATGTCCAGGGAGCAGAAATGGAAAGTTAGTCAATACAGTGAGTAGGAATACAAGTATAAAAATTGCTTTAACAAATGCAGGAAATTAGAAGGGGAAAGAAGATAGAGCATGCAATATATACATAACATATATATGCTATATGATATATATCTCTTTAGTTTAGAGATTGCCAGCAAACTTTGTATTTTTGTTTGCTATAATGAATAATCTAAACGCTGTGTAAGGCCCCTACTTATAGCAATGTATGTGTATGCATGTGTGTGAGGGCTAAAAATATAAATCTTCAAACATAACTTGGTTGCAATAAATTAACCTAATGAGTGTTGAAAATCTCAAAGCACAGTTTTTGGCACAGTATTGAATACCTACTGAATAAGTTTACAGTACTAATTTCCAGTGACTGAGAACTTCTCTGATCTTTACCTTTCATCTGAGTTTGTTCATTTCAATTTTAGTTCAAGGAATATTTATTTTTTTAAAAGAAATACATTTCAGCCGAGTTTTAGAAAAACAGTCAGTGTCAAAATAGAATTTCCTAGTTCCATATTTCATATATATGTATTTATGTATATATATATTTGTGTGTGTTTTCAATGTACAAAGATAGATAAAAGATAGAAAATAATTTTATTTATTTATTTAATTAATTAATTAATGTATGTTACGATAATATGACATAGAACTAGTACCTGAAACACAGAGAGTTTTCCCTCTAGAGATGGCCTTTTTGCGGTATAATGAAGTAGACTGTGATGTTTGGTTTGGTTTCATGTGAGAAAGGAAGGAGCAAAGAGGGATTTTGCTTTGATAGAGTAATTGAAAATAGAGGAGCAGAGAAAAGTACTGGTCCATTGATTGTGCAATTCTGCGCATTTTATGGTAGCTAACATGCAGCAGGATTTTATTTTTGTCTTTTGTTATAAAGCAACAAAATTGTTTACAGATATCTATACAAAGGATAGTTAAGCTTACAACATAAAAGTTGGAAAAAAAAAAGCTGGAAAGCTGATTAGTTGTTTAAGTAAACTTGTAAAAGTGCCAGAAAGCTTTTACTCAGAATTGTCATGAATTCCATATAAGAGAAAAATAACTAGGTATTGTTAGGGAAAATCCTGAAGAAAGCACCTATTTCTCCTATTTCTGTAAGTCCACTTTTAAAGCTAGAGGCTGAGCTTGCCACAAATCTACTCTGAAGGATCAAGAAGATGAGGACGTTTTTAAAAATATATTGATTTGGTTTGTTTTGTGGAGTTTTATGTTTCTGGGTGGATTTTTTTTTTTTTTAGGAGGTGGTTTGGTTGTTTGGGGATTTTTTTTTTAGATAGAGAGAGAGAGTAGCAGTTTTTCTTGGCTGTTTCAAAGCAGCAGCTGTTTGGTGCTGTAGAAGCTCCGGAAAACTAGATACGGATAACTTTAGTGGAGGTGAACTAATGGGTGGAATGAGGTGTATAGCTATGTCCTTCATTTGTATGGCTCCCATTTCATTAAGCAATTGCCACACATATGTTGTCTCTGCGGTTATGCATACCAATGCCATCTCATTTGAGTGAAGTAAAATCAAAGACAACAAACTTAAATTCCTTCCTTAAAATCTTTTCAGTTCTGCCACTTTGTTTCAGTCCCAAGGTTGGGGTTATTTTACTCCTGTTTTTCATCATGATAATTTTAGTTTTTATTGGATACTAAAACCAGCATGTGGATTAGTTTTCCTTGGAGATCATAGAATCATTAAAAGGTTTGGGTCAGAAAGGATCTAGAAATATCTACCATAAGCAGGAATGTCCATCACTGGATCAGGTTGCTCAAGGTCCTGTCCAACCTTACTTTGAAACATTCCAGTGATGGGACATCCACCATTTCTCTGGAAATCTGTTCCAGTGTCTCACTACTCCCATATCAAACAGCTTCTACCTCATGCACATCTAAATGTGCTTTCTTTAAGTTTATGCAGCCCAGGACACAATCGGCTGTCTGGGCTGTGAGCGCACACTGCTGGCTCATGTCCCCAACTTTTCATTCCCCAGTATCCCAAATCATTCTCAACAGGTCTACTCTCAATCTGCCCATCCCCCAGTCTGTATTGATACTTATGACTTCTCCAACCTAGGTGCAGGACCTTACACTTGGACTTGTTGAACTTCATGGTGGCCCCCACCTCTCAAGCCTGTCACAATCCCTCTGGATGGCATCCCTTCCCTCCAGCGAACCAGATGCACCACTCAGCTTGTTGTGATCCTAGGGTGCTCTCAGTTCCACTGTCTATCTCATTAATGCAGATAATAGATAATGTTGGTCCCAATGTGGACCCTGGAGGGCCACCTCTCATTATGGACACCTCTCACTTGGACATTGAGCCATTGACTGCAACTGTTTCCATGTGATCATCCAGCCACTGCCTTATTGATCTGACAGTCCATCATCAATACATCAATCTCCAATGCAGCGCAAAGAATGCTGTGGCCATACCAATATTTGATCATATCAAAGGCCTAACAAAAGACTTTGCCTTGTCCACTGATGCATTCGCTACGTAGCAGAAAGCCACCAGATTAGTCAGACACAATCTGCCTTCAATGAAGCCTTGTTAGTCTGTGTGTAATCACCTCCCCATCTTCCATATGTTTTGATACATCTTCCAGGAAGATCTGTTGCATGATTTTACCAGGTACATAGCTGAGGCTGACTCACCTCTATGAATTTTATGTTTAAAGCCTTTATGTGACATCCTTTTCCTCAATAAGCATTTTCTTCTGCTGCCCCTGTACCTGATTCTCTCCTTCTTTTGGTATTTTTTCAGGGTTCGCACCAGACTTAAATTTTAAATTCTTCAAGGAAGGGAGCATATATAAAGAATGACACTTTCACACAACTGTATCATTAACAAATATCAGTTCTAAGCAAATTATCCCATTTTAATATCACTGTGATACAATACAATTTTAGTTTAATTTAAATCCTGTTTATAATATTTTTTTTAGAAATGTGAAAAACTTTTTACACTCTTGGATTCCCACAGATCACCTTTGATGTTTCTTTTCTCATGTTTCTGCAGTGCAATCATCCATTAATCCTGGTATATCTTCTGGTTATAAGATTACTAGGAATTTATTTTCTAATTTAGAAAGATGATGATTGCTTAAATTCTTCCCATCTTTGGGTTAACATGTTTACTTTGTATGTCTCTGCATGTGTGTTTCATCCTTATATTTAAAGGTATATAAACAGTTTTTTGTCTAACTGGAATTACATGCATTTTTTAAATACTAAATTCCTCAAAATATGAGTATTGAACCCATCTGCCCATTTTGTGAAAGAAAAATTATTAATAGCTAAAGATCCATGTATAGCTCACTGAAACCTAGACATGATAGAAGGATTTATTCAATTTATTATTTTCCTTATTCCTGATACTTGGTTAGAGTTGTGAGTACAAATATAAGACAGTAAATATTGGTCCAAATGTAACCTATTTAATGTAAATGACACACAAGCCAAGGTTTTCAAAACAGAAAGCTCTCTTTGAATTGTAGAACAAGAAGTACGAAACTTATGTTCTAAAAGTGTAGCAAAGGAATCTCATTTAACTATATTCTCTGAAAGAAATAAGGATATAGAAATCCTATCTGAAAACATCATCAGTTCAAATAGTGTGTCATCATTTGTCATTCTTCCAAATTGTATGTATTGAGCAAATCCATTTTCACTTAGTTGCACCAAAACAAAAAAGGGGAAAACTGATTACATGATCCATACTCATGTCTAATAAAATTGCAATATGCACTTTTTGACAAGCTTATATTTAATGCATACTGATGGAAGATTCTAGTTCTCTGTTCTCAGCAGGAAAAATAGGCTTTTTAAGAAAACCTTTTTATTTTGTGACTGTCACACAACATAACAATTACAAATGAAATGGAGGTGACAAAAAAAGAAAAAACAGCTTGCTGGTTTTTATGAAGTGTTTGTATTACCAGAAAGGCAGTCACTGCTCAGTTATTTGATTTGAAAAATTAATCCTTATAATTCCTTTTGAGTTCCCTAAGTACTGTTCACTCTTTTCTAGTATGAGTTTTACAGAACAAAGACTAAAAGATTTCTACAGCAGATTAGTTTACAGATGAAGCTCAATTCCACTGAGAATGAGTCTCTAATGACCCCTTTATACTTCCATTGGGCTGTGTGAATGCTTTAATATGTGGAGAACAGAGTTAAATAAATCTATTGTCTCAACTAACAGGTTTATGCAAACCTTCTGAAATATTTTAATTATAGCTTCTTCTTTTTCTCCATAATTAAGTAACCAGATGTCAAGTAAGCCCATCACGTGATGATCATAGCGTATCCATTAGCCTAAATAAATCCACTTATAATTGGAGTTTTTTCTCTTTCTCCTTTGTTTTGCAGAACAAGAAGAATGTGTTAACTGCACAGATGAATGCAGAGTGCTTGGTCATTCTGACAGGTGTTGGATGCCACAGTTCCCTGCAGCCAGTCAGGCTGAGAATGCAGATTATCGCACAAATCTCTTTGTACCCACAGTTGAAGCTAATGTTGAGACTGAGACATATGAAACTGTGAATCCCACTGGGAAAAAGACTTTTTGTACATTTGGGAAAGACAAGAGAGAGCACACTATTCTCATTGCCAATGTTAAACCTTACTTAAAAGCCAAACGTGCCCTGAGTCCTCTGCTTCAGGAGGTTCCCTCAGCATCGAGCAGCCCAACCAAGACATGCATTGAGCCTTGCACCTCAACAAAAGGACCACTGGATGGTTGTGAAGTGAAATCAGGAGCCTTGGCTGAACCAAGCAGCCAGTACTTGTCAGCTGACAGTCAGTATCTATCGCCCAGTAAACAGTCAAAGGACGCTTCCTTCATTGCATCAGATCAGATGGCTAGGGCCTTTGCAGACGTGCATTCCCGAGTGAGCCGAGACTCGAGTGAGATGGACTCTGTTCTGGAGCAGTTAGACCGCTCAGCCCGGGATCTAGGCAGGGAGTCGGTGGATGCCGAGGAAGTTGTGAGAGAAATAGACAAGCTCTTGCAGGACTGTCGGGGAAGCGACCCTGTGGCCATCAGAAAGTGAGGGGGAAAATAAGGACAGGCTGGCAGTTGCATTCCTCTTCTGCTGAGTGAAAGTAAATAAATAAATAAATTCCCTGGTTGTAACAGAATTACAGGAATGAAGGAAGACCAATGCTGCTTTAAGGCTTTTAGTGAACATCTGAAGTGCCCACAAGTATGTTCTTTTCACTGCTCTTTCTTTTTGACAGATAACACTGGTTTAATTTTGACCAAACTTTCATTAGGACAGAGTCAAGTACATCAAGAACAAAGCGAAAGAATGAAAGACAGTGCCATTTTGACAATCTGATAGGAAGGTGTGAGAAAGATGGAATGGAAATACGTCTGATACTTTAAGACTGTCCTCAATAGCTGATGCTGACTTTACTGTTTACGTATAAACCCCAAGAAAAACAGGGTTGAATAATGCTGATCTGTGGTGAATTTCCAGCAGCCACCACAGGCTTCTACTGAAAGTCCTATAAAGAGTTCTTGTAGTAGTCCAAGTGACACCAAACATTAACATTCATTTGTGGTAAACCTTTATGTACAAAGTTATCTGCCACAAATATGAAAAAAATAAAAAATAAAAAAAAAAAAAGAACAATAAAACAAAAAGAACCATTCCAGTTCATTATTCAAGAAAACATATCCTCATCATTAATGAAACACCACATATCATATTAAGGTTAAATGTAAAATGATATAGTCCATCTTGTCCTGCACACACATAAGCTAATTCACTTGATAAAATGAAAAAAAAAAAAAAAAAGATTTTAATATCTATTTAGCATTTTAGTGTCCAACAAAGCTCTAAATAGTTAGTGATAAGTTAAAAAAAAAAAAAAAAGAAAAGAAAGTGAAATAAAGTTTGGGAAAAAAAGTTACCTTAAGGGTAATACAGAAAAGAAATTAACATTATTAACACTTTTTTATTCATTTGTGGACACTAAAATAGCTCAGGAAAGTGAAAATGTCAGACATCCACAAAAATCACATGGTCATTTAAATGTGCAAATGTAAGAAGATTCAGTGTGTTTACATCAAATGACATATTTTTATTGATTTATTGCAGATTCAGTGCATATGAGCCAAATTGTTGAGTGTATAAGAGCTATATTGTGTATTTTATTAAATTAATATATAGTTGTGTTGCAAAAATATTTGGGCTTATATTGTAAATGGCAAGTGTTGCCTCAGTAGCTGTCGAACTCTATGAGTTTTGTTTTTTCCTGCTTCCTTTTCCCCATGGAATATGGGAAGCAGCGCCTCAGAGCAAAGTCTCTTGTTTAATGTATGGTCTACGAAGTACTGCAGTACATAATCTGTTCAAAATATGTTTGAGTGAGCTGATGGAGCTAACTGAACAGCCTACAAATACATCCATCAGTCATGGTTATGTGCAAGTCCTTGTAGAAGCTTCTATTGCAAACCCACATTTAATAACAAAAATTACACTCAAACCAACATCTGGAACCTCCTTGGGTTTTTTTTTTCCCCAACACATGCAGCCAGCCTGTTCAGTGTAGGATATTTGATTGAATTCTTCAGAGATGTCACCGTTTTCAAAGTTTTGGTATTAAGTTTATAGAGCTGAAAAATATGTCAGTGCCAATGTGGCATGAGCAGTATTTTATCTGATTCTTTAGAATGTGCAATAGCTTACTGCAGTTCTAGATAAATACTGCTTATTCTGGGGGGGTGTTTTTAGTCAGGTTTTCACTTGATCTGAATAATATTTGCAGGATAACTTAGAATAACTTGGGATATAGTTTTTACTTTTTATTATTGCTTCTTAAGAGTGTTTTTATTGCATTTGAAAAATTCAAAATTACCTTCAGATGAAACTTGGAAAAGAATAAATGAACTTCCACAGTACAAGAAGTAGCAGAAGAATAATAGCTCAGGATTTGTTCCTTATATACTTCAGATACTCTGCTGGAAATACCACTATGGCACATTGTTTAAAAACTATGTATTTGGTTTCTCAAATTTAATCTGTACTATAAAAACATTTTTAAAAGGGGTTGGCAATCTGAAATACCACAAGCCATAGTTTTTCATCAGTTCAAGAAAAAGGTTGACCCCTCAGCCTATTTTGGTTTTGGGATTGCATTTAAATTGTGATTTTAGCTAGTCAGTCCTACAATTAATTAACTTTGGGAGACACTGATTCTGACAGTTTGCTTTTAGCTCCTGTTAAAAAATGTCTACAATTATATGTGAAAGAAAGGATCTTGTACATGTGTTATCAAGCTACTCTCCATGTTTTGGACAATTTATGTATCTAAAACGTGGTGTTGTCTGTGTTATATAATTTTTTTTTTTTTTGGCCAGGAGACCCGAGATTGGTTTTGCTTGATAGCTTGATAGCTTGAAATTCCATAGTGGAGAGGATTCTTATTGTTTAATCAGTCTTTTCTACGTATTTCCGTGGTGCCCACCACTTCAGTGTCTGTGCACCAAGTCTTTAGCTCTGCCAGTGAGATCCATTATTCAGCAAAATCCAAGCCAGTATGTAAATGCAGTCAAGTGATGGAGATTTGTGTATTTTATAAATTATTTTAACACTGAGTAACCAATTGTACAATTCATTGTATGTTTCTAAAGACATAAAACCACAACATCCCAAGAAAGGGCTGTGCCAATGTAAGAGGAATTTACCTTAAGGCTCTCTGTCACTAGTGATTTACTAGCTTTAGCTGTTTAACACATTATCTGTATTTAGTAGTGATTATTTATTTACCACTCTGAGGTAATTCAGAATTCATGACTCACAGCTTTATAGAAGAGTTTAGGAAATCTTGCTTTTATTTAATTTGTCTTTCAACTGCCTTGTTTTGTAGAACTCTGGCATACTGCTTCCCAGTAAAGGATTAGCCCAGGTTAAAAAATTTATTTCACAATTTAGAATGGATACATAATGAACCAATAAACCAGCAGAGCTTATACAATGTGAGTTTTGCTGGTTCAGTCAAAATTAACATGATTGTGTGTGAAGGACGTACTGCACACAAAAGAATTTTAAGTGTTTTTTCTCCATGGTATCTCTACTGTCACTATCAGAGAAAGAGGCAGCAATGAAAGATAAAGTTTATGAGTTATTTCTCTCATTTTTTACGCACATGCTTTGTAAGACTGAAAGAAAATGTCTGTCACAAGTTTATAAAAGGAAAGTTGGAGTTAAGGGAGGCAAGTAAAGCAACTAATAAATTTGTACTGTACACTGTGAATAGTGAATAAGGCATTCTGTATCTTTTTTTAATTTAAAAAAGCCAGCAACTGGGAGTTCCTTATACAATTGGCCAATCAGAACTCAAAATCAGAGCTTTCTTTTTCCCCCGCCCTTTTTTTTTTTTTAATTGGCTTCTTTATGAGGAAACAGATTCTTCAGAACTGTGATTTGGCACTTAATAGGCGTTTCCCAATCCGAGTTACCCCTGGAAGTCAAACTTTGATCACAGTGGAGCAAGATTCACCATTCAAACAAGCTTTCATGTTGCTTGCTGTCAAATGGAAGGGAAATTGCTGAGGTCAAGGAGGAGCCTGAAGCCTAGCATAACATACACCCACTCATTATTGTTTAATTGATTTCTTTTGACATCAGGCAGCAGTTATTATTGCATTAATTTAAATGGGAGTTTTGGCTATCAAGATTTGTTGACTTGAAGTGTAATTGAATGAAATCTGATTAAGGTTTTGACTTCTCTGGCCCAATTGTGATACAGGTTGGCATTCTCATTTATCAGCCCCTGTCTCCCCATATGGCTCAAAGTTGCACCAATGACTGGTGAATGACACAAAAAAACCAAACAAAAGCAGCATACATTGTATGGATTTTCTCAACCGCTATTGTTTAATGGCTGTGTTTAATGTGACCTATCTGGAAAATGAGGACTACGAATAAAAAGCGATTACTAATAGTGGTGTTGCCTGCTTTTGCATTCATTAACACAGAAGAAATGTGTTAAACACTGCATACCACAGGGAGCCTGATGGTAATTACTTTGGAAAAGCAACTTGTGGCAATGCGGCTGTTACAGCTAGTTATCAGTTTGCCAAAAAAATGACAGTTCCTGCTTCATTTATTAGAAATGTGTAACCGTTTCCTCTCAACAGGAAAGTGGAGAAGAGTTTTCATCAAGCTGGGTAGGTTTATCTTTTAAGCAGCTGATGCACTGAATCCCTACAGGCTATTATTTGCTCATAGAAACATGAAGCTGAATAAAGGATATTTTGGTTTAGTACACTGGTGTGAGTTCACCAGAAACATTACAAGTGGGGTGGGGCTGTAAGTTCTTAAAGACTGTCAGCCTAGCAGGAGAGATCAGAGCACTGCTTGAGTATACAGGTGGAGGACAACCTGAAGAATGCAAAGAATTGATTTTTGCTTTTTAACTTTTTTTATTGTGTCTTTCTTAAGAGTGTGAGTAATTTTCTTCATGTTGCTGTAAACAATGTGACAAATTTCTGGGAAAAATGTTACCAAGTCCTATGTCTGGTTTTTTGAGTTTGTTGTTATAATTTAACACTTTCATTAACCTCTTTCGTTTGGTTGGGTTTTGATGTATTTGAGGATTATGAGATATTGAGAATGTCTGCTCCTGTGTAATTGTAGCAATGGCATACCAAATAGCGTAAAGCCTGTAAAACAGATTTTTTTAGGTTTTTTGTTTTGTGGTTTTCTTAGGTTTTTTTTTTAAGTGGGGAATTTTTTGACTTATGGTTGGTTGTTTGTTTTGTTTTTTGTTTTTTTTTAAGTAATTAAGTTTATAGGCATTGCTATTGACAGCTAAATAGGATTTCAATTTATTCAGAATACTACCGGTATTATAAAGGCATGTGCTATCCCTGCAGACAGAATTACCTTTTACCCATTGCATTTTTTCTGCAAGACTCCTTGCCAGAAACAAAACCATCCTGCATCTAGTTAGCTGGCCACCTTAAGGCTGAAACCCAACAATGTTATCTCCCCTTTTCCCCACTACATATATCTGTCTTTCCACAGGCAAATCTCCAAAATCTAGCAAGCCATTGTCTGTGCAAGTCCTGACAGAATGTACCTTATGCTGCTGATGACCTCACTGGACATGGGATGTTACTTTTACTGTCTTCAACTGTGTGTGATTCAGAGCTTGGCTGGATCCACAGTATATGTAGAACAAGTCATAAACCATCCTGGCTTTTCTTTACCCAGAATACAGAGTCATTGATTTCTCATTTGGAAAGTGGCCAGTCTGTCAAACAGAGATTCTCAGATCTCCTTTAAGCCAACCACGTCTTACTGCTTCAGGGTGTTCACTCATGGGATAAATACCCTATCCTTATCCTTTATTGAGTCTGAGATATGAAAGCAGCTGAAAGCTTATTTCTTCAGTTAGTAATGTTTCCCTAAAAATGAAATTCCTCCAGTAGAAAGGACAACTGTCTGATGTACGCATAGTTTGATTTGTGAAAGGTCACCTTAGTTTCAGTAGTGCATGAAGAAATGGATCAGGGAATTAATGAGCCACCGAAGAATTTTCTGAGATGTATATTCCATAATGCATATGTTATGATTCAGGGAAATGAGCACAGCATCTTGGTTTATTTATTGTTGATGGTTCCCAATAATGCCTGGCTTACAAAAACATTTAGTTCAGATTTTGGGGAAACATTTTTCTCTGTCTGGGAGATGTATTATTTTTAATATTTTTAGGAAGATTTTTTTCTTCCTAAATACATACTAGTCAAATGTTGGGCTCTTTGTTACTTTGTGAAAATGGTGTTCTGACACAGTTTCCCCCTTTAGGTTCTTTACATTAGAGATAATACCTTCCATATGGGCAAGACTCCAAAATGTCTGTAAACATTCTGAAACTAATCTCAGTAAGAGTTAATAGTGTAGGACTAGCTTGAAACATAGATGATTGGACACCAGATGCAGATGTTGACCTATGGAGGAAAGGAGTAATGAAAATTCCATTTCTGTAAACATATTTTATTTGAACACTAACTTTATGGAAATTTTATTATAGTGCACCTACTGAACTGCTACCAGGGGAACTAGGGGAACAGTTTGCCAGTAATCCTCAATGTTTTCCAAATTAAAAGCAACACTGAAATTGTGTCTGGAAATCAGTTGATTGCTGTGGCAGTGTAGAAATGTCTGCAACAAGAAATAGTCCTTTACAAATTTGCAATACCTGTACATTTTCCATCTTTTTAAGCGCAATCCCTCACTAAAGTCTTTTCGATAGCTTGATTTGAGAGTGATAAAAATGGATCACTAGGCTGGCACCAGCATTGAAATAAAAACACCATATGTGTCTGACCATCAGGAAATGACATCTATTTCTGTTATTACTGTCTATAGGAAAATGTCCCATGCATATATTTTTTAAGCCTTGTACAACAAGCATCAATTATGATGCTGCATGCTGTAATGATTTCTACAAGTGACCCTATTAGTCACCACTCCTTTCTTTTTATATGCCATTTTAAAATTCTTTACACTGAAAATTTACCTAATGTAGAGAATTTGGAGTAGATTTCTTATTCATCTTCACACTTCTTACCATACATTAAAAAATATTCATCATAATATTTTTAGGTAAGACCTCAATATATTTCTTGAAATTATTTGGTTTAAAATTTGATTAAAGCTTCTGAACTATATTAAAAGTATTAAAAATAAAAATATTTTTATTTTCCGATTTAAATACTTATATTTTATGATCAAATTCTTCATTCACTATTGTGAATTCAATGGGGAATCTTATTAGGAGTATTGCAATAAACTAGCCAGCTCTACATAAGAATCTTTTCTTGATAACTAAAGATATAGCCATTTCATCTTTAGTGAAAATTATTTATTTTGGATTTTTTTACTGAAATTATGAGAAAAAATAATCTGATATGTGTATTCTGGATAACTAATACATTTAACATCCTCTAACTATAATGCAGTTTAAAGTAGTGGTATTTCATTATGAGTGTATGTTTAGAGACTGTCTCAGACCAGATGAGAAATTGTATTTACTCTGAATACCCTCTGTGTCACTATGCTTGAAGATGCACTGGCTATATGAATGATTCTGTATTCCCTTGTGCCTCATTTTAAATTGAGAGCAAAAGTAATATAAACACTCCTATATCATTTAATAAGGATTTGTAGAATACCATGTGAATATAGTAAATACAGCAGAGTACATGTGAAACTACTTTAGCAATATTATAGTACCATTATAAGAGATTTAAAAGAGAGATACTGTTAATAAGCTTTTATCTTTGACCACAAGATAAACGTCTTGAAAGCGCTGTGACTTTGCCACGTTTAAGGGTTGTAGTAGTACTGGAGAGCACCAGAGTAAGGATCCTGTTCAGACTCTAGGTTTCTTTTGTGCTGTCTTCTTCTGGAAGAGACTCCAGAGGCTGGTAATGATGCTTCCACAATAATTTCTGCACCTCCACTGGCCACACAAGTGTAAGTGAACCTTGCTCCGGGGTACACAGCAGCTCACTGCCACACTGCCACTCAGTGCTCTGATGTTACCTCAGCAGAGTGTGTTTAGGTGACTCATTTAGAGATCCAATATGGACAGAAGGCCGCTTTTGTTAGTACATCTTTTTGGACATGTCAAAGTAAAACACAGCAATCCTTCTAAAGGAAAAGAACACCCACTTTTTGAAAAAAGTAACAGTTTTTGAGAAGTACACTCCAGAACTACCCCATTCCCCACCATCCCACCACAAAAAAAAATTTAAAAAAATTACCCAGGAAAAATAGTAAATATAGCCTATAGCTTTGCTTGTAGACACTTTTCCCTCCACAATGCAGTCAAGTAACACTGTTCATGAGTCTAAATTCACCACCAACCTTTCTAAACATATCTGTTCCAGTGAACTAAAACAGTAGAGGATAATGGAAGTTTTAGAAACCCAGGTAAAGCCTGTATTATGATAGCAACACCGTCATTTCTTTAATTTCCAAATTATTCATCTTTTTTAAAAGATTCCAACTTCTGCACTTATTAATAATATTCTGTGCACTCCTAAATTGTAAAACTATTGCAGCTGCAGTATTAATGTGGCTGGCAGTAGAAATCAAGATAGAGAAGGAAAAGAAGTACTATGCTTTAGGCAGACTTCCAGCTCCTATTACATCTTATCCCTTTAGCAGAGGTGAAATGTCAGGGGCCTGTCATATTATGGCAACAGTAGGAGAAGTACAAACAATTGGAGGACATCTAATTCAAGCACTCTTGTTCAAAAAGCTTTCATGGAGATTTGCCAAGCTTACTGTGGGATCAAGAATGTAAACCTGAGACAGCTCTGCTGATAACCAGTAATTCCTGTAGTCTAAGGTGATGTTCACATCACCTCCTGCCTGGAAAAATTTCAAGCTTCTATGGGCAATGACAACACGCAACTGCAAGGAGCCACCAGGTGCAGCTGCCAAATCTTGAATCCCATAGCTTCTTGTAAGTGCATGCCAGCTCCCCTCATTCACTTTATTTCCTTCATCCTGAGTGTTTATAAGGCATACTAGCAAATGTTAGTTGACACTTCCAAGCCTTGAAGGGTGGTCTGGAGAAAGACCAATCCTGGTTCAATGTCTGTGTTTGTTAGCACAGAATGCCTCCTTGCAGACAGATAGAAATCAGAACTCTATTTGAAGAACCACCTGTTTGCCCAGTTTGGGAATTTCTTTAGTTATTATTTTTGTTGCATTTTATAAATAATCCAGAAAATCTTCAGCGTCAGTGAAGCTAAAAGCATGCTCATTTTTAACAGCAGCATAAATATTAATCACAATCACCAGTCAAGACTGAGGATTTTATTTGGCATAACATGTATAACCATGCAACAATTATGTAAAAATGGAAGTTATTATGAGCTGTAATTAATATACTGTGTTACCAGCTGACTCAAAGCATTTTGCTCAGCATCCTTGGTTTAAAAGACTGCATCTGAGTGGTGGTAAAATGTATGCTAAATTCAGTAAAGCACATCAACAGCCCTAGGCTTTCTCCTCTAGTGGTGACTACCACTGCATTTTATTTCTGCTGGAATCTTGCTATTAAAAAAAAAAAAGCAGTATAATTGCTGATTTACCACCACTGCTTAATCTAATTCAGTTCTTATTGGTCCATTAGCATAATGGAATTTGCATTTTATTTCACAGAAAATGTTATGACTCCACCTGCCTTAGCTCAGAAAACATATCAGAAACAGGAAAAAATGGTACAAGCAAAGAAATGACAAACCACTTACATTTACTAAAGCAACTTAAATATAAAAGGGGATGGAGTAGTGGAGAATATACCATCTTTGCAAGTGAACGAAAAGTGTCCCAACCCCCCTCACATCCTTCAGTTCCATCACTCGGTTTCCATTTTATTGGATTTCCAAGACTCAGAAGTAATTTTCAAATGTGCTGCTATTACATGCCACTATCCTTGTAAAATTTTATTCATTGTGAAGACTGTGACAGAAAATGTGCAAAGACATATGCAGGGATATAGTGCTTTATCAAACTGTAACATTGCTAAACATAACTGTCTTCCCATTGACTTGGATCTAATCCAAACACTAGAGATCATAGAAAAATTATAAGGTATCACACCTTGTCCAGAGTGAGGTGATCAAAATAATAACAAATTAAGGATATTTTGATTGACAGTTTAAATATATTTCGTTATATTTTTGCACTTCCTTTGAGGTTCAAATCCTAAGGTGACAGCTGTCATTTTAAAGGTGACTCATTACATTCCTTTACAGAGTCCCCCAACAGATGGAAAGGTCTTTGTTTCCCAGGGAACACTGACAGGTTATGATTTCCAGAGTTTTTAATCATTTTAACAACACTTATACACATCTGTCAATTACTCTATTCAGTGATGTTAATAATACAGCAATCTGAGAGTGACAAAGAATACTCTTTTTGAAAACACAACTTTTCCATCAAGACTGGAAACACAGAACAAAAACACTTTTGAAGAGCTCTCTTCTCCCAGACAAATCAGTGCAAGTGCCAGGGTATTTGGCCTGCCTGAGACAAGTTCATTTCCCCAGAGCAGCCCTCACAGTGCTGTGCTCTGCACTGGTACCTGGAAAGGTGCTGGTAACATACTGTGTTTTGGCTCCTGCTGAGCAGGGCTGGCACAGCTGTACCCTGGGGGTGGGAAAGACCTTGGCACAGGACACAGCCAGGACAGATGACCAAAGGGGTTGTCTGTATGGTATCTTCTCAGATATGAAAGCTAAGAGAAAGGAGGAGGAGGGAGGGATTCATTATTTATGACATTTGTCTTCTGGAGCAACTGCTACATGTACTGAAGTCCTACTTCCCAGAAAAGGACTGGACATCACCTGCTGATGGGAAGGAGAATATAAACCTTTTGTTTTCCCTTGTTAATGCACATGGTCCTGCTTTTGCTGTATCAAACTGCCCTTATCTTTTCCCATGAGAGCTTTTTTTTATTTTCTCTGTCTCCTGTCCTCCTTAGGAGGGGACTGTTAGGGCAGTTTGGTGGGCACTTGGAATCCAGACAAGGTCAACCCACCACATCCAGCATTTATAGTAGCAGTAAAATTTTATTTTCATAATACATGTCCACAGAGCTTTTCTTCTCCTCTCCTGAGCTACAGTGAAGCTATAAATCATTAAAACATACAACCGATAAAACATGACAAGCTGGCATCACACAAATAATTAAAATCAAAGTCACTGTGCAGAAGTGATAATTTTGGTCAGGTACAGAGTAATGGCCTTCACTGTGATGCTTTTTCTGGTCGTGATAGCGAGCACTTGAAGCTCCCAAGGCTTCAGAATAGAGGCAGCAGATGTGTGTGTACCAGTAGATGTGGTAACTACCTCATGACTAATATGCAGCTCATTCATTCATTCATTATAGAACTGAGGCTGCAGTCCCCTTATGTAAACCAGGTATGTTTTTTCAGTGATGTTACAAGGTATCCATATAGAAGTTACACAGCTTTTACAGAACAGTGACATTGGGATGTTTTGGAGGGTTTTTTTTGACATCTATATTATGTTCAGTGTGAGCAGAAACCTGAACGCCTGAACATTTATATCTTTTTATAGATATTAAACTTTTTATAATAATATAGAAAACTTTTCCAGAAAAAAAAAAATGTACAGATTCTTATACTCTTTCTTTTTTTTTTTTTAATTAGAGGAAATTTTATTCTGATACTTGCTACAAAAAGTAAATATAGCCCTAGTGTTCTGCAATGTAACAACTTAACTGTACCTTAGTAACAGAACCCTTTCAGCTTTCAAACTATATTTTTAAGAAGTCTCAGTTGAAGATTTTTGTGTCATCAGGCAGTTCTTGGTATTATTTAATATCATTATAATAGCATTTGAAAACCCTAGAGAAGGAGTCACAGCTTCTTTTTAAGCACTACTGATAAGCAGTGAAATGTTTCATATTGAAAAAGTATTACAGAAGCAAAACAAAGAAAACCAAAACAATATTTCAGATAGAGAAAATCTTATTATCTCCAGACCAGTCACAACTGGAGTAATGTGACAGAATTTATAGGTTATGGTCTGCACAGGCAATGTGTATTGGAGCCAGAAATTTAACTTACATTTCCCTATTATTCTAATCCAGACCTTGAACTATTGCAACTATCTTCTTCAGGAAGATCAGATAGATTATGGATTAGAAAGGCAGTTCCTAGAACATAAAACCTGTTCCACAACAGTTTAACCCCAGCCTTTAACCTCTTCTCTGTACACACTGTATAAACTCTGCCATTCTTCCAGCAACAAAATTGTCAGGAAGGGTGTTTCCCAGCATTTTCTTAGGGGCCTTAGACCCCTAGGGTGCCTGACATCTCTGTATATATTCTCTTGAAAAAAGTATGGACTATTCAAATGCTCTTCTGTAAAGTAAAATAAGTGGCAGCTGGCACCATACAGTTCTGTTATAATGAAAACATGAGGTGGTTGCCATTACACAGTCCTGCACTAATGAGAACAGTAGGAGTCTAGCATTACAATGGTCTAATGAAAACAGGAAATGGCTGGCATTAGATTGGTATAATGAAAACAGGAGGTGGCTGGCATTATGCTTATACAATAAATAAATTAAGATTTCTGGCACTACCAATCTCATCTACATTATATATGATTCCAGTGTGCAAGAAAGAAGCTTATGCAAAATCAGGGACAGCGACAGTAAAGATCATTCTTTGTTACATCACTTCAGAAGTAGAGTTGTATCCTTTTCCTTTCAACTGTTTAATTCTTTTTTGGTGGTTATACATGAGCAAAATAGGCACATGGTTATAAAAACTGGCATGTAACCTATACAGACTCTTTTATTTTAAAATAGGCAAAAGTAGCATGCTTTCTGGTTTCTGTCATGCTTTAATGTGAAAGGTTAAAAATAGCTTATCCAAAAGTGAAAATTGGTATGACTGGACTTTTTTAAAATGAGTCTCACACTTGGCTGTCCAAATCTGGGCTAAGTATGCAATTGATAATACTTTGGGGTGTTTAATGCAATACAGAGTATGAGATCAATACTTGCTGAGAAATAAAGAAAAAAAAAAAAAAAGAACAAAAAATTTAAGCACAAAATCAATCATTTAGCTAATGTGTTCTCTTCTAAGAACAGAAGGGTCAGGTGATTTTGTTCCCTGTTTTTCAAACTAACCTTTCTAGTTGAGTCTTTTTAATTATTATTATGCAAGAGGGTCTTCCATGTAGGTCTTAGACAATGAATGGACCACCATTTTCTCTTTTACTGCAACTTTTAGAGCCATCTGAAACTGATTGATTCTCACTCTCCTTAATCTGGCTGAATTCACCATGAAGTTTGTACAGTTCAAGGCCAGTACATTAAGGCACTGCATCAATCCACTCATACGGTACCTTTCAGCCACTCAGTCTCCCATTTCTCATCTTCAAGCTCAACTGCATTGTTTCTGGACATTTTCCACTGAAACCAAGAGACTAAATGAAGCAAGAAAATGTTTGGAGTATGATTTTCAAAGCAGCAATTAGTGTGCTGGAATGTTCCAGCATAAAACACTGTGCTTCCTGCAGCCTGTTATTCTGCTGATAGCTTTGGTTTCCAAACTCAGATTGCAGGAAAATATTCCAGTCAGGTAACTTGGAGTGAAACAGCAGTGTGATGCAAATAAGGAACAGATAATCAAATCAAACTTTCTAATCGAGTTTTGCTATGCTGACTCTCTTATTTCTCTCTAGCCTGCAGTTTGCATGTTTTACAACACTGCAGAATTAGCTTAAAGAGTAAATACTTGTGAGTTTATCGAATCCTGTCATGTCTCACATATACCAAACAACAAATGAAGGAAAATAATCTTCCTGAGCTGCTTCTATTATTACTTTAATTTCTTTGCATCTTTAGTGTGATTCTGATTGAATCCTTTTGAAGGAGGGGAACAGAAGATGAAGAAGCCAGAGGGGGTAAAACAGGGTGAGTGCTGTTAATAAATTCTTGCTTTCTTTTTCTGTGTTTTTATTTCTTCATCAAACAACTGAAGGAAAAAAAACAAAACAACAAAATACTCATACCTTATGGACCAGATTTTAAACTAAAACGTATGGCACTGGAAGCAGCATATGCCTTGGAAAATCTGCTGTTATGCACTGTGTGTGCAAGCCTCAGACGTGGCTTAATCGAGATAGGAGGCGACACGTGCCGTGCATCTGAGATTAGTGTCTGGACCTCAGCCATTAATGCTGGCATCCCAGGAACTGACTCATTCCTCTGCCAAACTTCTGCTGGGATTTGGGTTCACTGAATCCGACTCAGAGCCTTTAATCCCCCCAAGCAGTATCTCTTTGAATTGTGGAGCTTGCAAAACATCCAGGTGGTGGTCCAGCCACGACAGCGTCTGCATAAGCTCAAGAAACAGCCTGCTCTCTTTAAGAGTTCTACTATTCAGAAAGTTTCTAGCCCTCTACCATGCAAGTCTGAATGTCAAAGCTCCTTTTTCTTTGGTTCATTATACTGAGTAGACAATAGTCATATTGCCCTTCCAATCTCTTTGAAATATTTGAGATCTTACAAACGTCGTATGCTATAAATCTACTTGATGGGTTTCATCATTCTGTAAGCAATATTTTTCATTAGCTTTGCAATAAAATGGCATTTTGCCCTATTTTCAAACTAACAAATTTTGTCAGGGTTGGCATCTCTATTACATTACCAAATATATCAGTCAATACCACCTGGTGTAATTGAGTCTTGTTATACGATTCAGATAGTTGCTTAAACTATGGATTTTTCAAAGTCAAATTCTCTGGCAGGAAGAATATTGTTTTAATAAAATTTTAGGTAAATAGGTAGTATATCACTGTAACTACTAGTCTTGATTTAAGATAATTAATTGACCTCCATGTCCAATAGTCAAGATAATTTATTTTTTTTTTGCACAAAAAAAAAAGTCTGCATAAAACCATTTGATTTCGCTTTATTTCTATCTCAAGCTGCATACCAAAACTGGCACCTGACACTCACAGTAGAACATGAATGAGTGTGACAGTAAAATCCCTATAGGAGCCAAGGCTTTTGTTTTTAAAAATATTAGGAAATATGTTCTCTTCTGGCTTTCTAAGTAACTAAAGAAACTGGCATTATGAAAAAGGTCTCTATCTTTTAATGGAATGTGAAAATTAAAATTTAAAATCTAGCAACGCACGCACACTCAAGAAGAAACACATGAAGGTAAAAGATTTAAAACTGAGTTGCACAGATTCAGCTAAACTACAGTCAGAGCCAAACTTTTTTCATAGATGCATTCACCTATAACAAAGGACAAATTCTATACTATGACATGGTTTGCTAATCAAAAGTTTGTCATTCTCATCTGCGCATCTTTAATCACATTTTGGAGCATCCATTAAATTACAAATATTGAAATGGCATCTAGACATTATTTATTTCCCTATGAATGTTTTTTGTTTGTATTTTCATATTGAAGAAACATTTTTGAAATCTAGATAAATATTTAAAATGCCCTTATCGTAACACAATAAAAAGTCTGGATTATAATCAGCATTTCAGCATAACAGAGCTATTTGTTTCTGTCCACATTACTAATCCAAATTAATTTTTAAATTTTTTCCCACACATTATATTTTTATTGTTTCATTAAGTCACTGCAATTTTTTTGATGACAAACACTGGGATTTTTTTTAAAGTATATACAACTATGAGAGATTTACATCTTAGCTACACTCTGAATTTTCGGTGTACACAAAAAATATTTTATTACATGCTATAGCTGTGCCAGATCCAATCAACTAATCCCAATTCTTGGGACATGTCCAAGGAAAACAGAGAGCTTTACTAAGTAAACTAGACTGTTTACCGGTGATACTGTCCTTTTCTTCCATGTCAACATTGAACTAATCAATATTAGTCAAAACTATTCCACTCATTAAGTTCCCTGCCTTTTCAGAGCTTACAGTGGAAGCCCTCATTCTCCTCCTTCTTATACAAAGATGAACTGAAAATTATCCTCTAAGTTTATATGGACTCTGTCCAAATTTTCTGTCAACTGTGGTATGCCACAGCCTTGAGCATCTATTACATGACTGCCAGAAGTAGAAGAAACTGTTACTGCTGCTCCAAGTGGGTTCATCCAAAGCCACATTTCTACTGCCATCCTGGTTGGGGGAAGAATGGAGAGTTTGTCTTGCCTTGAGCTGCTTCTTTTTGGATTGGAAGTAAAACAACATGTCATTGATTATTAATGGCTCAAAGTCAGTTTTTGTAGATAAACTATATTTGCTTCTGTGGATTTTTGGACCAGATTTCAATTTGAATTATTATATAAGCCAAAAAAGATTTCCTGTCTTCAGGAATAAGTTAAAGCTCTTCAGGAAAATTACTGTTTCTGCTCATGAAGATAGTTTTTTTTATAACAAGTGTTTGTACAGTTACTATGTGAATGAAAATTATTTACAGAATATTAAAAAGCAAATACACAAAAAAGCTGTAATGCACATATTGCCCTGTGTGACCAAACTGCCCTGTGTGAGATGTAATCGGTAAAATTGGTACTAAAAAAAAAAAAATTGGTAAAAAAACCTTCCTTGTATTTGGCCATGAAATGTATCTCTTGGAACTCTGGTAATAGAGAATAACAGTAGTTTATAACCATGTAAAATTTTGTCTCTCATTAACCATGCATTCTTATTACATGCAATGTAATTATACTAGCCAGGGAAAGATTTCATATCCTCAGGGAAAAGTTAAAGCTCTCCAGGAATGGAGTAATTATACTTCTAGCATATCTCCTAATGCAAGTGTTGGCTGGGATGACCAGGGATAGTGCTCTACTCACAAAGAGGAAAGACCTGCTGGCAGTCTTAATTGTGGCTTGAATTGTAGTGTCTCCAAAATGATTAAGTTAAGGACCTGGAGGTGAAATGAGAAGGCAAGCAGCATATTTTGGATTCTGAAATTTACAACTGCATATTTCTTCTAATTCAGGATGTTGCTTGGAACTCTTTGGGTCACTGCCATGAAGGAGAAAGATGTCAAGGAAAGCTAGGTGATTTTTTAGGAGAGTCTAAAGACAGCTTGGGAGTTCTAGAATTGGAGAAACTGGCTGGTCTCAGTCCCTGGGAAGAACAAGAAACACATGCTCTTGGAATTCATATCCACATGCAAGGAAGTGGAGGACAAGAAGAGCAATCAGAAATACTCAACATGGAATTTTCAAGAGCAAAGTGTGCATAAAAAATCTTTTGTTGGCATGCAATTTAATGACTGGGTATACTACAAGGCAAAGTGGCATATGAAATTTTCCTTGACTTTAGTGGGTTTTTTTGGCATTCTCCACAGGTGAGTAAGAATGTGCTGAAAAAATAGTTAGGTGGGTTTGTTTTGAGGTTTGAATATTAGCTGGACCAGCCACAGCAATTACCAATGGTTAAATGTCTTCCTGGAGATCAGAGAGATGTTCAGGACCATAGAAGTCCACAGCTGGACCTAAGGTCAACGTTTTCAGTGGCCTTGATAGCAGCATAAATTGAACTTAGAACACAAACTGCATTTAGAACATTTGCAGACAGAATAAACTGGGGCTAGGAAAAATTTCGTAACTCTGCCCAAAGAGATTGCAATGAACTTCAACAACAGAGAAAAAGAAAGCTCTTGAGGTTCCATAAAAGCATGTGAAATTATCTGAACCGAGGGAGAAATGATACCACACATTAACAGAGGTTAGGAAGGGACTAGGAGAGTTAAAGCCCTTCTGAAGAGATGTGCGCATGGTGCGCATGGTGCGCATGATGTTGGAGACAATTCCACAGTGCTTTCTTTCTGAATAAGACAAACTACATACTAAGTATGCAACTGTATGCAACTATATATACTGATAACAAACTGGCCACAAGATCAAGAGAAGGTATTCTTCCCTTCTAATTAGCCCCAGTGAGCTTGCATATAAAATGCTACATCCAGTTTAGGACTACTCTGTTTAATAGAGATAAAAATGGAATTGGAGATCTAATGGAGGGGTGAGCTATAGCTCATGGGAATAATTCCCATTGGAGAAGTTTGTGGAGGACTGGCTCCCATGGGAGGAATGCTACACTTGAGAAGGGGGAAAGACTCTTCTCCTTGAGAACAAAGCAGCAGCAGAAACAGAAGGTGATGAACCGATTGCAATCCCCACTGCCCCTCTCACTGCCCTCAGAGGGGCACTCACTGAAGGGAACTCAGGGGAAAGAGACAGAGTCAGGAAGAAGCCTATGTCTGGGAAGATGCTTTTAAGTCCCATTTTACTTCTCATTATCATACACTGATGTTGATTAGTAAAAAATTCAATTAATTTCTCTAAGTTGGGTCTGTTTTGACCCTGATGGTAATTGTGAGTGATCTTTCCCTGTTCTTATCTTGACACAGAAGCCCGTCATTTTTTTCTCTCCCCTGTCCAGTTGAGGAGTGGTAGAAGAGCTTTCTTGGGCACCTGGCATTTAGCCAGATCAAACCACCACAATAGCATTTAAGTCTCATTGTCAACAAGGAAAGAGAGAGAATAACTGATAGCAGAAACTTCCTGATATTTGTAATTCCTCACCAAAATCAAACTCAGACAAAAATTAGAGAAAAGATTTATTCTAAACCTGAAATGACTAAACAATCTCTTTCTGTTTTACATTCAGTCATTGCTTTCAAGGATTTATTCATTAGACCAAGTATGTGCTTAGCATGTCTGAATTTAATTTTTTTCTCACTTAGCTGTATTTTTCAGGAAATCAAAGGTACTTTGTTAAGTCAGAACTCTGAGCATACACTCCAGTTTCTGCTAATAGGTCTCACTGGATACAGTTAACATCTAGAAACCTGCAATTTAATTAAATATGCATGGGTATCCAGAACTCAGATGCCCTGAACCATCATCTCATGGTTAACATTTTCTCTGTCAGTTTTTCTCACATCTCACATCTCACATGATGTCACATGTGAGACATCATCTCACATGTCATTTCTGATGACATGCTATTCATCAGTTTTTTTTAAGACAAGAGAAAGAATAATGGGAATTTCCAGGGAGAGACAATACCAGATTTCCTTACCCAAAACCATGTTGTGGTAATATTTCTGCCTGATATTTTGTTTCAATAGTTTCAGAATTCAGCCAACTTAATAATTTACCAAACCATGTCAGCTACAAAGAGAAGAAACAAGATATGTGGGAGGCCTTGGATTTTTATCTTTATAGGATAGACCCTTTCAAAAATTCCTCTAAAGCCGTTTGTCTTCTTTGCTGAGAGAATAAAAGGGGAAGCAATTTCCACTCAGAATATCTCAAAGTGGATCTCTGTGTCTATTATGCTTTCTCAAGGTTTATCTAAGTCACCTGATAATATATGACCACACTCAAGAATGACCTGTGCGTCTTAGAAATGCAATTTGGATTCAGTGTAGCATACACATTTTTAAAATACCATTTTATTCTAATGCTTCCTGTATAACATCTTCAATAATTATTACTATCTGCTTCTTAGCCCACTCAGCTGGAGCAACTTACAGCAGTACAGTAAGAGAGAAGAACCACCAGAAGACCAAAAAAAAAAAAAACCACCCCAAAACTTTCTATAAGAACAAGGGTTTTTAGAAACACGATATATCCTTTATATTCATTCTTAATGTTCCATGGGCAATAAAGAAGGAACTGTACACTCTTCATGGCCTCCAGGGTCTGGAAGGAGGATGAAAGGTGGTAACAATCTTTTACCCCTCTCACTCCCAGACTGACCTAGACCCCCATGTGCCCAGAGTATCCTTGAGGATGACAAGCTGCTGCGAGCCGTGCTGCCCGAGGCACCGGATTTGGCCAAACCCACGGGAAGTGGATGAAGGGGCAAGGGTGGGAAAGCAAATATGAGCCTTTGTTATGTCCTGGGTCTCCTGTCATCAACTCCTGGCAGGAGTGATCAAGTCCTTCCCATCTTGGTTACTACACAGGTAAGATGCACCTTTGATCCCTTGGGATTTGCTGGCCAAAATCATCTGATTCTAGGCATAGTGGAATACCAGCAAAGCTAACACCAAGGAGCAACACACAATTAATTAATTTATCATGTGATTAAGCTGATATCTTTTTTATGGCAAGAGGAGATCAAGTAGGTTTTACAAATTGAATGATAACTGAATTTTTCAAGACCAAGCAACAGAATTTCCAGGCAGGGGATACTGCAAAAACTGTGTCTTGCTAATATGTCCTGTTAAAGCCAAAGGCAAACATTTTCAGCTCCTTGAATTGCATTGCATGAGGGTGGAACTGTGAAAAAACTGTGTCAAAAGCAGACAGTTGTTTTATGATGTTGTTTCTACCAGCTCTATAGCATATGTGTATGTTGAAAAATTAAGTAACAGCTGCTTTATTTGCAATATTCAATGTTAAGTTATTGATGCTGTGCTTTGCTGAGGGAAGTTTTTTGTAAGAAGCTGTATCTTCTTCATTTAGCTGCAGCTAAATGTAGGATTTCATCCTGCCTGAACCCCAAGTTAAATGAAGCAGCTATCCACACCACTTCATAAATTATCAAATTGGAATACAAGCACATTGTATATTAGAGGTTTCAGCACAAATCTCCATCCAAGGAAATATGTTTTCACTTTACGTATTTTTTTGGTTTGTTTAAAAAAATTCTAGGAGAGGTGTGTTTAAAAAAAATCACGGGCTTCCTCCAGCACAAAAGCACTCATAGCACCTTCTGTATGAACCTGTGCATTTTTCCAGCTTGGCAACATTCCTAACAAAGGTGTTTGAAGAATCATGAAGTGCCTTGTTCTCACCTTGATGAGCACTTAAAATGTAATTTATTGTTCCTCTCAATTATTGTAGATTCCACAAGTGTTTACTATTTCTGGAATCCTGGAACCTCACAGCCACATGATGATGATGAATTAATCTAATGACCTGATCTATTTTAACAGGAACATGGTGGCAAGGCAAAATAAGATATTTGGGCTAATTTGCATGACTACTTCTTGAAACTTGAATGAACTGTCCAAAAGTTGTCCTAACATTATGGTGGAAAAGATACTCCAGAAAGACAACGTTTTTTTCACCATGGGAATAAACAACTGCTTAAAAAAAAAAAAAAAAAAAAAAAAAAAAAAAAGGAGAGAGAGAAGGATAAAGTAATATGCATGTTATTTGTATTAATTATGTAGAAGGTCCTCTTTAGTATACAATTAAATTTCCATCTAGCACCTAAAGAAGGGGTTCAAGTGCTTAGGAATTTGACAACTTCTGTCTACCTTACTCACGACATCAAATATCTTTCTTCTGTAGACAAATACTGAAAAACCTTCACCAACTTTTTACCAAACTTTCAGATGTTATATCGATTTTTTCCTTCCTCTTCTTCCATCCACCTGTGGTTTGCTTTTTGTTCATAAAAGCAAGCAGCTTATTCCTTTCTGTCCTGGGGTGACTTTATGATACTAGTATCCCCAATCGTCTGGTTTATGTTATATATTAAGTTCTGCATTTTTAAGACTGGCTTTGAGAGCAAGAGAGGGGGAAGAAGAAGCCGCAGTTTGTGTTAAGGAAAAACATCACTCCCCCACAACCTGCTCCTGGACTGTGGTGTCTGCAGCACGGACAGACAGCGGGACAGAGCTTCTCTCTGGCTTTTAGTTAGTTCTAGCTAGCTGAGGCAGAGGAGTTCCCTCGACCTTTGTTTGGTTTTTTTTCCCAATTTTCTTGGATCTGTGCAAGCCTGCTCTGGACTGAACACCCAGCCAAAGCCCGGGAGCTCACGCCTGTGGCCCACCGGGGCCTGGGCCTCGGCACTTTCCAGCGCCGGAGGGACTGATAAAAACCTGAGCGAGCCGAGCTACACCACATGAAAAGGACTTTTCTTCCTAGATTTGCCATCCCATCGAACAGCAAGAGGTTTTATTATTTAATGTTACTCAATTTCTGTTAAATAAACAGCTTTTTCCACTTCTCTCCAAGGAATTTTTTTTTTTTCTTTTCCCGGACCAGTTGGTGGGGAGGGGCATTTCTCTGGGGAAATCTCCATTTGGAGTTTTCCTTCCTAATTTGCCCTAAACTAAGACACTTTCTTTAGTCCCTTTCCTGCATATTACATTATTTCCAGGCTAGTACTAGATCTAGAATATGGCTTAAAATGCATGTCAGAGGTTTTGGCTGGGTAAGATTTGATCCTGATGCAAATACATTCTTTGTATGGAACAATATGGGCCCTGACATGCCACATGGGATGAATGGAACACTTATTTCCTTTAATATTGTACTACAGAAAGAAACAGACGGTGAATAAAATAAATTTATTATTCAACAACACAAGGTGCATTTTCATTTTGTATAAAGCTTTCAGAGAATATCCTATCTGCAAATGAAGAACAATTTTTCAGCATTGGCTTTATCAGAAACAGACTGCCTTTTGGCCTTTCTTTTCAGACTTGTGACATAGCTCTGAGAGTCATATAGTATTTTTTCACCTTGTTTCAGGGAGGAATCTTTATTTCTGGCAGATGACATTGTAGACTGTAGGAATCAGGCCTTTTAAAATAGTTTTGGGAAGATGGGTTAGCTTCTGGAGATTTTCTGTTCACAAATGTAAATTACAGAGATTTCCCTAAATAAATAGCTTCTAGTCTTGCAAAATAATCAGTCACTTTTGAAAAATTTTGTTCATAATGTGCATTCAGTGGGAACAATCAGTGAACATTAAGCAGACAACATTTAAATTATAATTTAAAATAATAATGACGTGATTATTCAACCATACCAATCAATGTTCCTTAAAAACAAAATAATAATAGAAAGAAAGTACAATCAACTACAACAAGAGTTTAACTCATTTACTTAGATAAAGAACATTCTCCTATTTACAAAATAGGATCAAAAATACAAAAAATCTGGTGATTTGGTTACGCTATTTATTTACTTGATAGAAAAATTAGGGAAAAAGTCTTTGCAATATGTGGAAGGTCAAACTAGACGATTTACACTAAAGCTTTCCATCCTCAGCACTGGTGAATCTATGATACTTTCATACCTTGGAACATGCTGCTATTTCCAAATTATAGCAGGCAAGAGGAAAACTCTTTAGTGAGCAGCTTATTCGGTAACTTTTCACTCTAGGGAACTACTGCTACTTCCACTGAAACATTTGGCATTGGACATGTCAGAATAGAACATCATGTTGAACAGACTTCTGCTCTGATCCAGAAAGCCAGGAGGTTCACAGATTCATATAATCAGAATGCTACATGGAAAGCTTCTTAACCCATTTTTTATTTTAAACAAAGATTTTGGATGGGGTTATTTACTCTGTTCATAAATATTTGACTATTATATTTGCTTATGCAACACAAATACATAATTATTTAAACTGATCCTTAGGGATCATTTTTTTTTTTTGAAGTTATGCTTCTTATAGTACCCTGCTTTTTGTATAATTTAGGTTTTGAATGTCTGTTATCACCAGCAGTTTAAGCCTGTACAAAGAGTACATAAACACACAGATGTCAAAGAAAATGTTTAGGCATTTTGTGGGTGTTTTGGTTTTTTCCATTCATTCCATTTTAACATTGCCTTGAAAAGAAATCATCTTTCATTATGTGGTAGGGCATAGCATCGTACAGTGGCTACAGGATTCCATTTGAGGCTACTGCCATCTAATATTGCAGAAAACTTGCTCCTCTCTGAATTCATTTGTCTATATTTCCCTAACCCACATCATGTACCCTATGTCAATACTGTTAAATTAAATAGGATTGAGGCCAGTCCTGCACCCTAAGGGACAGGCTGGCTCACATTTGTATTTTTCATGGCTAGCTATGTTCTTTGATAATATACTGGTCTCATGGGAAACAAATCCCTCAACCCCAGGTGTCCTCTACAATCTGTGCGTTGCCCTTTGGATCCCACAATACTGCTAAATAGTCCTTGCCTATGTCTTAATACAAAATGCTTGAAGTAGTTCGTTCAGGGGATACCCCATGCTGGAAATTCAAGAACAGTATTTTTGAATCCAGGATGATAAGGAGTAAGAGGATCATGAGGACAAGATACTTCACAGAAACCATAAGGAACACAATTTATAGAGCAAACACCGTTTAGTGTTCCAAAGGTGTATTTGTTAAGGATTTTACTATATCCTTTCAAGCTACTGTGCTCTTTTTCACCTTGTGAACAGTCTTATGCCTAATGCTACCTGCAGTAGTCATGCTGTCAGTCAGGTTCTTAAGCAATACTCTTCTTAAGCAATACTGACAGCAGATGTTTCTCCTTGCCTTGACCAGCCATGACAAAACTTTTCAAAGGGGTTCTTTTCTGGAGATTTGAGAGAAGACATTCTCCATCCCTACCTCATGGAAGTCTTTGATCTGTCTTCTAAAAGTGCTCATTAGTGATGATGGACCTGGGTTTACAAGAAACCTGACCATCATTTCTTTCCTTTCATGATGGAGGAAATATAGATAACTATTTCTTTTTTTTTAAAGTTAATTTCTGAAAAACAGTTATATTTTCCTTTTTAACAGCCACAAGCTCTTGAAGATATAAACTGCATTTCAGGATACCCAGAAGACTCTGGGAAAAACTCTGAAACCACAAAATCTGTGGGAGCTGCAAGCTCCAGCACAGCTGCATTTACTGAGTCTCAGAAGAAAGTCTGGAAATGAGAACTGCAGCCTGGAGATTGTGTGCAGTGATCTGAAAAGAGAACCAGTGCCCAAATTCCTCAGGGTCAGAGAAGTGATGGGAAACTGATCCTCTGAGTTCCTGCAATTGTTATGCTATGCTGTCTCAAGATAGCAAGCAGCTGTCTTGAGAGAGGTAGTTCAGATCAGATCAAAGCTCAGCCCCTGCAGATACCTGTTGTAGGATATCTCACCCAGACTTTGAAATTTAAGTTTTACAATTGCCCCTCTAAAAGAGAGTGGGAAAAATGTCATCTAAAGCAATTGCAAATTAATGGGTATCCAGAAAAACTGATTTAGGAAAAGAAGACAGTCAAAAACATATACACAAAGAATATGTTAAAATAATAAAAAAATACATAGTAAATGAATAGGGAACTTTTTTGTAATTGTTCATAACTCAAGATTTGATGAACACCTCAGCAGATAAAGAAAAAGTAGCTTTATAAAAGTCAAAAAGAAGTATTTTTTCATATAGTGTATAATTAAAAAGTTAATTTTATTTTCATAGGAACTTGATAAATCTCATAACGTGCCAAAAATTTTTAGAAAGTAAAATTCCTTCTCTGCTTACTAAAGACAGAGGTCTGGATGAAACTTTCAATTCTAGAAGCCATAGACAGTTGATGCCTGGAAGAGGAAAGCCAGAGAATGGAGAAAATGTCACTTATCCTTGTCTTGTTCATCATCTTTCTCTAGTCATTCACTGCAGCCTATGGGATGTTGGTCTAAATGAGTCATCTGTTGTTTTCTGCTATGGGGACACTAATGTTCTTGGGAGACCTGTAGGATTTTCACATATGCCACCTTATAGACTGAATTCAGTACTGAACTTAATTATTTCCCACTTGAGATGGATTAATTAATTCAAAAAATATAAACTAATAAACTATGTACTCTCCCACAGTGCCCATGCAAATTGCTTGAATGAAAACTACCTTTTCTGATGAGATACTGGTTTTATTTAAAGAAATAAATACAGATTTACTTTTATTATGCATACTTCTTTCTATATAAAGCTCAAGCATTTTTCTATATTAAGTTGAACACAATGAATGTTTCTTTTTTTCTCTTAACATAATGCATTAAATTTGACTTAGAGTGATTTCTATCAGCCTACACCAGATGATAATAAGACAGCAGTAGCTACACACTGTAAGGCAGTGATCCCTATTCTCATGTGACTTGTGTCCAAACTGTTCAGAGTTAGTCCCTTCTACATATTATTTGCCTTATCTTTATGTAAGGCCCTTGTAAGAGTCGCTCAAAGAGCCTCTTAAAAGGGCTTGTGTGTTTTTTTCAGAGGTTCTTACAATGTCTTCATGGAAGAAATACAAACAAGATAGTCTCGAGGGGTCAAAACAACAAAAGATTTTACTGGCAACTTCAGAAAATGAGACAACTTTGGCAAAAGTTTAGATCAGCATTCAATCAACATAAAGCATGTCTGAAAGCATTAGCTCCACCCATTAAAGTTAAAAAACTCCAAGCTCATCTGATTTTAAGTTACTCAAAACCCTTCAAAGGGGGAATTAGAAGGAGGAATAGAGTAAGACAGAAAAAATGTGGAAAGAACCAACACAAGCTACCACTCCTGGTTCCAGCTGTGTTCAGCTGACATAACTTCTAAGAGGAGACAGGGTTAAGACTTGTGCTTACCTCATGCTTCAGTTTAGGCAGCCTTTGGCCTTCCTGGGCCCTTTCCCCAGGTGGGAGTTCCTCTCTGGTGGCCACTCTGGGGTTGGGGCTCCAGGAGCAGCTGTGGAGCATTGCCTCCAGTGTGCCAGCAAATCTGAGGATATGCCTCTGGTGAGTAGGTTCATTTTCAGATGTTGGGTTTTCAGGGTTGGTGAGATTTTGGAAGACTGGGATGGAAACTCTGACTAGTTCAGTATTATCTGCAACACATAATGAGAGAGAGTTTTACCCAAACCAAATTTGAATTTTTGGATAAGGTAAACTAATTCAGACACTCAGAAAGAGTTTAAAATAAATGAAAGATTTTTGACAGGACAAGAAAGAAAATAATTTGTCTTTCTCTGTGAGTTAAAGTATAAACTTTGTAATGCCTTGTTATTTTTCCTGACTAATTTCAGTCAAAAACTGAGTGTATGTAGTCAGCCCAGTAAAGCTAAGGTGAGTGGTTGAATCTCACCAGTCTGTTGATAACTGGAGTTATACCCAAAGAGGTTTGTTGCCCATTCTGCATGGTAATGAGCATTCAAAGATGCAGCTTTTAAAAGCAGGAACTTAACCTTAAAACCTGCAATTAAGATTTCCACAGAGACAGCTGTGAAAGATGCAATGGTGTTGCAAAATAAACAAGTTGTAGACTGTCAGATACATAAAGTTGCCTGAAAGTAAAAGAAAAAGCCAGGAGTAAAGAAGATATGAATTGTTTTCTGCACTGTAACTCCTCATATGACCTTAATGTTTTGCTATAAATGTGAGCAATTCAGAAAAAGAGACCATGGAGGATCATATTTACAAAAAGTGTTACATTTCATCAAGAGATAAGCATATGAAACCAGAAAAGAAAAGAGTATATAATGCATTATATGATGGATATTAGCAATGGCTGGGATTCTTCCTTACTGTACAATATTAGGAAGAAGAAATTAATTTGACATTTTAGAATGCAATTCAGGATGTTAACAGATAATGGTTCGTCTGCATATTGAATATGTTGTAGGAAAAAAAAAAGTATCTGAAAGATAATCATAAAGAATACAAAAATCAAACAATGCAAAATGACAGTAATAAGATTGCTTTAAATCAGTTTTATGTTTAGATGTCTATACATAGGTGGAACCAATCTTTCCCTGAATGTTCACAAGGACACTCAATTTATCCATTTAAAAACACTGATTTCAAGAGAACAGAATCACTGAACATCCAAATCTAAGGTATAAGCTGTATCTATCGACAGCAGCAACTGGAACTCCTCCTGTGGCACGGTCTTCACTGACATAAACACCCATGTCACTCATTTAATGCAAAGTTGGGGATGATGTTCACTGATTATTGTCATTATTTTACAATTATTTAATTTTTAAATAATAATTCATTAATAATTTTAAATAATAATTAGTTCATAATTTATTATTTAAAATGAGTGATGTAAAGCCTTGTTAAGCATACCTTTTTCAGACCCTGAGCACTGAGTTATTCATTTTATCAGACTCTTTCTTCTCTAGAATCTCAAACACTAAACAACCTACAAGTCTTCACCCCTGCCAGTCTGTGTTACTGCAGTGCTATTTTACAGGTGAAATCCAGCAGAACAAATGGATTTAGGTGAGCAATATCTAGATGCTCAGGTCAGCCAAGAAAATGGCAGTTCCAGATATTTTCCACAACAGGACTAATGTGAATGAGGCTATTTTGTAGACTAAATAAGGTGTCTCAGACTAATTTTACTATTTTAAAGATAGACATTTAAAAATTCACTTCCCAGCTGAATAAGGAATGGCAGCAGCAGGATGCTTCCTGAAGTAGCAGCAGCAGGGAGCCATGGTGACCCTAGAGCAGGTACTGCTCTCACCATGGATGTGGTCCTACAGGGCCTGAACACAGTGGGCAGAGCTACAGGCTGACAGCAATGTCCATTGTTAGCTCCCAACAAGGCAATCAATCCACCAGCTCCAGAATACATCCACAGGTTCCATCAGGGGCAGCAAGACATGGGAAAGGGACAAGCTCTGAGGCAAGATAGAGAGTACATCTAAGGGATCCATCCCTGAGACAGCTACCTACAGTACAGGAATGAGGTCAATCCAGGCAACAGGGCTGGAGACTGGAATCCCTATAATGTAGCCCAGGCAGTGTTTGGGGGCCCAGGGCTGAGCTGGAATTTGGCTCCTGGGCATGTGGTCAACGTGGCAGTGGAGCAGACAGGTGAGACTGCCATGTCCAGGCCATTAAAACCTATTAGTGCACTCAGCACACAAATTTAATATGTGAGCTAATTCACTGCTGGTTTTCGGTATTGTCCTCCCTCTTCCAAACTTACCTTTTTAGGGTTTTTTTTGTTGTCTTTTTTCTACATGCTTTAATTCCCAAATAATCTTTCTAATGGGTGCTAATTTGTGCAGCACTTGCTAGAATTAAGACCACACTACTGAATTTTGGAAAGACTTCTTAACTTTTATCACATTAATTATTATTATGCTATTTTTCCAAATAGCTTGGTGATATTTTTGATGCAAGTATTTCATTGATTTATTTACAGACTTTTCTAGGTTTGAAGTGTTCCAGCTGGGACACAAACAGATCCCAAGCCATGGAAATGGACTGCAGCAGGTTCTTACTACTTCTTCCAGAGTAGGCAACTGATTTAGGTAGTTTTGAAGCAATTATCATCTGTGAAACCAGGAGCTCTAAAACTGGATATAGATGTTTTTTCTTTGCTTATGATTTTTACTGTACCTTCTGGTCTTGACTGACAACTTTGTGTCAACTTTCTACATGACTGCACTCAATCTTTTCTTTCAGATCATTAATAAAATGTATTAAAAAACATAGAGTTTAATGTGAAACCTTGGACCACCTCTCTGGTAATGTGCTGGCATTTTTTTAATCCTCACATTTTCTATTTCTTAACCAATTCTGTCAGTTTTATCTCCCTTAGTCTTTAATATTAAAAATAATTTGTGCTGCACCTATCATCAACAATTTTCAAATTTGCTCCTTTTTTTCTCTTTAAAACATCTCTCACCTGGTTTAACAGAGACAGCTACAACAGTCTAGATGCTGATATTGATCTAATCAATGAAAAAATGCTAAGCAACCTCATATTACTTGTGCCTCATGTTGGAAAAAATTGTATAAAAAGAGGTGGTGTAAGTGTAAATGACATATAATAAATACTGTCGGTGCCAATGAATCTTGAATTTCTTCCTGATCAGTGTCGACAGTAAGAATGTCTGTACCAATATTTCAGAAAGACTATATCCCATTAGTTAAGGACCTTGGGTTGGGTCATGAGAGAATTGTGATAGAAAGTTACCAGATCTGAAAGAATTTCAACTCATGTGTCCTGCTTTTTAGGGAAAGAAGGGATACTACTATTCAGCCCATTATAAACTAAGGATGAGGCTCTGACTACCTTTTTGGGATGAAACCAATCCTAGTGGGATGTGTTACACATGCTCTGGAGAAAACTTCTGAATTGAACCATTAATATGAACATAATAGGGAAGACATCTAACATCTGAATAACAGCTCTGAGGTGTGATGAATTTTCCAGCCACATTAAAACTGATCTTTTTTTGGTGCAGAGAATCTAAAGCTTAGGATTCTGATTTGTTTTCTGTAGGTATCTATATGTCACCAATTTTTAAAAAGGATAACTAAGGTGGTTATGTGCCATTTTCATAATTTTCATGTTGATGTAGGCAGGATGAACCTGTCCCTAGACTAACAGGAGAGATGATCATCTAACAGTGGAGTATCTGTGGATGATCTGTCTCACCCATGAGATCAGATACAAGCTGAAACTGATTGCATTTTTAGGATCCAAACTTTGTTCACATCCCAGTATAAGCGCTTAGGTTCTCATTTGGATATGTCCAGTTGAGAGTGTAGAACAAAACCTCAGCTGAAGTCAGTGGTACAGTTGTAGTGGATAATCCCACTGGTAATCCCAGTTCTTTCAGCAAAAAAAAGCTCAAAGTATCCCCTTCACAAACATTGGCACACGAAAACATCCTAGATACAGACAAGCAAATTCAGTTTTCATGTTCAGCTTGATGTAGTGAGGGATGCTTACAGACGCTCTCACTGTTCTTCTGCTTCCTTTCCCTTCAGCTCCTTCAAATATCCTGCAAGGTCTCCCTCCAATACTGATTTACAAATGATTTCTCTTTCTGACATGGAAATTATGTATTTCAGAACATAACTGAATACATTTCTAACAGGTCTTAAAAAGCATTTTTAGCAAGATTCTTAAACCCAGGAATCCCCCTTCCTTGTCTGTGGTATGCTCCATTTGTTGTGACCTATGAGGTACTCCCAGACTGCTTGGTGCCTTCAAGACAATGAGTTTGTTTCCCTTGATTATATCAATTGATTCATTAACAAAAGGCTCAGAAGTTCACTGGTGCATCAGTTCTTTTCATATTTTGCAAAAGATTGTAAGCAGTTTATTAAAAAAGCAATAATAGTATAGATTAATCATTATGAGGCTGTCTATATTACAAAGTTCTAAAATTCATAGAATGCTATTATTTTGGTGTAAATTCAAATGTGCAGTCTTTGTTTATTAACTGTTTTGACTAACTGCAATGTGTGTCACATTTTCTCTTATCCCTGACTTATGCATAGCCTTACACACTTGGATTTATCTCAGTCTGAGGGTGACTTAACATTAAGTGACCCAGCCTCAGGCTCTGGAGACTGGTTCTGTTGTCTCCCCCAGTCCTTGCCAGCTGCATATCTGGCCAAAGGTATTTAAGAAGAGGAAAAAACCCCAAACCTGAAAAAAAAAATGAAAGAGAAAAAGAACATAACATGATCTAATCTTATTTAGTGGCAACAGAAGAAGCTAACTGAAATCAGAGATTAAATTAATTTTGTTGTTCTCTCAAAATATTATCTTTTTTAACTTAATTGTACAGATTGTACTGTAGTATCTGTAATGGTCCTCTGAATCTGGTTTGTATTAGATTAAGAAGTCTGTATGTTTTTGACACTTGAGCCATGATCTCTTCTAACGCTTCTTTTTATTTTGATACAACAAAACCAGTAAAAGTCATAAATAGCATTTATTAATATCTTCAGATTTTTACACATTTCTCTTCTTTTTGTACTTTTGCCACAGAAATGCTTTTGTCTCTGCCTAGGCACATGAAGACTATTTACAGGATTTAGCATGCTCAAATTTGATAGCAGTTTGTCAATTCAATAGGTTAAGGTGAAAATGCTTTAGATAGAAATATATATAACAACATAGCAGAAGTGTATGACAGCAACTGACTTGCCTACATATTATAGAATATTAAAGGTCCTATGTTCATGGTTTTCCTTTCATAATGGTGTTATTTCATCACTGAGATAATTTTGTTTTCTCCTTTGTAAAAACCAATTTCACATTCATTGAATTTGTAGAACATTCATTTCCATCTACCTCACAAATAAAACCAAACCAAATCCTACCATTTTTTAAAGTTATGTAACTTATGAATATTGCTTTTTGTTGTCATAATTACCATGTCTTCTTGTAGCCCAGGTTATTTAAATCAGGAGACTGAGAAAAAGAATACATACAGTTGAGTTCAATGAAGGACTAATCACTGTCAAACATACATGTTCAACCATTTCCAAACCCAATCTCCTAGTTATGTTATCTTCTCATTTGTCATGTTAGCATAGTTAATGGCCTAATGTTAATGGCCTACATTGTTGAAGACACAGGTGTTTCTCCTCAGGAAATGTCCATAACTACACTTAAAAAGGGAAATCAGATTACTTGCAAAAGTGACTTTGATACTGTGTTATATAAATTTGGATTTTATTTTTTTTTGTGGATTTTTACAGTGAATATAACTGTTTCTTTAACTATCTTAGTTCAGTATTATGATTTACCCTGACAGCTGTTTTACTGATAACTTTGCAGAATTAATTATTAATGTATTTTATTTTATTTTAGTCATGCAACTGACTGAAATTCTGCACCAGTCATTTGGTCAAAGTCTAAACACTAGAAAAATATCTGCTCTGAATTAAGGAAAGATTACAGTAAACAATCTGTTTGCATATTTTCTTTTAGTTAAATCTAGATTTCAAAGCAAGCAAAGACATCAGCCCAACTCATAACTCTTTTGAAGCCAGGTCTTTGCTATGTGAGGATTTGAGATTTTGGTTCTTAAATACAAAGCTGGAAAAAAAAATTATGTCAAATGCCTGAAGGCCATAAACTGTAAAAACAAAAGCTTGTATCTAATTTATGAAGTTTGGCAAGTCTTGTATTTTTATGGTCATTTTCTGTCCTTTTCTTCTAAAAAAAGTTAAAATGTCAAATGGAGTTCTTTAAAGAATAACACATGTTCTTTCCATTCTCTGGTGTGGATATATTCTGCTTTTTGGGCAGTCTTTCATTGTCAATACTTACATCTGTTGTTTAAAACACTATTCCTGATACAATTGTTTTTTAAATGAAAACCCATATGTGTGATCTCAAGAGAAACTGGTAAATTTTACCAAATGGGCATCCTTAAATTGCATGCCATCTGCAGCTAGTGATGAGAGGACTAAACCCAGTCAGCTGTGATCTTCCACCACTGCATCTATCATTTTGATTTGCTCTAGGGAAATCAACAGCTTTTGGCTTGAACTTTTCTCACCCCAACAGGTTATAATGGACTGGTTGAGATGTACTGGTTAAAGAATGATTTCTTCTATCCACAGCTAGGCCTCAAACTGTTTTCTCGTGGAAACCAGCAGAAAAACCCCAAATTTCAGTAAAGCAAAAGCAGGCAATAGCTGTGATTCTGATTTTATGAGGTATAAGTGTGCAGGCTTATTACTTCAGAAAAGCTTTGAAAATATGTAAAGCATGGAAGAATTTAAGAAACATTATTACTGCCTATGTAGTAGTAAATTAATATTGCTAGGAAAAAAACAATGAACTTCTCAGAACAGCATGTTCACATTCTGAAGGCATAATTGTCAAAGTGTTTGTCAAAGGGAATTAATGTGTAATAGCATGTGGGACTTTAGGTTCATCTGAGAGAGAGAGAGAGAGAGAGAGGAAAAATATTGGGAAAATAATATATAGATTCCACCTCTCTGAGGAAAAAGGTCTCTTAAATCCCACTGATCTTTCACTGTTATGCTGCCCCTCTGCCCCACCATTCATTTTTACCTCATGACATATTCCTTTAAAATAATAAAAGTTATTGTGAGCTAATTAAAACCGAGGTTAAAAAAAAAGAAATCAAGACTGGAAATATATTGAGATACAGCTTGTTCTAACTGACAAAAAGCCTGGCAAATATAAGTGCTTAAATTTCATCAGCCTAACTAAACACTACATAATTTGTATTTATTTATTCCCTAACTAGATGAACTAATAAGGTCAGAAAGCAAGATCTGAGAGCCAGCTCTGAAAAAAAAAAAACAAACAAACCCAATCACAAAACTGACCATATCAGTGTTAAAATCAATCTTTGGTCTTCTAGCTATGTTTGTTTTCAAGTTCTGTCTTCTGTGCTAAAAGCTTAATATGCATATTTGTCTTGCTCCTGGAGCATCTGTATGATCAAATTCCACATGGAATTCAAAGGAAAGAATGGCTGGTGTCTCTAAATAGCTTTATTTAATGTCTAGGTGCTGTGTTACTCAAAAATTAACGTTAGAGTTTGAGTGCCTAAAGTACATGTGTTACAATTCAGCTTCAGTTGCCTAGGAAGAATTTTTTAAAGGTCACAAAGTAAAGAATCTTTGAAATATGGGCAAGATATTCTGAGTGGGAGTCTTAAGGATAACGACTTGTGGATGATGATTTCTCAACTGCATGAGTATTTGATGTTAGATGCCTGAATTATATTTTTGGTCTATTAATTTGTAGCAGGGCATCTCAGGCTCCACCAAGAGCTTTTTTATTGCTTGCTAACCGGTGAGATAGCTCAAACAGGACAAGCTGTCTTATAGTGAGTTATTTTGGTGTCATGGGGTTAACACTGGTCTGGCATCTCCCAGCTGCCAATAAACATCTCACTGCTGAAGTGAGATCTGGAAAGATAAACTGGATTTCTGACCAACAGACACCTCATTTTAAGACTACAGAAGCAACACCAATCTCCCACAAAGCAGAAATCTTCTACATCTTCCCTGGAAATGTGTGGAGTTTCTCCTGTGGGTAGGGATACCTGCTTTGTGGTTACTGCCCAGGGTTTAAGTGAAAGGACTCTGTGTACATTATGGTAGTTTTGGTTAAGTTACATTTGACTCCTAACCAATACTATTTCTTTCTCTGGCTTTAATATAGGTGCCTCAGTGTCGTGCAGTGTTTTATATTGGTCTGTAATTGACTAGTAGTTCCTTTAGTTTTATCCTGTGTAGTGAGTAATTCTGATTAAGGCCTTTCATCTGTTGTCTCTTAGCTGTTTAATACAAATTCAGTTTTATAAATAGTCCTGATTTGCCATCATAAGAACTTGGAGGCCAGAGGAATTTTTTTAATTTAAACTGTTGCCAAAATCTGAGGCTAAGGCAGGGCTTGTCTGAGGCTCCCACTCTTCCCACGATATCATTAGATTGTCAATGCTTTCGTTTTCCATGTGTGAAATGCAAAATAAATCTTTCTCCCATAGCCGAATGCTGTGAGAGAAAATAATTTAAGGATTGTCAAAATCTCAAATCCTACAGGAGTCTGTTTGGTAAGATCGCTATTGAATACTTTAAGTTTGACATAAGAAATTGAAGATGACAAGATATATTATGAAAGAAAAGGGAAAAAAACCAGAAGACAGAAAAAACAGGATGAATTAACTGGGATATAAAGCACAGTGAAAATATTTTTACTGGCTTTTTATGGTCCTCTTGTTCACTGATTTTTCTTAAAATCTTCTGCACAGAGACTTAGAGGTATTTCAACACCAGTCTTTCCATTTCACTTGTATTCTTAGGAAATCAGATGCCTTAACCATTTCAATTTTTTTTTTTTCTGCCATAAGTGCCTAAAAATTCAAAATTGAGATGTTCTGAACTTACATTTGTAAAATGGTTTGTGTAACGTTTTCCCACTGAAGAGAAGATTCACTGTGAGTTGTCTCACTTCACCTCAGTGCTCATTGATGTAGCTGCAGTCCCAGCCTCACAAATATGTCTTAACAAATGTGAAAATTTGGGGGAACAAGGAAAAATCAATTACAACCAGAATGATAAAAAACCAAAATACCAATGTTTATTATGTAGGCTAAATTGTTGTGTAAACTTCTTACATTATTGTTGTTACAATTAAAACCAGAAAAAACACCCCAAAATAATATTGTGGGGCAATAGACAGCAGAGCCACTCACAGAGGGCAACAAATTCTTTTGTAATAGTGTATGAATAGTTTGCTATCACCAGTGTATTTCACGAAAAATATATGAACTGATGGCAGACTGACTGCAAAATCCATCAGACATTTGCTGTAAGTGCTTCAACGTGACTTTGCAGGCAGCAGAAAATAGGAAAAGGTCTTTGCATTTTGAAAACTTTTCTCAGAATAAGGTATATTATTTTATATCCCCACTTGAAAGAGCCGCAGGACCATCACAGTGACTTTTCCAAATTATGTTATTTCCCTTCAAAGTATTGCTCACTTAGATGTCTGAAGAAAGGTGAGACCTTTCTATTGATTTTTCAAGTGTTTTTTTGCTGGTGTGCATTCCTTAAGACTAATGTTAGCACCCTCTCACAGCTTTGCACCATTACCTTTATTTATTACATTTACCAGAAACATTTCCTCTTTGATTTCCAGTACCCAAAATCATGAATCGCTGCAAGAGTTGGAAAGAGATGAACTCTCTAGTGCTACCAACTAAAGCCTGCAAAAGGTGACATGAAATTATTCTCTAAGTCAATGCTAAGAAATATTTCTTAGTATCTGTTTTTATATAATGAGCGATTAAAGAAATGTAGAAATGTAAAGTGATTTTCATGCATTTTTGTATTTTCAAAGGGCAAAACCCTGTGATGTCAACAAGGACATTTGTTATTGACTTAGGTAAGGATAGGATACTTTAGTTTCATAAGGAGAGATGGAGGAAAAAGAATGAGGATGCAGGCTTTCAGTTACATTTTATTTGAACTCTCTGCAGTTGTAGAATCTACAAAACTTGTCTCCACATGCAAAAGATGAAGACTGATTCCTAGCTAAACAAGGAATGACATCCAGTCTGTGAGAGAAGATGGGTAGGATAGCACATTTTAGCAAACTGAAAATCTTTTGCTTATGAAAAATCTCCTTGTTTGACTAGTGTTCATGAAGAGAAGCCATGAGCTGCTGGGGTTTCATGTCAGAGTTCTGTAGCCCCATGCTACATGAGGCTCAGCTATACTTGAGAGGGATAATGGATGAACTGACATTGCAAGTACTTGAAGAATTATCTTGAAGGAATCTGAGTATTTTAAACTCTCATTTATTGCATCATTTTTCTGCCTTACCAGACTGACTGTACTTAGGGTAAGTATTTACCTTTCAGTTTCTCTTTGAAGGCAATTCAACAAACCTTTTTTTTTTTTTTTTAAGATTTATTTTGTAGGTAAATGCTAAGAAACAACATGGAAATTGTACTTTCAGGATTCTATGGAGATGTACTTCTTGGCTGTGCTACCCTTCCTATCAATATGGATATCCTGTTTCTGTGCTTTTTGTAACATTTTATTGTGACAGTTTAGAGTTAAATCCATCCTTTATCTGTATTTTTGAAAAGAGGTGTTGAAAAAAAACAATAGTTTTCTCTATATATCTCTTCCCTTTCCCTTCTAACTGTGAATCTGGTAGAAAAATTTTAAATACGGAAAAAAAGAGGACAGCTTTCACAAAAATATAAACTACTGTTTTGTTTTCTTAAATTTCTGAAACAACAGAGAATGGGTTTATATGATTTTTTTAAAAAATGTGACTGATTTGTTTGTCTCTGAAGTTTTTTCTCTTTCCTTTTGTGGTGCATCAGGTAAAATCTAACTGGCATATTTCATCCTGTGTATGTGAAAAATACATACACAACCTGCAGTTGTCTCCATGCTTATGGTGTGCTGCACTCAAGCTGCTCCTCTGAGACAGGGAGAGCTCGCCTTGTCTCCCTAACCTACTGTCAAAGAGGACATACTTATGCAGATTCCGTGGTACATTGATCTTTGTTTGGGGCACACACAGAAGTGATGCAGTGTGAGCTATAGAGCATGGAAATCCTTTTCCACTCACTTCCATACAGAAGATGAACAATGGAGAACCTTTTAATAGAGTGGCTGAAGTGAAAAGCCATCAGGGTGAATACACAGCTCAGAAAACATAAGAAAGGAAGGTGCAGGAGGGGGGGGTGGAAAAAAGAGACACTGGCTGCTGCCTCCCACTGCTTTGTCTTCACTCTCCCGACTTTGTCCACTATAATCTGGATTTCACCTTTGTTCTTGTCATTGAATATGCCCTTTGGAGTGACCCAATAACAGTGACCCTTCTGGAGTTCACAAGCACAGCAGATGCCAGCTTGTGCTGCATAATAAAAGGGTATGTTCTCATTGTTGCATGCCAAAGACACTGCTCAAGCTGGTTCAAATAAAATGAGAACCAAACATAGTCTGCACCAATGCCTCTATCCAAATGAAAAATTATTGTCACTGTTTAAGTGCAATTTTCCATAATGTATCCTGTAGTCTGATTTTTCTGGCTATCTGTACACATGAGTTCAGGGGCATTTTTAGACATTGCAGATAAATCAATTGGGAATTGTTCCAAAAAACTGCTAGATGGAGAACACCAAACTCATGCCAGAGAATGTTCTAAAATTTAGTAGCATAGATGACGATGACCAGCACCCAAACATGTTTGTTACCAAATAGGCACAAAATGGCTGAAATAGACATTATCGCTGATTCCCCTTCTAACAGTTCTGATCTGTGATGAGAATTTGCTTCTCTAGAATAATATTTTCTTACATGCTAGTGTCATTTCTAAGTATGAAATTTATGATTTTTTACAGCCCAGATAGAATAGGGTGAGGAACCACATCAGCAAGATCTAAGAATAGAGGAATAGCTTTTGGCTGAATTAACATTTGCCCATGAAACACTTTATAGTGTTTCCAATTTTTTGAAGCAGGAATTATCTTGCCCACCTTCTGACATCTATAATGTGAATATGTATATGTGAGCTACTATTTGCAAATTTATTCAGTGACAAATGAGAGAACTAGACATGCTCCTCAGGTGTGCTTCAACTGGCCAATTTTGGCTGTCTGCTCCAGGCTGACTGGACTCAATCCCTAGAAGCTCATGCCTTTTTTTTTTTTTTTTTTCACTGACTGTAAGGTAGACTATTTCTGACACAGCAGCAAGCTAAGATGCAATTTACTGATTGAAGAGACAGATACAGCTAAAACACAGTCTGATTAACACTCTCTGCCTTCATGTTTGAACAAAAGATTTACTGAGAAGTAAGAAACTAGCACAAGTGAAGAAATCTCCCTTTGGTCAGTTGAATTCTGTGCTCAGTAAGACTTACTGACTTGGAATATATAACTCCTCCTAAAGACAAAGAAATAAAAAATCCTAAAAAAAATCAAATTCATTGGGTTTTATATTCTGAGTAAATTCCTTTCCACAGTGGTTTCACAGAGTTTATGCTGTGGGAATAGCATGCTGATTTAGCTGTGATTGCACTTTCCACACTCACTGGAGCAGAATGAAGCAGGTTTTGTCCTTATTTAGTCCAAATTGTATTTGTTCATATAGTCTAGTCATGTTGTCCTTGTTTTCACAAAGGTTTCAGCTCTGTCTGGAAATGTTTTGCCCATTATTTTGCAACTCTCTTTAGAAATGTCTAGGGAATATTTCCAGGTCTTGGAGATCTTTTATGCTTCAGATGTTCTAATTCCTTGATCACCTGTTCTGGCTGAATGGTACCTCCTTCGATATTTTTTCTTCCTCTCCTGGGAAATTTATGTCTGTTTCTGACATCCATCCCAAAACCTTATGTGTGAACACAGAGGCAAAGAATTTATTTGATTGTGCTTTAGTTATGTCTGTCTCTTCAGTCAGTGAATTATCCAGGCTGGCTCTTAGAATTCTTCCAATGACCTCTTGTTCAATATGTTCTTGAAGAAAAAACCTTTGTTATTTATCTTAATCTCTTCTGCAATTTTTCTTTCATTTCACATCTTTGCTATTCCCAGCAGATTGCTGTGTTTTCTACTGCGTTATGTCATCTCTTCAGTTATGCTCATTCTTTTAATACCTTTCATCAGCCTCTGTGGTCTTTGAATAACTTTTGTACTGATGCCTTCAATTTTGTTGCTAGGGTTTTTTTCAGATATTAGAAAATTCTGGTAATGTCAGAGCACACAGTTTGAATACTGTGTGCAGTTCTGGGTCCCACAATTTAAGAAGGATGTGAAGGTCCTTGAATGTGTCCAGAGGAGGGCAACAAGGCAAGTGAAAGGACTAGAAGGAATGTTCTATGAGGAGCAACTGAAAACTTTGGGCTTGTCTAGTTTGGAGAAAAGGAGGCTGAGGGTAAGCTCCTTGCTCTCTACAGCTTGTGGAGGAGGGGAAGTGGAGAGGAGGAGCTGATCCTTTCTCCCTGGTATCCAGTGATAGAATACATGGGAATGGTCTGAAGCTGCACTAAGAGATGTTCAGGTGGAAGCATTTCTTTACCAAAATGGTAGTCAGACACTGGAACATGGTTCTCAGAAAGGTGGTCAGTGTCCCAAGTCAGTCAGGTGTTTAAGAGGTGTTTGGACAATGCCTTTAATAAAATATTTTAATTTTTGATCAGCCCTGAATTGCTCAGTCAGTTGGACTAGATGATTGTTGTATATTCTTCTGACTGAAGAGTCAAATTCAGTTCTATAATTTTATATAAGTAATCAGCATTTCCCAGTTCTGCACTGTTTTTTTTATTGTTTTATCTAGTTTGATTACACAAAATACACAAGCAGTCTTAAAAGGTGCATGGTAGAATGTGTGTATCTGATAAGCGTAGTGAGGCTATTTCTCTCGTCACCACTGAGTTTCAGTGATCTTGGGCAAAAATCCCATGGGCCAGACATAAGCCAGACTACACATCCATAAGTGGAAAAGTGGTAAAAGTGAGAGATTGGGCTGGCAGACCTTTGTCACATAAAAAGGTAGTTCATGGTAGTCATTGCACCTCATTCCCTCAGAGCCGAAGGATTAAGTGCTGTAATAATCAGCCAAGAAGCATACATAGCATGTTTTATAAAACTGCCTTACTTTTCTCAAGGATGCTCTGGAGGTATTTAGGGTGAGTCACTGCAATCCTGTTGACTATTACCACTGGTATCCAACTATATAAGAGATTTTTCTAATAAATTAGTATTTTGAGGCCGTGCTCATGTGAAAGTGAAGAGTGGTTCTGAGTATGAGATAATGGCTCCACACATGATTTATCGCTTCTGTTCTTAGGCAGGATAGTCAGAGATGGCCAAGAGCCTCCTAGAGCTTTATTCGGAGGAAGTGGAGAACTTGGAGACCAACAAGAAGATACAGTTTTAACACCAAGCACAGTCCACCCAGCAGAACTGGAGAATGAGGGATTGCAGATATAGCTTCACCAAAAATCTATAGCAGTGCCTTTGAACCTTTTATTTCAAGTCAAAAGTTTTTAGTCAGGAGTTTTTTGAGCTTTTAATTTTTCAGAGAGAAGCCAACATTTTCCATGGGGAAAGATACAAAATAACATAATCTTCCAACTAATTTTGGTTGTAAGAAACGTTATGTTTTTGTAAAGTGCTTTTAGACCATCAGATAAAGGTCGCTGGGGAAGTGGAAAATGTCATTAAGAAATTCACTGACTTGATTTTCCACAGGTTTAGGCCTCATTTGCCAGCTAAATACTACACTTCTTTGTCTACAGTGAAGTCTGTACAAGACTCAAAATTAAATTAGATTGCGTATTCTAGTTCTCTGTTGGTATTAAGGTCACACCAAACTACATCTATAAATTACCCAGGCACAGTCAGTTCTTAATGCAGCCCCTAAGGACACTCCAGTGCAGTGGCGTGAAGAGAGGATTTCTCTGGCTTAGCATTAGGCTTAACTGTTCCAGGCCATGCTTTCCCCCGAGCAGTCTTACAATACCCCCAAAACTGAGGACAATCCACCTGATGCAATCCTTGCAAACTCCTGACTTGCGACAGCTGCCACAACTCTTGTCAAACCCAGCCTGCTCCATGCTCTCCCTGTGATTGCATTCAGGCTGTTTCTACCCACTTGATGCTCTGAAGCTGCTCTGAACGAAGCCCTTTTACACTGGTTCTTTTCTATATTGGAGATAAATCCACCCTCTGAATAGGGGAGGTGTAGACCAATAATACCCACTAAGAAGTGAATGAGCTGAAAACATCTATTGCTACATAATTTCTGGAAGTCTGGTGAGTACTCCAATAAATCTGGATATAGGGGATATTCTCTCAGGGGTACCAGCTGAGTGAGACCTTCCAGAGAGAATTAACTCGAACTAGGCTGGAAGGCACTCTGGCACTGACAAGTTAAAACATGAGATTATTTTGCTCTTGAAGTTGCCCTGAGAAGCTCTGAATAGTACAGTAAATGGATCCAGAAAGGTTGGATTTAGGAGTCAGGCACATAAATACTTCTTAAGAGCTTTTCTGAGAAACTCACGGCTGATAATATATGAAGTAGAGTAGGAATCCAAAACCCAAGCTAATGCTGTAAATGCTGAGGTATTCCACAAACAACTGATGTATTCTTTATGAATAGTCCTTGATGCTGCAAGTCACATGTTCTTGCTTAATGTTCTGAGCTAAAATACACTATGAGTTTCACAGTGAAAAAGGCTTCCATTAGGAAATGCAAATTCATTAAACTCTTTCAGTGTGGGCTGGATTTTACGGTGAAAGGGAAACTCACCTTGACATTTCCAGTAATCAAAGGATCTGATTATTTATCTACAATGTGAGAAATAAAAGTTAAAGACATATTTTCTGCATTTTTTTCCATAGCCCAGTGAACACCATAGCAGATTTTTACTAGCTGTGGGGGTAAGTATCCTCTCTTCATTTATACTAGCTTGTTCCTTTCTGTATGGATAATTAAATAATCATTGGAATGGAACAACAGTTTGGGCAGTACAGATATTTCAGAAATTTCACTGAAAAATTTCATACAGCTTTTATAAATAGTCTTAAGTGTATTAAATTGGCCAACTCTTACAGTGCAAATGTTAATATTGGCAAGGCTGAAGCCTCTTTTTTGTTGGTCCTAGAAAATACTGAAGTAGACTGGAATCAGTTACTATCTTTGTTTCACCTCTGGGATTTTTCTGATTACTTGATTTGTTCTACAGTACAGGAAGTCTTTGTATTTTTATTATTTTTTACTTAATTCATCACTAGGATAGTGAATAGTAAATTTCTAACACCCGCTTTCTCCCCTCATTATCTTCAAAATATTTCATTGTAGGCAGATTAGATTTAACCCAGCTTCATCTCTCTTAAGGTCCTCCGTATCTATCTTTTTAGAAATAGTTGGGGAAAATGCCAAAGCACTCTTAACTACTGTGTTTGCTTGGAAATTGCCTCACTGGCACTTGTCTGGGAACAAGAAGAGGTGTAACCTAATTGATCCATAAAGGTGAAAAGAAGAGCTGTGTAATGCAAAATATATTTTTATGGTACAAGGAATTGGAAATGCAATACACATTAAAAGTAGGAGGAAGATGTTTTTGCAAAGCTAAGGCTTATATTTAAAGTCTAGAAAATGAGAAAAAAAAATCCAAATTATAGATGGCAGACACTTTCCTGCTGTCATTGAGTCATATAATCATAGAATGGTTTGGGTTGGAAGGGACCCTAAAGATCATTTAGTTCCAACACCCCTGCCATGGGCAATGACCCATCCAGGCTGGCCTTTGTAAGGCCTTTTGCCTTAGATAAAGTCTTCTACTTACCCCAGGTGATTTGAAGAAGTATAATATCTGGAGTTTATTACGTGAAAGTGGTTAATTTTATTCTACTGTAAATAATTAACATGCAACTTATTTTACAAGGTCCACAGAAACTGTCCTAATCGTTATTTCTCTGGTCTTGTGATTGCATTAAAATAACAGTGCCTATTGCAATCAGGAGGCAGAATTCACTTGCAAAAGCCAAATTTATTATTCTTGCTGATGAGTTGCTGATGACTGTTAGAGCACAGACCAGGCAGTGGCTCTCTGGGACCCAAACACACCAGCTAACGCAAGCCAGAATTACACAGGACAGGGAGCATGGTTCTGCTTAAAGCTCATTAAAACTTGTAATAAGGAAAGGAATCCTTTTTACGCGGAATCAATGGTGTATTAGCACTGCACAAGAGACAAAAGAAATGGCATTACTTACAAGATGGAGTGAAAAAATACGTGAAATAACTCCAAACCTCTGGACCTGTCAAATCTTTACACTCAGTTCACTATTTTAACTATTTTTTGCCAGTATTGTGCTAAGCATCAATTTGCAATAACAAAGGAAATCCCTCCCAACCAATTTTTGTATAAATTTTTATTTTCTTTTATTCCTTTTCTGTTTTGTTTTTTGTTTTGTTTTGTTTTGGTTTTTTTCTCCCACTAGCTTATGGGTAACTGTATTATCTGTTGGTGACAAAATGTTGGCAGGAAAGGGGCTGCAGGGGTGGCCTCTGTGAAGACGGACCAGGGCTCTCTGGTGCCAGACAGGCAAGTTCAGCCAAGACAGCAGAGCTACCACAGGGCATGGCTAAGCCCCTCAGCCAAGATGGTGCCACCTTGGGAGAAGCACACTGAAAAAGGACAGCCCATGTCAACCCACCACAACAGGAAAATCTACAATTTGCAATAATGTGCTTTTTTTTTTTCTTTTTGCACCTTCAACGCTAAATATGTATCACCAGAAAATTTGAAGAGTTGAGGTGACAATGTGATCCTGGAATCTTCAGTGCTGCTGGAACATGAATCTGCATATTAGGATGTCACCAAATATAATGCTGCTTTTGGAATTTGACTTAGTTCATGAGATTTCTGTCTTTTCCCAAGTACTAATTTTATATTTGGGCTAATCTCTGGATTTGGTTTTTTGTTTGTTTGTTTGTTTGTTTGTTTTTAACTACTTGAGAGTACTAAAGGTATTAAAGGTACTAAAATGCTTCCAATTATATTTCAGTGCCACAAAAACTGGTACTGATATTACTGAAAGAATGAAAAATAGCAGCAAGAAAACAGGAACGAGCTCCTGGAAGTGGGGAAATCTCAAGTCCACCTGTATGACAGCAGCAAATTAATGTGGAACAGAACACAGATCTGTGTGACCACCTCAAGCTCCCTCATCTAATTATTACAGGTTTTCACTGTAAAAGCTTTCTATGTAGTTTAAGTTTAAAATGAACATTAAATTTCTCCTCAGCCCACCAACCTGGAAGTTAATCTTGTGTGTGAAAGATGTTTTCCTGCTTAGAAGCAGTGGCATCCTTCTTTATAAATTCTTACACAAATAGACAATATGAAATGTCAAGGGGTTCTTTAGACTAGAAGAGAAATTCTTAACAAGATCTAAAGCCTGAAGGTAATGCTACACAAAATAATGGAAAAAAAAAAATTAAAATCTAATCTTTTTGACAATTCCAGCCAAGGTTTTTCAATTCTAAAATGTCTTATTCAAGGAGTCTATAATAGAAAAGCTTCAGTAATAAAAGTCTCTTTTTACCAGAAGAAGTAAGAAGATAGAGTGTTTTTTTGTCTGTGTGTGTCTGTTTTTTTTGTTTGTTTTGTTTTGTTATGTTTTGGGGTTTTTTGGTTGCTGTTTTTGTTTGTTTATTTGTTTTGTTTGTTTGTTAGAGTTTTTTTGTGTTTATTGATTGGTTGGTTTTTGTATTTTTTGGTTTTGTTTTTCCAAGAGGGAAAATCTTTCTTTATCCATTCAAAAAACCCCAACCTTTTATAGGAAGAAAGGGTTGTATAGTAAAACAAAAACAAATTTTTTAAAATAGTAATAGAAATTAATAATAGTAAAAGGTATCGCCCGTGATGTATCTTGATGTAGTGGCGAGAAGAAGGTGCTCCATTGCTGATCTTTCCTGCTAGTGAGATCTTTCTCTCTTGAGTATCCAGGTCATGAGAATATTGTTCAACCATTGTGTGGGCTCATCTATTCTCTCTGTGAGAGCACCACCCAGAGGTTTGGCTCGCTCTCCTAGGAAATGAAGTGTCTGTGCACTTATGAAGAGATCTGATGTTGTTGATGTAGGGCCTGTTGTTGATGTAGACCACTAGGCCCCTGGTTTTTGTTGTTTTCTCACTAGTATTCATTGTCCTAACTGCCTTGATGCTGTATTCAGTCTTGATCAGGTAACCAACTTATACTTTTCAGCACTATTTCTCATAACTACTGCACTGCAAGACACAGTGCTTTCATCCCTGTGTTTATCTGAAGGAAATTTCCAAAGTACACCTGAGAGAGGAATCCTAATATATGGGGCCAGAGCTGAGTCCATATCACTAAAGCTTTATGTCTTTATTCCTGAATGGAGATATATCTTATATTTGCTTTTCCTCATCTGTGGATGCTGCAGTGTGATGAGTCACCATATTCTGAGAAAGAACACCACTCCAGTATTTCAGGATGAATATTTTGACCAAAATGTCCTAAACTAGAAAGCATTGTACAACATTAGGTAGATATGGCCTAGGACACCTTAGTTTCTCTCACTTGTCAAAAGATGCTGATAGACTTTCCTTAGGAGCACCTCTGTCTTCCTGGAGTTTTCAGAGAGTTTTGAACTGCTCTTATCCCTGTAGAGAGTCCTCCCAAGGCTTGTTAAGTGACTTCTTTTGAAGAGGCTCACACAGAATAAACTCAAAAGATGAGATCTCAAACTCTTTTACTTCTGAATCAAAAAACCCAATTCCTTTCTGAAAAAGAGTAGACAAATGTAATATTTGTTATGTGTACATAATATATTAAATTCTTTGTGTTGCATAAGGATGAGAAGCTAAACATTCTTTTGGACAAAATTTTCCTGATTTACGAGTCCTTAAATTAGTCTGGAGAAAAGGAGACTGACGGGAGACCTTATCTCTCTTTACAGCTACCTGAAAGGAGGTTGAAGTGAGGTGTCTCTGCTTCTCACAAGAAGTGATGGGACAAGAAAAAACATACTCAGCTTGTGCCAAGGGTGGTTTAGATTAGATATTAGGAAAGTTTTCTTCACTGAAAGAGTTGTCAAGCATCAAAACAGCCTTACCAGGAAAGTGGTTGATTCACCAACCCTGCAAGTGTTAAAAAGATGTCTAGACATGGTGCTTAGGGTTTGAAAGTGTTGTCAGTGGCTGGACTTGATGACCATAAGGGTCTTTTTCAACCAAAATATTTCTGTGTTTATATAGTTCTAAATTACACTTTTTACACATTTTCTCCACTTTATACAGTATTTTTTTGAAGTTTCTGGTATTATACAAAATATTGTTTCAGTGGAAACAGATGTGAGTTTTCTTGTCTTTCACACCTGTTCATCAAGGCTGTACCTATAATGGGTTTTTAATTAGCATCCCGTTCTAGGTACTGCAATCTGTGCTTAATGGAAAAGCCTGTGGAGTCACAGCTCTGTTGGATGCAATCAAAATGGATATAGCAGATTTCAGAGCCATCTCAGAGCCTTTGCTTCCACACAAAGCAAAGACAGCAAAAAGGAGGAATACTCTGTGACCAGCAACCATGCAACTAACAAAAGGAATAGGGAAAGGAAAGCCCTTTAGGGCAGAAGCCAAATTAAATATAATGCTCTAGATGTGATTAATAATGGCATTGATCACAATGACAAATACACCACATTAAATTATGCTCTTACTGATCCATGACTGAAGTGGTGAGGACAAAATTTTGTCCAATACTGTTATGAAATATTTTCTTCTGTATCATGTTGTGTATAACTAATTCCCAGAACATGGTACCATATTGTGTTATGAATGAGTGGGGAGGGTTACAAATAAGCTGGCATGCAGTGACTATGGAAAGTACTTTTCTTTGAATTAAAATTTTCAACAATTTATTTCTACTTGCCTACTCACATACAATTAAATTAGATGAAAAAGCATGATTTTATATAAAAATATAATATTTTAATAGAAGTTTTAATAGTCACAAATCCAGCCTAAGTATTCAGTAAAAAGACTCTGTAAATATCAATCTATACATAGTAAATGTTTTAACATATTTTAATTTTTAGTTTTTTTCCTGCATGAGGTATACTTGACACTTTCTTTACAGTTTTTTAAGTCTTTTTGTTCACAGGAGGGATGCGGTTCAAGAGTTTGAGCTCTAAGGGACAGGCCCTGAGGCTAGAGTTTGCAGAGCCAGTGTGAAGAGGGTGCAGTGATGAAAGCACATCAGGCCCTCTCTACAGGTATCATACAGCTAGGTTGGGAGTGCATCAAGAAATTCTACATCATTCTTGCCACAATTGTTTCAGTGCTCTGTCTGTTGCTTAGTAATCCTCTGTGATGGGCTTGCCAGATACCTTTTCTGCTTGGTTTAGATCTTTTTTAGCCATGATCACTCTCTGATAAATCCATAGTAGAACCATTAGGGATTTTTTTCTGAAGTAGAGCTCTGCACTGGGTTAGGAAATCCTTTGTACACCCCTCATTTTAATAGTCTGTGAGTCTATATGATAACCCTTTCCTTAGGATGGAAGAACTAACATGTGGTACATCCCTCTGCATTCATACTTTTGCTTTCATACTGTGCACAACCTATAGCTCCAGGGCCTGACCCATGAGCCTGTTCATGCCTTGGGCAGAACCTGTTCTGTGAACCTAGTGACTAGCTTAGAGAGCTACTCTGACGTGGCTCCCCAGGGTACCAGTGAGGAGAGATTATTTCCTCCAAAGCAGCTGAGATAGGCTCTTGCTCTGATTTGAACTCAGGAGAATCTCATTTTAAACTGTGAGAGAATCTCATTACTTTATTTACCTTGAATTACTTAGTTATATAGTTGGAGTTGCCATAGTACTTGCCTATAGTCTGAAGATTCAGATAAAATCACTGAGAGTAATGAAAATGCAGGTTTGATGGCTTTGTTTCCTTAATAGCGTAATAAATTATCTTTAAATAAACACTCAGAGAAAAAGTGCTCTAAAGCATATTTATCCAGGGAACTGCACAGCAAGAAGGACTCCTTTAAGCCTTTTTTTTTTCCTCCTTGTATTCAGGTATTTTATTTATCAGAAGCTTTGTCATAACACAGATGAAATAATAGAAGGGAGGAAAAAAAACATATTTTTATTCCACTTCTGCCCCGGGAAGGAAAAAAACGAAAGACACTAAGAATGAAAGGGAGACAGAGATTAGATGGTGCAGATTCAGGATATCTAAACCCATTACAGGGAGCAAGGAAAGAGAAGGAAGTAGAGCACACAGGAGTGAGAGATGAAATAATGAACAGAACAGACAGTATGGCTCACTGGTTCTATAAGGATAAAACAGGTATAACTCAATTGCATATGAGCTTGGTTAACCTCCTTATCCCTGTAAGAAACTTGTCCTAAGGCTGTAATTGATCACAGATAAGGAAAGTATCCATTAGACAGTCACTTTCTAAAAATATGGTCCACATGTTGGAAAAAATTGAAGACCCTTGCTAGTGATAAAATAATGAACCTGGAAACTACACTACAGTGACCAAAAAGGAAATAGCTGTAAATAAAAAGCACAGATGGCTGTGCTGAAGTTGGGGATGCCCACAAGATGAGTCTGTCACAAAAATGGGCAAGTTGCATTTTTTCTCTATCACAGATTTCTCAACATCTCCATCTTTTCCCAATCAATAGATCTACAGGATTAGTTTATCTGTCAGAAGTCATAACCTTTTTGTACTTAGATGGTTCATAGTGAATACCCATATTTCAATGGTAAAGAATTTTTTGCAGTTATACAATTATGATGTGATTTTGCAAGGATCTTTCCTTGGAGACACGAGAAAGAAGTGTGTATATGTGCAAGATGTCTACAAGGTAAAGCTTAAGGCCAAATACATTGACTAAAATATAAAAATTTCCCAACTATTTAAAAACCAAATTAGATTAAAGAAAATAGTAGGGTTTACAATGCTTAAATTCTGATTAGAAATACAGATTCTCTGTGACATACAGCTTATATATGAAGGGGAAAAAATTCAGAATCAGATTGGTGAGTCTCTCTGAGTAAGGGATCCCTTTGACATCAGAAGTAGGCACCTGGTAACTCTGTCTAATCCATATAACTTTGAGAGTTCACAATGGGGCCATGGACTGCCAAGCCTACCATCAAAAATAAAGTTACCCAACTGAATTTAACACCTCATTCCACATGTTGATATTTTGGAGTTTTTTATTTTATTTCTATGAAGACCTACTCTTTTTATTTTTGTCATAATCATCTATTCTTTATTTTTAAAGTGTTTATTGATGTGGCTAGATAATTGTTTTCTTTTTTTTGCTAGTCAATTACCATTATATAAATAGCGCTGATGGGATGAAATCCCTTCCCAGGAATTTTTAAATGTAGAGTACAAATAAAACTCTAGGCAAAAGCAGTTTTAAGTGAGAAGAGGGAATGAGGGTTAAGAAAAGCGTTTTCAGTTCTGTATTTTTGTAGCTTTTTGGGAAGCACTCATGACAGTTTGCCTATTGAAGGTAAGTATATACAAGAAGTTTACAACAGGTCACATTTTTCTACTGTCATACTGTGAATCCCCATTTGTAAAGTCAGTACTTGCAAGTTGTAGAAGTGATCCTCTACCTAAGCCATTGTGACTTTGAATTCAGTATTGAATTGTTAGACTGTTTCTCAACCGACAAAAAACTAAGATACTGAGAAAAAAAATTGCAGAAGTTAGTGGTGATTATGACAATCTGTAAAGATAATCATACAACCAAATACTCAAAATTGATTTCTAGTTGTCTAAGAGTTGGTAACCAGGAAAAATAAAACACAGTTAACAGGCATGAAGGGTCACAGTTAGATTTTCTGCAGAAACTTCTATTCTTGGTTTCCAGTGTATTTAACTTTTGGCCATCCGGTTGCAATGAGGCTGAAAAGAATAAAGACTGAAAAAAATAGTAGGAAATGAAGCTGTTTTTGTCCCTATCAGTTTGCAGGGCACTGATGCACATACATGAAACAGAAAATTTGGGGTAATTTGAAGGGCAGAACTGAGAATAATAGATTCAGACATTTCTAAAATCTAGAATGATTTGTTGTTGTGCAAATGCTTGAACATTTAACTAAAAAAAAATTTTCAAGCCTCTCTGAACACACAAAAGAATTGTCTCCTGCTCTGGTACATTTGACTCAACATGTTTTCTCAATTTTGCTGCAGTTGTTATATAAACCGCTTCCATTTTGTTTTGATGTCCCTGTAGCTTTGCATAACACATTTTATTTTAGCTTGGGTTTTTATGGCAAGCTATTAAAAAATAAACTAACATAAAAGCATTACAATCAAATCTAAAGAAGGACTTTGTTTCTGTCAGGGTGTGGCATTCACTTTTCTGACAAGCTACCAGCAGCTGAAATCCAGGGATCTCAACCCATCATTCACTCCTATTTTTATTGCACCTTCAGTTTACCTTCAGCTGGTCTTCAGCTTTTGCTACTGCATATATGCATATCACTACATGTGATAACGTGGTGATGGCAATACAATAGGGAAGTAGAGCCAAGACAAAATGGATTTATACCATTGACTCAAAAGTCTGGTTCAGTTTAAAACATCTTTGAATGAAGTACTTCAATCTGCTTTCTTTTTTTCAGATAAAATATTTGTATTATTTTATTATGAAAAGAAAAGTTTTTAGTTCCATATGTAATTTAGCACATTTCTGGTATTACATCTGAGTTGTAAGAGGCCAGGCTGGTTACTGCAGATACAGCGCTCTTCTGCTTTAGGGACCCAATTTGGCATTACTGTCAGCTACAGCTCTGCACTCTGTGGACTACGGGACACTTGGAAAGCTGTTTAGGAATTATCTGCATTGCACTCACTTGCATATGCCAGATATTGATAAAAAAGCAGTACAATATTACAGAGATTTCCCTCTAATGCAGATGTGTAAATCTTAAACAGAAATACACCATTTTTCCTATTGCATTATGCCATCAACAGTTGGACAGCACTGTCTGCTAAGCATCAAGGTAAAGTGCCTGTGAATTTTAGTCTTTCCAATGCCTTTGGGAGAGCCCTTTAGGCACTGCACGTGCATTATGTGCTGTTGTTTTTTGTTTCCTTTGTTGTTTGAGGTTGTAGGTGTCTAGCCACTAAAAACTTATCCCTTCCTTATCCCTCTCAGTGCCCAGAAAATGGCACATCTTTCTGTAGGGCTCCCATAATAAGGTGTAAGAACAGGTGGCAGAATCCTTGCTATCAGCTGTTACCGCTGAAGATGAATAGATCACACAGACACAGGTCGAGGTATGGTGAAAGAAAGAGCAGAGTTTATTTTTCCTCCCAGGATTTATAGGCTTCTTACCACGGCCAGGGATTGGATGGTCAGGATAACACTTTCTCACTGCACTGACCATGAGAGATGCCCATCACAAGACGTGTAACAGAAAGAATGTACACATATCTATGTTTATAGTTACTGTCCTGGGAAAGTCTTTAGAAAACTATGTTAGCAAGCTCAGAAACTGAGTTTTCAGGGCCACAATCAGCCTTTTTTTTTTTTTTTAAGTGGTAGTAGCAATGATAATTTCAAGCAGTAAGTTTTCTCTTGTTATTTCTACTCAGTTTCCATTTAGTTTTTCTTTTTAACTATGATTTATACATGTACTCATTGGAAAATCTATAGAGGTTGACAACTGATTTCTAATATAATTATCATCACAAAATTTGATGAATTGTACAGAAGAGTTGACCTCAGTATTATCATGGTCCAGTTTCAACTATATATAGCCTGTACTTCCTTTGCTATGATGACTTCTTTGTAGGTTCATTTCTTAACGTGCATGATAGCACATATGCACTTAGACTTCTGCATTATATTCAGAAATAGAAAAGAAAGAAAAACCAGTGAAGTTTAATTACAGAGACATATAAGTGGAAAAAACAGCTATACAAGAAATTTATCTGATTTACACTAAAAAAATCCCCAAAAAAGCGATGTCTGATTTTTTACACTTTTAATACGAAAACAGCTTTAATGAAACAGAAGAAACTTACTTGTGAACAACAGTATAAGGGTAGAAATGATAACTTAAGCTTCTGAATTCTGGTTCCTTTTTTCCACCAGTGCAAATTCATTAATGCTAAACGCGTATTACTAGCTACTGAGCAGAAATTTAGAACTGTTATTTCATACCTATTTAAGTAAAAATACAGATGTACAAATTCACCTAATTAAGAGTCAGAACTCATTTTATATGCTTACAATTAATTTGAACTATGAAATTGTTAGGTATGTAGTTAAGACTAGTCATCCATCTTCACCACAGTTACTGGTAAGAGAGAGATGCCTTTCTAATCTTAGATGCCTTTCATAATGGGAATTGTTCTCTACAGATGAGAGAAAACTGATTACTCATGCACAGATATATAAATGTATATATACAGGTATAAATACATGTATGAAAAAGATTACTTTTATAGATGTTCACATGAATTCATGGAGTAGAGTATACAGGGACATGTACATCCTAACATTTTTTTCCAATCTGACAGTACCACCTTAAAAGCCAGGAATACTGGGTGACTTGCTGCAGTAGGGTATAAAGGGAAGTCTGCTTTGATATTTCGCATTGGTGTGATGCCTAGAATTGTGTGGACCAGAGTCTCCCTCTGGGTGTCCTAGTTCTACTGACTCTTTCCCCTCAGCTGTCTTTCCTCCTATTGTACATCTACCTGTCCCCTTCCTCCAGGTGCCTTTTTCTTTTATTTTGAACTTTCTAAAGCACAACAAGACAGAATGCATTGCTACTCAGCTGGATATTGCTCACTGTATCATGTGCTCCCTTCCGCTTTTGAATCATATGCTGATTTTGGCTGGGATAATTTTCTTCACAGTAGCCAGCATGGGACTATGTTTTGAATTGGAAACAGTGTTGATAACATAGGGATGATTTTGTTACTGCTGTGCTTACACTGAGTCAAGGCCTGTTCTGCATCTTAGCCCTCCCCACCAGTGAGTAGACTGGGAGTATGCAAGAAGTTGGAAGGGGACTTAGTTGGGACAGCTGACCCCCACTGACCAAAGAAATACTTATTCCAGACCATATGACATCATGCTCAGCATATAAAGCTCAGGGAAGAAGAAGAAGAAAGAGAGGGCCTTGCAAAGTGATGACGTTTATTTTTCCAAGTCACTTTTAGACATGATGGAGCTCTGCTTTCCTGGGGATGGCTGAACACCTGCCTGACCATGGGAAAACTTCACACTGAACATGCTTTTGCTTCCTTGCATGGGTATGAGGATCAGAATTTTCTCTTCTGGTGGGCATTATATTCATATGCTTTTACTGAGATTACATTCAATTTGAGCTAGAATGATATGATCTTATGTCCTCTTCACCCTCTATAATTTGTCTGCTTAAATTCCTATTTTTATCATCTTGTGATGTTTCATATTGTTACATTTTTATCTCATTGAGTGCATAAACCCTTGAACACTTACCTTCTTATGCAGATTCATGGACAGACAAAGATTCCATCACTTTATGTAAAACTAGAATGTTTATGTTTTTAGTGTAAGAAAGGGAATATTTTACTAGCTGTTGAAACACCGTTAGAACAGCTTTGCACGTATGCCTGCAAATATTTGTGTCTCTGACCAAAGCACTTGCTAGTATGTGAATATTAGCTCAATGATTTAGCAAAATAAGATTTCAGGAATTTATATAGTTTCAGTAAAACCACAGGTATCCTTTTATCTTGTTAAAAATAAAAAGGCAGCTAGCTCATATAGAACTCAAAGCAAGAAGTGAATGCCCTTTGAATTTAGAATATGAACACTATCACTCAAAATACACTGAGACTAAAATTGTTAACCCCTGAGGGCAGTGGTTGAATGGATGAACACTTGGCACAGCAACTGGATACATGAAGCATGAAAACATGGCATGGTATTAATTAGAGGGACAACACCAACTAGTTCAAAGCACAAAAATGATGTTGAATTGCTGATTTGTTATCTTGTGTCTATTACTTTTAATTAGCATTTCATAATTTTCACAATTTTGTGTTGCTTTGTTTCTCTTAATTATATAGAAATGGATGTGAGACACGCTTAAAAGCATTTGCTTTACAGAATAAAAAACTGCCTATGCTCTAGCTCTGACATTCATGCCCCAAGGAAGGCATTATTTGTTGACACGGGTTGTAAACTACTATATTTTTGTTGCAGACTATTTGATGTGCAATGCATTTTTCTTGGAGGTGGTGAGCCAGATATCATGCAACATCCATATTTTCACATACAGGAAAACTGTGCAAACTGGTTTAGAAATACAAAGCACAAATGCACATAAACTAGAATTTATTTTTTTTTTCTCATATTTTTATGTATATATATAATCTTCCCAAGTATGGCAGAAAGTATCAGTGCCCTTTTAATAAACATCTGTAGCAAGTTATGTACATAATAATGGGAATAACATAAACAATCAATAGTATAAATAGTTTTCATAAAACATGACCTTACCCCTGGAACATCTGCTCAAAGGAAATACAAAAGAGATATTTTAAAAATGTAGTAGAAATGAAAAATTATTGTAATTAATGATAAAAATAATTCTAAAAAAATATAATAAATTATATAAAAAAACTATTATAAAAACCCTCATAAGAAGCACCATAAATGGATGGAGTGGGCATATTGATAAAGGAAATGGGGCAGAAAAAAGCAATAAGCATTTAGGTCAGCAGTGACTGTTCTAAAATCATTTATTAGGAAAAGAACAGAAAATATGGGGTAAATAATCTATAGAATGTGTCGACCACAACAAGTATTGAACTGCCTTCTCAGCTGAAGTACACCAATGAAGTCATAAGAAACAATTAGTAACGGCACACAGATACTCATCTAGATAAGGATGAAAGTAGAGCACTCAGCAAGTATGAGTCAGTGAAAAAAATGTGTAAGGTGCATCTTGGTTTCACAAAAGCAGACAAATTTCTGACTAATTCACAAGACAGTAAAAAAATGACAATAACTTTGGTGTTGAAATATTGAAATATCTAAATTCTAATAAAGTTTCCTTTCACATGAAAGCAGATAAACCCATTAAATTCATCTGCAATTTGTATGTCAGGTCAGGCCAGAAATGGCCAATAAACTCACCAGGTTTTGCACCAGGAAAAGAAAAAAGCCACAACATTCTCTCCTTGTATTGTTTAAAGTTATTGCACTTTAGATGGCTAGTATTCTTTTAAACACACTGGATATTTAAATATTTATTTTATCAAGTAAGAACATTCTCTTTGCCATGTGCTGTTGTATTCAGAGACAACAAAAGGCCCTCAAAAGAAAAATTTGTACTTTTATTTGTGTTTCAAATACAACCCAACTTAGAACATACTTACTATATGTGATATCCATGAAATTCCATTTGAGGATTCATTTAACATCAGTACTAAGACTTGGATGGAACTTCTAGAGATGGCCAGAAAGAAAGCAGATACAGAGTTAATACATAAAATATTGCTTTTCCTTGGAGTAACAGAGGATATCTAGAAATTCACATTGATGAGAAGAGCTGAAATGCAAACTTTAACTGATCAGGAATAAGCCACATTGACAAGCTTGCACTGGGAGCTTGCTCAGTGATTGTTCACATTTATGGATGCTAACTATGAGCAAAGGCAGGGAGTACAGTGCCTGTGGAAATTGCAGGCCACATAACTTTCTCAGACTCGCCTGAGAAAGTGGCCTGGGAAATCATAAGGAGGAATTAAAACAATCTTCAGAGACAGAAAACAGCCTTGCAGGTGCTGTTTGTCTGTTTCTTGTTTTCTTGCAAGAGAAAGTCGAGGGCTGGTGAACCCCACTGACCAATGATGGTGATGTGTTAGTTTACTAACCAATAAGAGTTTTCTTTTCTGTACTTTTACGTATCGGTCTATAAAAAACATCTGAGGTAATAAACCTTGGAAGAATTCTCCTGTTCAACTCATAAGAGAGTCTGTGTCGTTCTTCTCGCCGTTCCCAATAGAGTGACACACATTCTGTCTGCCTTTAGCTTGTGATGGTCCTTCTACAGAAAGCAAGACTTTTTCTAGCATTTAATTGAAGTGGCAATGCCTACTCTTGGAGGAGTGAGCTATGATCCTAGAAAGCATCAGTCTGCAAGGTTGCTGCAACTTCTGAGTCACAGCTGTTGATTTATAAGATCAATTCCTAATCTTTCCCACTCACTGCAAACAAAGAGTGCACAAGAAGGGTGCACAGAATATTGTGTAGCAGATCATTTATTCTCTGAGCAGTACTTCTGGCCATTAGCATCCTTTCCTTAAGGCGACTGCAGAAGTTTTACTTGTTCCATTTCTATCTTTTCTTCTCCTTGCTAAACTGTCCTGACCTGCAGGAATTGTTAACTTAGCTTTCAATCATTTGCTGGATGATCTGCAAGAATATTTAGAAAAATTGAAATTGAGTTATAAACTGTGGCTTCTGTATCTGCATGTCATGCTCATATTTTATTTCAGGATGAAGCAAGTAGTATGCTAGAATTTCCTGAAGGTTTGGAAATAGCTTCAGGGGTTTCAGTCCTGTGTTGAGACTTCAGTTTTATCATTGTTGATTCTCTGGAGAATTTTTTATTTATAATTGAGAAAACTTTACTTTTTTCACTAATAAACTTTACTTTCCTTCTAATAACAACAACAACAATACTACTACAAGGTGTAATTTAATGAAAGGAAGCATGTGATTTATTTCTCAAAGTATTTAAATAAGATTCAAACTTACGAGGTCAAACTATAGGTCTGTACTGATTTGCTGAAATAATTTGTATGTGTCATTCATAAAATTAATTGTTCTTTTTGGGCCTCAGTTTTCTCATTTGTAAAGCAGGAGTAATAAGACTATTTACATCTTATTTAAGGTTCAATGTGAATTTTAATTGTCCTTAGGTGCATAGGATGGTAAATGCGATGTGATTCACATAACACTATTGTTCCCATTTGTCTTCTCTGTCATGGGAGTTCCTCTGCTTTCAAAATCTTACAAATGTGAATTATCCTTAATAGTAACCAGGCCTTTACACTGAATGCAGTCTGAGGAAATATACTGCAACTGTTGTTTCCAAGTGCTATAATTTATGTTGTCACTGGACAGATTTAGATCTAGAAATATGGACTAAACCCAACTTTTCTCCTTATAACAGAATAAAAATAGCGAATACTGTATTTTATTTGTACAGGTGTGAGAAACTGGATGAAAAAAATTAGCATTCTGTGGCATACCTATAAATTCATAGAAATAGAAAAAAATATGGTATTCAGCTTAAGATAAAGTATCATCTAGATATGTCATTGAGGCAATTTTTACCAAATGGTTTTATGGTAAATATTCTGTAGGCCTAGGCCATTAAATCTTCTATCTTTGTTATCCTGTCCAGCACCGGCTAAGATGTCTTCTGAAATCATTAACTATGTGTTTATAATGCACTACTGAACATTTTCCCTGTTTTTTCATTAATCTCCTTGCAATTCTATGTATTTGTTCATTGAAAGACACATTAAATGTGCACATGGGTGCAGTCAATTGTCTCTGTAACATTAGAAAAATCTAGTTATCCCAACAAATCATTTTTGTGTGTTGCAGGTGTCTCCTATTAGAAGAAAAGATGTGTTCTGTAGTTCCTTAATTAAAGATTAAATTTATTTAGTTATTATTCTGAAAATAACTGAATTACAAATTCTACTACTTAGTGTTCTGTGTAGTCAGAACGTATTGATGGCCACTAAATCAGTGGTACCAATATTTGTACATGTACATATGTGATACATGAGTGCAGTGTGCTGAGTGGTGAGCCAAACCTCACAGTTTACAAGTCTCAAAGCTTCCTCCTCACCACAGAACATCTTCTTTAAGTAATCCTTCTTTTTCTGTTTAATCTTCTTTCTTTCCCTTGTTAAGTCTGTCTTGCTTTCTGCGTTATGAGCTATTCAACAGACTGAAATTACCTCAGTGAGAATAAGCTTAAATTGGATAAACACTTCCACAGACAGCAACACACTCAATTTTGTGTATGTCTTCTGAAGAATTAAATTGGTATTATTACATCACCTTGTTCATGGATAATACAGGGACTTAAAATTTCAGTGCCAAATATAAGCAAGTGGAACACCTTCATCGGAAGTATGCAAATGTATTAGTATTACAAAACAGTAATTTTTTCTATTGTTAGAAATTCATATTGGCAAAAGAAAACTAGGAGTAAGTGGCTCATAATAATTCATGGTTAGCATGGAACCCATTTTTATATTTCAGGGTTTTTAAAACCCAAGTCTTGGGACATCAATGTATTTTTCATACTGGTTTCTCAGACATAGACTCAGAATAACTCATACTAGAAGGGATCCATAAGGAACAATGGTTTCAACTCCCTGCTCTTCACAGTAACACTCAAAACCAAATCATATGGCTAAGGGCATCACCCAACCACTCCATGAATTCTGCCAGGCTTGGGACCATGAGCACCCAGTTCTAGTGACTGACCACCCACTCAGTGAAGAACCTTTTCCAAATGTCCAAGCTGAAATTCCACTGGTGTAGTTTCCTTCCATTTCCTGAAATCCCATCGCTGGTCACCAGAGAGAAGTAGGTCAGCCCCTCCCCCTCTGCAGCCCACCTTGAGGAAATTTTTGACTGTGACGAGGTCACCTCTTCTCTTCTTTAAGCTGAATAGACCTCTTTTCCAGAAAAATTCTAAGAGAGACAGTATCAAAAGCTTTGCTAAAAAAGAAAAAAAAACCTTTAACTAGCTTCCCTTGATCAACTAGATAGGTCAAGTCACCTTGTCATGACAGTAAATTAAGTTTGTTAATCAGGACTTTCTCCTCATGAACCTTGCTATAACCAAAGATGGTGTTGACTTTCAAGTGTTTTCAAAAAATGTCAGTAACTGTATAATTCTACTACTGAAGGGAGACTGACAGGCCTGTAATTACCAGGGTCTTCCTTCTAACCCTTCTTGAGGATTGTCACATTTGCCAACCTCCATTCCATGGAGACATGCAGACTCTGAAGACCATTGAAAAATAACAGAGAGATCCTGCAATAATACCACCAAGCTTTTTCAGTACCCTAGCATGGCTCCCATGAGGGAGCATCCAGGTGGAGCGGCATGCCTCAAACAAGTTCAGATTCATCTGGGAGTTTATCCTCCCTCTAGTGATAGTCTTCCAAAACAAGGTTCCAGGTGGCCCAGTGTCCACCATCAATGTTAAAGACAGAGACTTTTGAGGCAACTGACTTCATCAAGTTTATCTGGCTCATCCGTAAACCTCTCTGTGCTGTTAGTATATGTAAAAATTCTTCAAAGAAAATAAGAAACAGGATTACATTCCATTGTTGCTTCCAAATAGTAGTTGCAAGTATGTACGTTAATTAGTCTGAATTCAATGTAGGGATTTATTCTCATGAGAGATTTTGGTGCAAAAAATATCTTTTCAGGGTCTTGCTCAGCAGCAGGTCTAGCAGCAACTGTAAAAAGTTTCTGCCATTTCAGCTGGGGCTGCAAAAAAAGTCATGGTCAGGGTAGGTGGAATCCCTGAGGGAGTCTGGGCACAGAGAGTAAGACCTGCAAGTGACCCCATGACCCTGACTCACTCTGTTACCAAATTGATAGAAACTCAGGAATAATTTTGGCCACTTGACAGTATTCACTTTTATTTCACCAAGCTGGGGAATTTAAGTGAGCAAGTATTGCAGATTGTTTGCATGTTTAGAAAGCAACATTGTTGTTTTATGGGTAATAACACAAAAGCTAGGGTTGTCCCACACCAGCCACCTCAGTGCTGGAAAGCAGACACCGAGACATTTAACTTATCCGTATGGAAAGAGTATAGATGTGTTAGAGCACGTAAAATGGAGGTGGCTGGGCTTTGCACAGGCAGTGGTGCTTGCTCAGGTGTTGAAAGCAGTTCAGTTGAAACATTATGGACCCAGCTAACACTGAACATGGATTTATCAGACTAAGGAACTTTATCTCTCCCCTTCCCACTAAAACCATCCAGTGCAGAGTAAATACTCCTGATTTTGTGGGGGTTTAGCTGTTCTGCAACAGTGCTCCTTTCTCCACAGCTGGGCTGGATTGACCCTGCAATCAAACCTACCATTTAGAATTACTGCTAGGTTGACAGTGTGGAGGAGATTCATCTTATGAGTATGTCTGGATCCAGAGCAGGCACCTTCAACTCCACTTGTAGTTACTAGCAGGAAATAGAAAGTCTTGGATGAAAATTCATCTCATAGTAAAGTGATTAGAAAAAATAAGTCAGGAGCCTAGCGCTCATTAATATTCTCTTTTTTTCATCTTGATTCATGTACAAGACCTAGATGTGATGAGTTCAGTAAACAATACATCTATCTAAACACTGGTTACATGGCTTTCACAGCTCTTTTTTCTGTTGACTTATACTAAGTCTTTATTTTAAAAAGTAATTCATATTACCTGATGAGTTCCAAATCAGCTCTGCAGTGCTGTAATAAATATAATTATTATGATAATTATTTGCAATCTCCACTAAAGTTAAAATGCTGTATGATAATGCAGAGAGAGGAGGTCACCAGCTGTTTATGCTTCTGAAAACAGGAAGAATTCACTCACTTCCACGCAAAAGAATCTTCTGAGGTGTTATGAAAATGGAGCTGTAATATATTCTGGGTTGTTTCTCTGCACCAGGAGACCATTATCATGATAATTTAACACCTGTATCACTGATTTTTGGTAGTGCAACCTGTAATCATAGTCTGAAGTGATCCCTGAAGCAGTTATAATTTAGATTACTGTTTAAAATAAAACAGTATTAGTTCTGAGCTGTTGGATCACAGAATGTGGAACACCTCACCAAGCGATGATTGTGATAAGCAGGATTTGCCAGTAAGGAGGGCAATATCATAATTCTGCATTTTTGAAATGTAGTCAGACTTGAGGAAGCTTGTATCTTGAGTAGAATCACCCATTTTTGTCAGGGTGTTGCCATACAGAATGCTTTCGTGAGGCGTCTTTCTGGTAGTTTTGTTTAAAAAAGGCCCAGTAGACACTGCTAATTTACCTCCTGGCTGTGATTTTGAAGGGCAGTCAGTATAACTCAGGAAATGGAGGAGTGCTGCAAAAAGAAAGTTATATCAATGCGACATCACAGGTATTACATGTGGGGAAAAATAACGCAGCCAAGCAGAGCTGTCAACACTCTTCTGTGTACCTTCCACCCCTGCTATCTCACCAATACTGACAAAGTCTGGGGGACAGTAGGAACGGCTTAGAAATCCATAAAGCTTTCTGTCGCAAGAGATAAAGAGGGAGAAGGTACCAAAGATATTCTCCCTGCTTATTCTTTTGGAGCTGTTTAGGGAAGTAAAATTGAATCACAGCTCCCAAAATGAATATTTGTTTTTGTACTGGCAGTGTTATCAGCAATATAGGTTTTGGTGCTGCTAAATCTGTGATCTGTGCTCCTATTTTAAACCAAACACCTTTTGCTTCCTGGGTTTTCTTTTCCCTTTCCTTCTTATTGAAATTGCTGCCTAAGCAAATTTTGCAGGTCTGTAAAGCCCTGGGACTGGCTAGAGGGACTGGCAGCTGAACTATGAGCGAGGCTTAGGTAAAAAAAGTCTTGACCACTCGACTTATTCATTGTGATATGCTACAGGCCAACCATCATACAGCATCTGTACCTCAAGATGATACAAAAGGATAAATAAACAGATTTTGCTGTTTTTAGACAATAGCTGATAAGAAATACACAAATTACTAATAGTCTGAACTAAATCCCTTGAAGTCCCACAGTTTGTGAATCTGGCAGCTTATTCACTAAACTCCCATAGATTTTTATGCTTTGCTGGTTTTGTGTCATTTCAAAGGAGAACAAAGAAAAGTCAAAATTATTTCATAAAGATTTTGCTATTTGTACATGATAAGATATTAGTGTCTTGCCCAATTAGGGAAAGCACTCACTTTCTAATTTCTACTGAAATGCAGCTCAAGCCTATCTCTTCTAAATTCAGGAAAGAGCTGTTTTATGTATCAAATCATCAGCAAAGTAGTGGCCAGTAGCCCAATTTTATTTTATTTTTCAGACTTTTTTCAAATCAATTCCAAAATAAATATTTTGGAGCTTGAAATGACTTCAGCAAAGCTTGAGACAGTAATAATAGCTCACACTTTTGCTAGTTGTTCCCTAACCGGGCCCTAAGCCATTTTATTTGCATTTTGTCTTTGCTCACAACTATCCTTCTCATGTTCTTGTCAAAGCTGTTACACTTGCTGTTGCAAAGAAAGGAGGCTATCTGTATTCCCAACATTCTGGGACTGAACAAAGGAGCAAACATTTCTGCACAAAGCTTCTTTGAGTTATTTAATTTACTTTCTAACAAAAGGAAAGATGACATTGAGCACTCAACAAAGACCAAAAATTATTTCTTAAAATTTGAAATATAAGTGATAATTCAATCATGAGGAGAAATTTTAACCATGCAAGAAAATTTCATTATGCATTCTTCACTACAGACTGTGAAGTAATGACGGTTGTAGTGGAGTACAAGAGTTACGTTTGATTTTAATATCAGTTTTTGTTTGTAGGCTGACAAAAAGTCTACTTAAAAATGTAGTTGCTAATCTCTCTTATTCCTTCTATTTTATTAATAATAATTAGAGAAACCCCTTGTCTCAGGAACAAATGGCAAGTTTTCAGTGGGAATAAAACAGAATAAAGCTGGTACTCCTCTCTGTGAAACACTTGTATCCTCCCTTTATTTATATGCATATTTTAATAATCCATAACTTCCTTCTAATAAAGATGATATGATATTGAAAGAGAGAAAGTTAAAACCACGAGTGACAAGAAACAAAAGCCAGGAGGGTCCGGCTTTTGATATCCTTCAAATACAAATTATAAATGTATTCATGCTTGGTGTCATTGAATGCAAAAAATAATGTAGCTGCAGCTTTTAGTCAACTGGAAGTCTGAGGAAGGGCAGTTTGTTTTTACAAGAGAAATAAAGGGACAAAATATATCACACAATGGCTTTTTCTAATAGATAAGCTTGGATGTTGCTTCCACTTTTGTAGTTGCGTGCAAATGAATAATAGAGTCATAAGGCAAAAAGTTGAAATAGTCTACTAACATTTTTGTGTTGATCACATAAAGGTTCAAGCAATCTTTGGAGAGTCTCTCTTACCACATCACTTAACGGAATTAATAGGAAGCAGTATCAATGTCTGCATTAAAAAAAATTACCTCTCAACATAATTTCAACTTCAGTGGTCAGAAATTACACAGATTACACTTCACTCACATAGACTAAATTATCTGAAAAATTTCTCTCCTGATAGATACTACTACATGAAATAGGTGACTCATGACCTTCACTGGTGTTAATTTGAGTCTGTCCTTTCATAGAAACATAAGGGAAGAAAATCTGGAGAGTGGGGAATTGTGTTATGTTATATTTCAACATCTATAGTCTCATTTGAGACACATGATATGGTTTCAAAACACTTTTATGCCCATAAATTTTTGTTCGGTAGAGTTTGTCAATAAAAATAAAACAGGTTCCACCTGTTGCTGACTGATTTAACAAAGGATTGCCCTTGATAGCATTTCTTTTTTATTAGGTAGAATTAGAGACAGACTTCCTCACAATAGGCAATTCCCTGTAACATTTAGATGTACACTGATGTGTCCTTCTATTGAATTGCAAGGAAGACAACAAGTAGAAGTGGTCAATTCTCACTCATACAACAGGTTTATCTTCTATGTACTTCTGATTGCCACTAATGCACCAGGATACTTACTTCTACAGTAAAATATCTAAGAAATGCTTCTGGTCTTTCAGTCCAAAATAATTCTGCCTCAAGTTTTTTGAGGTGTGACTAATATAGACCAGAAAAAAACATTATTCTGACAAGTGTCCTGAGCTTTGCAATAGTTGTGCAAACTGTTCTCCTTATATAGCATGTATTTAACTAATGTGTATTGTAAGTCAGCAGCAAACATGGTTAATATGATTGCAGTGGTGACCAGGCCATGAGAATTTCTTTTATCAGGAGGGTTTAGAGGCTGAGGTGGAGGTGAGGTGTAGCTGGCTGCATGGGCTTTAAACAAGAGAAGGTGCCAGTTTGTGAACATGGCTGGAAAACTGGGTATCAAGGCAAATGAAACGCAGGAGGGGATGGCATTCATAAGCTACATCATCCTCTGTGTTTTGGGATTTCAGAGCCTTTATATTTTGAGAAATATGCCCTTCTTTCTGCTCTTCCATACAAACTGATAACCAGGGAGTTTTTTGAATCCTCCTTGTCCCACCCAGAATGAGTTATTGGCATTTCTGATGGTAATATGATTTTAATTTCTGCAGCTATGAGTCCCACAGGTGAAGCACTTAATGACCTGAAATATATATAGTAATTTTAAACTATGCTATTGTAAAATTATATGTAGAAATTTTATAAATGTTTCAATCTTTTAAATATAAGGACCAGGGCAGTGATATCCAATGTCAGTAGCATGTTACAGTCAACTCAGCAGTTTCTCCAGTGACATAATATGTTATGCATTTTAATAAGAGCACTCTTCATGCTTATGGTTAGTACTGATCCAGAAAGCATAGAATAAGTGTTTTAAATAATCTCCCTACTGAAAATCAATAATTTGTTCAGTTATTATGGGCACAGTATGTGACATAAAAATAGAATAACATTTGCATTAAATTTTCTACAAGGACTCTTTAGGGAGTCCAAACAGCACAGAACCATTTTCTCCCCTACATCTTTGGTGAGCAACATGAAAGCTGTAAGTATTTCAAAACCAAGTCCATTTGCCAGTTGCATGTGTTCTGTATTTATTTTTATTATGACGGTGTAGGAAACAGTGGTGTGCTAGGCAAAAAAATGAAGGATGTGGAAATAAGCAAGTAGAAGCTCTGTAACTGGAGTGATTAAACTGTAATTGCTACTTTCTTTTTCAATCTTTAGGATCATATTTTGATTCTATTTAATGTTCTACAAAAGGTTCTACACAGAATTATTGTCATTCTTTAATAAGTCAATTTAGGGCCTATCTGTAAGAATATAGAGGAGAGGTCATCCCTGAAAGGGTAACTTTCCCTTTATTTTAGTTTTTGGATTTTATTTAACCCCTTCAAATGCTGGGTGATATTTTGAATAAAACTATAAATAATATATAGTTTGATTTTGCTCAGAATGAACTAATTTAAAAGATTGGGTTAATTTTGTTTGTGTTTTTGTTAACAGAGGTTAATAGCAAAACAAATTATTTCTTTTATCAAATTGCAGATGTAGCTTCAATTTTTTTTTGAGAACTTCTGAAAGAGCATGTTTTTTAAAAGGACCATATTACAAAAACACTTCTGTTCCTTCACTACATCCTTTTTACACTCTGTTTTAAAGAGGCTGAACTACTTCTACAAGCCTGGCTATAGGGACCTCTCAACTTCTGACTGAAAAAACATATCACTGTATTCCCAAGGCACTGTCTTGTAGTTAACAAACAGAGGCTTTCAGCAGTGGTTTCCATACAGAAACCTTTTGCAGTATCAAAGGAGGTTGTTTCAATTTGGGGAATAAATTTATTCCCAGATTAACCTGAGTAACATGAATGCAGAAGTGAATTTTGCAAAATACGCTGTACACACTTAGCTGCTTCATAGCCTTTCCCCATTATCTAATGTATAATTAATAATTTTAAAAAGTTAATGAATTATTTTTAAAATGTATTTTCACCCCGATTATCCACTGTCTGACTTTGGTTACTCATGCACAGACTGCTCACAAATTTTAACCAACCAAGCAATGAAGTTGTTTTTCACCCACTTTGCAGATATGTAAATGATTTTAGAGCAGAAGAAAAGCTAGATCTCACTGTGAAAAATCCTTTCCATTGAGAAGGAAAACAAACAAAATACAAGCTGTCTATGCAAAAAAAACTCCAAATAGTACCAACATGCACAAAATAAAAAAATATTTAAAAAAAAAAACAAAAGCATGGAAAGGCTGAAGAATCATTTTACCTCAGTATTTCACATAAAGGATTATATGAGTAGAATAAAATATTCGTATTTATTGGGGTGTTTTTTGTTTTCCATTCTCTGAAAGGAAATTTTCACTTTGACAAAATCACTGGTGTTTCTTCCAATTTGTCCAGATATTTTTTTTCCACATCTATATTTATTTTAAATCTATGTTAAACAATGATGTTTCTGTATACTTGAGGAACTTCATTTAACAGCCTGAGTTTTCAATCTCACTGCAGAATTTGTTCTTTACAGCAGTCTTCTCTAAGAGTTGTTATGAAGAATAAAATCTCTAATGTCTCTTGCTCTGGCTATAAGGAAGAACCATATAACCTTTTTATATTTGTTCACTTTTTCCTACAGCAGTACAGATTTCAGAAAGCTTCAGAAGTGACTAGTGATTTGGGAAACCTCATTTCTTTTTAGGAACTCCATATAAAGCATTTGTGGAAACAAAGAACACCGAGTATTAATTCTTGTAAAAATAGATTATATTGCAGAAGTTTTTATTGGGAAGATAAACTAAGTTTAAAGTATGCTAATTAACAACTCCTTCATGAAAACTGCACAATCCTCCACCTTCTCATGAAGATGGTAAAAAAGAGAGGCATAACAATGTGTCTCGTTCAGAATCAGCTTGGTATTTTACTAGCCAGTCTGCCCAGAGCTGAAGAAAATCAAATGCAACCCCCAGACATGTAGAATGTATTAGGGATGGAATAAGAAGCCTTAGCTCTGTAGTTCCTGGCTTTTGTTGGATTATTTTGACACAGCTTTTGTATTTAGGGAGGATTATGGCACACATGGTCAATAAGATCACACAGTCTTTTTAGACCCCTATAATACTTCAAGATGCAATGTAATTAGTTAAATATGGAGAGAAAAAACAATCTGTCTTATGGTTTATTGTTTTAAACAAAAACTTGTTGCATGTGTAAATGTTTTTTTTTTTAGCATGTACTGAAAAAAATGTATAATGGAAAACCTCGTACTCAAAGATCAGGTTTGCCACAGTAACAATTATTCTCAATTTCCTCCATGGTGATCACAGGAGACTCTTTAGAGCTATTATGATTTTGGTTGAAGTGCATGGGACAGTGCTATTTAATTTCCATGAGATCTTAATATAACTGTTATGATTCCACCATCAAATGCATTATTGTACATTCTAGGGCTGTCATGGTGTATTGCACCAATAAATACTACCAAGGAGATTCTTCATGCACAGTTCATTGGCATAATAGGCTATAATTTTTTTTTTTTTTAGTGCTGCTATGGTCTACTGTATCAATGCCTGCTGAGGGAGACTTTAAAGCACTCATCCAAGCACACAGGGTAACTATACATAGTAAAAATCTTTATGAAGTTTTTGGAAATAAGCAATTATTCTGCACTGCACTGCTCATTTTATTTATAAGTGTCAAAATCATTAGCATACACAAGGGACAGATGTGGTATTCAAATTTTCCCTTAAAGATTGAATTAACTTAACTTTCACAGGCTTCAAGAACCTTCAAGAAAGTTGAGGGGTTTTATGTTGCCTTTCATTTTTCCTAATGTCAAAGTGCAAAAACACAAAGGAAAAACTTTACTGTCACTCAATGATCTCATGCTTCTTTATCTTGATCTCAATATCTTCCCTATATTTTGTAAGAAAAGTTCCCATTGCCTTATCTTCCTATCTGAAAGCTATGCCTGTAATTTGAAACTCATCTAAATATTCTCTCTACAAAATGAATAGAGAGTAGTACCTCCAAAAAACAATTTGGAGGAATATCCATAAATTAGGGACCCAAAATGATTGTGAGGAATGACTCACTGAAGAATTTAGCTTAGCTTCCTAGCAAATACCTGACACAGGAAATATATTCCAGTCCTTATGGAGAAAATACAGACACAGTATTTTCAGAATTTGATCTATCTAGATGAAAGGGGAATAGATTAGGAAAACAGGAAGGACATTTCATACTAAATAGGATGTAGTACTGAATAACTACCGCTTTCTTACATGAGTACCAAGATACTCAACAGGAAGTTCAAGAAAGCATGCAATATATGATTGATATGTTAACTTTTCTTGAGGTCTGTGAGCAAAGTTTAACTACAGTTTAGAGATGTGCTATAGTACATTCTAGATAATCAGAAAACTCTTTTTTTTCCCTTTTTTTTTTTTTTCCATTTTTTTTTTTATTGTGTGGTGTGGCCTTGGCTGGTATCCAAATGCCATCAAATAATTCTATCACTCCCCCTCCATCAACATGAAGAGGAAGAAAATATCACGAACAGCTCATGAACTTAGATAAGAACAGGAAGACCACTCAGTATTTACTGTCACAGGAAAAACAGGAGCAACTTAGGCAAATGAATTTAATTTGCTTCCAATTAATCAAAGGAGGATAACACAAAACAATAACGAGTCTAAAAACATTTTCCCCTCTATCTCTCTTCTTTTTCAGACTCATCTTCAGTCATGACTCTTCTACCTTCTCACTCTGGACAATGCAGAATATAGAATGGGGTCTGTGTCAGTCCATGTCTTTGTTTCTGCTGCTCCTTTGTCCTCATGCTCTTCCCCTGCTCCAGCTTGGGGTCCCTCCCACAGGATACAGTCTTCATGAACTTCTTTTCCTTCTCTGTTAAGGTCCCTGATCAAGCAGATGAAGGGTGGATGTAGTTTTCCTGGATTTTAGTACGGTTTCTAAAACTATCCCTCACAGCATTCAAGCACACAAGGTGTCCAGCTGTGGGATGAGCAGGTTCATGATGTGCTGAGTGAAGAACTGGCTGAAGAAGGTCAGGGATCAGCGGGCTGTAGAGACTGGGGATACACCTGTCTGTGGGGCTATGTCTGTCTGGAGACTGATCATCAGTAGTGTTCCTCAGGGTTCAGTTCTAGGGCCTGTCCTGTTCAATGTATTTACCAACGGTCTGGATCCAGAAGTAGAGTACACCACTGGCAGGTTTGCTGATGATACCAAATAGGAGCTTTTTTTGATCCTCCCAGATAACAACATATTGCAGAGGGTTCTAGGTAGATTGGACGAGTGGCCTATAAATAATGGGATTAAATTTAACAAGATGAAGTGCCAGATTCTGCACCCAGGATGGGGTAATGCTGGGCACGAGTTCAAGGGAGAGGAGTGGCTTGAAAGCAGCCTACAGAAAAGGGTCCGGAGGTGCTGATCAACAGTACACTCAATATGAGTCAGCCCTGTCTGCCAAGAGGGAAAACCAGACACAGCATCACCAGACTGACAAAAGAGTTCATTTTCTTGCTGTGATCAGCATTGGTGCAGCCTCAGCACAAATACTTTGCGCAACTCTAGGACCCACAATTTAAAAAGGATGGGAAGGCACTTGAATAAAACTTCAGTCTCTTAGTGAAATCTTCTTTAGGGAAACATGAATTTCTACTGTTTTGGTGTACAGTCCAGTTAGAAACCAAGCCAAGGCCGTATGGGTGTTTTAAAGCAAGTAAATATAGCATGTATTGGTCCAACAATACCCATAGAAAAATCCATAATGTAGGCAAGCCTTTTGATGGTATTCTTTTCATAAGAATATTTTTCTTTTCAAAGAAAAGAATATATTCTTTGTCCATAATTACAGCATTCTAAACAAGACCTGTGGCTCAATAACCAGACCAGCAGGGAGTAGTGATAGCTGTGTACTTAAGTCGATATTCCAGCTTCTGTGAAAGATTATCTTCACACAAAATGACAATTATTGTTATTACCGTAGATCCAGCAGTAAGGATATAAATGCACAGCAGAGCCTGACTAGAAAAAAAAGACTAGACTCTAGAAAAAATTTTATCAAGTCAAACTAAATATTCTGCTTCTAAGAGAAATAGAGTTTGGGGAACACCTTTTGCTGTCAAATAATAAGTGGAAGTAGCAATAATTCTAAATATGCAATATTTATTATATAATTTCTATATGCAATATAATTTCTAAATATGCAATATAAAATAAATAGGATCATTATATGCTATAAATCATGACTTATAATTATAGCTTATACTTATAGTGCTTACAATAATGTGATAATGTGATTATATTTTAATAACATATTTTACTTTAATTTATATATAAATCTCTGCATATATAAGATAAAACTTCATTGGAAATCTCAGCTGATAGCATAAGCAGTGTTTTTGTTAAAGAGGTGTGTAAAACATTAGTCACTGATGAAATTAACCTTCTGAATATCAATAATTACTAAGTGAAAAATTCCCTCTATTTACTCATAGTTATCTTTCCCCATAAATAATATGTAAATTCAACCAAAGAATCAAACAAAAAGACTGAGCAAAAGACTAACCACTTAAATCCTATATACAGCACACTGAGGTGAAACAGAGGTTCAGAGTTTATCGTCCAAGCTCTGGAAAGTGAAATGCAACGGCATCATTGGGAAACTCCTATAACTGAGAAGGAGGATTCTTTTGCTGAGGCTGAGCTCTATGCTGATATGTTTACCCACTACAGTTTCCAAATTAGTTAAAAGCTTTTTTTTTGGATATCTTGACAGATTAGAGTACTGACAGTAGCATAAGTGATCCAGAGAGCTTCCTTCTTCTTGTCTTGTTCTGCCTGAAAATTATTTCAATCCCTTTTGCATAGGTCTTTTGTGATTTTCACTTGCTTGAGTCAGAAGAAAACTGGTCTGAACATAGTAGGTGATGCGGAGACAGTGCAGAAGTTTACACATCACTGCTATTTGCATGTGTTTATTCTTTGTGCTGAGGAAACAGGCAGCTGTTCATATTGAATTCTTCAGCCTCCTCATGTAGGCTGAGGAGCAGCTGCTACATCTCAGTCTCTTAAAATGAGAACCATTATGAACCTTACCTCATATCTGAAAACCCAAGGCTGTCAGGAGTAGAAGTAAGACCTCTGTAGCAAATGATCTAAAGCTGAACACACACTTCTCAATGATATGTGTGTGCCAGTACACCTTCAAACAAGAGATTTCTTACCTCAGCAAGTATTTTGTCAGTAAATCACATTTAGTTTGCTTTCACTCAGATCATGCTCTAATTTCTATATCACGGATGCACTGAAGCTCTGGGATCTAACTTGAATGCAAATCTAAACTTAGACCCTGAAAAAGTTCAAGGCTGAAAGCATATGTAATGCCCAATCTTCTATGATTTGCCTCAAAGCTCCACATGGATGCTCATTGGGAGAGACAGTTATTATTTATTATGTTATTATTTGACAGAATTTTCTGTTCTTTTGCCCAGCAATATTCATTAGTCTAAGTAAGATTTCATTAAGAGAGCTTTTCATGTGAAACAAAAGGTGAAATGAGGGAAGGTGAGCCATTTAGAGCTGAAAATTATTTGGAAGGAACTTTCTGGTCTTTCTTTCAAAATCAAATAAAGGATACAATTTTTATGAATCTATATTTTAGGTTCTGAACTAGGGTAGCATACCAGAAAGAATCTGGAAAAGATGAATTTTATAACCCTGATCTTTGACTGTTTGAATGGGCTGTGAAAGACACACAGAAGACACACTCTTATGTGGTTTAACTTCTCCCCTCTGTTACTCTCTCTGACATCTAAACACAGAGCTGGTGGCAAGTCTGTCTTGGATATTTTGTTCTCTACCTCTGGAAACAATTCCTTTTGGTAGACTGCTTAAAAGTCTTAATTTTTTTCAGCATGGAATTAAACTTATACTTTGAGATCTTAAACTTTAATAAACAAAAAAAAAAAAAGTAATTTTTTTAAGATTTATGTTCATGTCTCTAAATGTGAAAAATTAGACTGAAATATCCTACACCATATGTGTAAGTTGTTATTAACAGAACCATTGGTTATGGAACAGAGTTCTCTGAGATCCCTTTGGAGGTAAGTAATAGATATCTGGGAAGCAACCACCTCAGATACTAGTTCCCATTTCTTTGTCAGGACTTATCACACAGGGAAATATGATATGAAGGAACAGAATCCCATCTGGTGTCAAGTTCTATATTTCCTTATGCTCAAAGTGGACTCTGAAACAATAACTGGCAAAGAGAGAGATGAACCAGTTCGATCATCTCACCAAGCTCTAAGGAAGAAACCTGTCAATGCACTACAATATGTGCTTCTATTATTAAGTTAAGACCCTAATTTTCATTTATTTTCCTGCTTCCAGAGAAAGATGGATGACCAATATTCAGAGGAAGTTGCCATCACATCAGTGTCTTTTGTTGTCTAAAAATCTCTGGAAAAAATTATCTGGAAATCTTAGCTTCTGAGAAAGAACTGCCTGACAGTCCTGTTTATTTATGTTTACATGAAATTGAGTAATTTCTCTTACAGAAATCTAAATTTAATTTTAGCTCTATAGGTTCTAGGAAACTAAGAACATGTCCCATTCAGTTACTTGCATACTTGGACATACATAAGTACTCTCATGGAGAAGAACATTTTTTCTACTGCTTCCTTAGTGACAGTTTTTCTACTGCTTACATAGTTTTTTTATATTTTTACATGCTTAAAAATAAATTATGCAGTGATAGGTGTTGTAGTTGATAGCCTGAAATGTATCTTTTCCCATCTTTTAGTTGTGATTCTCCCCCCACCCCCAGCTTCTCTTTCTCCTGTTTACCTGGCGTCAAGTTCCCATGGTTACTGAAGTTTCTCTCCTCAGCCCCACGGCGAGAGGCCGGATAGAGTAAAGAGAGGACCCCGCTGGCATTTCCAGCTGCTTGAAGTTTCTTTAGCCCAGGAAAGCACGGGGTTGGGAGAAGAGAACCCTTCTTTCCTACACGGAAGTTTGTAACTTTTTCCTGTCCCAGAATGCCTCTGAGCTATGGAAGCTGAGAGGGCATGCTTACCTTGCCTTCCCTTTCTTTCCCCCCTGGGTTGCCAGGAAACCAAGCCCCCCCTCTCTCCCCCTCTGCCCCTCTGTACAGAATACTCCTACATCTTTGTGGGTATTTGAAGAAGTTGGTGTCTGTTATTTCTTATCTTGGCGTGTGTAACCTTGATTTGTAGAAAGTTTGTAAGATGTACTAACTGAGAAAAATAATTGGTTCTCTCTCTGATGTTCCCTCCCTCCGAGAAACCCTGTTAAAAGAGACCCCCCCAGACCCCAAATCCTTGGTCTCTCGTCCTTTGGATTCCCCTTCACAGAAATAAACTGTGGAATGCAAACCAGAGAGAGAGTCCCCCCCTGATTTCTTTACTCGCTCTATAGACTTGGATTCTTGAAGAAAATCAGTGAACCCCACAAACATATGCTGGCTCGAAACTCGAGTGAAGAGAAAGCTCATCACTGAGCTAGCCGGGCCACACTCGAGAAGATCGAGTCAATACGGACATTATAGTTATAGAAAAATGCAGATTGCCCCTCCTTGTTTCCTTGTACTTGCACTTAGTTTTTTACATGACAACACAACTGAAATCATTGGTGTTGATATTTTTAATAACTATCTCTAAAAGCAAAGATGGGATTAATCTGAGTCTTTCAAATCCAAGTTCTTACAAAGAGGCCACCAATTGTTAATACTATTAGGTACAGTAAGACCAAACCCATGCAACTTTATTTCTAGGAATCAACAGACACTGTAAAGATAATATATTATCCATTTGTAGAGTACAAATAATGGTACAAATAAGGGATAGAAGTGAAATCTATAACATTTACATGTAACTAAAACTGACTAAATTTTTAAGACTTAAGATGCTCAGCTGTGTTAAAAATATTGATTGATAACATTACAATTGTCTGTGGCTTTTAGGTCTATCAAGGTAGCAAGTTTAGAATATTATGCTACAAAGATTTGTAGAGAAGTTGGTTTTTTTTACGTAGTAAAAGGGTCAAAACCACAGGAACCATGTTTATTTGTACTAAAGATGTTTATTACATTGCCCTTGACCTTTCCTAAAAACAATACACATAATGCTGGATTCTAGCCCAAATGCTTCATTTAGCATCTGCATATAGCTCTCATTTCCACTAATTTTAAAGCATTGTTATAGTTATTAATTCTTTTTTTTTAATTTAATTGTGTCTGTAAATATTTAATCAATCAAAGAACACCTTCATGACAATGAAGGCATTACTAGTAAACACACAGATAATTGAAATAGCAAAATGGCACTTTCAGTGAAGGCATGACTCAAGTATAAAACAATGCTTACTCAGTAACTTGAGAAGTAGAAATATCTGAATATTATAGATAATATTAAAACCAATAATGATTTAACTGCTGCTTGTAAGGTAGAAAAGGGTTGTAGTCCATATTTAGAGATAGGGAAAATTGTGCACCATAATTTTGCATCTCCATCTTGATGTGTCAAAGCTGAAACACTTGTGCTTTGATCTTAGAGTTGATGAGCTCCTACACCTCTAATCCTGAAACATAGAGTAGTATTTTTCACCACTAAGAACACGCTTTTTTTTTTTCAATCTGGATTGAAAGGGTGATTTTTCATCCCTTTTTCCATTTTGAATAATAGATCTTGGCTTTTGTAGTGAAAGATACTTTTTTGTCATATTATATTTGATATTTTACAGTTTCCACTATACTGTGTGGAAGGACCATTCAGCCTGAAATTCTTTATTTAGTCTTTTGTCAGACTCTCACTAACAACCTGCATTTTATGTCATCCTTTCTATTGTGATTAATAGTTTACATTTGTATCTAGCATGCTTCAAGCTACAGCCATTGTCATTACAATAATTTCAAAATTTCCTTCTATGTCTTCTGACATTAAATGAATATTTGTGTTTGATCATTATTTTTTATGGATATGCAGTGGAGATAGGTAGGTGGCATTTCCCTGTGTGTTTTATAGTAAATATTTTTCTTCTTTCAGTGCCATGGAAGCACGATGATTGGAAATCACTCCAAAAAGTATAAATTATTCTACTTTCCACTGGTCTCTTTTAGTAATAGATCTATCACATAGGTGTTATAACTGATCTAATCTAATTGGCCCACCAATTAGACCAGTCCACCCTTTGACATCAAAACCAAATTAGTAGTAGTAGTACTTTCAGTAGTAGTTTCTTCTTCAAAGCTAAGACTTCTTACTGTAAAGTAAGAGTTCTGAGGAACTGAGGTACTGCAGTGAAGATAAAATTGTCCTCTGTAACCATATCTTACATGAGCACAACTCACACATGGCAGTTTTCTGATGTAGCTTGCTGATACTGAAATGTTAATAGTTAATACATATAATTTATGTATTAACTATTACTCTTAGTAATAGTTAATATTTCTTCTCTTAGTGGAGAAATTTTAAAATATGAACAAAGCTTGAAAAAATATATTTGTAGAGCAAAAATAACTTTAGAAAAAGATTTATAGATATTGTTAAAATAATAAACAGTAGCTTAGAGAAGTCAGTAGTTGTACCAAATAACACACAGAACAGTATGAATGACTAGCTTTACAGTGCCTTTTAAATGTAGTGCAGTCTGAGAATATCCTTAATGGAACTTGTGATTCCCCTCTGGACTTCCATATAGAAGTCTCAGTATAGTAAAAATTTCCTTTTATTCTGAGTGCTGATATCTCCATTTCTAAGAATACACCTGTGACCAAGGTTTTTTAAAGCATTTAGAGACTTAAAAACTTTAAATACCTTTTCCTAGTCAAAAGAGAGAGAAAAGTCCTTTGATGAGATTTCTGAAGAGCAATAGAGACAGCCTTAGAAAGAGGCTGACTGAGGATTTACTGAGAACCAGGAAATGGATTTGAGTTAACACAATGCTAGGTGTTAAAACATCTAAATTTCCTAAAATTACTGAGAAACACATAAAGGATTTTTTCATATGAGATTTCAGAATTTCTAATAGATAATGTGAAAAACAAATATTCTTCTAGGATCAGGAACTATAGATGTTTATCTCTACAAATGGAAAAAGTAGCCGGTTAAAGAATGTAAATTCTATGCACAAGTAAATTCTATGCAAAATATCCTCTGAGAGTTCTAATGTATCTCACCTAGCCTATTTGCACCAGCTCTGTTTGTCTAGTTACAGACTGATGAGTAATTCATTCTATTATAATGGCAATTTATGAATTTCTGTACAGTTAATTTTGGGGCAAGCTGTGTTCTAAACTCTTAGTGAGTCTGGTCTATTGCTCAGCAGTAAGATAAGTAATATACATCAGTATCTGGAAATTTGGGTGATGTTTTATAAATGTTGCCTTCATCTGCTGTGAGTTATTGTGGTGAGTTAGCCTTGGCCAGAAACATCACCCATCCACTCACTTGTTCCCCTTCCTCACAGGACAGGGGGAGATAATAGGGGTGACAGAGCTTATGGGTCAAGACAGAAAAGGGAAAGCATTCACCAGTTACTGTCATGGGCAGAACACACTCTGCTTGGGGAAAATTGATTTAATTAATTGTCAATTAAAAGTAGAGCTGTGTAATGAGAAAACAAATGCAAAAAATTAAACTATGCTTCCTCCTCTTCCATTTCAAAGCTGAACTTCACTCCTTCACTCCCAAGGTCTCTCTCCTCTAAGCCTCCTCCACCTTAAGCTCCATGAGCAGCGCAGTGGGAAGGTGGAATGGTGGTTGGGGTCAGCCTGTAAGGGTTCCTCTATGCTGCTCCTCCCTCCTCACACCTTTCCTCTTCTCCAGACTGGGCTCTCCATTTAGGCAGTGTCTAGATGCTCTAGTGTAGGGTCCATCATGGGCTGCAGCTCCACATCTGCTCCACCATGGTCCTCCATGATCCTCCACATGGGAAAACATCTGCTCCTCTGCCTGGAGCACCATCTCTGCCTCCTCCTTCTCTCACCTTGCTGTCTACAGGGCCGTTCTCTCACACTTTCTTCCTCCCTTCTCACATTTTTCCAGTAGTGCCACAATTTTGACAGAGTGGCTCAGGGTTTTTTCCCTGCAGTGGGTCTGCTGGAACCAACCCCTTTTCACAAAAGCCACCTCTGCAGCCTCCTCCTGCCAAAGTGTTGTCATTTACTCCCAACAGTTATCTAGACAAAATACTCAGATAATTAGCTAACAGCATTAGAATGGACTCAAAGTTGTTTTTTAGTTTTGTTTTGGTTTGGTTTGGTTTTGATTTGATTTTGTTTTGTTTTTTTACGATTTGTTTGTTCATTTGTAGGGTTTGGAGAGGGGATGTATTTCTTTCATGAATTAGCAACAAATAGTAGGATGAGGTTTTCACTCATTTGTGTTTTGCCAGTGCCTGATGTATAGTTTGTTGGACATTAATGACACAACTTTCTTTCATTGACCTAGGGCTGTGTTGTTATTTATAAAATTTTAAGATTTTCAGTAAGCAGATACTATTTGTTGTGAGTAAGGGGAAGACTTGGGTTTTGGCAACACTATTATTTTCTTCTTCTGAAAGTATGTTAGCAAAGCTAAGAATAATGGATATATATTGCATATATATAAAAAATCCTATATTTGGAAAAAATATAGCACTGATGAAGAGTGCTAACCTGCCCGAAAGCTTGCCATTTTTCTACCGGTTGGTCTAATAAAAATATTATTTCCTTCTTATAAATACATCTTGTTTCTGTTTTTAGAACTCTGTGATGGTGTACATGACATACTAATTCATTCTGCTTTATTTCTCTGCTCTATTTCTATATAGACATGTTTGACTGACCTTGGCTGGACACCAGGTGCCCACCAAGCTCCTCTATCACTCGCCTCCTCAGCTGGACAGGGGAGAGAAAATAAGGTGGAAAATGACACATTGCTTGAGATAAAGAAGTTTACTAAAGCAAAAGTGAAATTTTGTGCCCATACAAGCAAAGAGAAAGAAAAAAATAAATTTTTCTCTACTTCCCATCATCAAGAAATGTCTGGCCACTTCCAGAGAAGCTGGGCACATGTAGTGGTTGCTCCAGAAGGCAAACACTGTAAATAAGGAATTCCACTCCTTCCTCTTAACTTTTATATCTGAGCAGACATCTTATGGTATGGGATATCCATTTGGTTAATGCAGGTCAGCTGTCCTAGATGTGTTCCAGGATCTTGCCCACCCCCAGCCCAATGCTGGGGGAATGTTGGAGAGACAGCTCTGAGGCTGTGCCTGTGCTGCTCAGCAGGAGCAAAAACAGTGTGTGTTATCAGCACCCTTCTGGCTACCAATGGAGAGCACAGCACTGCCAGGGCTGCTGTGGGGAAATGAACTTGTCTCAGCCAGACCCAGTACAACAGCAAATAGGCAACAAAAAAACTCTTGCTGGACTCCCCTCTCAGCATGACACTGAACTTGAGGGTGGACTAACCTTAGCTGCCCTGTGCTGCCCAACAGAAGCACAACTTACTGATGAGCATCCAGCTCTGGCACAGATCACTGTCTGAGCTTGTTAAAGCATTCTCGCAATCCACTATATGGTAATTTTCACATAACAGTAGAAAACAGATGTTTCGAATAGATGATGAAATTTCAATTCTGAAGTAAATAAGTGCAACATTTTCAACTTCATTTAAGTGAGATGCTGTGAAGGCTTTTATCTCATCTAATATGTATATCTAAAAGTTAGAAAAAAAATCCTTATTTCCTGAAAATATTACCTGAAAGCATTCCTTGTCCCTACAGATCCATGTTGGGTTTTTTTCTGCCCCAATCTGTGCTGCACTTTTTAACCCCGTGGTTTACAGAAACATTAAAGTAGTTGTGTGGAAAAACTGTCTAAGTCAACAAATTGCCAAATACATACTTCAGAAATCGCAGATTAAGTGTGTAATTTTCAGCTCATTGTTTTAGTTCCTGCTTTATAGTCAAAAGAAAGAAATAGGCATCCCTCTAAGGTGATTAATCTCATCTTGAGCTGTCTATTTTGCCTCAGTGGTATAAAGGGATCCAGCTTTAACTAAGACAAATAAATTTTAGACAACTGAATCTGCATGAGATGAACTACATGATGGATGAATGTAGCCTTAAGAATTGAAAATTAATCTGAGCTTTACTATAGAAACAATTGGTATAATGCTTACCCATCCTTCATTCAGAAATTGACTTCTAAGATCTATTAAAAATCCTGCAATAATTGAAACATTTGAGTGCTGCATGGGTCATAAATTAGTGCAAGTTCCTAAGCCTTCTATGGCTGTCAGTGTTCTTAGTTTCTTTTTGAATGTGGAGGGTTTTTTCTGCCATTATCTGATACAAGTGTATGGGCTGTGCATGGATTAGAGGATATCTGCTCTCTAACTTTCTTTTATTACTCTTGCCTTAAGTGCTGAACCCTCCAGTTCAGCATTTTTTATGATGCTCTACTTCTTACAAGGCCAGCATCCTGTAAAGAAAGGAGGAGATAGTTCTGTTTTCTTGGAAATTTGCATGTGAACACTAGCTACAAGACAAGTAAATGCACATTCACCATGAGCACTGGTCATGGAGTGATGAGGACACAGCCTCAGAGGGAATGATTGTTTCACAACAAGGAGCTCATGCATTTAAAATCACTCAGCACCTGGGCTTGAAATGAGTCCATGCTCCTGTTGCTTAATGCTGTCACACAGTAGTTTTGGCACCAAGACTGACAGCTTGAAGGGTTATTCACAAAATCATATAGCATGTTAAATTCTGGTAATTCATTTTTTTCCCTTCCCTGGCAAGACTGCAAGAAAAAAAATTGCTGTGTCTTTATAGATGTGCATCTGGCTAAAGGGCAAAGCCTGGTTATCAATTTTATCACTATTAACCTATAGTTTGGGGATTTTCACTTTACTTAGTCAACAATAAACTTCGAATCTCATTTTTGCCTTAAGAAAATAATTTCTTTCCCACCTAAGTGATGAATGCACATGCACATGATTTTCAGACATTGTCTTGATTTAGTTTTGACTGCTTTGGTGGTATTGAGAATCTAAATTTTTTACAAATATGAAAGCTGATAGCTGCCTGCAAATACAGATGATATCTTATGAGTGCACATAAAAGATCAGATTGTCTCAGTACTACTGAGGCAAGTAGCTCTTTGTTGTAAATGATTTGTGCTGGATGCATAGGGAAAGTATAATTAACTGGGCCCTCATACACTGTTCTGCCCTTAACTGGAGGCCTTCCTTGACCATTTGATACCGCAAAAAGAATACTACAATTATGCTACTGTATACTACAAGAATACTACTGTTTTCATTTTTAATATAATACAAAATATTATAATACTTTTTTTTGAATAAAACATAAAATACTACAAAAGAACAGGGAAAAGTTTTGGGGTGGTAGATGGGTGGAGTGTTAACAAAAAGAGAGTCCTGGCACAAAGTCTAGTCATGAATTCTTTCTCGATCATGAATTCTTTCTTTCTTAGTAGACATGTTCTTCCACTACTGCATAGGCAGCTGCCTTTGATTGCTGTCAGAAACAGGATACTGGAAAAAGTAGACAATTAGTTTGACTAGTAAGGAAGTTTTAAAAAATATATAGAAAATAGCAGTGTCACAGAATCACAGAACACTGTGGGCTAGGCGGTACTTCAGGCAGGTTCTAGTTCAGCATCAAACCTGCTTTACCTATGATGCCAGACCAGGTTACTCAAGTCTTTTTCCAGCTGTGTCTTGTAAGACTCCAAGGTTAAACACTGCAGTCTCTTTGGGAAATGGTCCCACCCCTTTATTGTCTTCATAGTAAGAAGTTTTCTCTGTAGAACCAGTATATCATATGCAAATTATGTCTTCTACTCAATTTATGTCCATTGTCTCCTGTCTTCCCACATAGCACCACCATGAAGAACCTGGCTCTACCTTGTTGCTGAAGAAATTGAACTGAACTCTTCCTTGTCCTTGACAGGGGTAAGGGGACATTGCAGCAATGAGCTGGCCTCAGTATTCTACATATGGTCCAATAGGCAGTACATAGAGAGGAGCAATCACTTCTCTTGGACTACTGGCCATTTTCCAAGAAAACTGTTGGCCCACAGTTGGTCCACTAAGGTCCCCATGTCCTTTTCACAAGAGCTACTCCCCAGCTGCTCAGTCCCTGACGTGCAATTAGTTCTTCCTTCCAGGGGCAGGAGTTTGCAATTGTTCTTGATTTTCATAAGGATGGTCCATTCCTGCAGCCTCTGCCTAGTGCCCCTCTACAGCAGCAATACCCTTGAGCATGTCACAATTTGGTGACATCTGCAAACTCCGTGACAACTCACTCTTTCATCTCCTGCAGGCCACAGATAAAGATGTTGACAGGACAGACTGGAGCACAGACTCACGCAGAACTCTTCTTGTTACCAGCCTTCTGGCAGAATATAACAACCCCAGTGAGAAGAGACTACACCATAGACCAAAGACACCAATTCCACCGGTTTGACATGACTTGATGATCAAACATTTGAGAAACCTTCAAAAGGGAAAATAGGGTGAGACTGTGTTTGTTCTATGGCATCGTACTGCACATAAAACACTTGCAGCTACTTTTGCTGCAAGTAAGAAACAAAGAGTCATCAAATTAAAGCGCCTTTCACAACTTCTGTATTGCCTTTATTCATTCCTGTCCGTAAACAAATGTGGGATATTTGCTATATAGCATGATATAGCATGATTTTTTTTCCTTTTTTGGGGGGTTTTGACAGCAACAAAAAAACCATGAAAAGAAGATTAACAAAATCAATATTGCTCTTTACTTAAAGGGCTTTCTAAGCATCTGGAATGTCTAATATATAAGAAACTGGATTTTATTTAGCTAATCATAGACCTGTATGCAGCATTGTAGTGCTGGGTTTGAGTATATAGTGTGATTTTTTTAAAAATCTGTATTTTTACATTAGTGAAATAAATTCTAAATATTATACATTAATGAAAGACAAAATATGTATGCTTAAAATCACAAGAATAAAAGCTACTGTTTAAATAGAAATATTTATTGTTATTCTTTATTTATTGTTAACTTTTTTCAGGCCAGAAAAATGTCTCAACATTTTCAGTATTTTGTATTCAATTATTAAAATATTTTCATTGAAGAAACTACAGATTTAAAAAATACTGTACTTTGTGAAGTTACAAATTGTTTTAACACACAGTAATCTGAATATATTGCAATGCTCTATGCTTCTATGAATAGAAGTGAAGCAAAATAATGTTATTGTGATATAAGTCCTTGATATCTCATTTTGTTGTTATTTAGGAGGGGGGAGTCCTGTTTTTTTGGAGGGCCTGTACAGGAGTAACTGTGCCTTGCCAGTTTCTTGATAGTTATCTAGGCCTTGGTCTCTCAGTTTTGAGGTCAAAGCATTAACACATTTGCATTATAAAAAGAAAGAAAACTTGTTTGGAATCCCAATATTTATTTCATCTGGTTTAAAGCCTTAATCCTGGATTCTGAGTGCTGTGTGGTTTTAAGAGTATTAGTACAGATTTGTACAAAATGGCTTGATACTGCATGTGTAAGCACTTTCCACCAACAACAGAAAGTTAAATAAAAAAAGAAATAAACCTAGATCAGGGTTAACAGAGTCTAACTGCTGAAGCCCTGGGAAGACCAGATGGCTGTGTGAAACAACTATATTGCTTTCTTGCTATTGTTCTGGATACAGCTTTTCAATCAAAGATCTTTTATGTCTATTTTAAATAAAAATAATACATAAAGAATCCATGTCAAAGTCTAGTTTGAAAGCTTTTTAAAGGTTTTTTTGTGGTTTGTTTTTAATATTTTGTTTTATTTTGTTTTGTTGTGTTTTGTTTTGGTCTTTTTTTGGGGGGGGCGAGGGGTGGGGGGCAGTTGGTTGGCAGGTTTGTTTGCTGTTTGCTTTGCTTTTTAGCATTCCTTAATGGTTGATTCACCCTGGACACCAGACAATCTTTTACTTTTGTCCTCAGAGCCTGTTGCTGTTACATGCCTGTTTCAGGGAAGATGGGAATGGTTGGAACAGCAACTGGCCAAAATTCAGATACTCTATTTTGTGTAATAAAACCAACATAATGATATTTCTATATTTGGTCCTGAACCATATCATGCAGAAGCCAATTTTTTAAAAATTTTGCATGAATAGAAATGCTGATGATGAACAAAAGGCATTTTCCCCTTCTTCTCTCTGTCCCCATCAAGTAAAATAAATGAGGCTGGACTTGTACCTGCTAAGCAAATATTAAATTCTTGGGGGGATCAAAAGGCTGGGGAATGAGTTGGCTCAGTAGTCAGGACATCTTAGAATCTTTGGCCAAAGCCAGTCTTCCCAGTGGGGCTTCCTATGGTCACATGCCACTGATCCCCAGCAGCTGCTACACTGGAATTAACATTCTTGTCAGGTCGACTGCTGCTGTTAGCCATGTGAAATTGTCACTTTCATCCAGTTCAACATCTCCATGCCAAAAATCCTGGAAAGCCCAAAAGCCCAGACTGACCACAGAGCCAAATGATGACCCCTGTTTAGAGGTGGAGCTCAGCAACTGGGACCAGAGACTGAAAACCTTCCCACAGAAAGCTGTCCTGGCACCACGGATAATTAGAGTTCATACTCAGGGGAAAAACACATCATATCTAAAATGCTGATTAGACCTTGAACTGTCAGTTACTAACAGCAGATGAGGATTCTGTCAGATTTTCATCAGTTCTGTATTTGGTCTCACTGAAATGCCTTGATTTCAAGACATTCAGAGAGAAATATTTATGTGCAATAAAGAGGTGTTTTCTGGTAAAGCTTAATTTTACTGGAAAAATATCTGAATGGATAAAATTTGTTCTTTATTGAAGTTATAAATGATAGTAAAAGGGTGAGTTTCTGCATCAGTATATTCTTTGGCATCCAATGTCTTTCACTTTTCATATTTCACCTCATTTGATGCTACCAAATTTGATTTGTTCTCAAAAACAAGCAGTTTGGAGTTTATAAACCTGAGTAAAAATGAGCAGAAGCTAATTTTAGTCCCTTAGGATGTTGGGATTATGACCATTCCAAGACCTCATTGCTCAATATTGATAAAAATTACAATAAAATAAGAAAAAAGCTACCTGTTAGGAAATATTGAAACTATGTCACTATTTCATATGGTTTTGACGTCTTAAGTACTCTGTATTTTTTTGTGTTTCAATCCCAGGAGAACTTCAGAGGAGTCTGAAAATTTCAGAAAGAAACTAAAATGATCAAATATATGGCCGGGGGGGTGGGGGGGTGGGGGGAACCTCTTTAATTTTCACAATACAGGGGAGGGACATGTAATAAGCATATATATAATCCTGGGTATTATGGAAAAATAAAAAGGTTCTAAGGGCTCATTTCCCCACCAGTATAAGAACAAAGAGGTAAAAAAATGCAGCCTTGTTGAAGCCAGATCCAAAACAGATATTTGAGTCAGAACTTGGATCTAGAGGATGCAGTGAATGCTCGAAGTTGATGTGGCAAATAATGAAACTTTATTTTGAAAGCAAAACCTGTGGGAGGTTTTGAGACTGGAGGACAGGGTGCTGTAGCTGGGGGGATTGAAACTGGATCCAACCATCCAGCCACAAGCAGGGCAGCTGGGGGCACGGGAGCAGCACCAGATACCAAGCTCTGCCGTGGGGATTGGCACAGGCCAGCACTGGGCCAGGACTAGGAACCCATGGCCAGGCAAGGTAGGGACATTGGGAGCTAGAGACCAGTCCTATTGGGGCATTACTGGAGCAGGGCATCTGGAGATAGAAAATAAAAGTTCTGAAGACATTTTAAGGTGTGGATCCCTGAGACATGCACTCTAGATCTCCAGTCTCAAAGGTGCCTGCGCCCAGTGCTCCACATCTGTTGCATACCCGCTGTGCTGTCATTTGGCCTTTTTTGCTTAAGACAGTGACAAATCTGCAACTTGAGCTGGATCAGGTGAGACAATGCCCATGAGGATATACCAGACTATTAAACATAGGCCTCCTCCCTCTCAATTTCTGAACTGTAATCTAAAAGTGATAAGAACCCACAGCATTATGTTTCTTGAACAAATGCTGACAAGGTCAAATCCCTCCTGAAAAAAGATTAAGAGTGTGATTTGGGATTATTTTTACTACTATTCTTCATTTAAGAAACACATTTGAAGAAGCAGATCTTTCTCTGTTCTGCCACCTCAGTGGAAAACAAGTATTGTACATATTAAATTAATTTCTTTTCATTGTGAAAAAGACAATGGTATCTTGAAAAAAATGAAGATTTAAAAATAAGCCTCTTTATTTACTTTTAGGAACAGATACCAAAATTTTTCATGAACTACATAAACAGAGCCATAATGCCATGATAATCCAAGCACCATGAAATAAGATTTATATTTGTGAAATCCTCCAGTACGCTGACCTAAACATTCATAATGCAAGAATAATTCTTTATTTTGGGTCTAGTCTCTATTTAGCTTAGCTTTAACAGACCTGTAATCAGTCAGTCAGAGCACATGCAGGTTTCACAAGTTCTCCTCCTTAGTACCACAGGTTGCTACTGAAAAAATAATGTAATTTTCAGATGTAAAAATCTGATAGCATCGAAATTTTTTCTTAGTTCCCTTAAGAATAAACTGTTAGAACCACTGTAAGTCTGTATATGTTACAGTTTCTCACCTTTTGTATTGTTTTTATCTGGGGACTGCATCATCTATACAGTATTTACTTATCCATTTTCCCACATCTTTACTTTTAAAAGCATGTCTTTCATTAATACTTTAAAATAAAAGCTCCTAGATAATCTGTCTCAGGAGTTCCCTTTTATTTTATGAATGGTGAACAAGTTCAACATATAGGTCATAAACAATGGTGTTTTTCCTTTTGAAAAAATATGGGATTTTAATTACATTGTAGAGAAGAAGCTTAATATTTCCTGTCATCTGCTCCAGATATTTAATTCTATTGTATTCTGAAAGGTCATATCTAGAATGTCACATCTGCACGGACACCCATGACCCCTATTGGCATACAAGTTTCTGCAAGATGGAAGCAGGAAGACTGAGAAATGCTTCCCTGAGTATCAAAAATAGATTATTAAAGCTTATCCCAACAGCTGAGTTCCCCAAGGCATCAGTGTTATGTATACATATGCACAAAAGATTTAGCATTTAAAAATATCAGGAAGCATTTCCAAATCAGTCCCAAACGACTCTTACAGCTTCTTTCCTTTGTTCATGGATGGTTTGTTGGATTTTATGGTTTGGAGTTGGGAGGGTTGCCCTTAATTATTAATATTTTTACTTTTTATAATTCATCAGAAATAAAAGAAAGATTATTTCTCCGAATTCCAGTAGCCCTGGGAACTTTCTTTGATGAAAGAAGCTATTTTATGCATATCTCATCTTTACATCTTTGTTTGTGAATACTAATACTAATGGCATTCCTTAACTCTGGAGCCTAAAAAAGGAGGAAAAAAACAGCAGGAAGATATCTTTAGGGAATACTGATATGTAACTACTTCCTTTTTCTTAAATAAGTTTCAAAACAAATACTGCACAAAATAAGGAAATTTTCACAAAAAAAAAGGAAAAAAAAATGTTGAAATGGAAGCCTGGAAACTACATTGCCTTTTCTTTTATGTTCACTAGTCTTTGAAAGACCCAACCTTTTCTCTATGAGTCTTACTGCTGGTCAGACTGTATCTTTTCTCACATATCATAAGCATTCAATTCCCTGCAACTCAATTAAAACCCCATCTTTCTTCAAACTGATTAAATCTTGCAACATCTGTGAGGGAAGAAAAGAAGGTATAAACATTCTCTTTTTCTTTACACAGATGGGAGGCACAGACCAACAGAATGCAAAATACTCAAGTGGTTGCTAAATATCAGAATAAAAAAATGTGTGTTTGTGTTTTGGTGCTCTGAGTTCTCAGGGATTAGATTAAGATCACTAATCAAATCACTGTTAAAAGACAGAAATACCCCCCCACCCACACACACACAGTTTTTGGGCTTCTAAGACGAAAGTGGAACATTCTACATACATTTAAAGATACAAGATAAGAGAGACTAGCTGCAATGAAGTTGGCCAGATATTTTCTGGGCAACAGAAAAGGAGTTTTTCAACACTTATGAAAAGGTTTTCATAATCATCTAAGCTGCAAATTAAGAAGGCCAGATTTATGTTTCAAGCAAAATTAAAGATCAGTTACGAAAGAACTTATGGAAATAGATTTAAAAACATTTTTTCCCCTTTGTGCTAGTATGAATCACAGACCTAAAATTATTTTAATTCCGGCAGTCATAACAAGATACTCAGATGCTTTTTCATGAAGGTTTTATATCAAATTAAAAAAAAAAAAAAAGAAAAACCAACTTTTGTGGGTGTGCCTGTCTTTTAAATAATGGAAATAACAGTTAAAAACCATTTGTGTTTTGCCACAGAGCTATGTAAGTCTTACATAGTGCTTTCCAAGTTCCAGACAAATAAAGCTTTTCTCTCCTGTCTAAGAGAGTCTTGTTACATACTGTTTAAACTCCAAACCTGCCTGAGAAAACAGAGTTTTAAAAATCTTGGTGTATTTTTGTTCATTTCTAAAATGATTATGTATGTTTATTACTTTTTTTTAACCATGCTTAGAATGTAGTACTGGAAGACGGAAAAAAACCTCATTATCTCTGGCAGATTGAAATCTATCTTGAACTTAATAAGTAATTACTTGGACAGAACATTACATTTTTCAGACTGTGAGATTCTTTAAGCTTTGTTTTGCTAAGAAAAAAGAAACAACTTGTCTCTGTGGAACTTGCAAAAATAATGTCCTATAAATGTGTATTTTTTTCTTACCCTTAATTACCTGTCCTTCTTCATTGATACACATATTATTATTTGGATTAAGAAAACTTATTGATCTCTTGTAGTGCCTACAGACCTTGGTAATGAAATTCTTGGTGCTTTTTTGAGATCCATGCTCCTAATGTCATTGAAATATATAGGAGACAATTGCTGCTGTCTACAAAAGTTGTAAGTGCATACATTTTAGTAACATTCTTTCTTGTTAAAGAGAGAATTGCTGTGGTGACACACCTTCATGTCTGTAGAATAGCTAAAATTATATGATTTGATGTAAGGCTTTGTGAATATTCTACCTTTATTTTAGGTAGAAGCAGCTGGAACAATAACTTCATCACATTAGATCCTTACAGGAGTGAAGTTTTCTTTCATCCAGCTGTCTTAATTTCAGGGTACAAATAAAAGTTTCCCACTAAACTACATTTATTTACACTCAGTGTGGTCTTGATGCAAACTATACATCAGACTTTTCTTGGAGATTACATGCATTTAGATTTTCTTCACATACCTCTGTGTCCAGAGGCTAAAAATCTCTCTGCTTTTTGATGCATATGGTTGCTCATTGTGACAACAAAATGAAACACATAGAGCTGATTTAAATAACAATATTGTAGTTTTAATTTAACTCTAGGTAAAACAGAAGTGATCCACTATCTGTACCTCAGTCATAGAAGAACTGTCTTCTGCAAAGTGCATGTGTCTCACTTGAAAATTTGCTAGGGTTCTGTTGCAAGATATTTTTCCACATAAGTGATGGTTTTGTTTGCCAGAGGGATCTAGAGCAAAAGAGGAGTTGGTATGTGTGCAAATGAAATTTGCTTCCACTCATAAAAAGAATCAAAATGTTCCTCTAAAGTGATCAGGATAATTTTTTTTTTCTTTAGAAATGTTAATATTAAAAGGAGAAACTGCTACATGGATAATTCCTTCCCATTCAGGATTTTAAGATCCACTTTTCCTCCTATTTCGTTTGATAAAACAGACTCCTGATCAATGTCTCAATGATAAATAAAATTTGCATGAGACATTAGTCTATTTTTAATATCTTTTGCTAATACAAAAAGATTGAGATCAGACAATAATCAGAATAATGTACTAGCCATATCTGGTCTGGAAGTTATTTAAACTTCCTTCTGAAGAGGAAAAAAAACAGATCCTTCTAAAATAAAACCTGGGAATGGTTCTGGGAATAGCTTGACTGAGAGTTTCCAAAAGGCTGAAGGGTTAAGACAACAACCATAGGCTTGTTGCCATGTGCTCTACACAGCACTTTGTACATGTGCACTTGATCCACAAATCCTTGAATGTACCATGAAGCCAGGACATGCAACGCACTTTGGGCTATAAGAATTCAGCTCTGACAGGCTGCAACAAAGCCTTCACACCACCAGCTATGTTTTCAACAGGAAAAAACCTTAAGCCCACAAAAACAAGAAATATGTCTTTTGTTTGGAGGATTACCATGTAGGAATGAAATCCAAGTCTGTGTCAAGTTCTGCTTGTTGTAGATGCAGCTAGTTTGCTCTAGACCAGCCTTGAAGAACACAGGTGTGAGTTTACCTCTAAAAGTGATCTGGAGAGAAAAGGTGACTGCGTGGCATAAACATATTAACCAGCCAAAGTATGCAGCCAGAACACAGGCATCAGCACAGTAGTAGGGAAGTCCCTTGGGAACCAGGTCGAAATCCATTCCCGTGCCTATGATAATGATGTAAAAATACTTATTGGCAAGCTTTTGCAGATGACTGCCTTTGGTGGGATAATAAATGATAAAAAGGAGAGGTGACTTCTGTGCATTTGTCACAATCTGGGTGTATGACCACAGTGGGGATCATTCATAAAGCCTGCCTAGAGTCAGTCTAGTGTGGTTAATCTCATTGTGGTTTAACCCCAGCTGGCAACTAAGCATAATGCGCTCACTCATCCCTGGTAGGACATGGGAGAGAACTGGAAAGGCAGAAGTGTGAAAGTTCATGGACACCCAGCCTCACTGGAGGGGTGGGGTGAGAGGCAGAGAAGACCTTGTCACTGTGTAACCAAGCATTGCTCCACAGCAAAGAAGACATTTCTGCATTATAAACAGTTTTCAGCACAAATCTAAAACAGCCTCATTCCAACTACTGTTAGAAAATTAACTCTGTCCCAGCCAACACCAGCACAACCTCCCCCTCTGAGATTAATTAGTCTTCTGCTCTGAACTGTTCTCTAGAGGGTACTATCATACTAGCTTCCTCTACTGACTCTAAGGGACTCTAGGGAAATTAGCCTTTATAGACAAAAATTAGCCCTTGGAAATACATTCCCCCTTCCCTGGTTTGACAAATATCTACATATCTAGGATGTGAATAATGCATATGCTTCTAGAGTGTCTTGCAAAATAGCACTTGGGGAAAAAAAAAAAAAGGACTCGGCTGCCATTGCATACAAAATATTTCTGTTTTGGAATAAGTGAGAAGTACAGGTACTCTTCAGTTTAAGGTATAACTATGAAACCCTCTAAACCCTCTAAAACAGGAAATCAGCAGGGTAAACAAAAGCCAAGGAAAACTGTACTTCCCCCCCCCCCAAAAAAAAAACCAAAGAAACAAAAAAACAAAAACCTTTTTTCTGTTCGTGAGGTTCTAAATTTGAAGATAAAATTAATTTTGCTTCAGTTTTTCATGCCTGTCAAAGAAGCAAAGTATGTAATTTAATACTACATATTCACAACCAGTGTGAAATTTTTCACTGTAAAACCCCTTTTTTAGAGACCCTCTCTCTCTAACAGAATGGACAAGCATTGCTTTTCCAGAAAAAGCAAGAGCCATCATATTTTGGATCTGTGGCTAGTAGATGCAGCATTCCAAGATTATTACACAGAGCAAACAAGAAAGTTTTTTATCTTTCAGGTGAAGCATCCCAAAGCCATTTCAGAATTTACGTTTTACCTAGCAGATCCAAGATCAGTAAACTGTGAATGCTTTTGAAGCAAGCCAATGCAGATTCTGAGATACCAAAGACTAATTTTTGAATTTGGAGTGTGAATGATGTTCTAGCATTAATTTTAAAACCTTTGACAATAGGGGATTCAGGAGCAAAAATTACTAAACACTGCATAGACCGACATCAATGTCAAAATATGAGGAAGTGAAGTCCTTTTTACTCACTGATATATTTGTATAAACTTTAGCTTTCCTAAACTAAACAGGTAGGTCTGAACAAAAAAAAAAAAAAAAGAAATAAAATATGTGGTCTTTTAGTGCACAGACTAACATAACATGCCACTTGCAAATGAAGTCATTTTTCTTGAAGCTCATTCCTCCAAGGTAACTCTCTTGAAATCACATCTGTCTGGAGTTTTTCAGATACAGACACCACTAATTTATCTGCTTCACATATGCAGAGATTTCCCAAGATAAATAAGAAAAGGACAACGTCCAGACAAACACACACAAATTCTTTTTTTTATCATTTTATATTGCTTATAAAAAGAATTATGTAAATATCCTTATTTTATCTCAAGATAAAATTTCTAAGTATATTTGAAATATTTAGTAAAAATGGGACATACTTTGTCCTTCCCTAATAGAAATGACACATATGAATTTATTTAGTAGAAGGAGTATGTTTGTGGTCTACATCATAATACAATCCAGACATATGGATTGTGCCTTTGTGATCTCCAAGCGTCTGTTTCTTCACAAACTGTCCTCTCCAAATTACACAGACATTTCTGAAAAGTTTAAAAAAAGAACAGATTCCATCTACTTATCATTCCGAACATAAGTAATAATGTACTTTTATATTATTTAACCATAATACCCAAAATAGAAGAGCGTGTCTGCAGATGGATAACAATAATTATAAAAGCAGAGAAAGACTGTTAGAGTAATAAGTATGTTTTGGGTTTTATGATCATCTTGTCTAGATTCTAAATTACCTAAATATGAGTTCTTTGATGCACAGTGAGCCTAAAAGCTAAATATGAATTTAAATACCTAAGCTTGGGGTTTGACTTTCGAAATGTTGGTCCTAGATACCTGAATAAAACTTTCTGATATGATCAGGCATTGACTAAAAGTTTCAAATATTATTGTCTAGTATTTTTCACACATGTTAATAATTATATTTTCTCCCTATAGATTTTCTCCCATTGAATCAGGGTACATAATTTAGACACTTAGTATTACAGATTTGATACCTGTGCTAAATTGGTCTAATTATGCAGCCCTTGATTTCACCAGCATGTAAAAATGCAGAGCAAGCAAACAGCATCAGATTCTCCCTGCTGATCTTCACCCTACAACTGGAGGTTTCACATGGTTCTGTACAATGTGGTCAGAAGACCTGACAGATAATGTCTTTTATGGAAGCCTCATGGTTTTCTCCTATATCTTTTATTTTCACTTTACAATCCTGACATAGAAAAACTCTTGTTTTTCTTGAAAATCGTGTATCCTTAAGGCATCTCACTTTTTACAGGTCAAATTACAATATTTTAGTAGCCCATATTCCAGTTAACTTAATAAAAAACAGAAGTTCAGCCTGTGTAATGATGCTTTTTGATGTTAGAGTAGATGATATCAGGATCTGGGTAATTACTTTGCAATATGAAAAGACAAGTAAATGAAAATTCAACTTTTCTGGCAGTTGTGTGTTTTGTCTTTCTATGGACATTCATTCCTGGCCATCTCAATGTCCAGCCCTGTAAAAAGTTAAGTTTTTCTCTTTAAGTCATAGCATTATAGAATCTTAGAATATACTGAGTTGGAAGGGACCCACAAAGATCACAGAGTCCAGATCCTGGAACCTGCACAACACCATCTCCGTGTGTCACACCCTGTGCCTGAGAGCATTGTCCAAATGTTTATTGTCTCTGTCAGGCTGGTGCTGTGACCACTTCCCTGGGAAGCCTGTTCCATTGCCCAGCCACTGTCTCGGTGAAGAACCTTTTCCTGATGTCCAAGCTAAACCTCCCCTGACACAGCTTCTGGCCATTTACTAAGGATCGGGGAGATTCATCAGCTCACATGCTCCTGTAAACAACCTCTCTCTCTTTTCTTTTGTTCCTTTTCTACCTTCTGTGTCACTCAAAAAAAGGAAAATTGAATTCTGAAGTAGAAAACCAAAACTTATGAATCAGAAAACAAAATGGCTTCCGACCATAATTTTCAGTATGCAAAACGGATTCAAGTAACTTGAGATCAGTGTAGGGCCAGGGCTTAATGTACCATTAAAAAAATAATTCACATCCAGTAAAAATCACCTCTGTACAACTGTGCCTTCGATTTCATAAAACAAGCCAGAGACACAGCATGAGGTTAAACATATCTAAATATCAGTAAATTACACACATAATTAAACACAGATTTGACTTCAATTACTTCTATTTTTTAAGATGAACAATACTCAAGAGAAAGTAATATTCATAAATAGGAAAACAGGCAAAAATAAGCTCCACAATCAAAAGGGCAGGTTTTCTAAGTTCAAAACCTTCACTTTCAAGCACAAACACGTACGAAATCTTGAGCTAGGCTGTATCATTCAGTCTTGTTGTGACATTGTCTATTTAAAGAGCCTCATGCTCATAAGACAATCTAAGTGAACCATAAAAGGAACAATCTTCAACATATAGTGGTGCTTGCTCTCTATAACCATCCTATTCTTCAAACTGTTACAGTATCTTCTTGATTTACTAAACCGTGTTAAGATTAATATGAAAAGCTGAGGAAAAAGGAATATATCAGTCTTTAGGTGTTGATTGAGTTGCCTTAAGTTTAGGTTTTAGTTTGTGCAAAAATCAAAAAGGACTGAATTGAGGACACAAGGCATTTTTGGAGAATATTGAGCCTCTGTTAGACAAACTTCCCCTTACTGTCTATGTAAGCAATCATCATGTATTTCTACTTTGCAATGTGCTTTACTGTCAGTGTTTTTGTGCTGACATACACATCCACTCTGAAATAGAAGCTCCTATATTGGTCCTTTCATACAGAAAGAGATTTCAGGTCTCAGATTTCAGGACTTCTGTCACTCAGATCTGTATACTGATGTCATCTGAATTTTCCTCCCTTTCTACTTTTCTGTATACATTTTCTGTATATAGCCGTCTGTTTTGGCTGTCTTTTCAAGATTATGAAGCTATATTGTCCCCTTAAGAAGCCTGATTATGACAGCATAATTAAAACTAAAGACTTCATTGCAAACGCAGTGAGTTTGATTTTAATTGGGACTACTTACAGAATAGAACCACTTCCTAAGCTGTGTCATGTGCTACACCATACATTGTTGGACTGAAGTTGATGAAGTTATGCAGGAGATAATGGACGACTTTTGAATCAAGGTAATCAAATTTTTGATTGTCATTAAGGAAACCTGGCATCTGACAAATATTCTTTCTCTGTCAAAGTACTGGCAAAGGGAGGCTCAAGAAGGCTCAAAGGGAGGCTTTGAAGTGCAATATTATACTATCCACATGTGTTAACTTATTTTTGAAATCCCTGATTTTGTTTTTGTGCTGAAGTAAGAATTATCTGCACCATCTGGCAGGACAAAGATGATGCTTGGACTGTAACTTCCAGAATTTGTCATCGCAGCAAACAATTTAAGAAAATGCACAAGTAGTACACACAGAACAGTGGTGGCAGCTTTCCACTCTGTAATTATTTCATACTTTCTGCAAAAAGTCTTAACCTTCCAGAGGATGTTTCCTCTTCCATAAATACTGCTGGCATAGCAGAAAACAGCTGGAATTTTCTGTAAATATAAAACTCAGACAATTAACTCATGTACAACACACACGTCATCATATTCATTTGCCATTTTCATGGTGGCTTGTCCTTTCTACATTTTATTATTCATTTATGATAGCTATTATATGGCTTTCAGAGTCTATCTGGCTCTCCTGAGGAATATTTATGACTATTATAGGGCTCTTATGAGAAGACCCAACGACAGTTATTGCAGAAACTCTGTGAAATGCTACATTAGTGCAGAGATATGCTGGTAGTAAAATACCTGAACTTGTTTCAAAGTATCCCTTGATGGAAATTAGAAGACGGGCTTCTACTGGTGAGGTTTTTTATCTCCTCTAACCCCGTCACCTCAGACAACTGAGTAGTTCTGATTGGAAGTTTAATATTCAGCGATTGCATCTGGTGTCTGAAAGCAAGAGGATCTTGGAAAAGCTTCCAGGGGCAAGAAACAAAAAAACCACCCTGTTTCTATAGGTGTTGGCTGCAGCAATAATACAGAAAAAATAAAAATGGAAAGACTTTAGGTGAAAATAGAAGACCTAAAGGTGCCTCTTCTGACACCCAGGGACATCCCTGCTTATCCTTTATCCCTCTACTTCCTTCTATTTTTAAGAAGAAAGGGTGGTGTCTTGAAGTGAATCTGAATACTGCAGTTCTGCACCACCTTCTGGGAGGGAAAGAGAAGAAACTGGGGAGGAGGAAGAAGGGCATAGCTTCCATTAGATTTTGTTTCCTTTTTCTTTCAATTAGTGTCTAATTTCATTCTTGTATCAATAAACGACTTTGAAGGAAATTTCTGAATCATGTTTGTTCTACCATGTCAATTAAAAATCTTTACTGTTATTCTAACTTTTCCTCCCTCTGTATAACAAAAAATCAGTCATTTTAGTTTAGAGATAAGAGATTTTCTGGAATATTAGTGATTGTTGTAGGAGCAAATATCCTATACTGCCAGGGAAAAAATTTGAAAAACATCTTGGTTGGAAAATGAAAAAAGGTAATTTATTAGGATAGAAAAATAAAAGAAAGAAAAAAGAGAAGATCAAAAAACCTGACAAAAGCAAAAGAAATGTAGAAGCAAAGGCTTGATAACACATGGATACAATAAAAATACAAAGAATTCCAGTTTGGGTGAAAATATTAACTTCATCTTATATAGAACATAAATTCCTGTGATGAGTTCATGTCCTGTGAATGCAAAAAATAGGTTCTATTATGCAAGCTCATTATCACATCTATTTAATACACTTCTTTTAGTGGAATCTCTGTTAAAAGTTACACAATAGCCTTACCTTTTCAGAACTTAGATTTTTACAGATTTTTTTGAAAATTGATATTTATTTATGTTGGCTGGGCTTTAAGCAGTTAATAGAAGAAAGCTGTGCATTGTCTTGGAATGTATTTTAATTCCATTTTAGATCACTCCAGCATTTATCATTGAAAATAAATTTCTTTAGCTTCTCTCAAATAATTAAAGACTGATCTTACCCCAGGAAAATTAGTCTCCACGAGTATCTTCTTTAATCAAATGAGGGGAGTAGGTTACACAAAGGAAGTGTTTCATAACAAGAGGTTCTGAATCATCACTGAAGGTGTCCTGCACTGAGGATAAGTAAGAAGATGATCCTTCATAGATAAAAGTCTGTATTTCTGACTAACCCTTCAAAGTCTTTCTTGTTAGTGCCATATTTTGCTCTGCCCAGTTTCCTCTACTCCCAGTTACAGGTCATTGATTTTGTTCAAATAGCTAGTAAAAGTAAAAAATTAGTAAAAGTTCTTTTTGTACTAGGATGATCATCCCACTGCAGGACCAGAATATTATCCCCTCTCGTACTCCTGACCATAAGCTTCCTGGAAAGGGATTAATTTTTGCTTCTGACCCGTAGGCAAAATTCATTAGAATGCCTATATTTAACCAAAATCAAATCAAAAACCCAAATAAAACAAAACAACACCCCAAAATATAAACCAGAATGTGTAATATCTTAGTAAGTAACTTAATTGACGTCAATATTATCGGTTTCCTCTAGCTGAGGATCTGGCCCTGAGCATTTTTTAAGTGTGAGATTAAGTGTAAATAAATCACATTGCACTACTAGAGTGTATGGTAATTGGGTTATTTTGTTTTCTGGGCTCCCCATCTTTTCCTCTTCTGTTTACTTAAATTAACAAACAGCATGAAGCTTTTTAAACCTGTCCTTGATGTTCAGGGAGGAAGAGCAAATGCCAAACTTTAACCTACAATTAATTACAAATAGTGAGATACCTTATAGGAGGTAACAGAAAATATAATCATTCATATTTGAATTAAGTGTTTCAAATAATGATTTAATTGAGAATTAATAAGCCAGTTATTGCAGGTTAATTAAATGCCACTTGGTGATTAAAAACATATTATTTATTCAGATTAACAACTATTAGGCAGTAGTGTAGCCCCACACCCTGCTGTGTACTTATTATTTTAAAAGTCTCTGCCAATGTATTTCTCATTTTCAGGCTTGTTTTGTTTTTTTTTTTTACTTTGTTGCTTATAACACCTTGAAAACAAGACAAAATACCCCAAAATTTTAGCACAAGATTGTTTTTCCCAACATTGATATTTCCCTATATTTCTTGGGGTTTTTGATATGAATGTTTTTAATAGTTCATCTATAGTAATTGTAAGGAGGAAAATATGACATATGTCACTGAAATATGACAAGTGAAATATGACATATACAAGTATGTATAAAACAAGGAGGAAATTTGCAATGAGTATATATAACACTCAGAAATTAAGGAAGTCAATTACCAAATATGTAAACTTCCAAATAAATCCTGTGCTTTAACTCATGGGCCATTAACTTTCAGTAGAGATGTACAGCCATTTATGCTACCCACATTTGGATGCCATGTGTGAATATTGTATTTTGGTGGTGAGGAGTGGATGTTGGAAAAACCCACATATTATTTTATGAAAGCTTTTTACACCATGCTTGTGTTTGTGCTGATAGGTTATTTAGAATTCTGTGTAGATGAAAGATTGCCATAGTAGAGCAAACTTTTAATCCTGTTAATGCACAGCATAAGCACCATCTTTTCTGACTGTAAATCCAAAACAACTTTAAATCAAATCAACTGTGCAACATGCTCAGCAGGACATCAGTGTTCTCCCACCTTAGTTTGGACAAGAAACAGCAGTCTGTTAGGTAGCCTGTTACAATCATTTCCCTTTGGAAATACTGCACAACTACCATGAGACGAGGGAAGTGGCAGTGCTGTGTATATGCATATGCTGATTCTTTGCCACTTTTACTGATCCTCATCCTCCTCAATGAACTCCAGCTGCACAAAAATATTTTGTATTACAGAACACAGACATGGAGTTTTCTACTGCATGTTCACAACCTCTTAGTGTTGTTGCAACAATACTTTTTAGTTGCACCAAGAATCAAGTGGTTGCTTCTGTTTGCCTTTTTGGACAATGTTCTCAAACACGTGGTATGATTCTTGAATTGAGCTGTGCAGATCTGAGAGTTGGAATTGACTATCCTTGTGGTGCCTCTCGACTCAGGATATTCTATGATTCTACAATAAGTGACCTAGAGAAATTATTCCAGGAAGCCTCTCCATTACAGTCGGGTATCTCAACAGACAATTTACTTTATTCTGTTTTGACATGGAGCATGGTTGATTAGCCCAGCCTAAGTGAAAAAGATAATGAAGACAGGAAAGAATCAAAAGATTCATTTACTCTGGTTCTTCATACAAACTGAGGCAGAAAAAAAGATTCTATGCACTGGTTTACAATTATTGCTTAAAGTCCCATGTCAAAAGCATAAAATGGTTTCTTTCCACTGCTGTGAACTGCATTTTCTTTTTATATAATCAAAGATGGTAGAACTGGTGCTGCATTGACTGAAGAACATTTTGCACTAGTATGCACAACTGTTACGACTTCTGAGAGGCCAAAGTCCCCTTCCAATTGCCCCCTCCAAATTCATGGATGGCTTGCTGACAAGCGTCTTTCTGTCACCAGCAGGTTTATAAACACTTGTCTTCATAGCATAGTAGCTGAGCTTAAAGTAATTTTACAGAAAAAAATCTTCCTAACCTATCTTAGGTGTTAAGGGAAAGACAAACTTACAAAGGAAAGGATCTTGAGAAGAGAATCAATTACACTAGCTTCTGTTCCCTTGAACTCACTGACTTTTAAGCTGGAAGAAGAGACAGTTAAAAGGTTTGTTTTCTCTTCAGCTGGGTGTATAAGTGTTTTCTCCAGAGGTCAGGAAGGCCAGTCTTCCCTAAATGTAATAGACAATGGAGAAAACTGTGAGCTACCATGTCAAACAAGACAGACAACCTTTTCTTGATGAAAAAGTCAGCAAGAATAGAGAATGTAGCATGAATAGAGAATGTAGCGTCACTTATTTTGCATTTCCTTCAGACTGCTCTATCAGACAGTTTCAGCAACTTCTCACATCTCTGGAGTATTCATGAAAGTGATGTATGACTGTGAGACGATGCAAATGCTATGTGTCAATAGGTGTCAGGATCTTCACATTCTTTGAGTTAAACAGCTAAATATATTTTAATATGAGGCTATTTAAGCATTTAAGCTATGTCCATTTTGAGACATTAATTACTTGATACTCTTATAATGTCATTTGGTGTAGCTGTATGGGCCATATGGCTGTTGTGGATGCGATTCCCATGTTCTTCTTCAACTTTCCAAGACTGACTGTAAATTATAAATTGCAATGAGCTTTCAGCATCTTGGTATACCTCAGTCATCCTCTGCAAACCTCAGCTAATCCTACAACTAGCGCAACAGGCATTAAAATGAGGGAGCAACTATCACACAATCGATTGTAAAATGCATTGCCTCAGCTTTATTAAAATATCAGTGGATAAGGATGAGGATGGTGGTGGAAATAAAGGACTGAAGCATTCAAATAATTCAAAATGCATTATCATATATTTTTTTCTGTACCTTTTTGGATGCATACAAATAAAGATTGAAATCAATTCTGTTTGAAAGTTGTGATGTGGTATAAAGACAAAAATAACTTTCAACTTAAAGAACATATTAGAATACACTAACGCATCCATACCTTTCATTACTATTTAATCAAATTAAATAGTTGAATTTTGCACATATTATTCACTTTACTTAGGTTGCCTCACCATTTAAAATGTTGTTTAGTGACAAGGATAATTACCAATGAGTCACTTAGACTATAATCCTTCTTATTTCCTTGTTTCAAATTTTTCAGACTTTTTCATTTCAAAAGTGTTCCATGAAAATGTATTTACAGGATCTTTTGCCTTTCTGAGAAATACTCAGATGAAAAGAAGGGTGAAAATGAAGGAGAACTCCATGAGATAGAAAACTGGAGAATTCTGGTCACTGATGAGATGCTTGGCCTTCTTTTTCCTTAATGATCTCGAGGTGTGTTGTGGCAGGATACCGTAGGTAGTGGGGCATCAGGTCTTGCTTCATATCAGGCAGTTTGCTCCTGTACCTTTTCAGGTCATATTTTATCGTACTTCATACTAGGAACATCAGCGCATCCTATGGAGAAGCCATGATAAAATGTAGCTATTTTTTTGCTGTACTTGGTTCCTCATGAATAGAAGGCCCTTTAAAATGCATCCTTTCTTCAGACATCCCATCCTCTCCAGTAAGAGACATACCACAGGTGACCCACTCACATGTCATATCAGGATTGTGGAGGAGTCAGGAAATGGAATCAGCACTGCAGGGCTGCATCTGTGTGAAACAGCCTCCTTCTGCACCCTTCTAAGTGGGCTTGGAGGCTTCACTGTGCTCTGGCTACACCCAAAATGTTCCAGTTAGAGAACTGCAGAGACCAGAGGCAGATGGTCAGGAGATGAGTATCTTGCTTCATCATAGGAACAATGACAGAAACAAAATATCAAAAAACACAGGGAAGTTAACATAGAGGAAGTAAATGGGTTTTAGTATATGCAGGAGAAATGAACAACAGGAAATCTTTAACCACAATGTATGGAGGGAATCAGGAACCGGCAAGCAGATCTGCTTTGCTTTCTTCAAAGATGAATGAAGTAGCAGAAATGAAGTAGCAGCGTGTGGAAATGTAGTTAAGGAGATAGGAGAAGCATTTTGCTTCAAGGTGGGGAAGATGCAGAGGAAAGATAATGGCTTCAGTGTTCATGGAAATCTTGTATGCAGGAAGGAAAGGGATTCTCAGAGCATGTACAGTTCCCTTTTCGCTGCACCATCATTTTCATTGCATCATCATCCTACAGTGATTTTGGCAGAGGTTGCAGAAACTGCATGACAAACTAAGACAATCCTGAGAGGCAAAGTTGTGAATATTCTAGTTACAATCTTTGCAATATGTTTTTGTACACTGGGGCCATTCAAGGTGTTTGTGAAACACAGTTGAAACTCACCAACAGGCTGCAGTGCTGCTGTGGCTGCTCTTGGAAAAGAGACATAACCACATGCTGTGACCACACATGCTTTGTGTGTTAAAAAACCAAGACAGAGAAGAAAGGATAAACTTCCCTCCCCTCAAAGTAAATGGTATTTATTACAATTATTATTACTATATTATTATTGTTATTGCTATTGTTGCAATTATTATAGTCATCAATGAGAAATGCTATGAGAACTAAAATAAAGTAAAAATATTAATTGGAAAAATAAATTAAAATTTCTACTTTCAACCAAAATTAATTTTCTTTTTCAAATTATTTCACCAAAATTTGTTATTTTATAAAAAGAAATATTTATTTGGAGACACTTGCTTCAGGGAGAATTTAATCATTCAAGAAATTTTTATCGTCTCCAGCAGAAATATTTCTGTTAATATTTTGCTTGACATTTTGTGTAATCAATTTTCATGTAGATTTTCATTTAAGTTTTTAACTATTTTAGTATATTTTTTTGGAGCTGATTAGTTGGGAAGACTTGGATTCTCCACTAAGAACTCCATAACTGCCTATTAGTATTAAATCCCTAGTTCAATGTTTTTCAAATTAAGAATTTTTAAATATTCCTGTCTTCCCATAACCATTAGAGTAGATTGATAGTGTCCAATAGACCTGACTCTCTGCAGAACAGCTTATAGGGAGGCTACATAGTCAAAAATGTTCAAAGGAGGTGGCAATTCAAAAACTGATGTTCAAATGTTACTGTATTCCTACAAAATAATCTGCTACCAGCAAAATACTTTGACCCAGAGCAATAGATATTTTGAATATGTAAGCAAGAATACATTTTCTGTGTGAAGCAATTCCTGTGACCTGACTGACATCTTCCAGTGTAAATCTGTCCTCTCATTTTCCTACTGACACAGTTTTGTTCTCAAACTAAATTGAATCTCACATCTGCAGCCTTGGTTGATATTCTGCTCTGACATACCTTTTTCTCCTGTCTCTAATTTTCTGTCTGCATACATTTTCTCTCAACTCTCTGCATTTTCATTTTCCCTGTGACTCACTCTTTTCTCTCTGTAATTCTTCTGCTTCCTCTCCATCAGACAAGTTCCTTAGCTGCTGTCCTGAGTGCAGAAGAACATGGTGGTAACCCCTTTCATCCTAGCAACACTTGACCATGCTCATCTTTCTTGCAGTAATGTTTTCATTCACAGAAGAACAGTTACAAAATCACTAACTTCTTACAGTATATTTCAATGAACTCTCACAAAGAAAAAGAAACAATAAATCTTATGCTTCAGTGCTTTTGAGATGAAACATTTTCATCTTTAAAAGCCTTTTTCTTCAAAGATTTCCTTTGAATTCTCTTCCAAGTTACAAACTCAAAATAAATTAAGATTCTAAATTTTTCATTCTTTTGTTTTAAGCTAATAATAATGTTTAACTTATTACTTTTCACTGTACTTTAAAATAGTCACAACTAACAGCTGTGGTTTAAAAACAAAAGTTCAGTTCTCATTTCCTTTGTTACAAACATAGAAACATGAACAGTCCTATGATGTATTTATGAGGGAAGGAAGGGAGGACTTTTCTAGCAGTCTGATTGCCAGTCCTTTTCTGTAGCTAAGAAAAGCATCATTTGCCAGTGCAGTTTCTGCTATACTCTCACTAATTCCAGCTGCCAGACTGAAGCTGACTGAAAAGATCTGTGGTGCTGTGCTATGAACTTCAATAGCTCTAGTACTGTGTCAGGGTCTGAGAAATTAATTAAAAAATAACCCCCCCAGCTGTAAAGCTGTAGGATCCAGGAGAGTACTAACATATATGGGCAAAGACATAAGGAGGATAGAATAGAAAAAGATGTGTTGCATTAACATAGATCAGCCACTGAAAGAAAGGCATTTGCCTCCTTGGACATCGATTGAAATCATGTCAAAACTAAAGCTACATTTTAGAGATCCTTTTGATTTAAGGTCTTATTTATAACTTTTTGTGTATATTTTCATGGCCTAGTTTGTTTTTTAGATTCACAATAACTTGTTTGTCATGATAGAATCCTTTCCTTTAGCCTCAACAGCTACAATCTTTCTCTGCTTTACACCCAGAATTGTATCTCAGACATTTTTGTGTCTTGGTCTTTTGTACATGAAACTAGGGCCTCTTGTGTCCTTCCCCTTATCTGTCACATTTTTATATAAAATATAAATATATATTTATATTAAATATATATTTATATTAAATAATATATAAAATGTTTTAAATTTTATATTTTGTTTTCAATGATTTTTGGTGTAACTTTCAGTCTGGCTTTCAACTCTGAAATTTCTTTCCTATAATTGCATGTTTTCTTTCCTTAAAATCTACAAAACTTTATCTTCATCTCTGCAGTTCTCCTATCTAGCCCTTCTTCATGATATTATAGACAAATTTGACAATGATCAAACAACTCAGAATAGTGCTCAAGTCTTGAGCTCAAGATGATTGCTATGTTTTCCTGTATTTCCTTTAAAATCATTGCATTTTAGTTTTACCATTGGGTTTCAAGCTTTCAGGGAAACCATCCCTCTATTCTAACATTACCCAGGAGCAAAAAAACGCACAAGGGCTCCCAGTTTCTGAATTAAGAATGCTAACAAAACAACAGTTTCAAGTTGGAATGAATAAATCTAGCAAGGAAAAGATTCTCTAAGGTGTCCTATATTACTACAGCTTTTTAATTAGTATTTCATAAAGCATATGACTTACATTGCATTGAGCTAAAGACATCTGTATAACACCTTTGGCTTCAAGAGTCATCAAGTTCTTATTTAAGTTCCTTTCTAAGCAAGGATGAAGTTTTCATCATGTGCAACCTTTTTAACACTGTAATTCAAATAATTGACCATTTGTCCTATCCCAAATTTCCTTTATCATCTCACTTCTGTTAGCACCTCAAAAAGTTTTATCCAAATTCTTCTTGAAGGAAGAGGGTACAAAATGTTGTTATGCCTCCATACAAATACAGATATTGTTGGCATGTCATTACACTAATAAACGCGCTGTGTGTTTATAGCTCCTATCAGTGGCAGAGTCAGGCAATAACCCTGAGCAGTATAAATATTCAAGAAGAGACTCCCTTTACTTACACATGCCAGCTAAATATCATAAAGGAGTAGTAGATTGCAAAAATGTCTTGTTACGACACAGCTGTAGTCTCCTGCATCAAGCAGAAGACACTGCCCTGCCTATGAGATGTTTGTCCATATTTTTTCTTCTCCATTTTAGTATTTTTAACACCTTATGTAAGTTTTCTGAAGTCACAGGAACTTTTAGACCATCTTCTAGCTAAAGGAACTACTAGGGACTTGATTTTCTTTTTTTTTTGTAGGTTTGCCTCATACAGGTCTGACCTATTTTTCCTTGTTATGGTGATGGAGTTACCACATGGCTAAAATTCAGCTCCCAAGAGCTCTGTACTAGAAACAATGTGGAAGCAGATTAATATTCCCTATACACAAAAGTGTGCTTCAAAATGTTAGCTTTTAATCAGTACAGCCATTCAACATTTGTACTCAGTTTACTTTTTTTTAGGGTTTATTTAAAATTAATATAATGTATTCTATATCTATATGATGAAAAATATCTTTCGGCAAAATAGATACCAGCAAACCTATAGATAAATGAGTTCTTAGTTCATATCTTCCATTTCAATGTTGCCTGACCTGGAAAAATAACCCTCAGCTGAGGAGGCTATGTTCACTTTGTGGTGCTTTTTTTCCTTTTTTTTATTCTTTTTTTTTTAAGGACTTTTAATTACTGAATGTTGGCCAATAAACCCACTTTATCTTTTCAATGTGCTAACTGTTGCTTTATCTATCCTAACAGATGGAAGCTGATTTTGCACTACTTGAATTTTGAAAATTGATGCTTCCAGGATCTGCTTTGCAAGTGCTATTGAACTTTCACTGGATAAGATAACTTAGATTTTTTGTTAATTTCATAGAATAGTTAATATTCCCTGTAAGTGGAAACCTTGGACTGGTGTATGATGCTTGGAGGTAAAAAAGCTGTTCAAGAATCATTATATCAATGTAGTACATTGATACAATTATAAAATAGAAATATGCCACGTACAAAAGCAGCTATAAAACACTCTGAGCTGTTTCAGCAAGATGCATGCTGACCTCAGACTACAGCAAATAATCTCCTGTTACTTACATGACAATTTCTTTCAGTGCAAATGTTCCACACTGTGACCCACTTTTCCTACTTTATTAATTCAAAAAATACAATGTAGTAGGTGAAAAAGAACCGGTGTGATGCATGTCACAGGTCCATTGCTTAGGTTGCCAGGGAAATTTTCCCTTTGGTGAGCACATGTTCTGAAGACATTTTATGCTTCCACTCAACGATTGCAGTCATTTGCTTTGTTTCCAAAGTAGTAGATGCACTCCACCTAAACCCAGGCTTAATTAATCTACCCTTTCCTAACTTTTAATGTCCTGAAACTCCTCTGTTCCACACAGGCATGCAGCCTATTTAATTACTTTGACATGTTTGTGCATGGATTTATTTGGTGTCTCCTTCTTCCCCAGGGAGTTACTTGAGCAATGCCCATGTAGGATCACAAGGGAATAGGAACCTGTCTCCTGTCTCCCAATCAACTAAGAATCATGATACACATTTAGTTCCTCAGTGTCTGGAGCTGTTTTCAATTTTGTTGGTCATGACATATGTTTATATCCGATACTAGATTTGAGTTGGTAGACAGTTGTTGATGAAATTTACTCTTTCTACAATGCTTCAGTTTATGGAAGGGAAGAGAGAACTGGAGTTCCTGCACACTTTCTGAGGCATCTGGATGATCAATTTATACTAAAACTTATAAATCAGGGTAGATTAATACTGAAAATTTTCCCCACTTACTTCTTCAGTCTATTCAATTCAATATTATTTTGTTTTCTGGAGATTCTGCTTGAGCAGGGGTGTTAGACTAGATGACCTCTAGTGGTCTCTTCCAATCTTACCCATTCTGTGATTCCGTGACTCATAATTCATACATGTTTGTGCAGTTACATTTTCTTAATCACAGGGCATAAAATTTAGGTAGAGGAGAAATTTTAAGTATCTAAGCAAATATTAAATTATGAGAGTGGTGTATTAGTATTCATTTTTTTGTTTCAAATTCAAAGAAACTCCTGGAAACATAATGTTACTTATGAAACTTAAATGAGAGCAAAAGATAAATTACTGTGAGAATACAGATACGTGTAAGTCTTCTTCCCCTACGTAGGCCATCTAGCAGCAGCTTGATGTTTGCAGTATGACTGGTGGCCATGTTCTGTCTTCAAACCAGGTTAGAGACACTCTATGCTCGTGCTTCAGCCTATGTAATCTTAGCACATGCTAAATCAGTGGATTTAGCAGTACATGCAGTACATGCTAAATCAGTGGAAAACAACACTGTGAGAGTGCACAGGTGTCTTCCTAAGAGTTCTTATGGTATTCATTCAAGATTTAAAGGAGATTGTATTCTGGTTAAAACAGAAAAACAAAGTATAGTACAGGTCAGACAGTAATTTTGTGTGTGTTTAAATGTGTGTATATGGAAGACTAAGAAAAATAGGTGGATTTTATTCATAGTATTTAAAATCGCACAGGGATTTTAAATATTTTAATATATAATTACCTGGAATTCAGTCCTGAAATTTTTTTTCAATTAAATAAAAAACTCCCTAAAGTTCAGTAGTCTTAACTTTTGAACTCTAAACTTTTCAGTAGTCAGAAAATTGGCTGACAGCTAGTTTAGTTCTTTAGTCAGTAGGGAATTAAATTCCAAAACATAACCACACAGCATATTGTATATATAATTTCAAGCACAAGAAATGGAATAAAGCCATAAGAATTTCAAGTAAAAAATTAAAATGCATTTCTAATAATCCATAGTGAGGAGTTTTATTTAGATAGAAGTATACTGAAAAGGAGCTTCCTAAATCAAGCACTATGAAAACTTTCTAGCTGATGGTATAAGCTACAATTCTGATATGCAAAGGGTCAAAAAATCCAAGAAATTTCACTATTTATCATACATCAGTGACAAAACCTTAGGGCTGATGCAAGCTGATGAACCAAGATTTAATGTAATATGGTCAATTCATTTTGTACTGATTACAATTCAAGCAGCTGCATCCTGCCCTATCAGTTATACTTCTCAGAAGGCTGCACTATTTTGAGTGAAAAGAGACATGCTATCAAATGGTTTAAAATATATGCATCAAGACAGGGAGAAGTACAGACTGGAAATGTTGAAAAGATGTAAAATGAAGAAAACTCTTTTTTCCAGACACTTACATATACAAGAAATGTTTTCAAAGACTTGAAAACTACATTGTACTGTAACTATTTTTTTTTAAATTTGCTATGCTTTTAGATTTTATTTAGAGGACCTATAATATTAATAGTGAATAATAAGGCATACTTTTAGAAGTATATGGATGTGATCTAACTCTGCTCCCAGTAGTCCAATATTGAACTGTGTTTTTTAGAAAACTTCTATTCAGTGTACATTTATCAGAATTCTGATGTCCTTTTCAGAGGAGGATATTTTTCTCCTTTAGGGATGTGTCTTGTAAAAGCTAGCCATTTGTGATATTTTACCAATGCACTCATTATCTATTTAAAGGAATAGAAAAGCAAAACAGGGATTAATTCTCAGCAATGAAAATGTAAAGGGGTGGAGTGGAACCCTGAGGAGCAGATCAGCTAGAATGCTTTTAAATGATTTAAGCTGATCTTATGCTTGCTTCCATGCAAGTATCTCCAAGAGGTTTCTCTTTGACTTAGACCAATAACAACACACAAAACCATTCATGAAGGTTCCCTTCAGTACAGATACAGTGATATCTTCTATCACAATAAAAAGTAAATGTTAGAACAGTAAATAGTAGTGAAACTTTCAACTTTAGCTTGATTTTTTGTTATGGAAATGCATTTGATATAATAAGTGAAGGACTGATTTAATATTCTTATTTTATATTCCCAATTAAAAGAAAATCTCTTGTGTTCACTGAGATTATTTGTTCAAACACAGTTCAAGATCTGGACACTTTCTGGTCTGTTCTTACTTTTTACAGGATTATAACACTGCTGAATAGGGGCAATAATTTAAGGAAACAATCAGCAAAGTTGGGGCTTTGAGAATGCTCTGTAAAGGTCATCTCAGATAAATGTCAGCTAAATTTTAAATCTTTGGTCATTCTGAAAATACACATTGAAAACTGCCAAGTGCATGATTTTCAAATTAAACTGAGAAAACTCGTTTTCTCTATCTGCTGATTGGGCTCTGGGTGTTTTCTCCTTGCAGAAGTTGTCAATAAAGAAGGTATTTTATGTGATACCCTCTGTTAGTTTGTGGTTGAGTCCAGATTATAGTCAGAGGGGAAGACTGTCACGTTTAAAGGCATTCATTAAATTTGATAACTTCTTTTATATTGATATATGTCAACTGTTCACTAGTTAAGTTAGGTTGTTTCTACATGAGACCATCTGCAGTGGTTTTAAAGTTTTTTGCTTTTCTTCCTATATGAATCACAAAGTTTATCTAATTTATATTAAAGATCTAAGATCAAGTCAGCTATTTTAAATGTATGCCAGCTGGGCTGCATAAGGTTCACTTCCTTTTCCAATTGTGTCAATCTAATACGGTTGTCACTCTAAACAGATGGAGTATTATGACAGCATTAAACTCATTGAGTAGAGGATCATGCAGAGGACTTACATCCTTTGTTCTATTTGTCCACTTGATACTTTAATGGTTTTGGTTTGTTCAGTTTATAATTTTTATATAGATAGTTTTCAGTTAAGAGTTATGAAACAATTATTACAAAATTCCATCTTCTGAACATGTGATATTTTTGTGGTATCGTCTGTGTGTGGATAAAGACACACATTTGTTTGTACAGCAGGTTTGTGTCATAACAGTACTTTGTACATATTTTCTTTAAACTAGTATAGCTTAAAGAAAAATTATTCTCATTTCTAAAGAAATCTATATTATTTTTGTCCCGTTCTTTCCTACAACCCCTGTCACTGCTCTTGTGCAAGCTAACATCTGGGCACAATCTTCCTGTAAATTGTTATTACTACATAAAATTATTTGTTTCCATTTAAGTATAGATTACCACACAGAAGAAGACTGAAGATGACTGAAAATGAGAATCATAAAGTTTTTCATTTGGCATATATTTTTAAACAGTTAGAGAATTACAAATAATAATTTTTACTAATATATCCTTTAACATGTTCTGTTGGAAGACAGCTATTGTTTTGCCTTGTCAAAAAGGCAAAGACTTAAATATATGCTTAAATGTTATCATATTGTGACGGAGGCAAACCATCCCATGATATCTATCTGCTGATAACATCAGGATGATTCCAGCTTCAATATGGTCAGCACAACTGTTCAGCTGTAAGGTTACTGCCATGTCACATCTCAGCACGCTGCCCAAGGACATGTTGATGGGTTGGCTACAGCCCCAGAACCTTACCTTCACCTCAGCAAATCTGTCCTGAAGTGTCACTGAGAGTTGTACATCAATATGTCCTGCTCTCCCTAATGACTGGTCTTCTGGCCAGATCTTTACAGTGATTTTATTAAAAAATCATTGTGTTTTGTAATAAGTATTGAATTTTATGTAGCTGAAATTGTTTGGGCTTTTGTTGTTTGTTTTTTTCTTTGTTGATTCCATAGAAATTATTTATATTTTTGCAATCCTTGAGCAGGTGCTTTGGATGAAGTTAGCAAATAAAATTCTTGAGCCATTAGTTAGCTAAATGTAGCATAGCAATATAAGTAAATGTAGAAATATACTGTGTAACTAACCATGCATAAAATAATTTGGTTTGCATCTAGGAAGATCCACCTGACAAAGTATTTTGGCTCTACCTGCGTTGGACTGTTGATGACTTATTCATATTTTGAAAGGCTTCCCTGAGCCTGCTAGGAAATGCTAGTGTTCATTTTGATTCCATCCCAGAAGGGATAATGGCTAAATGGATAAAGACCAATCAATAATTATTAAAGTCATGCACTTCAGGCTACTACAGTGAAAACTGCCTGGAAGAACCCAAATATGTGTCTATGCATTCAACAGCTTAAACAAATTAGTTGAACACCCCTATACTATTATATGTAATTCTGCTCTTTCCTTAATTCTAGTGTGCTGGAGACATAAACATTCCAGAAGAGGGGCGGATAAAGAAAAGCTGGATGAGATACAAAATATACCCAGATAGATTTCACATGATAAAGAAAAAACTTAAAAATGAGATGACAGAGATGAATGGGCATTCTAAATCACAAACTGAGACAAAATCTTTCCACCAAGAAAAACGGGTTTAAACTAGAAGCCAAATCAAGGTTTTGAAAGACATTTCAGAAATAAAAATATGCCAAATGAGTATGCCTGTACCATAAACTCTAATTGGTCATGAATACAGCCAAATTGAGTAAATTCAAAGTTTAGAACCAGGAATAGAAACCCATATTTTGTACAAACATAACATGCATATATGATACCCTCTGATACCATATTTTCAAGTTAGAAGTTGGTCCTCTTTCCCTTCTATTTTTTCTCATCTAGGCTGCACTGGTTAGAAAGGGATTTCAAACTGTGCAAGTTGTGGGAAAGATTTTATGTTGCTGGCATTAAAAACATTCACCCGAACCACAAACTATTGTTGAAAAAACTTCTAGAAAAAGAAAGTGAGTCTAGACTTGATTTTGTTTCTCAGGATACTTTATGCATATGACTATCAAAATATTGTTATACTGTTTCCATCTCTAAAAAGACTAAAACTAGATTTAGCAAGCAGGGTCAATGAAGCTGTAGATATGACATGGCATGACATGACATGACAGGACATTACATATTATTAAACAAAATTAACTGAACATCTTTTTAGAGTAAAAAATCTTTAGCAGAAAATGTTGATTCATCAAAAGAAAAATTTCAAGCAACTGAGTTATATTCAATAGTAATGTGTCTAGTTTCCTCACAGATATTATTCTCAGTTTTCAGGTGAAAATGATTCTCTATAGCTGTAAGGCAATTTCACAATGTGGACTTTAGACAGATGCTTAAATCTTTAGCTGTTCTGAAAAACAGAGAATGAGTCATTTCCATGTAGCAGAGAGGAAAAAATCTTTATAAAATTACACTCCAATATAGTCTGGGATAAAAATAGTAAAAGAGAAAAAATCACAGATTTAATTTTGACATTTCTAAAATGCAATGCTTCAAATCAATAGTGTTAAAAATCTCAACAATTTCAACTTTTAAATCTCATATTTTTCACTTCCTTTTTTATTTCTAAAGATCATTAAATTGGTTTAAAATTGCAGCAGATAAAGAGAAAAATAGGTAAAGGTTTTTGAAAATGTCGGGTTTCCAAAATTTTTTTTCCTTTTGCAAAACATGATGTCAGTGGTCTTTAATGCCTCCATGAAAACTTGACAAAATTCTCTCTTTCAAGTCAAGTATTTTCATTACCTTTTGCTCCCAGTTTTCATAATTAAAAAAAAAATCAAAAAAAAATCCAGTATTGCTCAGCATGTTAACTATACATGATAAGATTTGTGGGGAGTAGGAGTGGTGCTGCAGGAGTAACTTCTGGGAGGAGAGGCCAGGGTTACCCCATGCCAGACACAGCCATTTCCAAATGTCCTGTTGAAGAAAGGACTAAATGAGCAACCATGGGAACATTTAGTTGATAAGCTAAGGATATCTCATCACACTAAGGTCTGTTTAAAGGGTTCATTGCTCTTCAAGGAAGAAAAAGAGACAAAACCCGCGAAATATTATACAGGAAAGAGGAAAATATACAATAATTTCACAATATGTTGGTACATTCAATGATTTTGGAGAATAAAGTTCAAATACTATGTCCAATGCATTTTCTGCATGGGAAACAAAGTAAAGCTACTTTGAACACAAAGGAGTCTCTTTTTTTTTTTCACTTTTCTGAATCTGTCTACTAAAATATGTCTTCATAAAACATACCTGCTCTCAGGACCAGGCTGTGTACCATGCTGTGCTTTTAGCCAATTTTTTTAGCCAATTTTTGCAGGTAGCAAAAATAACTCACTTTCCTTTTGTTTTCCTTCAGTATATGAATCTGGCAGGTTCTTGACCATCATTTTCCCCTCCTCATTTTCACTTCATAGAGAAAGTCTTAAGCTCATGGGGCAATAATGACACTGAAGAGGATTCAGTGTTCAACCAGTATACTATCAATATGTCTACCTCTGAACAAGAGAGGTGGAAAGGCAATGATGAAGTGCATATCTTCTGCCTTTCTTTCACACTCTGTTGATTAGAAAATATGGGTAAAGAAATTAATTAAATAGCTTATGACCTCTACTGTGAAAGTATAAGTTGTATGTTTTGAATCAACTCACATCCCTTCTTTGTGGGCCAGGTTCAGTGTTTGCACATGGTAACATAGTATAAATTATGCAGGAATAATGATTCAAGAATTCAGGAAGGACTTTAAAAAACTTACTGTCTGCAAGGCACACCTGTGCTTCTTTATTTATTAATATGTGTTTCTTTGTTTCTACATTTATATTTAGAACACTGGAAAGGGCAGGTTGGGAGAGCATAGTTTTTGAAGATGCTACCAAAAAAGTTAAAAAAATAAGGAGGAAAGGTTTTAAATAAGTACAAAACAAAATCTTCAAACAAAGCAATGCAAACCCAGAATAGAAAGTGTAAGTCTCTACAGTTATAAAGATTTTAGAATCCGCTGAATAGCTGTGGGTCCACCTTCAAGGGGAAAACCTGTTTGCAAAAGGGAATAATGAGATTTCTGCATCCAAAATATTTTTAAGTTTGACATGCATTTTTATGCATGTAACAAAGGTCTAGTAGTGGCTGTAATCTGTAAGGAGCAATTCCTGCTCCTTTACTTGACTGGCTAGCAAGAACATAACAATAGTTTATAGATGTTACTGATATGGGAGGTTAAAGCTGTCTTGCTTTACAGATAAGGAGCTTTTGTTAGTTTTTTATAAGAATTAAATCTGTTCACTGTGAGAAATTATGGAAATTATTTTTTTTAAAGGTAACACATTTCCTTTGTATATTCAAGCATTCATCCTGCCTGGAGAACTGCAGAGTGTTGCAAGTGCAAAGTAAAATGTGTTGAACACAGGAACCAGACTGCAGTAATGAAACTGCCGGGCTGCTGAATTACTCCTTGCCTAGAAATACTCTTTTGGGCACTGTAAAAATTATAAATTATAACCACAGCAGAAGCAATACATATAAGGCAAACTTTGAGCTATGTACCACATTTGACATGCTGAGGATGGCACATTATCATGCCTTGCTAAAGACCCTTGAGTCTCTGTTTACAGCTTTGCTTAGCTGCTGGCCACATGAAGAAGTAAGGAAGCAGTAACCTAGGGAATGTGAGTGCACAGACTGCACAGAATAGTACTCAGGTCTTTGCCTCTTCAGTGTGATGTGCACTGACAAGGTGAAGACCAACACATGCCTCTTTCTGCATTTAAATTAATTGCAGTAAAGGGTATAGCAATATTACATATTTGGATCCCCTTTATTCAAATGCAGTTCAAAACCAGACAGCCAAGTATATTTTCCTGCGGTAAACACCCCTAAATTGTGTTTGCTAGAAACACTATATTCCCAAATTTTTCTCATCTTATTTAATTTTAGGATTTCCATTTATAAATATATGCAATATAAAATAAAAAAAATATGTATAGGCAGAAAAGCTGTAATTCATTTTCATATCAGAAATGAGAAGATATATGCTAAAAAACTTAAATGCCAGTTGAAGAACTATAGCCTACACATTGGAAACCTGTTGCCTAACACTGGAAGTCCCTACATTTATTTTTTAAAGTAGTTTAAGAACCTTAAATGTCTACAAAAAACTGCCTAGATCTAGGGAGCACTAAACAGATAAGGCTCAGGTTTATATTTTAGCACTGTCAGAATGTAAAAATGTCATGGTTTAGGAATGGTATTCTCCTATTTAGTACCCCTACTAAAACCATGCACCACTTGTTCCCCCCTTCCCTCTTCCCTTAAATGTAAAAAGGCAAAGAACATGGGTTGAGATAAGAACAATTTACAGGAAACATCAGTGGCATAAGAAAAAGAATGGTAACAGCAGCAGTACTAATGACAGAGGATATAAGAGAAAGGGGAACAATTCACACAGAAACCCCCCTGACAACAGAAATACTGAACAGCTCTCCTTGTGTCCTTACTCAACAGGAATGGAACCCCTCCTCCCTGGATGACATTCCTTTCTCTCTGCTCCCAGCAGAGAGGTGCTATAGAATAACCTCTGGGCTGTGGATGTGCCCCTTCCTGGCTGGAAACAGGACAAAATCCAAGATTGCTTCCTCTCTGAATTGCCCATTGGAGACTGATTCATTTGGCTTCTCAGATCATTCTGTCTGTTTGAAAAATATTGTCTCCTGAAAAATATTGGTGGAAGATGCCATCTCCAGTTTCTGCATAGCAATGTGTTGGTTAGAGCATGCACCTATGCCCCTACAAGACCTTGTCTGAGTTTGCACACTGCTGTAGGGAGCTGAACTCATATCAACAGAGCCGTCTGCTAATCAATAGGACCTTGGTATTCAAACCAGGTCTTCTTAAGTCCATCTGTTTAAAAAATGTTCTGCTTTTAAAAAATTTTTTGCAATATTTATGGAGCAGGGGTTCGGATTTCATTCTCTCTCACTCTAGCTTACTCATTACCACCAGTCTATTACTAAATTCAGCATTTTGTACTGAAGAGGCAGTTCTGCTTGCTCAGCATGTCTGAACACATCAAGCTTACATCAAGCTTATTAAGTATCTCAATATCTAGAAATCTGGTCTTAGAATACTTGAGGTGAAATTTATGTGACCAAAGATAGGCATCTAAACTACCTTTGTAGTTTTAACAAACACTTTTAGTGTAAGATACCTTCCTACATTTAGGTGGCAATCCATATTTGGTCAGAATTTCACTCCAAGAGAACCCCTCTCTCCTTTCTTGAAATGTAGAGAGTGTTTGTAGATATCAATTCAGCTGCAGGTCAGTTTGCAGATGTCTGAAGTTTGATGAAGCAATTTCACTCACTTTCAGTATCAATTTGCTTTTTTTCTGGAACAAATATGGAAAGTATTTTCTTGAATAATTTGAGCAGCTATAAGCAGTGGTCAAGGAATTAGGTTTGGAAGCAGGTTTTCCGTTATCAAGTGAATACAGCTTCTTCATAAATTTTGTCTTACACAAGAAAGGACAGCTGTTGCTCCTTCCCTTATCAAGATTAATGTATTAGAGCCTGAAATGCAAATTTGATTTCTCAATTAGGTTTATGTGCCTCGCTTTTAGTACTGCAGGTGTGGTGGTGGCAAGGTTGGTCTATGCAAATAGAGGCCAGATCCTGCCCTGTGTCAGATAACTAGCTTCAGATAGCACAAATAAACCCACTGAAGGGCACAGCTGGTCTCCTCAGCCAGGATGGTGACACCTCAGAGAAAATGTATTAAGACCAAAATGCTGCAGAGCAGTGTGAAGAATGAGGATACACATGAGAAGTATCTTTGCAGACACCTAGATGAAAGAAGAAGTCCTCTGGGCACCAGAGCAGAAATTCCTCTGTAATCATGGTGGATTAGGTTGTCCTCCTGCAGCCCATGGAGGACTTCAGGGGAATATGCACACTGCTGCCTATGAAGAGCTGGAACATGTGGACGTCCTGTGGAGAAGACCCCCCCACTGGAGCAGATTTTCTGGTAGGACGTGCTGTGCTAGGGTGACCCCCCCACTGGGTCAGTCTGTTCTTGGTGGACCATACCCCATGGTAGAGAACTCAAACTAGAGCAGTTCTTGAAGAGATGCAGTCTGTGGGAAGGAGTCCTGTTGGAAAAATTCTTGAAGGCCTGTATACCATGGGGAAGCCGGAGCAGAGGAGGAGTGCGTAGAGGAAAGAGAGGTGGAGACAAAGCATCGTGATCAAACCCTGCTCAGATAATGGAAAAAAGGATGGAGCAGTTGAGAATGAAGCAGTGAGGTTGAGCCTGGGAAGAAGGGAGTAAGGAGGAAGTTGTTTTAGATTTTGTATTAGCTTCTCACTCAATTTTTAATTTGTGATAAGTTTTATTCCATATCTGTTTTGCCTGTGGTAGTTGGAGGGTGATCTTCTTATCTCAACCCACAATTATTTTCATCTTATTTTGTCATCATCTTGTTGAAGAGGTAAACTTTTCATACCCTCAAAAAATGCCAGGACAGGTGGTATCTTCCTTGATTCTCCCCACAAGAGTAATGAAATGCTTTGGTTTCAAAGATGAAGTTCAGAGGCATGCATAGATATATCTGTTTTATCTGTTGAGTACCACTTGAAATCTCTTTGTTGTTAGGACAGTGTTGTCTTTGCTGTTGTAGACTTCCGACTGCTAAGAAGGGAGGCAGGTTGGCCAAAAGCCACTGTTTAAGAGCAAGGTAGAAAGATATAGACCTAAATAATCATATTGTTTAGGGTGGAGATGTGCCTCTCTTTTTTTTCAGAGGAACATTAATTCCTCTAACTACAGTACCATGACAATACTTACAGGTATGATTGGATTCTGTGGTTGTAAGCAATCCTCTAAATATGCATTGACAGCATTGATGAATATTTATAAGAAAGGATAGATGAAAATAATAGTAAAGTAGGCTCTAGAATCTGATATTATGCTTTTCCTCTGAATGTGTGTTCAGTGCTGCTTTCCCCCCTACATTTTGATTTCTGAACTAAAGAAAAGGTAAAAAAGAAACTGTGACTTAATGTTGTTTCTCTTCCTTACTTTTCTTCTATGCTTAAATGAGAGCTAAGAGGAAAATCCTACCTAAACAAGTTTGCCACTTCACAGAGCAGAACTCCTAAAGAATTGATAAATTAGCTATGTAAATACAATTAATAGGGCCACACACTTAAGTATAAAGCTTAATGACTTAAGACAATTGTGAAAGAGGCCTGGCTCAGTGTCAAAACACAATTGGATCCTCAGCTGGTGGAAATCAACAGTGTTGTACTGGGTGCAGTGAAGCAACACCAATGTTCACGGGCTGAATCTCAAGTTCTTTATATTTACCTAAAGATTTACTTTAATATGGTTTCTTTATCATGCTCACTGGCATGAGTACTCATGCCTAATGTGGGCACCGCTGCGTAAAGGATGTGTCATGCCATTCAATGAAATGTTTAAATGAACCACCTGCAGCCCACTGCTAGTTAGCAAGGCAGGTGGAAGTGCAGAATCCCACAAGGAAGGTTGCCCAGCTTTTCCATCACCCAGCAAAGCAGGTTCTACTACATAGGTTTCTATGTTACCATTGCTGAGCTATGGCTTACACACTTACTGTACAATCACTGTTTTCAGTATTTAAAAATTTCAAACTGCTTTGAGGGTACTTGGAGCTGGTGAGGAGTGAAATATAAAACCAAATTCTACTCAGTTTGTGAAACTATGAGTTATATTTGACAGTGTAGAACAAAATATTTTCCTATGTCTTTGGACTATGTCATATGAGTAGGTTTTGTTCTGTTTCAAAGTAATTTAGCTCCGGGGAAAGAACAGAAGCAATGATCATCTGTCCAGGATAAGAATTAATGGGGCCAGTATTGATTAGCCACAGTTCTTTACATAGAGCCCTGGTCAGAATTAAATATAACATTTCTTCATATCTGCCTTTGATTTTTCTCTAGAGGATTTCATCTTAAGATGTGTCAGTTACAGGATTCTAGTTATCTAATTCTATCCATCACTAACAGGAAAAAAATAAAAAGATGAGAAAAAAATAAAAGGAGCAGCCCAAAATCAACTAGATAAATAAAATTACTGGGGACAAAAGGAAAATGTCTGTTCATGTGCAAAAGTCAAAAGTGAAATGTCTGGTACTCTCCACTCATAAAGATTCACATATTTGTTTTGTGATGTGTACACCCTACTAAGAAGAAAAAGATTAAAGTACAAATTCCAAATGCATCCATGTATCGTTATTGTCACAGCAAATGTTTCATAATCACATCAGTGTTACTGAGCAAGGATTTTTTTTTCTTCCTTTATTTTATTTTATGAATAAGAGGAAGTAGTTTTTACAAGGTGCTCCTGTTGTCCTGGAAATTATATTGCATGTGCAGCATTGGAATTAATAGCCACTTAAAAATGTATTCCCATTTCCCAGAAGTCAAATTGAGTTTTGATGATGTTTCACTGGAGGCAGAACCAGCTCCTGAATAAACCATAAGGGAAAAGAATAAAATAAGTGGGATGCATAGGGTTACACTGTCACTTAGACTAGCCAAATATTTTGTTTTAAATCAAGGGAAATAAAAAGGTCTCATGGAAGGCAAAAAACCCAGGGTCTTCTATGGTGAAGTTATTCAAAAATCTTCTCCTGCCATCAAGCAACTAGGAAAGCAGAAACTCCATATTTGAGCCAGAATTAAGTTCATGAACATATTTAAAAGTGCAAACAAAGACAGACTAGACTATGCTGTTATTCATCTTTAATTTTGACTGAAGGCTCAAGCAACTGAAAAAAATGGCCTCATTTCAAATTCTCTTGAAGTTTCCCAGACTGCTTTTCAGAATGGTTTTATCTGTAGTTATCAGCAGACCAAGACAGGGATAGAAGGGCTGTTGTCTTGCCTGTACAAAATGCCACTGGTAAAGTTTGTTTAGAGGAAAACTACATAGCAGATTTATTGTTTTGTTAGCACTATATTCAAGTGTATGAGAAGATAAGGGAAAACAGGCTGAACTCATCTCAGGCTGAAGGATTTAGATATAAAACATAGGTGTAAAGAGTAAAAAATATGTTGTTCACCCTTTTACTTTGCTAGGAATCAAGACTCATTCTTGCGACTGGTTCTCACAAAAAAATTTAAGGGGTTGTCACACCAGTTTCAAGGGATTAACACAACAGCTGTGGCTCAGCACTGTATGTTGTGCAGAGAAATGGGCCAACTGTATCTCACCCCGAGTCTAGACATACACTGCCAATGCAAATCCTGCCTGCTGCAGAGCTCAGGGAATCACACTGCTGCTGGAGATGTAAGTTTTTTAGCCAGAATTCACTAGCAGTTGAACAAAAACCCATGTGTATTCTTGAGAATCTCACTTTGGACATTTAATGTGAACAATGCTGTCAGCCAGCAGAGATTTATCAATAAATGTAAGTTTGTAAACAAATATGTAACTGGCTACATTAAGTCAGCAACACCATAAAGATGTATACACTAACAAAATACACTATTACTGCAAATTCAGTTAACAGGAGATTTCAAAGTAACTAATAAGATACAAAACATCTGTTTCAGTATTGTTTTAAAAAAAAAAAGGTGCTATTGGCATAATCAGAAGTAAGTGCTGGTACAGAGATGTGGCATTTTATATGAAATACTGGCAAATTTATGGTAATATGTCTTGAAAAATAAAGCAAGTATATTCTATTTACCTTCCTTTATCCTGGGTTGTACTACTTGAAAGACATTAATAAGTTTGAGTTAGAAACTAAGGCAGAGTGATCCAAAACGGCATGTTAAAAATCATCAAAAGGCATGTTAAAAATAATTTATTACATTCAATTTCAGGTATTCAGCTGAGACCAGAATTCAGTGTCTGGAATTTCTCTAAAACAAAGCGTGTCAGACAATATTTCTTCATGGGAGTATAAGTTATATTAATATATTGGAAGCTTAATGACTTACAGACATTTGTGTTGATCAGATTGGTAAGAACTGAGTGTTGGCCTAAAGGCCTAAGTAGTTTCTTCATGTTAGACATAAGGTGCTGAAGGAGGTAGATGGATGCTCTAAAGGGTCTGAGTACTGGGTACTTTTTAAAACTCTATATGAAATGCAGTTCCCATGCCCAACCATGCAAGAAAACTGTACACTGCTGGTGAGGTTAAGGGAGAAGATGCTGGTTGGGAATTGCCCTTTTAGAAATCTTGTGTTATCAAAATCAAACAATTCTAGGCAGAAAGAATTGTTTTCTTCTCCTCTCCCTCTTCTTCTGAGAAAGGGAGTGATTGTAATATCTTTAGCTCTATTATAGCTTGCTTTTGATTGAAAATTTTCTTAGCTGAATTCCAAATGTCTTGTGAAATGCACCCAGGACTACTAATAACAGTCACCAAGGATACACAGAGATTTAATGCAGTGTTTGCAGAGCTGCAAGTAATGGCTGTCAGACTGAGCTAGTGGAGTTACAGTACTTCATTAGCTCCTTTGGAACAGCAGCAATTTTAGAGCAGAAGGTATCTACACTAACACTTCCCAAATCTTTCTAACCCACCACCTTTTAAAATTTATTTAAGTGAGAATTCATAAAGAGACAAAGGTGAAATGGAGGATATTACAATTAAATGTATATTTCTTATTTGTAAAAAGAAGACATGCGTATGAAAACAGGATTGTTAAGGTTGGAAAAGCCCTTTCAGATCACTGAGTCCAGCCATCACCTAGCACTAGAGGGACTAGAGGGACTGCCAGGTCCACTGCTAAAACATGTCCCTAAACACCACATCTGCATGCTTTCTTATCTGCAAATCCATTTGAAAGATTTTATCTGTATATATGGAAGAATGTGATTGTTTCTATATTTTATCAGTGTTTAGCACTTACAGCGCTAAGGAAGATCAATTGAATTCTTTGTATGGCAGTAATAGGAAGAAGGAATAAATGGAAAGGACTGCAATTTTGTAGTATTGTGGCTTTCTTTCAAACATTTCTTTCCCTTTGTTTGCAAAATCAGTTTTTGGGACATTTGTCAGTTTGTGCTGTATAATTCATTCAGTGAACCCTGTGTAAGGTAATTTGTTGGAATACATTAGTGCGACACTCTGTTACTCAGATGTTCTTTATAACAGAACAGTTATTGACCAATTGGACCTTTACAGGTAGTAAGTAGAAAAACATACAACAGGTTGTTTTACATAGTTCTTGATTTTTATTTGTAGTACATTGCTTTTCAAAGGACACAGAAAAGTACAGAAGCAAATTAAACATACCAGTTCTGATAATCACAAGGATGGGACTGTCTCTTTTTACCTCTCATGCTAACAGCACAAAAGTGTGTTTGTTTTTTTGTGTCTGGTGCAGTGAAGGATCAAAACCAGGGATCCTTCACAGATCATCAATCCAATCATGACAAGTGTGATTTAAACTGCCCCAGCTTGTCTGTGAGCCATCATTCTGGGTACAGGTAGAAGTGATCCTAACACAGAATCATAGAATGATAGATGATTTGGGTTGGAAGGGACCTTAATGATCATTTAGTTCCAGATCCTCCAGGCACATCTTCCCTTAGACTAGGCCTCTCAGATCTACATCCAGCCTGGTTTTGAACATTTCCAGGGATGAAGCATCCACAGCTTCTCTGGGCAACCTGTTCTGGTGCCTCACCAGTTTACAGCAATGAACTTCCTCCTAATATCTACTTTAAACCTACCCTATTTCAGTTTGAATCCATTCCCCCTTGTCCTATCATAACCTGCACTTATAAGAAGTCTCTCTTTATCACTCTTGTTGACTCCCTTCAGGTACTGTAAGGCTGCAGTTAGGTCACACAGAAGCCTTCTCTTCTCCAGGTTGAATAATCTCAATTCTCTGAGCCTTTCCTCATAGAAGTTGTGCTCCATCCCTCTAATTATCTTGGTGGTCATCCTCTATACTAGAACAGTTGGGTTTTTTTTGTGCTAAGGGCCCCCAGAGCTGGATGCAGTACTGCAGGTGGGGTCTCACCAGAATAGAGTAGAGAGACAGAATCCCCTCCATGGCCCTGCTGCCCACGGTGCTCTGGATGCAGCCCAGGACAGGTTTGGCTTTCTGGGCTGAGTGCCATGATTCATGTCCAGCCCCTCATCCAGCAGCACCACAAAGTCCTTCTCTGCAGGGCTGCTCTCCATCTGTTCATTCTCCAGCCTGTCTATACTGGTGCTTGCCCCAGCTCAGGTGCAGCAACTTGCACTTGGCCCTGTTGAATCTCATGACATTCCCATGAGCCCACTTCTCGAGTCTGTCCAGGTCCTTCTGGATGTCATCCCACCATTCAGATGTGTCAACAGCACCACAGTTGTTGGTATCATCTGCAAATTTGCTGAGGGTGCACATCTGGGGTAGCTGGGGAATCAGAGTTTGCTAGGATCAAACTGGAGAATAAGATGCAGAAAGAAAAATATAATGGAATTTCAGTTTCAATACAGGGTCTCCTGAATAAGAAAGATTTATGGGAAACAGCTTGCCTGCCTTCCTCACTGGTCCCAGTCTAAGTAACCCTAGCCACATTAGAGGGTACAGTGATGGATGGTATATTTTTTGTAGTGGAAAAGAAAAGACAGGGATAATGAATTGGTTAGATATATAAAGCTTTTGTTATATAATTTCACTTCCACTGATTAGTGTAGGGCAAAACTCAAAAGGTTAGTTGCTTGCACTGAGGTCATTCACCCTTTACCTTAAGCTTGACTAACAGCAATCTCTCACCTATTCTCAAATTCTTTTCTGATTTTCAGTGCTTGATCTCCTGAAAAGACACTACAACCAGGTAGAATATCACTTCTGCATTTACTTTCACAGTGATGCAGCACAGAGTGCGTGGGACTGAGCTCAAAGAAAGGATTCGCATTTATGTGATTTCAGGATAACAAGTCTTGGGCTTATGCACAAATATTCTCAGTGCCCTGTTCTTCCTATCACTGTCTGCCACCATCACTGTAATTTATTTACTGTATGGTAAAGCTGGGAATCACAGAGATTAAAAACTATTGCTTTCAAGTCTTGATATCCCACTCATTTCCTGTCAGCCTGCTGATATAACTGATCCAGAAGGTGCTTTTCATTAAGAACTACAGTAAGAAAAATCTCTTAACACTGGATTTGAATTTTCATGGTAAACATTAGACTGGGTAACCTCCATTACATGCCACCCATCAAGTAAAGTACGCTGTGGTTGTGTCTTAGCAGATGTCTAGTGACAAATATCACTCATTTCTGTGGCAATCTTCTTGTGTTAGCCTTCTTGAGACCACAGAAGAGATTAGGATTTAGAACAAAAACACATTTTCAATCTACTTTGTAGACAGACTTCCACAAAGGTCCTTACAGACGTTCTTTTATTCAGCTGTCAGTTGCTCTTAAGTAATTTTAAAAAGTAATGACGAGGATTTGTCTCTCCCCTCCTCTTCTTACAGTGACTTTAAGCAAAGCTCAAAAAGCCTTGATTTGAACAAACAGATCAGGTTTTAAATGCACAGCAAGAACAGACATTTTAATCGTGATGTGGAAGAAGTTATTTGTACAAAGATTATAAAGATTGTTAAAGAAACCTCTACCAATGGCTTCTAGATTTCAATCTGGGTCCCCATTTCTGTTGAAGTTAATTGAAAAGGGATTTCAGGACTTTGCTCCTATCTTTTTATTAGGCGATACTAAATTTGGCATTCCTAGCTTGAGGGTCTTTCTCCATTATTTATAGATCTGGTAGTCTTACAGATACTGGATGGATGGACTTCCATAAGCATAACTCTTTCCTTCCCAGAATTAGAAAGCCTAAATGGTCATGTTTTACAGTTGACATATAAAGCCAGCCTGGTTTTATGTCACTGGTAAAAACACTTTATTGTACGAAGTTGAGGAAAATCGGGTCCTTCCTATTTTCAAACATTTTTGTCTGCTTTCTTAACCAGTGTAAATTGACATGCTTCTTTAATTTTAGTGCATTTTTTCTTCTCTTTTGAGCTCATCTTGTACAATTTCTGAAGTATTGGTATGACAAAAAGAAATTTCTTGATTAAAAATTTATTTCTTATAGCATAGGAAACACCTGATTGTGCACCATCACTCTCATTTAACAAAGTAAAGCTTACCACTCTATACAATGCAATATGAATAATTAAAATTTTACTAATAGATTTATTTTTTATGGAAGAAAAACCTAAATACTAACGGCACTCATATAACATCACAAAATTTCTTTTTTTCCTCCGCCTTTTTTTTTTTTTATTCACAGTAATCCTCTTTAGGGGCTTAAAGAAAAAAGATAATATCAAGGTCTTTGGTGTCTCTAGGACATTGATTGCCAAACCAAACCATTCTTCCAAATATCAGTAAACTAGGAGCAGCAGACTGCTGTGAGCTATTTTTTAGCCAAAAGGATTAGATTTGTCTCTTGGATGGGTCTGACATCTAATATAGATTTCCAATGGGTTGAGTTTCGCCAGTCATAGTTGTGACTTTGTGAGAAGACTTGCAGCTTTCTGAGGGTGGAGTATGTCCCCTGCTGGGAATATGAAGCATGCACCTCAAGCCCTGGCACAGCAAATATTCCCTATTACTTGTTTTTATGAAACCTTGAGCTGAGCTGTGGGCACGTATCCATGCGGTTAAATCTTCAGGGACAGTTTCTGTTCCTGCTACGTAGCACAGTGGCTTTTGGACTCAAGTTATGAGTCAGCTGCGGTTATTTAGGGCTTGTAAAGAAGTAGAAGGAAAAAAAGGAAAATAAAAAAAAGCATTGCATCCTAGGTAGTTATGTGATTTTAGCCTGTGTTCTGGAGACGTTCTAGGAGGAGGTACTGTCTCAGGCACCTGCACCATGGTTTGTATGGAGAAGCACAGAAGAAGGACTCTAAAATAATTAAGCGAAAGTAGCAACCTGCACTTGCTAATGAAATTAAGTTTTTATTTATTTTCATAAAAGTACCAGCATTATTTATGTAAACAATATAAACTGCACCTGTTAGTTAGCTTTGTGTGAGATTTTCCATATCACTAAGGTTCAGGGAATATTGCTTAGGGAGAATAGCAATTTTAAGGTTATCATGTGAGTGACAAAGACATTAATCTGACAAGATATGCTCAAGAGACCCACGATGCAATTGTAGAATTCTTTTTGACTCTCTCACCCACAATTTCATGGAGCTCAGTGTAATTAACACACTTCATAGGATTTAAGTAACATTTGTTTCTTCTTCATCAGAATGCAAATTTGAGAATGATATGGATCTGTACAGGAGACAGAAACAACTGTTCCCTAGGTAATAACTTGTGCACTGTTTCCTACTGAAGAAAAAAAAAGAAAAAACAACAGGAAAAAAGAAAAAAGATGAAAGATGAGCATTACTCAGGACTTATTAGGAAGTTAACATGTTTTATAGCTGCTACAAATGCAGAGACCACATATGTCATAAAATTAATGAAAATTAACTGATTTATTGTCAGCTTGCAAATTTTAGGCCTCGTTTTCTTAAAAGATATATGAAATAATGTAATCTGCAGACTGTGTGTCTGTGTGTGTGTCAAAATGGGTGTGCAGTCATCTAAAAAAATTCAGTAGTCAGAAGCCTCTGTTAATTCTTAACCAGGAGGAAAGCATTATAACAAAAGAAAGGGAGTAATTATAGGTGTGCATGTGTGTGCATATGTTTAGAGTACAGAAATACATCCAAGCATTCAAATCAATAATCTTTTTTCTTCAGTAATAATTCAGTATACATTCAAAGAACAGATTAGAAGACTGGTTACTTCCCTGTCCTACATTCTGCCTCAGCAGACAAAAGAATAACCTAAGTCTGTAACATGTAAAGGCAGATTGGATGGTTTTGGTTACCCATGTTTTTTGATCAGAAAATTGAAATAAAAAAGAATCATATTACATGCAGGTTTTTTTAGTAAAGGAAGTGAAAATTATGCAAATTGTTAATTAGCTACTGCTACATTTCTCTAGAAATAAACATCTGAGACAAGAAAGAATATCTAGATTTTAGACTTCTTTTACTTAATCATATTTTAATAGAAAGTGAATAAATGCACAAATACATATTTCTTGAAGAATGTATAAATTGAATAAATGAAGTGGGGCATACAGTACACATTAGCTTATTAATGCTTCAGGTTTTCCTTGATGTCCTTCAGGCACATTATCAGCTGACTTAAGGATGATCAGATTTATCCTCATCTGCTCTTATTTTTCTTCTCTACAGATGAAATAATAAATAAATAAACAAAAGCCTGTACTGTGACGTTTTTCTTAACGCATTTGGCATTGGCAGGACACTAATCTCAGAAAACTCTTAAGCTGTCAACATCACAGAATGGGAGATACAACTAATTTATCCCATATGTCTCTTATTTTTATCCAGCAAGACCTGAAGTGTTTCTGGTATTTAGGATGAATTTAAGGTCCTACTACTCCTTTATGTTTATAGTTGAAAACAAGTTAGAGAAAAACTGAATTACTAAGCTGGTTAAAACTGCCTATGAAATCAAATCAGTCCTGTTATCATACAAGTTAAAAAAATAACAAAAGGAAAATAAAATGTTGTAGATCTCAGATTGCCAGTGGTACTTCTGATTTTTAGGCTTTACTAAATATATCTGTCTACATAAAACCTGGTGTATCTCCTAGAAAGAATAAGAAACGTACTTTAAATGTTTTAAGAAAGATTTCTTGTTCATAGGCAGATGGAGGCACTCAGATGAGCAGTGAAGCATCACCACTGACGTGAGCATAGAAATAAACAGGAAAGACAGACTAAAAGAGACTGGAGATATGGGTATATCCCAATGGGAGAGCTATGACACATGTACTGTAAACAAAAAAACTCTATTCTTGGTCCAGCCTGATTTTCATACAATCAGCTTAAAGGGAACACTTTCTAGTGTCTCTTTACTGTGCTAGTAAGATTTATTTTTTTCTCAGAACCTTTTCCTGAGCCCTATGATTGTCTGTCTATAATCTTCTCCCTGCTCTGCCCTGAATCCTATCTACAAGTGAAATTATAGTAATTAATTCATCACACGTGCAGTTCAGCTTGTTGGCTACAGCTAGATTCATGCAGCATGTTCCTAGGGCAATTCTAAATGCCTCATCTCGGTAGATTTTCAAGCCAAATGTTCTTTTGTGCATCTATTTTGTGTATTAGTGGTCTGTTATACTGTGTGAAATCACCTATTGCTAGGCATTCAGCGTAGGTAATTCTGAAAAATGTAATTTAATTGAGACACTTATAAGATGATATCTAGGATTTAAAGCCTAGTCCTATCTTTATAACCTTCTGAAACCTACTCCTGAAGCTCTGAGTGGCTCAATTTTCATTTGCAAATTTATATGGCTTTGTGACACCTGCTGCTCAATAACTGGTGCCATAAGCAATTCATTCTTAATTTAGGTAACTAAACCAGTGATTTCTAGATCCTTAGTTTAATGTTCTGTTTTGTCAAAACAACACTGTGCTCTTTTTTTTGAAGAACCTAAGAAATAGCAATGATGTTAATATGAAAAAAAAACCTGTTGTGCATCTCTTCTGGTATTCTCTCTGTTAAAGAAGTGAAATCTTCATGGAATATTCAATTCAAGTGTTTTTCAAATTATTATGCAGTATAAAATAGATAATGCCTTACCTTATTTTCTTTATAAAAGATCTGTTCTTAAAAGTCCAGGTTTTTATTTTTTCTGTCAAATAGAATATTTTTTCTGAAGTTCTTATTCAGCAGAAAATGTATTTATTTGGTAGAAAACTAATTTTATTCTTCCTAAAACACCTGTACTTTAAATTGCTGTATCTGCTTGCCCACAAATTAAAATTGCTAATTTTAAAATTAGAAATGAGGAGTTTTATCAAAATAAAAGGCAGATCCCCTAGAAATATGAGCACATGGGATTTTCCTTATCTATACTAGAAAAAGTTAAGGTAAGGTACATAGCGTTACTCAATGCTTCAAGTTAATATCAGTGGTTGCTGTAGAAATGGAGAACAAAATACAGTACCAGCAGCCCTTAGTCCTGGGTAAATAGATGTTCTGTAAGCTCTAACACAATTTCTTAGATTAATACAAATATGATGCCAGGCATGATCTTGCTGATTTCAACTCCTTTGTTTGGGTTCATGACGAGAAGTGATGTTTGAGCTGTCAAGGACATGAATTACACAGAATTCCAAGATCAATATTAGCACCTCCAATTGTGGCCAGAAATTAATAGGAAATTCATTCAGGTACCAAAACTGGCTTTTTTTTTAATTGTCTGATCCTCACAAGAGAGAGTGGTGTTAAATCATGGATCCGCTGAACCCTCTGAGGTCTGTCTTAATGCCAGTCCTAAAAATTCACTAGTGGGAATACTACATGTTGTGCACTTTGCACAGTAGTATTTTTAGGCGTATTCTGGTCTCTTAAAACAGTGTTACAGCAAGAGGTAAGAGCTTATTTAAATGTAATCTTATTTGAGTGTCACCCTGAGAGTTGTCTAGCTGGACTTCTGCAAAGTATTTGACAGTGTCCTGTACAACATCCTCATCCCCAAGTTGGAGAGACATGGATTTGATGGATGGGCCATTCAGTGGTTAAGAAATTGGTTGGATAGCAGCACTCAGTTGCAGTCATTGGCTCAATGTACCCCAGCAATATGTAGTGTTCAGCAGGGATCAGTATTAGGATGGGAGTTGTTTAACATCTTTGTGAGTGACATGGACAGTGGGATCCAGTGAACCTTTAACAAGATTGCCGTGACATTAAAGTGTGTGGTGCAGTTGACACCCTGGAGAGGAGGAATGGTATCCAGGGCAACCTTGACCAGCTTGACAGGTGGGCTTGTGTGTAGCTTATGAAGTTCAACAAGGCCATATGAAAGGTCCTGTACCTGGGTAGGGGCAATCCTAACCAGAATTAGAGTCTGGGCAGAGAATGGATTAAGAAAGATGCCTTGAAAAGAAGAACCTGGGAGTGCTGGATGAGCGGGTGGGCATGAGCCAGGAATTGGCTTGCATCCCAGGAAGACGATCCTGTCCTCAACTGCATCAAAAGCAGCCTGACCAGGAGGCCAAGGAAGATCATACTTCTACCCTTCTTTTGTGACACCCACACCTGGAGTACAGCATCCAGCTCAGGGGCCTCCAGCTTTAGAAGGACATGGATCTGTTGGAGCCAGTTCAGAGGTGGATATGAGAATGATAACAGTGTTGGAGCACCTCTCCTATGGAGACAATTAAAACTGCTAAACCTGGAGATGACAAGACTCCTGGGAGACCTTATAACCCCTTCTACTACATAAAAGGGCCGAAAAAGAAACTGGGGAGGGACTTTTCTGTAGGATGTATAGTGATTGGATGAAGGTGAATGTTTTTAAGTGGAAAGATGGTAGTTTTAGAAATTCTTTGTTGTGCAGGTGGTGAAACCATGACACAAGCTCTCCAGAGAAGCTGTGGATGCTCCAACCCTGAAATGTTCAAGGCCAGGTTGGATGTTCAAGAGTTTTTTAACCTGTTAGACACTTTAATATGCTTTAAGGTGTTTTGCAAGACTCTCTGGTATTTTCTGTGCTTGGTCTTTTAAATTTCATGCAAAGTCATCGGTTTAACTGATTGAAATGAAAATGTGACACTCAAATAAGTGTAAATCAATTGGAGATGACTGATAACAAATGGCATGGTAAATCGATTATACGAAGAATCAAGGATTTTCCCTTTCAGAAAAAGCTAACATCCCATTAACAGAAGCTGCAGGTATTGCAGCAATAAAATATAAGTAACTCAGAACCTATTCACCATTACAATGTTTCGATGAATACAAGCCTTTCAGTGCTCATGAAACTCTCTGAGAAGAAAATCATATCCTTCTAAAAAGAATTATTAGCATTCTATCATCAACTGATATCCCATAGCCCACACTTGTACTTTGTTTTTGGGGATTTTTTCTCTAGTAACCCAAGAATTATTTTTTTGTTTATATAAGATTGTCTTGGAAATGATCTGGCTCACAAAAAGTTCAGGTTTTCCTTAATATATTTGTTTCCATAGAGGAAACAAAACAAAACAAAACAAAGATACTTAATCTTATTCAAAAATATGATACGTTTCATCCAATTGGATGTACTTATTTCTGCCTATTAGACAATTTTTGGTGTGTTAAGTTTGCATTTACCTTCTAATTCTGCTTATGTTGCCTACAGCAACTAAAGCTTTAAAACATGTTTCATCAGGCAAGAAAATGAAAGCAAGTAATTGTTTCTAAAATATTTTCTGTTTAATTCTAGCTAAAACCTGATTTTTTCCTTAGATTACTGGCCTAAGAAGTAGCAGTAATTGGGTTATTGCTAAGTAGTATTTGTAGGCATCAACAGTAAGCTGTCTTATCCACAGTTATTCTATACCTCCAGGGCAGAAGAATGGTTTATCTGAACTGTGTGTGGTTTCATAATGACTATTGAATAATTTCTTAGGTTCTTCAGGTTCTTCATACGTGTTCAAATTATGCTATGAAACACACAAGAAATCTTTTTTATATATATATATATATATATTTGTATTTACACTTATGCTTGTGTTTATGTTTATAATTATATTATTTGCATTTACATTAATATTAAAATTCATATTCATTTCTAGATCTGCATTTTTATATATTTGCATTTGGTCTGAAATTAAAATCAAACCCTTTCTGTAGAAAAGTTTATGCCTCAAGTAAGAAACTTTGGTTGGGTCTCTACATAGTTTAAACCAAGATAGCCCACTAAGGAATGATACTTCTTCATTATGATACTGATTGACACTGCCTGAGTTGTTGGTTCCATGTATTGAAAGAATGTATTTTTTTTTAGTATTCTGGTGTCACAGGCATAGCAGACTAAAGAAGATAGCCTTCTGATTAGAGATCCAAATCCATTCTTATCTCCCTTTATGCAAAACAGACAGTACTGTTGGCTACTTAAGGTAATAATAAAATGTTTTAAATGTTTTATAAAACCTTTTATAAAAAAAAGAGCAAGCATAGTATAACGTAGTTTTGTGAGGCTTAGGAGAATTTCTAATCTAAAGCTTGTATCTCGTCAGTGTTTAGCAGCACTTGATAGGTTTCCACATATTTATCTAATTTATTTTTTAACTCAATTTTTGGCACCTCATCTGTCCCGTGACAGCAAGTTCCAAAGTTTAGGCTTATGTTACACAAAAAAATATATTTCTTTGCTGTTTTAAGTCCATTAGCTTATAGGTTCACTTAATGGTTCTCATAATTATTTTTTGTTATATAAAAGAGTGCCTTGTTTTGTATTTCTTCTCAAATAACTCTTAGGGGTTTGTATTTGATAGGTTTTGGGTGATTTGTTAGTGAAGAGTGAACTGACATTTTCATAGGTATATCCAGAGTAGCTGCAAACGTATTTCTGGATAAACAATGCCTGGTTTAGAAACATTCAGTTGTAGGCAGTGAGAATTTTTCTTTGTCTTTTTCCTGTGTGCACAGCTTGTCATGTATTGCCTCTTTCCTTTTATCACCCAGTTACTTGTGCAAGTAAGTTTTGCAACCTTTCAGAAATAGTGGGATTTTCATTGTTAAAACCAATAATTTTCACCTGCCTTTTTCTATCCTTTATATATTTATTAATCCCCTGGTCCTTCGGGTATTTAGAGATCAACAGATGGAAGTTCCTTTTTTTTATGATTCACATTTATTTAAGTGTCTTTGACAGAGAACCTTGTCAAAAGTTTTTGAAAATCCAGGCACAGTATGTCAACCAGATAAAGATCACCCTTGCCAGTATACTTATTTATTGTAAAACCTTTAAAGAGCCAGAAGCTACTTTATAAAATTTATTTTTATTCCCACCCCCATTTTATTATATTTATCTATATGTCAATGAATCCTGTTCTACCAATCTACCTGTAAAGAATCAGATGCACAATTTCTTAATTTCCTGCATCTGTCCTATGTCTTCCCTGCCAAGTTCCTGTAAGGAACTTTTAAAAAAAGACATAAAATTTCCTAACCTCTATTCTTCTCATACAGAAGCTGACTCAAGCAATTGTGTAAGATCTATGATCAAATTACAAGGTCATATTTGAGTTATTTAGAAACCCCTGAGTGTATACCATCTTGTATTGGCAATTTGTTACTATTCATTTATCTATTTGGTCTAAAATCACTTCTATTGACACTTTAATTTAAGATACCTCCTAGAGTACATTTTTTGCTAAGAAAAAGACACTGTGGGAACCTTCCTAAAGTCCTCGGAGGTGAGTATCAATGTGAAGAACACATTTAATTTTTCAAACATGGTCTTATCTTCTTTGCTTTCTGCTATTACACCTCCATCACCTATCAGTGCTGTAGACTCTCTGGCAGTCATTCTGCTTCTGATGGGCTGGAAAAAAAGGCTTATTATCAGTTTTCATGCCCTTCACAAGCTTGTTCTCTAAATCTTTTTTTTTTGGTCTTAGCTTGATTCTACATTAAGGTTTACAGAGCTCATGATATTCAGGTATTCCTTACCTGGCCATAATTCTACTTTATCAAGACTAGGCTTTTAATTCAAAGAGTTTCTTTATTTTGCTGCTTACCAATACCAATAAGTTTGGTTTATCACTGTGTACTTAAAATATTTTCATAACATATTTAATACTCTTTACTCCTTCTTTTAAGATCTAGAGTTTTTTTTCTAGTATCACTAATTTTTGTAGAGGTCCTCTTGTTTATACATTTGTGTGTGTAAATTTTTAATTTATTTTTTAATTCCTGTAAGGAAGAATTTGAATATACTTTAGTCAGTAATGGCCATTCTTATGCTCTGTTTAGAATTATTTAAAAATATAACTTCTTCAAGAGGCAATAATTATAGTATCTAAACTTAGTTTTAAGAACATGTCCAAAAATTGCTTTTTACCAATATTCATCAAAATAATTGAATTCACTATTTCTAGTGTTTCTGCTATTGAAATGTCTCTCATCTCTCTTGGCATGTCCCAGTTAACACACACACGCTGTTGAGGTGATTAAAAACACAAGCTTCCTACAATATTCTTTCTATTTAGACACTAAGTATTCAAATCAGAGGTTAGGTTTCTTGTTGCTACAGGTAATTTTTTTATCTTGTTTGACTTTATCTGCACCTGTATTACTGAACAACCTTGGGCCTCAAGTCAGGACATGCAGAGAAGGCTGTGATTATACTGCTTGAAGTTAGTCCTCTTCACAGAAAAATTAGTATGTTTACAACTTGATCAAGGTCTCTTCTGAGCCCTGTGTTCTAGTATTAAAATGTAATTTCTGGTTTTCTGCATGATTTTTCAGCTCAAAATACCTGAGCTGAAGAGTGTGATGGCTCTGCTGCAATACAGAAAAATTGGTGCTGGAAGAGAGCACAGTGTGGGTGGACTTTTCACTTGAAAAAAAAAAGACAACTGCTAGTTGACACTGTACATGAAGAGCATAAAAACTCTTCCATGAACTAGGGAGCAAGGAGGTTCTTCAGGGTAAATACAACCCTGTGTCTCTACGACTTCAGGTACAGTAACACTCACCTGCCAATATCTAATTTGTAACCTATACTGCATTACCTGACATAGTATTTTCATGTCCATCAGGGTGTTTTTCACCTCTTACTTTTTAAAAAAATACATTTACCTAGGACCTGACTGGTTATTTTTAAGTTGTTCTGACTAAATATAATTTAATTTGAGACTCTTCACAATTTCTTACCCGTATCTTCTCTATATATAGGTCCCCCAAAAATCACACTTCATGCAAGGTAAATGTATTGTACAGTAAAGACTTTAGGTAATTTAAATAAGTAAATTCAAACTTTTTCCATATATTTCTATCAGATGCCATACAATATTGTCTCAAATGACCACAACTTGACCCAGTGTTTCTAGATGTTCCTGCTACAGGACTAAAAGTGCTCTTTGTGATTGGAAAAATGGCAGCATTTTCTTTTTAATGAAATTTTCCATATTAGAACTAGAATATATATTTCCAATATAAAGGTGATCTTTGTTATGACTCAGAATGGGGTTGTTTCAAAGGTTGTTTCAAAGCTGCTCATTAGCAATTGGAGCTTCTTCCAGAGACACGAATATCTACTTCACTGACATGCAAATGCAGCTAAGGTTCATTTAACAGATAAAAGCTGATTGTGACCTAGAAATGCTTAAATGGTTTTGTGCCTTGTTACCTGAGAAATCAAATTTCTTCCACTTTTTTTTTTCTTTCACTATTAGAAATGTCTTCTTATTTGGAAGAATAGACCAGGACCCATCCTGCCACATCTTCCTTTCAGATAGTTGTAGAGAGTGATAAGCTCTGAGCCCGAACCTCTTCTTCTCCAGGCATAACAAGCCCAGCTCCTCAGCTGCTCCTCATAAGACTTGTCCAGGCAGGTAGTCAAGTAGAAAATTAAAATCCTCTTTTGTGTAACAATGTCCCTTTTCTGGGTTTTTTTTGTTTTTTTATTAATTGTTATGTGGTGTTGGATTAGATTAGGGTAGCATAGAAGGAAAATATATAAAATGGCAGGGTTTGTAAGTTTAAGCAAAAAAATTCCTATGTTGGGATGCAGACTTCTCAAAGCAATTATTTGAGAAAAATGTTTTTGCTGTACGATCATCCAATGAGAGTAGCAAAAATCTGGCAGCTGTGCTGCATATACTTACATGTGTTTCCTTTGGCTCTATGAATTTTAGCACATTTATGCTAATCAGAATGTGTGTTCCTATGCTTTTCTTTAGTAGACTAAAGACTGTCTCTTTTTTTGCTTTTGTTCTATACCTGCAGCCAATAGTGGATATTATAATGGTATAATTATTTATAGTAATAGCAGGTATATGTGAAAGATGAGTCTTTAATGAAATAAATAGACATACACACAGGAAAAAGCATCCATTCTTATATTAGATACATTGAGAAAAATACTTTTGCTTATGTTAACGCAATTAATTCTGCATTGATGTACACTAAAGAGACAATATTGGAACCTACAGAAAAACTGGCAGAGAAGCCCTGAACTGCTTCACTCACATCTTACTTCTGCATATCTCCTCATTTACTGACTGTGTAACAAAGACATTTCACTCCTAAGATTGTGAAAGTGTTTCTACATGACTTATCATTAGAAGATTATACTGTCATCTTCTTCTTACTAAAACTGTATGATTGAGAACAGAGAGGAATCTTTCTGTGCTCTTTTATACAGCTGGTAAAAAGATTGTGCTGGAAACCTATACCTGTAGATCTAAATAACTCAAAATAAAATTAATGACTAAAGCAGATAAAACTGGGGAAGTAAACTGGAAATGTAGACTTACTGAAATTCACACAATAAATTGTAAAACAATATGTCACAAAAAATTATATTAGGGTGTGCCCTGCTAATAACTTTATAGCTGGAGTATATTATAAGACAATGTTAAACCAGAACAATATATTTTTTTTAATTTTTACTTTTTTTTTAATTTATTTATTTGTTTGTTTATTTATTTATTGATTATGAACTCGCTCAGGACCAAATCTTGATTATTGTAATTTCTGGCTAATATGTGTTTAGAATTTCAGTATTTGTGTCTGACAGATTTTTCGTGTTAATATATCTGCTTGTACCACATCTCCTCAAATGGCCAGTACTTCAATAAAATTTGATGGACAGAAAAAAGCATCAGAAGGAATACCTTATATAATAATGCAGCTTATAGGTTTATTTCAAAAATAGAATTTGGAATATGTTGGTGTAAATATTTATCTTCTGTGAGCCCCCAGGACAGCCTACGTAAATATAAAGTGTTTTTTTCATTCATCTGACAGAAGAACCCAATGGTTCACATAAAGATTATCCCAGCCATGCCAGACAACAACAGTGGAAAGGAAGTAGTAGAAACAGCTGGCATTTAGCACCCATTGTTAATTTAACACCATTTATTACTAATTAACCAGAAATTTATGTACACATGTGGTTATTATCTATCTGTCTATCTTTCTATTTGCACTTCTTTGAATTTCAATTTTTGTTTTTTCATTCTTTACAGTACCTTTTTCCATATTTCTCACATACAATTCCTTTTTCCCATTATTCTACCCTTACTGCTTTCTGCTCTTTTTCTCTTTTTCTCCCTTTTTTGATTATTTTTTTTAATTGTAAGGCTTTCTTCTCTTTCATTTACGGAGCATTTATTCTTCTCCTATACTTTTTTCTAGCTTAGAATAACATTGTCATTTAATCATCTGTGCCCAAGTACATATTCTCACACTTGTTCTCTCTTTCCTCCTTATCCATCAACACTGGCCCATTTTTATCAATCAAAAAGAATTTATGAATCAATAAGAATAATAGTTCCTTCCATTTTAATATCTCTTCATGTATTTATATATTATCTTTGAATTCCCCCTTAACCTTTTCCATTTCCTCTTTTTTTTTTTTTTTAAGTGGAACCAAAAACTGAATGCAGTACTCTGTCTAAAGCTTGATCAGCATCAAACAGTTAATTATCAAATCACTTTCTTGTTGTACATTCAGTACTACTTTGCAATATTCATGGGTTTGTAATGCTATCAGACAGTTCATTCACATTTAGTTAATCATGGGCCTAGCCTTCCTTTGTGCTGGTAATGTTGATCAAAGACATAATTTCTTCTATGATTTTTCTTAATAATGTAAAACAAGTTAAAATTTGCGTAACTAGGCATTAAAATTGACCATCCAATTCATAGCAGCATTGCTTCTATACTACAGACTCATTAGGTCAGAAAAACAAGTGCATCTTGTAATGTGCATTCTTAACCAGAAGAGTGTCAGAAGGACAGGAATGATTGTGAAAGGAAGTTCACCCCAATCTGGCTTCATTCCAGGATATACTTCATTGTGAAGTGCATTGTTTTCCAAAAAATCTTAAAAAGCCCTGTGAGTTTTGGATTCAAACCAAACTTTGAATTTAAGATCCTTGTGTGGGGAAATGAACCATTCTGACAGACACAGTCACCATTGTGACTGACCCACCCAGGCAAAATCATTTTTCTTTCTTATGACATTGCTGACATTTCAAAGAGTGGGCAAAGTTTTTACGGGGATTTGTCCTGTTTTCTGTTTGTTTTTTAAAAAATATTTGTGACTGCATTTAAAACTACCAAAGGAAAGGTAACCTGCTTTTTTTTCTTAACTTTCTGGATTTGGGAGGATTTTTGTGTTTTACTGTTACTACTACTATTACTATTATTACTATTGTTACTATTGTTACTATTGTTACTATTGTTACAATTATTATTACTATTACTAGTCTTACTATTACAGTGCTTTCTATTTCGTTTTCCAAGTACACAGTGAAAATTTTAAACAGAATAAGATTCATGACCCAAAACAGACCTCTGTTGGTGACCCTTGATACTTCTCCCTAGCATAACACTGAACCATTAATAATTGCACTGTGGGTTGCTTTTCTCCCCTTTTCTCCTTTTTTTTTATTTTTTTCTCCTCTTCAGAATTTTACTTATTTAGCAGTGATTGCATTTAATCAACATTTCTCTAGTTTTCATTATGAAAATGTCATGTGGAACTGTATCAAATTCTTTATTAAAATCAAGACATAGTATGTCCACTGCATTTCCTTTATCCACTAAGCTTGTTATCCTATCAGTGAAAGAAATGAGGTTAGTTCAGCATGATTTGTTTTTGATGAGTCCATGTTGCCTAATACTTACAAGTTATTTTCCTCCAGGTGCTTACAAATTATCTTCTTTATTAATTGTTCTAGCAAATTATCAGGTATTGAGAATTTACTTATCATCGGTAAAGTTTCATCAAGTAGCATGAAGATTATTGCCTGTCTTGAACATATTGTAAATAGGGATTTATAGAAATGCTTTGTTTCCTAATTCTTTACCTAGATTAAAAGGGTTTTCTTTATTTTCAAAGTTAGAGATGATTTTAGACTAAAAGGATATTTTTTACCAATGTGTAATAATGCAATAAAATACCATCTGTCACAGAAAACAACACTAAGTTAGATCTTATTGTAATACCTTGACTGTATCCCACACTATCTGTATGAGACCTGTTCACATGTCAGCTACAATGTCATTGTCCTGTCCTGTTGCTGAAGTTTTCTGTGACAACTGAGTTATGACCCACAGAAATTGCTATCAGACATCAGAGTATCCATCAGGGAAATCACTGGTGTTTAAGGCCTGTAGTAGATATCAACTTCAGACTGAGATGAATTGTGCCCTAGAATGCCCTACATCGATTATGATGGGACCCAGACTAACCTAGTCAGAGGTGAACATTTACTTCTTTTCTCTTTCTGAATTTCTAGTCCCTCCATTAAGAAGCTGAATGAACTTTCACATAAGGAGATTCTCCTGTGCAACTCAGGCATAAGACAGAGTTATCACTGAATCTGTGCTTTTCCTCTTCACTAATCCTCCTTCACTATTCCCAGAATATTGGGAACCCAGGTGTGTAATGCATGTACCCCTTGTTGACAGTCAGATGGAATGCTGTGGTTTCTACCAGTAATCAAAAATTCATTATTAAAGGGAATTGGGATTATTTCCTTAATTCCACTGTTATCAACTGCTTGATGAGATCTCTAGGTCCTGATTTAAGTAACATTTAATTAGCACTGTTGCAGAGAGGTAAAACATTTCTGAATGAAAGTAAATTAAATTGCATCTGTTCAAGCTACCAGTGGTTTTGTCTTTGTCTAGATTTTCCTAGTATAATTAGTCAAAGCTGGTTTTAACCATAACAAGGAGTATTTCCGTGCTATTAGTAAAATCAAGCGAGTGATGTTTTCACTTCTCCTAATATTTAACAAGATTTGACAAAGAAAATCTTGCTCTGTTTTTATCCAAAAACTCTCATGTGAAAAACTACTGAAAAACAGGTAAATGTTAAATAGAGAGACATTCAATCTGTTGGCCTACAAATGCATTAGGAATATGAAAAGTATGGCATTGTGCCCATTAGAAACTAAAGCATTGATTTAGTGTAAGAAGAGCCTCCACATTTTGGAAGCAAGGCCTCACAAGGTAAAGAAAAATCTAGGACTTAAGGATGAAATATTCTCAGAAAAGCATATTTGATTCAATTTTTTCAGGCAAAACCAAGACATGCTTTTATTTTCACTTTTCTTTTTCATTTTTCCTCCTGCCCTAGAACAAGCTAAGAAGAGCAGTGAAAAGAAACACCTCTGTTAGATTTTAAGTCAAAGCTCAGCTAATATGACCAGGCTTTCATATTTCTCATATGGTAAGAGGAATATTCTTCATCTAGTGATGCCCTTAACCAAGGAATTCTACTTACTGAGGGCATTCTCTAGTGCATTCACAGTACACAATGTTATTTGAAAATGTGTCTATAAGTACTGTGTTGAGCAAGTAAAAGATACGTTTACAAAAATGCAAACACTTCCTCAGAAACAAAAGACCACACTAATCTCCACCTTCCATGTGATAAATTTTGTCACCAAATGACCCTCTCACTCATCTGATCACAAAGTCAAGCTGATAAAATCACAGAATAAGCTGATTGGAAGGGACCCACAAAGATCAATTCAGTCCAACTCCTTGTCCTGCACAGCACCGTCCCCAAGAGTCACACCCTGAGCCTGAGAGCATTGGCCAAATGCTTCTTGAACTCTGTCAGGCTGGTGCTGTGACCAATTTCTTGTGGAGCCTGTTCCAGAACCCAAACACTCTCTGTTGTGAAGTACCTTTTCCTAATATACAACCTAAACCTTCCCTGAGTCAGCTTCAGGCCATTCCTTCAGGTCCTATTGCTGGCCACTACAGAGATCAGTACCTGTCCTTCCCTTTCCCCTCGCAAAAAAGTTGTGGACTTCGGTGAGATCTTCCCTCAGCCTCCTCCAGACTGAACAGACCAAGTGATCTCAGCTGATCCTCATACAGCTTCCCCTCAAAGCCCTTCACCATCCTCATTGCACTACTTTGGATGCTCTCTAACAGCTTCATATCTTTTCTTATATTGTGGCGCCCAAAACTGCCCCCAGCACTCGAGGTGAGGCTGCCACAGTGCAGAGCAGAGGGGGACAATCCCCTCTCTTGCCTGTTTGGTGATGCAGCCTCTGGCCTATGCAGTTCTATTTGGTCCTGTGCTATAATATTAATTTTTGATTGCTGTAGAAAAATTTAGGATCTTTAGATTTTTCTGTATGTACACACACACACACACACACACACATTTATATAATACACACATAGATATAGAGATTATGTACTTATATATGTACCATGGGTACACGTGCAAAATGTAAGTATGTCCACTACTCATCTAGATTTGTAGAAAAAAATCCTGTAAATCATCTTTTTGCCATTGCTCAGAAAGAGTTTTTGGAAGGAGACCTACATTCTTGTGGTAGGAGCCAGTTTCAGCCTGCTCTAAATTTACAGCTTACCCAGGATGTGTTCCATGAACTCCTCATATAACTGGGTCAACTGTGTCCTTGGTTTTGTTGAGAAATGATTTGTGAATTTCTTTTTTTATTCGTAATTTTCAGCACTTAAGAACCATTCAGGACTGTTAGACCCATCAGAGTAAAAAGATGGAAAAATACAAGCAGTAAAAACAAGGCTTTGAATGCCAACCTAGCACAAAAATTTTACCTCAGTAATTTTCATGATAAGAGGTGAAAGTAATCTCTTCCCAGGCTTTCCCTCCACCTTGTTTTACCTTCTCTCTTTTGATTTGCTCCTGAGGGTAAAAGAGAGGGAGGAAAAGGCCATGCCAGCTTTGTGCATATTCCAAACCTATCTGCTTTTGACATGCATCAAAGACCAGACAAGGATCCAGACAAAGGCATCATAAAGTAATCTTCAGTTCCTTTACCAACACAAGCTCCATGAAAGAGATGAGTTTGGCTTGAGAAACAGCTTTTTCTCTTTTATTTTTTAGCCCATTATCCAGCTTCTATTTGTTAGATTTCCTCTTCTTCCACTGATATGCATTAATACTGTCATTTACTTATCAAGACAAAAAGACTTGAAGTCTGTAAAGAGACCTGATTCTTTTCTCTGATACAACACAGCTGGTAGCTTCCATTGCTGCAGAGTATGAAATGTTACCAAGTGAAAATTAAGGTACTGGCAGAGAGTGTCTGTGACAATTAGCATTGCAGTTCTCCAAGGATAGAATGACTGAAAGCTTGGCAAGTCTTCTTCCTAAAAAAAAAAAAAAAAAAAAACCCTAAAAAAAAATATATTGTTACAGCATGAAACATATTAAGGAAGAAGAAATAAATGTGAAAAATTTAAAAAGAATATTAATCTAATATAGAGGAACTAAAAATTATTTAAATTTTATCTAGACTAAGCAACCTTTCACTCCCTGGGATCTATCACAAGAGTTGTGATCTTTTTTTCAGTGTGATATCCTCGGCCAATTTACAACTTCTTCTCATGTTGATAGATGTCTAGATACTTAAAGGCAGCAACGCATAAAATTTGCCTATAGATGTCAATGCATCATAAATCCTTTAATGTGTACATTTCTCTGTAACCATTTTGGGGCTATAAAAAAGGAGATATATTAGCATATCTCTATGCAGAGAAAAAAAATTGCTGGAATGAAGAGTCGTTTGCTGCTGGATACAAAAGAGACAAAACAGTCTTTTTTCTGCTCTAGAAACATTGCAATGTTCTGGAATGGAGAGAAGAGTGCACACATTCTATTCAGAAAGAAATTATATTTGCTTCCATGTGTTTTAATGATTATACAGTAAAATGTATAAACTTTAATTACTGTTATGTCAATCTCTAAAATGGGAAGTTTAATCTGATAAAATACAGATGCATACAGTGGAATCACCTCCTGAAGCCTTTCCAATCAAAACAGGAATGTTTTCATCAACAAACAGAATCATAAAAGAAGCCCAAGTTGGGAACAACGCTGAAAGGTCATCTGGTCCAACTTTTGAGATGAAACTTCTTTCACCTTAAACCAGGTGACTAAAGTCAGATGAATTACATCTTAGAAAAGCCTGTTGTTCTCCACAGCAGTACTGGAAGCATAACTGTATCTACACCCTCTGAGACCATGATAGCTTTAATAGTACCAAAAGAAGATTTTAACTGCAGAAATTCATATTCTATTTCTATTACTATAAATATCCATAATTAATTCCTCTTCCAACTTAACTGAAAAGTCAATTTGGTATTTTTCAAGTTTTTTAATGTTTATTAAAACTTTTTTTCAGGCAACACTGTGAATCTGTGCTAAAAGTTCTCAAAACAGGAAGTCCCCATGGAAATTTTTTAAGCATTGAAAGTTCATTTTCCCTGTGAAAAGCCTATTTGAGTATTTTTAATGTTATAATAAGTTTTCCCAACAGAAAACAAAGCTTTTGAGCCCTGCTAAAACATTAATTGGGGCTTTCTACTCTATGGAGTCCAACATTTAGATGAAAACTTTGATTGTCATGGCCTCATATGTTAAATCTCACATTTCCAGTGGAGTACCTTAATACTTTTTCAAGCATTGCAATTATGTTCCATGTATTCTTTAGTGCCATTTCTCATTGCTAAAAATAATTAAAAAAAAAAAAAAAATAGTGTTTACATTTCTCAGACCCAAAATATTTTCTTACTATTGCTCAGGTCAGTATAAAGTATTGCAGAAGACAAATGTATAATTTCATAGGATCTTTGAATTTCTTTTAAAAACTGAAAAAGATATATAGTGGAAAACAATGAAGCCCTAAGACAATAAATTTGAATCTGTCTTCACTTATATCTCTAATCTCAGTAGAAATATTGTTTCTCTGCATAAGTGTTACTGAGAGGAAATTCACATATTTTAATACTAGCTTGAAAGATCTGTGCAGCAGATCTGTGAAGGTGTTGACTACTGCAGATGCACAGACAGGCTCCTAATTATGCCAGATTAGCTAAAGAACTGTGCTAGGAAGATTAAAAAAATTATTTAATTAGTCATCCCATTTTCACTGCTGCCCTACTCTAGAATCTGTGAAGGAGGAAGAGTGTGTCAGTCTTCTACTTGTGGTTCATTATCTATGATGGTCCTAGATGAGCTTCTAAGAAAAATAAGATAAATGCCTGGGAAGATCAGTTTTGCATATTTCTCTCCAGGAATAAAATATACTTCTAAAGTATATTATGTATATTAAAGTATATTATGTCACCCAGAAAACCCAAAAGTTTTAAAATTCCTCACATGTAGTGCTGTTCAGCAAGGCCATGTTCAACAAGGCAGTCGTAGTGCTGTGTGCGTATTTAAACTTTATGTTGTGTGCTCTCCCCTGAATCCAAATCCTAATCAGCCACAATGCTTGCTATTGATGTATCCTCGGTCCCTATTCTGACACTTCCCCACTGTGTCTGCTAATAAAGCAAAATCAAGTACAGAAGGAATGCTGCACAGCACATGCTATGTCCCTAGGAGACGTACCTTCAGCTGCAGTGCCCCAAAGGGGTTCCATACGGCAGTACTGAGACTACAAGGGATGTACAGCACTTGGCTGAGGAACTCAAGTGCTCACAGTGCTGCTGTACATCACCAGTAACAAGTGTGATTCAATGCACAAACCTAACACAATGCTGGAAAAAACTTGCACTTGTTGGATGAGGATTCCCTATTTATTCTGAATTATTTATGCAACTAGGACTACTATAACCAGTTAAGGCTTTTAGGTAGAAGTCAGAAGAGTTAAGCTTATCATCTAGTTATATCATTACTTGTCTGCTACACCATATAGGTTTTGAAGCACTGAGTAAAAGACTAATATTGCCTTCAAAATTAAATTTTTTACGTTACCCATCCAAAATGACAAGCCAGCATCATGAAGGGGAAGATTGTTGCCTGCCACTAGGGCAAGTAGCACTTTTTTTAAACACTTTACATCTAAGTAATTAATCTTTCTGACCTTAAGATATGAAGCTCCTCATGAAGACTGAGAAAAACCAATAGGGAGTAAACAATTGATTGGTAAAATGAGATGAATCCCTTAAAAAAAAAAGCCTTTGCATTGCTTTTCATATTAGAAAGCCTTGCAAACTACTTAGATCCTATTTCTCTCACTGTACTAAACAGGACAATTAATTGATTTTGGAAAGCTTAACTTTATCTCAGCTCCCTCTTTTTTTAAGAATAGAAGATTTTTTATTTTTTTTCATGTCTGTTGTTTCCCAGTGAGATAAGAATTATGGAAAGTTTTGAGATTGACTTCTTTCCATGAGACTGGTGATGAATATACATGTCTATATGCCTAATGGCTAACTGTACAAATATGCAATTGATTCTTCACTGCTTTGCATCAAATTTTGTGAACAAGGTTTTCTGAAATAAAGAGCATTGTGACAAAATAAAACAGATAGGGCAGAGAATCATAATCTTACTCACTCTAGTAAGGAACTGTAATATGTTGCAATTATGATTTAGGAGATTTTTCTACCTACTTTTCTACTGGTTCAGGTGGCAAAAGAGAGTGAAGGGCAAAGTAGAATTAGGATGCGGTCTAGTGAGCAGCTGTCTTGTGTTCATCTATTTCTCACTGACCTAAAACAGGAAAGAATTTTTGGGTTGTTTCAAGGATCTTTCTTGTTTGGAATAATGCCATGAAGGAACATCTAAATCCTCTCCTATTTGTAAATTGAGTCATTTAAAATAGAAGTGGGCTGAATTTATCTTTCTGGTCCAGATCTCTAAGTCTTTCCTTTAACCAGCCTTTTCTTTTGTTGGACTTTATCTCAGTTTCTCTCTCACACCTGCTGCCAGATCAATCTCAAATCACACAAACTTCAGCAGAATGCTTATAGACTTCTTTTAGTGGAGTTAAAGATTTAAATGGGTTAAATATCTCTTTCAAGACCTGGGATTTTTTTTCTTTTCTCTAGCACTGTAAATTATTAGCTAAGAGAGACTGCAAATGTTGTGGTTCTATTTTTAAAGATTTTTTTTTAATGATGTTGCATCAGAGTTCTAGCTCTAGATGAGTAACCAAATTACCTCACTGCAATGACCCATTCTGTCACAGCCTTTGCCACTTGCCATGGTTATTACTCAGGAAGTCACATTTCAATGTCTGTTCAAACTCCTCAGTTGATGCATCTCTCCTATTAATTCATTATGGTGCTTTCCAGAGAAAACGGCAGAAATTATTCCAAACAAAACGCTGTGGCAGCACAGTATACTGTGTGGCAACAAGTATATTGATAAATAATCTGTTGATAGAATTGCTGTGAGATCTCAAATTCCTTTATGGGATAGATGCATGAATATTCATTAAGGGTGATTTTCTCACACTTCACTTTGACATTTTCTTGCCTGAAAAATAGTCATCTCACCCAAGTGGGATGACTCAGTGTGTCATGGATTTAGAGACAATCTGTCTTTTCATATAAACACCCAAAGGAATAAAAATGGACTGCTGGATAAATTGTTTGGACTTGAGGGATAAAGGCTTGTCCCACCCATCAGCTTCTAGGACAGAGGTATAAATTATGAAAATACTTTGAAAAATCTTACCTTTTATATTTCACATTTTTTTAGTTTTAAAATACCTATTGTTTAAAAGAGACAGCAAAGCAAGGAACACGTGTAAAAATTTTGATGATCTATTCCACAGAGAGACAACAAAGTAAGAACTCTTTATTTTAAAAAATCTGTATTTCAAAAGTAATAACACTTTATTGTACTCTGGATCATGTAGGTGAAGCCAATGTTCTGGCATGTATTACCGAAGGCTAGTGGTGGCATTGTCATGATGATCATTTCTATAGTCTTAGGTATTTAATCACTTGTATAAAAGTGAGAATATATTTATAATATTTATAACCGTTTCCTTGTGTATAGGTAGATGATAACTTAATGCACTTGTTCAGGAAATATGAAAATAAATGTGTTTAGATACTGAGATCCAGCTCTCAAAATAGCATTATTAATAGCATTAGTTACTTCCCTATTAGATGTAGCATGCAATTGAAAAAAAAACCAAAACAACAAAACAACCCAAACAAAGAACCCCCTTTTTCAAGTAAGACAGGAATTTTCACAGATGGAGTACAATGTGTAGGGACTTCTACATAACCTCTTAGAAACAGTACCAAAACATGGAGACTTCAAAATGGGCTACACAAGAAGCTCTGATACATTTTATGACAAATTAGGCTGTGTTCTAAGCTCTTTCAACACCCAGCTGCAGAGACAGAAGAAAAAGGGCAGCTCTTCCCTGAAGCTAATAGTTTTAAGAATGTATTGCAAGAAGAGGGAATGCCAGAGTTCAGCAGCCACCAATTGCAGAGAATAAGAAAACAATAACATCAATGAATGGGAACAGAAATTTAGAACACAGGAATAGTGACTTCTTCATTAGAAAACCTTGAAAAGGTACTAAGATTTAAAGAGCACTGGTGTATTATACACTGCTCAGTGCATTAAGAAGCCACCTTGTAGCAGGAAATCTATGTGCTAGATTATGAGACATTATAAAAAGCTGGTGGAAGCAGTCTTAAAGGGCAAAACACCCACAGCTGACGTTGAAGAGCATGTCAAGTTGGGCAGATTGTTGATCTGCTGGAGGGCAGAAAGACTCTCCAAAGGGATCTGGACAGGCTGGATTAATAGACTGAGGCCAATTCTATGAGGTTCAACAAAGCCAAATGTTGGGTCCTGTACTTGGGTCACAACAACCCCCTGCATTTTTATAGGCCGGGAGCTGAGTGGCTGGGAGGATTTTGAGTGAAAAAGAACCTGGGGTGCTGGTCAACAGAGCCTGAAGGTGATCCAGTGTGTGCCCAGGTGCCCAAGAGGGTCAATGCCATCCTGGCCTGTATCAGAAATAGCGTGGCCGGCAAGACCAGAGCAGGGATTGTCTCCCTGTACTCTGCGCTGGTGAGGTCACACTTCAAGTCCTGTGTTCAGTTTTGAGCCCCTGAATTCAAAAAAGCCACTGAGGCACTGGAGTGAGTCCAGAAAAGACAAGAGAGCTGGTGAAGGGTCTGGAGTACAAGTGATGAGCAGATACTGAGGGAACTGGGCGTATTTAGTCTGGAGAAGAGGAGGCTCAGGCTCAGAGTTTATCATTCTCTACAGATATCTGAAAGGATACTGTAGCGGGATGGGTATTGGTCTCTTCTTCCAAATAACCAGGGCTAGGATAAGAGAATATAGCCTCAAGTTGTACCAAGGGAGATTGAGATTGGATATTAGGAAAAATTTCTTCATGGGAAGGGTTGTAAAGTTGAAACAAACTACTCAGGGAAACAGTTGAATCACCATCCCTGGAGGTATTTAAAATACGCGTAGATGTAGCACTGAGAGAAATGTTTCAGCAGTTGACCTGGTTGTGTTAGAATCATAGTTGGACTCAATGTTCTTAAAGGTGCTTTCCAGTACAAACGATTCTACATTTCTATGATTTTACCTTTTAAACAAGAAATACATTGACATCATATTTTAAGAAAATTTAGGTGATAACACAGGACAACATATCTCTATTCCAGTGGTTTCTAAGACATAATAACTTATGATAATTTAGTTTAGTTGTCAACCCAATAATAGATTTTTTACTTTTTTCAAAAAACGAAAGGAGGACCTAAAGTGTATGAAGAAAAAGTCCTTTTTAAAAATCACAGTTGCATTTAAATTAGGGCAGCAATTCTATAGCATAATAGAGCTATTGTATACTGCTCTTTGTCTGCAGGATCAATTCCTTCAAGAACCTGCAGCTGCAGCGGCCAAAGTTTGCTTCCAGATATCTACCTGCTCTTCTCAATGAATTATGTGTGAAAAATAATGTGCATTTTTGAAGGCTGTCATGACCCATATAAATCAATCTTTATGATCTTTTTTATGATGAGTCAATATGGACCGAAAATTTTATATAAGTGTATGAATAAACAGTATTGAAGTCTTTCAGGTTACTTAGTGTTAGTCTTGAAAAGTCTTCAGAGCCATTCCTAAATCTGCTAATTGGAAACAAAAATACTGATGGCCAGCAGAAGATCCAGCAAAAGACCTTAAGAATAAACTTTCTCTAATTACTGATTTTTGCAGCATGATGTAAAACAAAATCCAATGTATTTTTGTAGTCATGTCACTTATTTTCCTTTTATTCCTCCTTTAGTCCACTTTACTAAAATACTGCAGGAGGAATTATCAGGGGACAAGCCTTGAAGTTAGACTATAATCTTCCCTTATTTAAATGAAGATTAGAAACTACAGAATCAATTTTTTTTTTCCAATAAAGGAAACATTTTAGCATGCCGATACAAGGAAAGCAGTTATTTAAAACCAAAGACATTTAACAAAACAAAGATAATGATTAGGATAGGATAGGATAGGATAGGATAGGATTTAATTTTATCTGATTAAAATAAAATTAAAAATAGTGTACCTTTTACTTCTGTTAGTATTTAAGCCACTGTATTTTGCATATTGATCAAATCTTCTTATCTTTTTTTCCAATTATTACCACTGATAAGGGAATTTCATCTTTGGATGTTTTTTCTTGCCTTCCCTTTGCTCTGCTGTTTGCTAATAATACTCAATATTCGCTATGAACCTCATATTTTCCTCCAGCTTTTCTCAAGGTAAGACAATTTTAAGACATTATACTGCACTACAATATATGCACTTTCTGCTGAGACATTGTATGATTAGTTGATGGTTCATTCTCTTGGTGCTTTAATTTTTTTCTGATGACCTCTATAAGTGGCTTTACTATGTCTCAGTTTGATGTCTTGTGCTCACCATTCATTTTTTTCTGTTAAGTATGGCATAGTATTTTATATGTTGACTGTTATAGACTTGATCCAATAATATTTCTTCCTTCTTACCTGTTGCCTACATTTCCTTGTATTGTCCTCTCAATAGTTTTACTCTACATCATTAATGCTTTCCAATCTAATAATGTTGTTCAGCACAGTGGCTGGGATTATAATGGAATTGAATCCAGAATTAGTAGTAGTTACAATCAAACTGACAATTTCTCTGAAAGCATAATTGCAAGTAAAGTTGTTGAATGGCTGGAAGTGTTCTTGAGTTAAGTGGTTTTGGATCTACAGAAGTCATGCTTCCCTCTTCACTGGAGGTTTCTCAGTCCCAAAGTGTACTTCTGCTTTTCACATTATTTTCTTCAAAGGTTTATGAGGAAATCTTGGTGTTTTCCCAACTAATCGTATACTCTTAATAAGCTGAGGAAAATCTAGCAGAGGATAATATATTCTGAAAGGTAATATTTTCCCTATAAAGACCTTAAAGATGCACTTCCAGAACAGAGTAGAGCTATCCACTGAGGGACAGTCTATTCCACTAATCTTATGTTAAACTTCTTTGAACTATCCAATTCACACATTTGCATTGGCATGGAAGGAATCTAGGAAAGCTATTTTAGACACTGCTTCTGAAACATTTGGATAAAACATAGACTGAGGAAAGAAGAGTACCCTGAATAATGGGGAATATAAGAAATTATTGTACTATTGACTACAGGGTTGCAGAGCAGGAAGGGAGAACCAAAATAAATTGTGATGAATAAGTAGAAATGTGTGGGATTTGGTCTATTACACAAAGAATGTGTGGGGAAAAATAAGATAGAGAAACAGATTTAGTCAATTCAGAGTCTTGTTTAATTAATATCACTGGTGCCTGTGTTGGCCTCAGGTACTTGTAGTATTTGAATACAGAGTAGCATTATTTTTTACTGTTCAAAAGGAAACATTGTCCTTTGGTCCTGAATTTCATGTTATCAATCTTTGCCTTCTTTAGTGGTCTTGTGTTCCTTTAGTTCTTTGGTTAAGATGCCCTTGTTATCTGTATACTTTATCCAATATTAGATTGTTCTGAGAAACAGATATCTCCTGTTATAGTGGCACCAGATGCCCACCATTGTTTTTACCTCAGAATATAGCTAAATTCTAGAATTCAAAATTAGAAATTTGAGAATAAAATTCTGGTTTACTTCTCCATTTGAATTTAAATAAATAAATAAATAAATAAATAAACAACTAACCACACCTTACAAATCCACACAATTAACAAATTCACAAAAACAATTGAATTTCAAAGAGAAAAAAAAAATCTTTTAAATCCTTTATCATCTGTTTGAATGTTTCAGAGCTAATGTTTCAGAGCTTAAGTCTCACCCACTTCTCTTCATCTCTTCTCACTGGTAGTTCCATGAAGAGATTGAATTCTTACATTTACTACTTCCAGGCATGGATATGGTTTCTCATCTGGAAAGTCAACAATTTTATTAGCATGGCTCCCTTTGTCCAGTTTTGGTTTTTACATATTCTGGGTCAGGGAGGACCTCACCAGTGTGACTTGTTGTCACCAGGCTTCATCTACCAACTGCTGTGCAACAAAATGAAAAGCATCCATGCTTGTAAAAAGAAATGTTTCCTTTTTAAGACATGTTGTGTACTGTATTAAGCTATGACAGTCTAGCCAATTCCATGAGCCATTTTAGAGTTCCCATGAGCTGGAGACTAAGATATTTATGTGTCAATGTACAAACAGTTCAGTACAAGAGCCTTTCTGAAACATAATTGCCCTAATAAATTGATACAGATGTTTCTCTGTCCATGATCAAATTCTGATTCTTGCAGTCCTTTTTAAAAATTAGCCTCTGTGCTTGCTGAGAAATAAGTTTATAGATGCTTCTAGAGACCCACAATCTCTTACCACTTTTTTTAAAAACATTTCTGACCATCTGTTTGACTAGGTGGGGAGGGGCAGGATTTGGGGTTTTTGGTCTTTTGTTTCTTTTATTATTTAGAGAAGATTTTTTCTTTCTTTTAGTCTTTCATTTTCCTCCCAGACCCTGAGCTTGAGATCAGAAATCTTTAAGTTAATCAGACTGAAACACTTACATCCACTGTGGGTGACCTTATGTCAGAATGTGTTCCAGTTCCTAAATGCTGAAGTATAAACAGAAAAAAAAATCTCACATCAGCAGAAATGATGAAGCTAATAAAATGAATTCAGGAAAATGGCTGTGTGCTCTTGAACTGAAAAAATAATGTAACTCTTCAGTTCAACGACTGATATATGCATTGTATGGATGAATTTGAATTCTCACTGCTCAACTCTGCTTTGTAGTTCAAAAACATCTTTGAAAAAAAACAAAAAAAAACAAAAAACAAAAGAAAGCCAACTTAAAACATTAAACTGAAGAAAGTATCTTCTTTTTCTTCTTGAACAAGTCAAGGTTATAAGAGTTGTGAAGACAAACAGCATAACCTCCTTTCAGTAAAAAGGTTAAGGGATGTGAGCAAAAAAAACAAAAGAAAATTACAATAACATAGAAAATCATAAACTTTCATTTCCAAGAGATCTTTCTTATTTTGTGTGGTAAACACAGAATAGTTTCCAAAAAAATTGGTTTTTTTCAAATCTCCATTTTTCTGCTCCAAATCTCCATTTTTCTCTCCATTTTTCTGATGTAAGGAGTCTAAAAAATAGGATGTCAAGTTTTACCTGCAGTGCGAGCAGTTTCTTCTTTTCTACTCTGCAGTAAGAAAACAGGATAATTTCCTTTCTTTACCTTGTAATTCTTTGACATAATTAAGAACCATTCTATTAACACACTTTTGGAGAGGTCAGCTGTTCCTCAAAATGAAAGGTAAGAAAAATGAAATTAACATATGGGTAATAGGTATACAATGAATAATACATATTTTTGTGTCTTCCCTTGAAGCATTGTGGTAAAAGGCTTCTAAGGATTAGTGGTGGATTAGCCATGCTGAAAGTGAGAACATTTTTTAGTTGAGAAATCCAAATAGCCATACAAAGAATGGATTATCTCCCCCACCAGTCCAGACAGGGCAATCTGGTTGATGAGGTATTCCTTCAAAGTCTAAGCATATTCCATGAAGAAAATAGCCACTGTGATGCAATATATTAAAAAAAAAAAAAAAAAAAAAAGAAAATAATATTAAAAATCAATAGAAACATTTAAACATAAAGAGGTTTCTATATTTTATGCCAAAAATATTGAAGAAAATATTAATAATTCAGTGTCAGGGAACTCAATAGTTTCAAAAAGTTTAAAATAGTTAAAAATAGTTTAAATCATTAAAATCGTTTAAAAAATAACTATTTTGAAAAAAGAAACGGAAGCAATGAGCAATTGTAAGTAACCAAATAAAAGCGTTAGTCCCCTGTTCTTTCAGACTAAATCGGGATGTCACTAAAGTTACAAAGCTTGTCATTGACTTCATGGGGATAGGACAAGATCCCTTTTCAGTTGACATATATGCTCCAGAAAGGTGACAAGTTCTACATGATCAACAATTAGGAGCTCCCTCTCACACTCCTATACCAAATTCAACCCTAGAGCTAACCAAAAATATTCTTGTCTCATCAGGACTCGCCACATTCCTATCACCAGTGACCATGAGTGCTCTACAATGAATACTTGCCTGACTCTTCTCTTCGGAAGGGAAATGTTCTTTTTCCATTTTATATACACAGGTTTAAGCCTTACACAGAGATTGCCCTCTAACAGCATAAAAAGCAGTCCTTTGCATCCTAGCTGTAAGTCTTCTTTCCACTGACTGTGACAGGCCAGGATTAAAGCTCTAGTAGGTAGAGAGGCAGCATAACAATTGGTCAAGGAGTTCATCACTGATGTAAAAATAAAAAGTATTTAATTTGTGTATTACTTTAATTAATAATGTGTGCCTTGCCATTCAAATGGAATTAAAGGCTATAGAAGTCTTTAGTGACTGTGTTTTAGTTTGCATAAAACTCAATGCTGATAACAATCAAAATCCTTTGCAAAACTAACTGTGATAGTCATAATGATCTTTGAACAACAGCTTACGTAAGCAACAGTTTCCAAAACCTCTGAAAACATGCATTATTATACCTCTTCCAATAATGCCCTGGAGGACTAGAAAGAACTGTATTTTATCTGATGTTTTACTGGAAACTTGTCTGATTTGTGTAGGAATTAGAGAAAACAGCTCAAACAAGTCTGCATAGTAGAAATCACTTTTCACTCAACATTTAAAATAGTTTTTGTGACAACAGTCTTTATGGCTTTGAAAAGAGACTGGTGTATAGAAAAAAAATAAACTAAAATATCTCTAATTCTATTTAAGAACTAATGAAAAGTCTATTACCTTTTCTTTGAGTAATGAGTTTTAGTGAGATACCCAGTTAAAAAAAGCAATCAGGACTGAGGACTGATTTGAGCTATCTCTGTTTTAGGAACTTAGTCCAGAGGCTATAACCATTCTGCAGAATACATGACTAGGTACCTAGTTTGGGTATATGGCCAGGCCTTTGACATGATTTTAAGATTCATCCAGATCATGCTCTGTGCTTTGTTTCCAGGAAAAGGAAACCATGTGGACTGAAAGAGAGAAAGCAGCTGCACAATTCTCTGAGCTCTTACTGCAGGATCTCCTATATAATGTAGTCAGGAGTTAACTCCTCTGGTGCAATGGGAATATTAAGTCATTTTGAAGACATAAAGATTTTTAGTGCATCTGATTCATAATTTTGATTTATGACTTATGCCAAAAAATGGTCAAAAGCCAACATCTTTCTTTTTCTCAGTGAGAGAACATAACCCAAACTGCCAGTTAGTCCCAGGGAGATTTGAAAAATAGGCTGCTAGATGAAGAAGGAGAATTGAGATAATTTTGTTTAGGTACCTCACATAATAGAAAAATGAATATTTATAGTGAACTGAGGAAGTCTAATTTCAGTCATAGTTTAAAAAAGAAAAATCTTCCCTGCAAAATTCATCCTGACTTAAAAAAAAAAATCGTTGAGCAAAAAATATTTTCCCTTAAAAAACTCAAATTCAACAGTACAGTCTCTTTAGAAAGAAAGCATTTTATTTACTGTATTTATTTCTTATTGCCTATATAAGCAGCTTTCTTTCTCTAGTTTTCTACTGTAAAAGTTGCCTTAACCTTTGTGAATGTTCTCTAGGCTTTGTTAATTTTTTCACCCAGACATTGGCAGTCTCAGACATCAAGAGAAAGAAACAGAACAAAATTTAAAAAAAAAACCAAAATAAAAGACGTATGAAGATGCAAGGCCAGCAAACACACAAAACTATAGCTTTCTAACTTTCTGACTTTAAAGACATGAAAAAGAAATGGCTGAAAGAATTATAATAAGGCTGAAAATTAAAAAGAGAGATGTGGCAGCGGAAACTTGAAATGAGACAAAAGAAAGAAAAAGAAAGGCCAAACAAGAAAAGTAAATTATCATAATGAAAACAAAAAGCTTTCCTTCATCTGTCTTAAAAATAGATGCCAATGTTTTGCAGATTAACTTTGGGTTTGTAATTATGGACTTGTGGAGTAATGAATGTTGGTGAACTAAACTGCTCACTTAGGGAGTGTAGCTAAATCCATGCAATAGCAGAAACAGCTGTTGCCCATTATGCTTTGCTTTTTGATGATAAGTGGTAAGAAAGGTTGGGAAAAGGTGACCATTCAGCACATTTTATTATGAGGTAATGGCTCCAATGATGTTAGCAAAATAATTAAAACCACCATCAGTCCTATTCTCTGTGATGACACTTAATGGCGCTTCCATCTCTCCCTGCTCTCCTAAAATGTATTCACATATGGAGTAATACTGGAGGTTAGGGTAAAAATGGAACAAATCACAATTAAAGAAGATTTTGTACATTACATATGCAGCCATAATCTAAACTGGGTAATTCAGTATTCCTACAATATATATCAAAATCAAAACTGTTACTCTTGTTCTCATAATAGAAAAAGTAAACCTTGTTCTCTGTTATATCTTTGAATGACAGTCTTTTTCCATATGTTATTCACAAAAGGCATGTAAGTTTTCACATAAATATCTCCAACTTCCTTTGTCTTCTTAGTCATCCCATATGTGAGGAAAACCATGTATGTTATTCTAATAAATATCCTAATACTATTGTGCAGGATTACCCTTGGGAGCCAAGCTCCCACACAGTCACTCTCTTGCTTTCTCATCCCACAAGCAGGACAAAGCGAGAAGGCTTTAGGGTTAAGATTAGGGTAGGGAAATTGTTTACCAGTTACTGTCTTGGGAAAAAAAAAAACTCCTTGCCTTTTAAAAAGTTAATTTAATTTACTACCAGACACAATAAATACTTGGAGGTATTGGGAAACAATAAGGCAAACAACAAAGTATCACCATTCTTTCCATTTTCACAGGTTCCCTATTCCTTCATTCTGACTCTGCTTTCTCTTCCTTTCTGAGCAATGCAGGGGATGGGGAATGGGAGTTTCCATCAATCCACAGCAGTGTGTCTCCCACTTTTCCTTCACGTTTTTTTCCTCTTTTCCAGCATGGATCCATGAGGAAAATCTGCTACAATGTGCACTGTCCGTGGGCTGCAGGGATTATCTTTCCCTCCATCGATCACCTCCACCTGCTCTGCCCTCTCTAACACTTTTTCCTTCCACTGCTTCTTGCTCTTTCCCCTCACCTCACCACCACACCACCCCTGCCTCATGTCCAAAGCATTTTTTTGCCTTTTCTTAAATACACCACCACCTTGGATGTCCATTTCAAGGTCTGGCTGTATCCTCTGATTGGCTTTTTGGAGGCAGATGGAATGAAACAGCCGTATCCATCACAACCTCTTCTCACAGATGCCATCCCTTCACATCCCGCACCTGGTAGCATGTTGACACCAGCACCCAGTGCAGCCTTGCACTAGGCCCCATCAGATGTTTGTAATAGAGGAAGCCCTAAAAGGAAAAGCCTTCATGAAAAGAGTTGAGTTACTAAAGGTTTTTAGTACCACAGACATTGGTAAAATTACTTGGAAAATGGATGAGCTCTATCCAGAATCAGCAGTTAGCCTGGGTTCAAGAAAGAGCCAGTTATTTGTGTTAAATTAACAGAATTAAATAACTTCAGATTTATTTTTTTTTTTCCACAAAGCCAGTTGAGGGGACTTATTCAGTTTTATAAGCTTTAATAATCTGTAAAAAGATACCCCTAGAAATCCCAGACACATGACCCAGGACCCTGGACACCCCATCTTCTGGATTAATGCTGAAGCCAGGATGAGTGACTTCCTTTCTTCCTTCCTTTCTTCCTTTCATTCTCTCTCCCTCTCTCCGATTTCCCTCTCCTTTCACTTTCATCCTGCCCCTAATTAAAAACCCGTAACTGTGTGCTTATACTGGAAGATAAGGTACTAATTTATATAAATTTCCAAGCTAAAATGTAAAACTGAAAGTTTTTGTAGACCCTCTGACTTTTGTAATTTCTTTTTGACCATGAGAATCTGCACATCTGAGTATTCCATTTCAGACTGGGTAGCTATTCTTCTATTCAATATTTTGGACTGGTAAATTAATTTATAGGTTTTAAGTGTTCCTACTTGCTTGGGAAGATGGAAGAGAGAAGAACAAAGCATATCATTCAGTCATAAATTCTTAAAAATCCCTTAAAAGTGAAATTGTGGCTTGTTTTATCTCCTTTCTCCGATGTGTGGTTAACATAAATGGCCCTTCTCTGTAATGAATGAAGCTTTAATCTAGGACAAAGGAAAAAAAACTAATACAAAATAACCCAACCACAATAAACAGTGCTCACTAAATAAACAAATCAATAAATATACAGTAAGGAATAAGAAAATTACTTTAATTTGTGTGCATATTACATATGTACACAGTGCAGAAATATTATCAAAATTATTGGGTAAAAATACAGTTTTGTGTGCATTGGCTAAAATGAAGATTTTTAACATACTGAATACCTAGCATTGTGGCTCCCTAATCTGCAGTTTAGATGACTCCAAAAATATCAGTAAGAGAGAAATTGAGTATGTATCTCTCTGAAGTGATCAACTTTTGTTACTAGCACATGTTTACTAGTTTACCAGTCAGAAGTAAAGAAGATCTTTAGGTGATCAACATGAAGAGGGATGCAAAAAATTGAGGTATCCTGGATGTCCCTCTTCAGGTCCTAAAAGGGTTTGACAGCTCTTGATCCTACAGGGAATACAAACAGTTCTTTTAGACCTGCTGGATTGTATTCTTTCCTTCTGATAATGCCAATGTTGTAAGCCTCAGGTGTAAGTGAAGTGTTTCTGGAAATCAATAGTTTATATTCCAGCCAGCACTGCAAACAGACAAATCTTAACTCACTTGTCGCATTAAAATATGTGCATGACAAATCAATAAATATGAATGTGCTTAGTGAGAAATAGTTGTTCTAAACTAATTTTACAACTTATAGCAGTATTGGATTCTTTATTCCTCATAGGGAATTATCTTTTGTATCCTTTTATCATTACCTTGCTGTACCCTGAAGAAGATTGGTAGAGTTTTCAAGTAAACAATTTAGATGGGAAATAGCTATTTTTCATATAACAAATACACAGCTTAAAAATGTTTATAGTAATGAAGAAACTAGTCTTCTCTAAATTAAAAAACAAACAAAAAAACCCCAAACCAATAAACAAACAAACAAACAAAATAATAATGAAAATCTAGACTGTAAGACTGTAACTAGACTGAAATGCTTTATTCTTGAACAAATGAGTAACTACTATTTGAAAGGTCACTAGGAAAGCATTAGCATTTAATCAGAACTGAGAACATAGATTTATTTTTCATCAAATTTAAATAGGGTAATCAGATATCCTTCCCCAAATCCTTGTTGTGGGTAAAAGACAAACCACTATGTACGGTGTACACAAGTATTTATTGTTAATATAAATGAGGTATTAACCTTGTACCCAAAATACAAATGGTAATCATTACAACAATTACAACGGATGCTACTAATTCCAGAGTAAATTATCTAGGCACTTCTTCAAAAATATTCCAGTGAAAGTGCTATACATGAAATTCCTGCTATGTTCCTGCCTTCTCTGGAACCCTTCCCAGTGTTTCTCTGGGTCAGCAGTGTTAGGTTTTGCCAATAAAAGAAAGGAGCATTATGAGAGGCCACCATAACAGTGTCCAGGATGTATTAACACTTATTGCTGAGAAACATGTTTTCAATCTCGGGGTCCGCTTAGGGTTATTTTTATGTTTTCTTATTGCTGGTATCTTTTTCATAACCTCAAAGATGGCCTTTGAAAATTTCATAAGAAGTTATTAAGATAGATATTGGTGCTGTACTGAAAAAGAATATGTGTATTTTCAAATGTAGTAAAAGAATAATTAAGGAATAATTAAATAATCACTTAGAATTTGAAATATATGTATGTATGCATATGCATATATATGTATCTATATGTATATATATATGTATATACACTTATATATAAATATAATTGGTTGGCAATTAATGGCCTCAGTTAATGATAAGGGACTAAAATAAAGCACCACTGCTTGCTGTAAAGTGTCTGACTGGGTTTGTTAGAGCTCTATGATGTGTAAGCACTTATAGTGTTAAGCTAAAAAGTGTTAGCCAGCAGTCAACTTGTCACTTGACCATTAGACAATTGCATTAACAGCTAAAACCAGCGTAGGCCAAGACAAGTCCAGATAACTGCTGAGACCCTGCAGTGTCAGGTCAGTACAGCTCCCACAAATTATTTTTGTTGGGCTACAGATATATCCACAAAAAGAAGAGAGACTGCTATGCTTTTTCTTGAAATAATTCTTAAGCAGCCAAGAAAATTTATTTACTCATGAAAATTTCTGTACTTTATATCCATATGTAAATCTTTTATCTCACCACCTGTTCATAAAAATCAAAGATTCGGCTGCCTCCATAATTCATGCAGTACTGGATAGGGCTCCATCTCATTCCAAGCCATATAATGTCTACTCCTCCATTCCCACTCTTAAGTTCAGTAGTACAAGAAGTAAAGAAAGCTTTGAATGTTCAGTGAAAATATGCAAGGAAATAAAAAACTGACAAATATGAATATTTTTACAATAACATATCCATAAATCCATGGCTGATGTAGATGGAAATAAAAATTTGGTTGAACCCTATATATTGCAGTTGCTTAGCTAGCAAAACTTCAAAATATTACTCAATTTGAAGTAACCAATATAAAATCATTTATTTGGGCAGTGTCTGTATTCCAGGATGACAACTAAGAAAAAAAGCTCAGAACAGAAAAAATTTTATTTAAATTATAGGGAATATAAAGGTCAGAGGATCACAGAATGGTTGAGATTATAACTTGCTGGAGGTATACTCCATACCATCACTCAGATCATTAATGAAGGTGTTTAACAGGACTGACATCTAGGGTACATTGTTAATTACTGGTGTCCAACTAAGCCATATTTCAATCTACATTGCTCTGTTCATCCAGCCTACACATTAGGAGCATCTCTATGAAAATCTTAGGGAAGACAGTGTCATCAAAGGCCTTCCTGAAGTCCAGGTAGGCACTGTTGTCCACTGGTGTTTTCTTGTCTACCACGACAGTCATGTCATCATATAAGTTAATAAAGTTGGTCGAGCATACCTTTCCCTTGGTGAAGCCATGCTGACTAATCCTGAATATTTTCTTTTAGTACATGAACCTGGAAATGGTTTCCAGGATTAGCTATTCAATCACCTATCAGGGATCAAGGTGACTAGCCTTTAATTCCTTAGGTCACTTCCTTGTTGCCTTTCTGGAAGACATGAGTGATGTTTGCTTTCCTTCATTCATTGGGAACTTCTTGCAGCTGAAATAATCCATCAAAGATCGTCAAAACTGTCATCACAATGACACATGTCAGCTCCCTCAAGGCTTGTGGGTTTACCCTATCAGAGTCCTTGGATTTACAGATTATCAGTTAGTTTATGTATTCTCTGATCTGGACGTGATCATCTTCCAAAATGGGTCCATCTTCCTGTTTCCAACCTTTTCCACCGCCTCTTGGAACTAAGATTCTTGAAATCCAGTCTGGGTAGTAAAGGCAGGGGCAAAGGAAGCATTTAGTGCCTCAGCCTTTGTCATGTGTTACTAGGTCCCCCATCCCATTAAATAATGGGCCCACATTTCCCCTAGCCTTTCTGTTGTCACTGTTCTGGTTCTGGCCCAGATGAGTGGAAGGGTGTGTGGCCAATAGATTTTGTTATTTGATACCATCTGACATTGCTGCCAGGGGTGGAGAAAAGAAACTCTGGCTTCCCAGAAGAGAAGGTGTTACTTTCTGGTCAAGGAAAGAGCTGTTGGGTGAAGGATCTGTCCACTATTGTTTTTCATTGTCCTGGGCTTAGTGGGCATTTTGCATGTAAATCACCCTCTCTTTGTATACTTGTGTTATTCAGATTGTTGCTGTTACTGTTCATTTTCTTATCTCATTGCTATTTCTAGTAAATTGTTCTTATCTCAATGCATGATCTTTGCTTTTTGTGCTTCCAGCTGGAGGGGGAAGGGAAGAGAGTGCCATTATGCTTTTGGTGGGAACAGTAAATTGAGGAATACCATTCCTAAACCACGAGAGCCTTAATTGGCTAAGGGCTAGAAGGTTTGAGATAACAACAGATCTGCCCAGAATGAGCTGGAAATTGACTTGATCTAAGCATTTGCTATGTTCGGTATAGAGCCACTGGTTACAATGTGGCTTGATCAGTTCATGAGGGTGGGGTACCTAACCTTGTATGCATTCCTTTAAGTGCTTCTAGCAGGGATCCTTTTCAGAGCAGGGAGAGGAATCAGGATTACTTTGTTACTGTACTGTGAGATACTAGCTTCTGGCAGGGGGATATTTAAGGCAATGAGGGTCATTTGGGAGTGGATTCAGCATTACCCTTACCTCATGTTCTACCTTTGAGAGTCCATTAACAATCGTACCCAGTCTGTGGAGGAAACAAGGAAGGATGATTTCCCCCAGGCTTTCACCCCCTTTTCCTACTTCAGGCCTGTTACAACATCTTTTGAGAATTTTGAGATCCCTCTGGATGTTAAGGAAAGCACAGTTTTGTTGCTACGTTTGCCAGGTCTCCTCAGGGTAGCCCACAAAATGTTTAGGGTCAAGAAAGAGTTCTCTAGGAAGGTCATTCTGAAATCTGTCCTGAGGGTAGGTAGTCAAGAGAGCATTTAACATGGGATAAAATGAGACAGTTCTTAGGGATATTCTCTGCTCCAATGGTTTAGAAGTTCACACTGAGGAGGGTAGACTGCAATCTTACTTGGGAGCAGTGCTTCTCAGAACTATCCCACTGCATATTGATCTGGAAACTATGCAAGAACAAATCTACAAACAACCATTTTAACAACAAATTCGCTACTACCTCAATTTCATCTAGAGTAAAGACATGAAGTACTTTGAATGCTTAGATGAAGCTTGTAAGTTCAGACAGCCTCATTTCCATAGCAGCCAAATTTTATGAAGCCCTAAGCCAATTATTTAATTAGCTAATTTGCTCAGTCACAAATAATTTGCACATAGCTCTAAATGTCAGATTTGAAAACACTGGGGACACTTAGTCCTAGTGGAAGGCATATTACTGAGACTAGAATTCCCTTACAAGATTTTTCCTGAAAGTCTCAACAGGTTTGAGGGATGAAGATCTGTTTGTATTGACGATTGTGTTGAGGAGTGGGGAGGAAAAGTAGAAAACAGTAGTGTGAATCTTAATATATGTTAGATGGTTAGCTTGGCTGCTTAAATAATTGCTATAGAGACAATCTATCTTTCTAATGTCTCATTTTCATTTGAATAATTTCTGGGTGTACATATGTTCATAAGACTTGTCCATCTTCCAAACCAGTATTTAGAAAGGGAATTTTAGCCCTATGGAAGCAAAAGAATATATGGGAAAGGAAAGGAAAATATGAACATTCTTTGTACAAGTTTATTCTGTTGCAGTTTCCGGATGTATTTCACTTTCCGAAATTCTCATTCTTTCTGGTCCTTAAACCTTTCTGTCTGAATGAAGCCATTTTTTAATATTTGCAACTCCCTGTGCCTTTGTCTCTGCACTTTCTATGTTTCTTCCTATTTTTTAGGACAGGAAGAAAATAAGGAAAATAATTTTATGACTCTTTCCCGGTCTTTTTCTCCCTTACCAGTGTACTGTAACAATAAGACAACTGGCAAATTAATCTGCTAGGTTTTTTCAGCAGTACTTTTGCTTACCTGCTGAGTGAGAACACTTATTCCCAAGGATTGTTCTTCTAAGGCTTTCCTCTTCCCTATAATAAAGTAATCTGCAAGAGTGTTTTAAATTTCCTGAGCATTGACAATATTGACCTTATGGGAAAGTGCACATACAGAAAGTTTTGGGAAAAATCCAAGGGGTAAGCATTATGTTTTTGTCCCCATTAACTGCCATTTCCAAAATATCTTTGCAGCAGTTCCTCTCCCCCACTTAGCAAAACCTTTTCTTTCCATGTGTCTAGTTAGGTTCTTATTACATTTTTTTTTTCCTCTTAGCAGCTGTGATGCTCCTCTCTCCAAACCTACTTTTGGTTTCCTCTATCAGGATCATAGTTGCTGAGTTTTCAGGGGAAAAATAAATCTTACTCAAAAGCAAGAAGCAAAAGGAAGATCAAAGCTGTCAGCATCCAGCATTTCTTATGTATCAGATTTTGAAGTCACTAACATTTGAATGGTTCAAAACCCCTATTTCTGAATACAGAGTGATTGCATAGAAATAACTAAAGGGTTTTGTTCCCAATGTTTTTTACTTTCCTTAATGTTCTCCTCCGAGTGATCTATGAACTTTACATGTACAGTAAATCAAGTATGATCTGAAGTCTTCAGCCACAAATTATTTCATTTAACAGGAAATGTTGTCTTAAAAGTTACGTACAAGCAAACTGTATTGACCTCAATTTTGTAATAGAAAATGTTTCTAGAGAAACAGCGCTGTGGAGAGAGCAAGAAAGATTTTTCTGTTGCTATTTTTTCTGTGTTCAAAACAACAATAATAATCCAACTACATGGATAAGTACACATAAACCAGACTACCTCAGACAGTATGTGTCATGTAATGATTTATCTTGTAATTTCCTCTCTCTCACACACAAGCACACACTCACACATGCACACACATAAATATTATTCTTCCTCCCTATCTCAGAAATGTTTGGACACTGCATCACAAGTACTGAAAGCGGGCTGCAAAGCTACAGTTATTAGCTGTATTCTCTGTCTTACTGTATTTATTTTTTTCTAGAGATTAAAGGAGAATTAAAACACCACTTTCATATTGTCCAAAAGCTAATTAAAATTAAAAATAATATTAAAAAATAAAAGTTTATTGTAAAAATACTAAGACACTCAATACCAAACAAACAGATACCTAGAAATCCCTAATCTCTCTCTCTAGTTTTACACATAATTCAACCCTAATATAAATGCTAAAGGTAATATTGGCTCTGAGGACATAGATGTTTATCCTCAGGCCATCAGCAATAAAGCTAGCTTCATGCAGCATGATAAGTAAATGCAGATACATATTAAATGTATTATTGGTTTACTACCTTATTTCCTCCACGTTGGCAAAGCTTCCATCTGTTGTTGTAAAATATTAAGCTCCCCAGTTTAATCTACTTATTGTTTAATTTTCTCTTTTCTTTTTTGTTTTTCAAAAACAAGTTTTCATTTTTTTAATCATTTACTGCAACACTATTTTTTTTCAATACTGTCTATGTTGTTTTCTTTCGGTAACTTCATTTACCTATGTCTGAACCTAGCCAAAATATTGCAGGAAAAGAATGAGTCATAAATAAAACAAACTCCAATATTTTCTCTAAATACTGCATAGGTGTTCTGTAATTGAAGGAGGGCAAAACTCTGGTCCCAGGGAGACATCAAGAATCCATATACCAATATTTCATAGAAATAAAGACTTCACCTGATAAATCTTTATTTGTATACCATGCAAATTGCCTCTATTTGAATTTGTCAGTTGAAAATTGAAATTAGCCATTTTCTCTTTATCTAAGTGTTTGGAAAATATAATTTTTTTATTAAGTTAACCACTGCTTTATGAAGTTGATACAAACCAATTTATAATTTTGGTTTTGTTTTTTGTTTTGTTTTGTTTTTAATCCTGATTATGATTTTAAATCATAAAAAAATGTGATTTAACTTCTTGCTATCCAAAAGGGACCAACATCTGTGCCCATTTTATAAAAATGTTCTTTTTATTAATTTATCTCCTTGACTGAAAGAATGACAAAACCATGACTGTCAGCTGCATCCCAAGGTTAAAAATTTTGATTTAAAATGACAGGTAGACTTGAATGATCTTCCAATCCAGATATGATTAAGAAGTTCATAATGACATGAAACTCATAAGAAGTTATGGACACAGTGAAACTGTTTTTCTTCCTACTCTGACAGAGTAACTTAAATTCTTTCCTCATGATGGTTCCAGAAGGTGGCAGAATAATTATTATGACACCAAAAAGAATAAATTCTATGATTTTTTAAAAAATTGACATTCTTTCTTATAGCTTTGATATAACTGTATTCATAGCTCTAATTAGTGCTAATGGCAAATTGATATTTTCAAGTTTCTGTATTTCACTTTTGCAGGAATCATGATATTTTGTTTCTCCTTTCCTTGATTTAACTTCAAGCTTAATTTTAGTGGGAAAAAAAACCCCAAAACTATGAATATTTTTAAAGTATAACATTAATTAAGGAGAATCAAAAATTAGATGTACTAGTACATAAACCCAGTATTACCTTCATTGAGAAGATTCATAAGATAAGAACAGAAATACATAGTCAGATACTGCTTTCCATTCTTTGCCATTGTAAAAATAGAGCATTTCCACTAAAACGAGACAATTACTCTGAATTTTTTATAGTTGACCAAGATTTGGTATAAAAATAATGGCATTTGTCATACTTTTGTCTAAGCCACAATAAGAGGAAAGCACATCTGGTCAAAAAAAATAGAAATTCTCCTCATAAACTTATTTTTTTAAACATATTCTCGTTTAATATTAAATATGCCATAAATAAAGGCATAATTAGTCCTAGATTCCATCAAGGGTTCTTTAGTAACTTAGATTGCAAAGATGTTTATTACTTAAGGAGATGGATATCTGGTTGTCATAAACAGAACTGCATATTAGAACTTAAAAATCTCAAGTACTATTTCAGAGGAATATTGTTATTTTAGTGTATATGACATATCCAAGTAAATTTTCCTATAAGAATACAAGGGGGTAAGTTTTTTATCTTCCTCACCAGAACATACATTGCAAAATTATGAATTTTCCTAAATATGCATGGTAGAATTTCATTACTTCTTGCTGCACTGTGAAATCACAGAGGAACAATCTCTGGGAATGTGAAGTCAAATGTTTTTTGTGAAGGAAAATGGGAGGGGGCTGCCCACATGCCCACATGCAAGTTTGGATTCTCATCCTATAATATGCAGTCACACTCGTGCATCTAATTGTCACCTCAGGCCTTGGGATCTATCAATTTATAAAACTAAATCACTGAACCAAGCTAGTTTGACTAGCAGAGCAGTACTGCATCAACATGGCTACAATGAGGTTAGCTGAAAGCCAAAGGGCAGAGCCTCAGCCTGAACCCATGATTTACATGCCAGTGCAAGAACTTTCTGTACTCCCATGCATCAATCCCTCCCAGCAAAGGTATTCCCCTGAAATCTGGTAAATATTCACAGGAGTGATATGAGTGAATTGCCTAGGAAATCTGTTTGAATCCCATATTCATACAGACTCTTTGAAAGGTATAATCCAAAGGAAATTGTCCTTCTGTAGGGGGTAGTGAATATCAAAATGAAAGGAGTAATAATACAGAGAAAGCATAAAGAAGCTGTCAGCCCTCTTATACAGAAAGGATGGGAAGTTTAGAAATGTGTAAACACATTAAGGTCAACATTTTACTCTACCTGAAACAGATTTGGACAAGTTTACTTCGGAGTAAAAGTAGAATGCCTTGTTTTAAGGGTATTCTCATATTACTCATGCTAATGTCCCTGAGGCTTTAATAAACACAACTTCTTGTTTGCTTGCTTGTCTTCTTCTTGTGAGTGAAGACAAGTCCTTAAAAGATAGAATGATGAGGAAACGTATATGAAAACAATAATTTGATGGCCTCGTATTTTGTAAGGTGTTTTAATTAACTTCATAGAATGGGATTCATCTCTCATACCTTCAGACATCTAAAGAGTAATTATCTATGTTGATGCCAGTCATTTTGTTTTCCTTTTTCAGAAGAGAAATAGGTGTGAACATTCCTTCCTAAAGTGAGTACCTAAAATCCCCTTCTGAGATGTCAGTATCCGTCTACTGACTATATATAAGGGCCTTCTGATTGCCAGTTTAGATTTATAAGACCTAATGACGCCTAAAAGGATGAAAATCAATGGATGTTATTATTTCTTGGCAAAAGTTTATTTTTCACAAAACCATGGAACACTGAAATATCAGTTTAGTAACATCACATTGGTCTGGTGTTTTCCCTCTATTAAACAGCATTATTTTGCAAACATACTGGCCCCAGGCTCTTAAACATCTTTTATAAGTGATCTGGATGGTGGCATTGAGAGCACCCTCACCAAGTTTGCTAATGACACCAAACTGTGTGGTGAGAAAAACACCTCAAATGTCTTATAGTGACACCTGTGCAGGTGGGAATAATGGCCTAGGAAGAACAGTATGAAGTTATACAAAGATGAGTGAAAAGTCATGCACCTGGGACAGAATAACCAATGAGACACTGTGGGCTTGCATCTGTGTGGCTGGGAAGTCAAGCTGAAAGGGCCCTGGAAAACAAGCTGAACACAAGTCAGTGCACTGCTGCAGTAACAAAGGCACATCAGATCCTGGACAGCAAGGACAAAGGCAGTATTAGCAGAGACACACACACACACAACGTCATTTCACTCCACTTGGACTTTGTGAGGTCCCATCTGTACTATTGTGTCTAGTTCAGTTCAAGGGAGATGTGGAGACTAGAAAGAATCCAAAGGATAGCCACAAAAATTATTAAACAGCTGGGACACTAGTCCTGTGAGAAAAGACAGAAGGAATTAAGTATTTTCTCCCTGGAGATAAGAAGGCTTGAGAGTGAAATTATCACAATATTCCAGTACAATATGCCAGACAGAAGATCTCTCTTCACAAGGAGCCATATGGAGAAGATAAGGAGTAATGGGTAGAAGTTGCACTGGGAAAGGTTTCATCTCGACAGAAGAAAGAAATCTTTTGCCATGAAAGCAGTCATTTAGGGGAACAACCTTTCCAGGAATGTGATAGAGACTATACACAGTGGAGGATTTTTAAGGTGCAATTGAAGAGGGTGCTAGATAATGTCATCCAGACTCCCTTCCCCATAAAAGATTAGACCAAATGGTCTCTTGAAGGCCTTTCTAACCTGTGCTGTTCCATGATTCTGTTCTACAATTCTAATTTTTCCATTCAGGATATTGCATTAGCTCGTTTCAGACTATGATGTGGGTAAAGGTCAATCTGATATCAGAAAATGAATATTTTCATTGTTCTCTGCACAAGCTTCCATGAGCCTTTGCAACAGAGAACAGTGCCTATGGGCTACTGAGGATCTGCTTTCTGCCAAGTCACATTGACACACTGCACTTGCTTTTTCATTAACATTTTTAGCATTTACATTTTTAATTTGAACTAGTCTTAGTTGCTGATGCCATCAAAGTACAAAACCCTGTAGAACAGCCCAAAAACTCTACCCTACTTAGGGCAAAAATCTGTATTTACCACAACAGCTATATATGAAGTACCTATTTCTATCCTTCTAAGTTTAAAACTTTCCTAGGTTTAAAATGGACCTGAATATTTGTAGTTGTAGGTTAACCCTGATACACAGCTCAGCCCCTCACAAGTTCCTCACTAGCCTCGCAATGGGATGAGGATGGAATCAAAAGGGCAGAAGCAGAGAAAATTCAGATAAATTGAATTCAGATAAAGTGAAGCCAGATAAAGACAGTTTAATAGGTAAAGGAAAAGTCATGCATGCAAGCAAAGCAAAACAAGGAATTCATTTACTGCTTGCCTTTGTCAGGCAGGTGTTTATCCATTTCCAGGGAAGGAGAGTTCCAGGACATGTAATGCTTACTTGGAAAGACAAATGTCATAACATCAGACTTCTGGTGAATACCCAGCATACTGGCAGGGCAGAGTGAGAAATAAAAAGAACCTTGGCAGTGTCTAAACATTGCTCAGCAGTATCTAAAACATCAGCTTGTTATCAGCACTTTTATTTTCATCAGAAATTAAAAACATAGTACCATGCAAACTACTATGAAGAAAATTAGTTGTATCCCAGATGAAACAACTGTAACAGGGAACAGTTGTCACATTTGTGATGTAAAAAGCCATGAGTTCCTAATCCAAACTAAATTCTGCTTGGTAAAAGTAAAACAGAAGAGTCTTAAAGCTGTTCTAATTTACAAACCAGACACAGTCAAATAAGAGTTGGTTGGTAAGAGTCAAGCATCAAATTGTACAATTAATAAAAAAATTTTTAATATGTAACATGTAAATAAATTGAAACTTGTGCAAAAAAAGGGGACTCAGGAAGCCAAGGAAGTTTTTGGCTTTTTATTTTTGTTAAAAGACAAATCCAGAGTCACCTGCCTGGCTGTGAGATAAATCTCATTTGATTTGTTTGGACTTGCATGACAAAGCTTGCCTGGGTGGTTGTAGGATATCTGTGTATAGGTATATTATTTTCTAATATTTGATTTATTATCCTTTCAAGTGTATTTGACTTTGAAGATGGTATCATGGAAAGCATAAAGTGCATGTTATTCGGTAACAGAAAAATCGTACAACATTCATGTTTTGACCAAGGTTAAAGAGGTAAAAACTGCTAAAAAGGCAAGTAACTGTATTCATACCTGGTGTGATTTCCTTGCTTTTTTTCCTTCACTGGCTTTGTACATTGGACAGTTTTGGACTGAGTTTCAGATATATTTTAAAACTATAATTTTTTGAAGATACTTCAAATTTTAGAAAGTAGCTGGCATTTCAGCAGCAGACTAGGCAAAGGAAAATGAATGCTGAAAGATCAGGGATTCATTTCAAAAAGTATCCACCTGGAGTCAAGACTGTGTAACATTGGCAAGAAATCTGTAGATACACTTCTTGTTTTATGTCTTTTATGCAGATATAAAGGACTACTCTTTCCAGAATTGTCACAGGTCAATAGCATAACCAATAAATTGATATTTTCCTGTAAGCTTCAAACTTTCATATTTAGGAGATACAGTCTAGGAATTTGTGGTAAAAATATTTTATCAGCATGACACATTATTATCTGAGAGTAAAGCCATAAAAGAATTGCAGTCTTCTGGATAATCTTTGCTAACATAACCATACTTATATCATCACATCCTCTCCACATGCCCACTGAAAACCATTTAGAAAAGACCTTAGTGAATTAGAGATGTTTGATGTTAGTAGTATTTGTTACTTACCCCTGTAAAACTCTACGTTCATTTATCTCAAGACAGTATATGAGGTTTAAGTATAGGAGGTTTTAAATATTACATCATTTTTTAAATTTTTTTTTTCAGGAGGATAATTTCCAAACTATTGTCAAAAGAAAAACCCACTGAATCCTACCAGAAAAGTAGGAATGCCACTGTCCCGGTAGCATTAAATCTTAAAGGAAAATACAGAACCATATTTTTGTCATGTCCAATCTAGGCTGAAAATATGTTGGATCAGTAAGAGATGTATTCTACTTTTAAAGAAATGAACACAGTGTTTTGGGGAGGCTGTTTAAAATGCTGTAAAAAATGTCACTTCCTGAAACTATTGAAACTAGCATATCATAGATAACCCTAAGGAATACAGTGTAGAAAACATGAGACAAAAACATTTCACAGTGCTCACCTAAAAAACTGTGGGAGCATTCAGCTGGGATTATGGGCCACATGGTTCAGCTGTAGTGCATTCCTATGGTACCTTGGTATGGTATACATGTAGAGATACCATGGAAAGAGGGCACATCTGTAGCTCTTAAGAGTTGAGGGCCCCTTTGAGAGACAGAAGAAGGAAGCACAGGCTTTGAGCAAAGCACCTACAGGCACTATTTGCCTTTGAAAACAATTTCTGTGACATTCATTGGAATTACTGCTGTGGAGCTCCAAGTCAACATATTGTCGCAAGATGCAGTAGCAGAAAAAATCTCTTCTACACAAGTCTATCTACCACCTTCCTGCACATTTCCTACTGTAGAATGACTAATGTAAAGCAAAGACAAAAAAACATGAAATGAGACAAAATGAAAGCAAATCTATGGTTAACATTAGAGAATGAACAATTGTGTATTGGACATAAAATACTGTCTTCACTCACACTTGCAATAAAGTTTGACTTTCAGGCTACAGGACAATTAATTTGGGGCTTACATTAACAACTATTCTAGTTTGTAATGTCACCATATCTAAGAGGATCCTGTTTGTCATTCTCCATGCCCTTGGCAAACATTTAAACAAACACACAAATTCATCTTCGTGACAGTTGCAGCAAAACTAAAAAGAAAGTCACAATTCCTCTTGCTAACCCCTCAGAAACCTAACCAAATAAACAACTTGTATTTTAGATATTTAAGTTATTGGGTTCATTTTCTCACATTCTTAAAAAAGTTTATTGACTTAAATGTTCCCACTGTTGTTCACCTTTACATGATGTATGACGCACTTCACATACAATATGATACATAACACAAATTTCTAACTTTTTTAGGTGGGCAAAGGTTCATTTTCCTGAAAACGTTTATGCAAATGTATTCAATGATGATGATGAGGAGGATGACAATCATAAAGATGTTGTAATAAAAATACTTCCCATTTTTCTGGTGAAGATTCTAAAAGGTCATTGCATTGAAACCATTAGGTTGCACCTGCAGTTCTCCTGAGTGCTGCTATAGCAGGATTGTTGTGGAAACCTGTGGGATTTGAGCAATTTCTTTTTCTTTCTTTTCAAGACTACTAGACGTGTAAGCATTTCTTTTTAGTGAATGAGTTAAAGAAGAGTTGTCTCTTCACAAATACCCAAATCAAATTAAAATTACAGACAAAATAAACTATACTGATATGAAAAAAAAAGATAGAAAACCCCATTTTCTAACTGTCTAAACCACCTAAACCATCACTTTAGTCCCAGAATTCAGACCAGTACAGAAAAATATTTGGAACATTTGGACAGTAATAAATATCTAACTGTAAATGAGAGAGTTAATATTTGATGACACTAGTTATAACAGTAATTCTGTCCCTTTGACTTGCACAGCACTGTGATTTCACCATTATAATGACAAATGAAAAACATGAAAGGAAATAGAATAGAGTTCATATCTAGTTCACTAAGAGATTCTACGTACTTCTAAAGATATGGGCCTGAAATCAACAGTCTTTTGGGAATTCCAAACACTTTGGCTTGATATAAAATTTTAGACCACTTTAGTGTTTTACACATTGATGAGTGACCCTTAGCCATGCTAGTTATGAAGCTTGTAACGAGATTGCTAAGATATTATACCTGAATTTCATCTAACATAAGTAAATCTCAAATACTCTGTTTTAAAATTCCTTTCCGTCATTTACAGGAGTTGTGTGCAAGGCTGGGTTTGTTTATGTATTTTCTTTTCATATTCAAGGCAGTATGGAACAACTGTAAAAATTTCCTCTGGGCTTTAAACAACTAGAATGAAAATATGACATGTCTGTTCATATATAAGAAGAAAACTGTTGTATTCAATTTCCTATATAGCTGTCAGAATTATGATGGTCAAAGAATTAGAAAGAATTGCAATGAAATGTAAATAGGAATAAATCTCAGTAAAAAACATACCAAAATTTTGCAAATATAAGCTTTTGAAATTTGAAGTGTATTTGTATTTATCTTGCCTGTAAAGTAAAGCCTGCCATTCATCTACCTACCCTTTTGAATTAATCATCTTTTTATTGGTTATCTTTGAGCCTAGTAAATTCACTATGCCTTTTAGACTCTTCTTTCATAAGCATTTACAATTGACTAGATTTGCCTTATAATCTGTTTCAGACTTCACCAGAGTCTAAGTAGTTCTGCCTTTTTTCCTCATATTATATAAAGATGAAGCAGCAAATAAAAGAATGTGTGATGGCAATTTTTTTTTTAATTTTGTGCATGAGTCACTTTACTAGTAGAGATGACAAATGGCATCGTTAATTTGACTTGCATATCATTTAGACACTAGTTAAAGTAACATATTGTTTATTAAGGGTAGCAGGAAGTCTTCTAAATTTTCCACAGTAAACCATTCCCTTTATCTAGGCTAAAATGCTGTCAAATCTGCCAAATAGACAAAAAACTGAACTGCTTTATTTTACTATCTATTCTTATATATATATGTGTGTGTGTGTATTTTATTTACATTTATATAAAACACAATTATCTCCTACTTCAGGCAAATGAAAATAAAATCAATTATACTTCTTTACATAATCATAATGCAACAAGAGAATGAATCCTACAACCTTCAAGTGGAAATGAATTTAATTTTGATGAATTCTTCTCTCATCACTCCTTTCCCCTCTTTGCCATCACATGAGTTAAAGTTACTATAATTGAATGTTTATTTGTTGCAAAAACAATATTTTTTGCTTCCTTTCTAGCTAATTTATTTTTCCTGGATATATACATAGCAGTTAGGGGTAAAAGATTGAAAATAATTTCTGTTTAACATGCTGTATATCACAAATTGATAATTTTGCTAATATGTATGTCCCCTAATTTTTATTTGACTAAAAGCTTATGTTTCAAATGGTTATGTAGCTTCAGTATGATAACACAGTAAAGATATTTTTGATAACATAGTACAATGTTTCTGTTAAAAGAATGTAAACAATGTAAACAAACTGCCTATTTTCAATTTGATAAACTACACAGATTAAACTGCTTTCAAAGTAATATTTTGCCATTGTTCTTCAGGAACTATGCTAACAGGCTTTTAAGTCTTTGAATTGTTTTTTTCAAGAACCTCAGCAAAACTTTACTTGTTATCTTTAATATTCCATATGCCAGACAACACCAAAGGAGACACATTGTTGTCTTATTCCTGCTCAGAGAAGTAGTACTTCTACAATCTATAAACCCAAAGAGCATATTGGTCTTTCTGCCTTTGAGACCTCATCTGAGTTGCCTTTGCATTAAATACCTTAGTCACTTTCAAAGTAACAACTTTCCTTGTTTAGTGGGAATGAATTCCTGTTCCCTCTATAAACACATTTACCTTGTTGAGACTGAATAGTTCTTAGATATGTATACACATTTACTGAGACCAGATTAACAAATTATTGCAATAAATCTCTATAGCTGCCTTATGCTCAACAGGATTTACCACTTCCCCCATTAGTGTAATTTACACATTTTGCAATTAATTTTATATTTATTTCAAATTAAAAGAGAAAAAAAAAATAACCCCAAATTAAACAGGAATTTCAGAGCTTTCTGAGTGCTACTTATAACATTCCCCTTTAATGATGATTTTCCACTGATAACCAGTTTGGCTTAGTTATTCTGTTGAGCTTCTGATTTTCACAGTGCCTGGTGGCCTCTTCTGGCTCTAAAATCCATGGCTCTCTGAAAGTCGACTTTCTTTTACGGAGGGCTTTGGGAAACAAAAATCACTCTCTTCAACACATCCCTAGTATATATAATTTTGAATAAAGAAAAATTGTAGTTAAGATACACATCCCACTACTTTCAACCAGACATATGCTGTGGTCTGATAGAACTCTTTATTCCCCTGCACAAAAATGGTCCAGTCTGCTCCTGATGTGCTTCACTTTCTCCTACACTTATCTAAAATGCAGGCCTATACAAATTGTTCAGGTGTGCTGAAAAAGATGCCTGATCTTAACCAAGGTCATTGAGTTATATTAAAGAGTACTGGAAAAGATATAAGACCCTGGGAGGAGGATGAATTAAATGATCAGATCATCCTTTCTGACCTCAAACTCTAGGACATTTTTCATGCACCTGGTTTTGACTAGCATGTGGGGGAAAGAGAAGGCAATACATCTCTCTGGCTAAAAAAGGAAGGATGACAACGCCTCTTTTGTTTTTTATTTGTAGTCATCTAAATTTTCAATTTGTTTCCTCATCTTGCTGTATGCTCCTGTCTGCACTCCTCCTGCTTGTGTTTTGGCAGCCAATTTGGGGCTGCATTTCTTAAGAGTATATAAAACTAACATTGTTGCGTGGCTGTTTTGACAGGCAAAGCACTCATGCAAAGCAAGATGAATGGGATGTCAGTTTTCCCTATCATGGGATCTCCATTTACTGACCCAGATGAGAACTGTGAGAACCTGTCACAGAGGCGAGACAAACCAGATATGGCTTCAAATGGGGCTCTAAATCTCATGTAGTTTTGAAGCTACTCCTAGAGTGCTGAATTTGTCATAAAAGACTTGTCAGTTCAGAGTTCATTAAGGTAAAAGATGAGAGTGTTTTATCTGGACACTCTTGAGCCTTCCTATGGTAGGAGCAGAGGCTAGTTACAGCCCTTGAAAATAAAAAAAATAAAAAAAAAAAATGCTTTTGCAGTGTTTTCTTCCAGCTTTCCTTTGGATTGAATCTCTGTGGAATAGCTGCTCCTGGCATGTAAGTATTTCTTTTCCTTGTTTGTCTTTTTAGGCTTCTTTGTTAAACTTGGAGGTGTGTTTGTGATGTCAATTCAAAGTCCCTTGAGATTTGGCTGGGACTTGAGGTGAGGTGTTACACTTCACAGGACTGAATTGGAACACTTAAGGTGAGAGACAGGGTTTTAATCACTTGCACTGTGGCTGCCACCGTAGAAACTTTGTGACCTCAGCTGAGTTTTCTTTTACTCAAAGTCCAAAATCAATAGAAGTATTCAAGACTGGAGAAATGACTTGTGTTTAACTTTGCCCCCAAAGTTGGAAGGCATCACAAAGTGTATTTCTCAGATGTGCAGTTTGAAAACTGTGACTCTGAAATGCTGAATTTCAGTATTTTGAATTCCATGTTTTGTAAATAATTCAGAACTGCAGCACCATCCTTGACAGAACACTTAATCCTTCTGATACTCAGTCATATTTTCCTCACATCAAAAAGGTTTGCTCTTGTATGAAGGTGCATCTGTACTGATGAATCTTGACATGTTTGGCAGATATTAAGGAAGAATAACAAGAAAAATTCTAATAATATTTAGGAGGATCACCCATGGTGTTCCAAAGATTTCATTTTAGCACATTTACTGTAAAGCTTAAAATAGCTACAGAAATTGATATATAAAAATAAATAGAAAATATATCAAATATAAAATTGTATAGCTGTTGGAAAACAAGGTAGTTCAAATTTTTAGGCAACATCTGGGGGGCTTATGTGGAGTCCTAATTAGTACTGTCATTGAGTTCTTCACAGCATCATATAAAACTCATATTGAAAACAAAGCTGTGCTAAGAACTGTCTGGCTATGTTAAAACATTGATTAATCATGTATGCAATCTATTTTTTTTTTATGATATATATTGTTTGGTGCAGCCTAGTAAATTATTCAATATGGTGTACAAATAAACCCCTTGAACTGTGCTGCACACAATTCTGCTGAGGTGACCCCAGGTGTACATGACAGTGACACTTTTAGTCTTTCACTCAGCATCTGTGTAGATGAATATAAATATTTTTGAGGCAGAAGGAAATAAATAAAGACAAAAATAACACCACATACTCCCTGACAAGTCCTGACAAGGATGCTAGTCCTGAAATTGTATCTCATCATATGATTTAAAAGAACTTACAAACAGTAGCATGTTGTCAGATCCTTCTATTCTGTTTTGTCTTTGTCTTAACCACCTAAGCGTGTTGTAAATATATATCTATAAATAGGAAAAGAAAAAAAAAAGAAAAAAGAAAAAAGAAAAACACCTTCTTTGGCATTTCTTTGGCCTAATAATGTGAATTAAGAAGATATGCACCACTCATAGCAAATCTATGGAAGTCACTGCTTAAGAATCTAGAGTCAGTGGAAGAAAAGGAATAAGTAGGTACAGATAAAATATTGCACAGTTGTGCTGTTAGAAAGTAATTGCCCACACAAAATTAACCTATGTCCAGCAATACTTCAAGTAGCTGTCACCAAGGAACACTGAATACAACAGCTGATGATTTGAATTTGATCCAGTATAACAAGATTAAAGGGCAAGTGAAAAGTACTCCAGTTATGTATGAACCATCAGCTGCACAAATACAAGATGGGAAACAACTGGCCAAATGGGGATGATCTGGGAATTATAGCAGATTGCTCTCTGAGCATGAGTCAACTGTGTCATGTTGTTACAAAGAAAGCAAATATCAGGCTGCCGTGTACAAGCAGAGCATCCTCTGCAGAACACAGCCGGTAATCCTTGTGCTTACTCAGCACTGCTCCAGCCCTAGCTAGCCTGCAGTGGCCAGCAATGTGCCCAGCAAGGCGGAGGCAGCACAACTGGAGAGGGCTGTAGCATCTGAGCTGTAGTCCAGATGTATAGAAAACAATTTGTAACAGTAAGAACAGCAAAACTTTAGGATGGATTTCTTAAAGATCTTGTAAACACTCTGTCTTTGAAAGCATTTAAGATCAGGCTGGAGAGGTATCAATCGGGAATGAGATACTGGTAGCTAACCTTACTTTGGACTGAGGGACAGGTTGGGTGATCTCTCAGAGCTTCTTTTATCAATGTTTGCTATGACTAATCACTCCCTTAATGCCACCTTTCTTATACAGGCAAAGAAAATGGGTATATAATATCTCATTAGATTTGCAGCTAGACAAAAAATATGATTCTTTCTTCACAAGAGATTTAGCAAGAGTCTTGAATGTAAAAGCTTTTATTTTATCGTGAATGAAAGCAAGCTTTATTCTTTCTTTCATCTGGAAAAAAGTACGCTTTCCAAAATAAGGTCTGTCATGAAGCAAAATTTCTTTTTCTCAAGTTGATTTAGTTCATTTCAGTTTTTGTTTGTATATTTGTTTTTGTTTATTGTAAATTATTTTATCTCTGAAGAACAGAAATCTGCTCATAAGTCTCTGCTGTGCCTCTTAGTGAACACCAAAAAAAGTTCACTTTCACAAAATTTTTAGATATTTCCTTTGATTAATCACAAAAAAAAACTATGTAAGTACAATCTTATAAGAAGGATTATCAGAACTGATGGAAGTGTTTATCTCCTTCATGCAATTTAGCAATCAAAGGAAGAAGGACAAAGATCAAGGTGGGCTTTCTGACCAACTCTTATAATTTGTCAGCCAGGCTTTGTGTCTGTAGTTGCTATAACAGTAAAGTAAAGGCTTTTTGGTTGGGGTTATTTTTGTTTATTTTCAGAAATACTATATTATTATGTTATATTTATTATATATGTTCTGTTTTGTGCAGATATTATCACTCATTCTTTAAGATTCTTTGCTAATGTGAAGTACCTGCAAGAGAATTTTTTTTCATTTTTAAGTACATTAAAAATACTGTGAAAGTCAATTTTAAATGAACAATTCCAACATGAAACTCAAGGAGGCAGAACCTCAAGATCCCATTTACTTATAGCACATTTCCAAGCTGCATAGCCCGCTGCATGTGTTAGAAAGGTGCAAATATTAGTCAGAGAGAATCAAGACGTTAAATCAGAATTGGGTGTCTTTCTAAAAGATCTATTGTCCCTCAAGCAGAAGATATGAACTTGATGCATGAAGTATAGGTTCAGATTTTATGGGCTGCTACACAGGTGTTTGGAATAGATAATCATAATGGTTCTTTCCATCCATATACTATGTGAATCTGAATTCACTTTAAGCACATTGGGAGGCAAAGAATAACTCAGCGAAAACAAATAATCTAAAAAGCAGTAACTACTGCAATGAAAAAGACCCCTTAAAAACCATACCAAGAAATTCCTCTTATCTTTTACTGTCTTTAAGAATGTAAAAAAATAAAAAGTGCCACTTTTCATTTTCTCTATTTTCAATTTAACTCATAATCAAACACAACAATAAAAATATAAAAGTAAAGCTCTATGACTTTTAAAGGTGACTTCCTGTTTTATAGTCCATATGTTATTATTGGCATGTTGGCTGACTAGGTAGTATTTCTGAGATAAAATAAGTGCAAGATGGAAATTAGAAATTATGCTTTCTGGATAAAGGATATAGACTCAATAATAAAAGAACAAGAAGCAAATTTGCTGGTGGTACATTAATCGAGAAATAATTTAGCAGTTTTTTCATGCTGCATTTGTTCTACTGTGCTAATGGTCATGGTAAAAATTTGCTGTAGTTATTAAAGTAGTAGATATAAGTACAGACCACACAGGGAGCAGAAATACAGAGTAAGAAGGGGCCATTAAAGTCACAATGAGAAATATGACCTTATCTTTTAACAACAGAGGTGTTAACACAGCAGACTGCCTTCTCACCAGATTGCTGTTTAAAGACTTCTTTTAAAATACTCCTCTGTTGGCATGCTTGGGAATGCCGTCCTTTAGCAACATGAGAGTGTAGCATATAGAGCTAGAAAAGCATTTAATGGCTATCCCTGAATTGTTGGATTTGAGAGTGTTTTTAAGTTAATGGTTACAGTTTTAGCTCCTTCTCTCCCTATCAGAAATGCCCCTTCTGTCCTATATTTCATGTAAAGAAAACTTGCAAGCCAAACAAGAGCATTGCTTGCTTTAAAAAACCTTGGGTAGTTATTGAAGCACCTGCCAGCAGCCCATGAATATTTTGTTTTAACCCCTGCAATTGTAAGCAAATATATCACACAATTTGATCCCAAATTTAAGAAACTACAACTTAAAAATATGTTTTTACTCAGCTACATTCTAATGATTCACACTTGAAATAGTGAAACATTCAGATATTAAGAACCTTCTTGTAATTCATGAACAGAACTTATTAATTGACAATATACATTCTATTATTCTGTAGAAATTTATTCTTAGGTAAAATAAGTGAACTTTGATTTTTGGGTTGACTCAGCTGAAGCTTTTTCCAACAGAAAAGGCTGGAATGTTTCCAAATCCTTTCTCATATTACTAATAAGTCTGAACTAATACTTTTTGAATTTCACCAGGATTGTGTATACTCCTCCAGACAGATACAACTGGTGCCTTATACTTGCAAGGATTGTACTTACTATGCAGGGAGGTATTTCAAGTTACTTTACCTCATTTTCATTTTCCAATGGCTCAAATGCCCTCAAGATCTATTACTAAACACATTTTTATGAGAATCAGTACACAACTGACTAGTTTTAGCAATTAATAGGAAAAAATTAGCAGGAAAATAAAGAGATGAAGTTGATTAAAAAATTCCCTTATAATATAAAAGTGTTTGACACAAATGTTTCAGTTTCTTTGACATATATGACGGAAAGTAAAAATAAGATATTTCGTTTCAGTTCTTGTACCTAATAGGTCACATATATATGTTAATTGCACTTAAAATTTTAAAGCATATTGCTTTTTTCTAATGTTTTGAAGGGTTACATCAGTGTTTCCGAAACAAAACATTTAAGTCTTTTGAATACATAAAATGCCTTGAAATATTGACTTCTATTCTCACAAGGAATTATGATTATTCAAAATGTAGGAATTTCTGAATTGATAGCATTTTCTGTTTTCTTGCCAACTCTACTAATACCTAAGTAATGATCTTTTTACTTGGCAAATTGTTTATCATGAGAGTAAGTGTTTTCTAACTAAAATAGATATAAACTGTATATGTAAGGTAATATGCATGTAATAATTCTATGTGTTTGAAAAATGATAGCTGTTTTGTCTTAAATTGCAACTCAGTAAGTGTGTGATTCAATAACCTAGGCACTGAAGTATGGCTTAAAATATGTGCTACAATTTCTCTAAGTGGCCTGTTAGTGACTAAGTAAACTTCTCCTGCCACTTCTCCTGCCCAGCTCATTAAATATTAATCATTTTCTTTGTAATGTGCACCCAGGGTCTACCTTAGAGGAGTGCAGTTCAGGACTGAAATCTAGGAAAGGGTTCTGGAACGGCCTATCATCTAATTTGCACAGTGGATTCCATGAATATGTGATAGAGAAAACAATGGCATCATTTCTTGTTAAGGTCAAGCACTTTTTCAAGGCTGTTTTTTGGCACAATCACCAAGTTGGAAATCTCCAGTCCTATTTAGTGTAGGAATAATTTTCCTCAAAACTGACAGAACTACTGCAGCTCTAGTGTGTAAGAGAGCTCATGCAGACAAATACTGTGACACAGCATAAACCACAGTCTTCCTGAATTGTGGATGTCAAAGCCAGAACTTGACAAGTGTGGAAAGGATCCCATGTGCCAGCAGGGCATGGTGGTGGTGGCAGAAATTCTCCCACAGCCTTGCAAGCCAACCCGTAGTGGTGCTGAAAAGAAAGCTGCCATATGGTTATCACTTGGTGTCTGTGTCACACAGAATTTCTGAACTGATCAGAGGATTCAGCCTCATATATTCCCATGTAATTTGGTTTTAAGCAGGGCAAAAGATTTTAGTCCCAAGAGCTTTGAGAGTTACACCTTGGCATATTTCATCCAAGGAGGCCATCACATCTCAAATTCACTTATAGATATGTGTTAAAGAGAGTGAGGAATGGAAAGACAAAGGAAGATGACTCAATGGTCTTAGAGATCTTTTCCAACCTAAATGAAACTGTGATTCTATGATTCTTGGTAAAGCTGCTTTTTTACAAAACCTCCCTCCAAAGATCAAAGACCTTCATAGATTTTCTGTTATTTTCACTAACGTTCAGAATGGATGATGCATCAAAATCATGCAGAGAAAACTTCATAATGCTGTTTCTGTGTTCTTTTTTGTTTTTCTCAAAATCATATCCATCACATATGACATTTTGTGTCATTGCTTAGTTGCATGAAGGCAAATCAAAAATCCAGAAGCTTCTTGAAGCAATGATCAATCACCCAAGATGTTTGGGTTTGGTATTCAGATAAATGTGGACACACAGGATGGCTAAAATAGCATAAGAAATTATTTTCTTGCATTATTTCTATGCTCTTTGCTTTTCATGCGTGATAAAATTTGGATTTTTTCCAAACCATTTACCCAGACCTACTTTCTAACTGTGTACTTTTAATACCCCCAAAATGAGTTTTTCTCATCTTCTCATGGAGAAACTTGAAACTGCAGTGGAAAAGTGGACAACATTGTCAGCAGACAATTCAGTAATTGCAGATGGAAAACATCACTGTGTAAAACTCCCATGATTAAGCTGTTGTTTACAAATAAATTGTACTCTCAAAGTAAGTTTACATTTATGTTATATAGGAACAGCTAGCAGAAACATTCCTGGAACAATTAACTTCACACCTTGTTAACTGACAAAACGGAGTGTTTTACTATTCAATGTTTTCAACAGTAGAATTTCTTACCTGCTGTTTTGTTGTTTAGGCCTTTCTCTTTTTTCTTTTTTTTTCCTGATGCCAAACCCAAACATCTTTTTAATGCTAATACAATAATTTATTTTTAGCATTGAAGTCATTGAACTGGGACTGGTTAAAGTCTTTAGTAAAACTCAGAAAACACCCCTGCTATTGGACAGCAAATGAGGCATTGTACACTACTACTATTTCTTTACTGAGAAGTTTCCTTTCCCTTCGATTGGAGGACTGCTGTGGATTGCCCTCACAGTCATCTCCTCTCCAGACTGCATCAGCCCTGTCCCCTGCCTTCTCCTGGCAGAACAAGTGCTCCATCCTGTCCCATCGTGGTAACCCTCCGCTGAACTGCCTACAGTTTATCAACATCTTTCTCTTTATACATGCAGGGAAAAAAAATCATCTACATAAAACACAGTGCCATATATCAAATATTTCATTTGTGTATAACAGTTTAGTTTATGAACAAGTATAAGCCCATATGGGCAAATAAGTGTTTCAAAAATGATAGTTTATGGAAGAAGTAGACATTCCCAGCGGGTTTAACAAGACCTCCAGAAAGTGCCCTCAGTCTAGTCCAGGAAATTAGTTGTATTGACCCTGAAATTGTTCTCCTGGGACATCAATCAAGGAAATGAAGGTTCAACAGATCACTGTCCCCTCTTCCTCATAAAGCAGAGCTGGTGCAGCTAAAAATTGATGTCAAAATAATTTAACCTATTAACCTTGTTAACTTTCCAGCAAAAAATGTGCTCATTTTCTACAATCCTGTACATTTCTGTTTTCATTGGAATTAAAGGATGTTCATAGACAAGGCATAATGAATAAGAATTTGATTTTCAAAAGAAGGATTTTAACATAAAGGCAACTGTGATTCCTAAATTAAGACAAGATGATTTCAGTTAATGTAGTGAATAGACTGAGACACACTCTTACTGATGATAAATTAGTTTATTCCTGAAAAAAAACCCCAAACTTTATTTCCTTTTCCCCCAGCAATCTATTTTATTAGGTCTCTAAAACAAATACCCTTTGTATTGGAATTCTTAAATTGGAATCTGAATAGAGAGGGAGAAGAACAATCCCAGAAGTACTGAAAAATACTTTTGCAAAAATCCCTATAGAAAACCTGGCCTAAATAGTAATTTTAAATATGTGAAATATTAGATATACAAGTTAAAAGTTTTCCTGATTTAACATTCAGAATTATATACAATCAGTATAGTAATTATTATGAAAAATATGATTATTTAGTTTTTATTGAAAGTAATTTCACTCCCAAGGTTAATGCTTAATGAATAATTAATTTAAGAAGAAGAAAATGCACCAAAAAGTACAGTAAAATATCACTTATAAAACAGAATTCAGGAAAAGAGAAATACCAATGAAATTTGCACTGACTTGTCTCAAAAGGAAAGAATATTAGGGTAAAATAAAATGCATTTCAAGCATTGATGGATTAAAGCAATGTTTTATCTCAGGTGTTAGGATTGATTTTTTTTGTTTGTTTTTGGTACTGCAAAGCCTTCATTCTCCAACAACATGGACATATGCACGCAGCCTCTCTACTTGTTCTTTGCATCATCCCTCAATTTCTTTTCCTTAGGCTTTTTGCAGTCAAAACCTCCACGGCCATCTTGGGAGAAAAGCTTTCAAACAGTCCTAAGAATTAGATTATCTGAGTTTGTTTTCTTCTCCATCTCACAAGGCTATAATTGTTATGTCCCAGTACACCTTATTCCTGTCCATCATAATAAAGATAAGCTGCCACCAAGTACTGCACACCTAGTAATAAGCAGGAGCAAAGTATCTGGCCTTGTACAAGCAGGGCAGTCATTTTCAGGAGAAATTAGGAGTTTGCTAATGAAGATGACATATTGAAGAGACAACTAAATATTGAGGATCATGAATTATTAATCCATAGAGAAAGCAGGTGGAATATGTGGTCAGGTGATCCAGAAATGTTGTGCATGAAGCCAAAATAAATAAAAAACCCATTTATTTCTACTGTGTGGTTACCTAAGTACTGAACATCCATGTTGAGGAGCACAGTACTTTTACCAGTCAAATGGATTTTTCCATGAGAGACCCATCACAATAGAAAAGATGAATCATATACCAAATCTGACTTACTGTGTTGATCAAGATGTGAATGACATCTGTCGTACCCTGGAGGTGGCTCTCCCTGCTGACTATACATGGAGCGTAGACAATTAGCTTAGGTATACACCTAACTTAAAATGAGTAATGTTGTTAAGATTATTTCCTTACAGTTAATTCCATTAAAATGTTTGCCAATAAAGATGTCACATGACCAGACCGAATTCTAAATAATGGGCAAATGTACTGAAACTGCAAGTCAGCTTCATCCTGTGTAAACTGATAGAGGACAAATACTTCTCTTAAGACTATTACTTAACTTTACTGTATTCTGTCTTTCAATTGCTCTTCAGCCAAGTTTTGATTTCAGAATACCGAGATTTTTGAGAAACACTAGGGTTTAGGTTTTGCTGGTGCTGTGTCACCTGCATAATGCTGGCACTTTGGCTCTTGTTAGTCATTACCTCTCCCAACAGCTTTACAGAGTAGCTGAACAGAGATAGAGCTTTAGGGGGATAGTAAAGCTTTGGACTCAGAGATGAAAAGAAGAGCACTCTAGGTCAGTCCTTAAAGTCTGAATTTGGTAATAGAAGAAATAAAAGAAGGTAATTTCATCCATAGCTTATGAGTGTTATCTTTGTAGGATGTATGAATCTGACTGCCTCAGATTCTGAGTGCCAGTTGATAACTCTCAATTTATTTGTAGTGATGTCTTGCAGTATGTAAAGAAAGTTATATTGAAAAGGGGTCACTAAAGCTCCACTAAAAATAATTTCCTGTCTTTAAAATGAATGGTTTATAAACATTTAGGTTAAGTTCAATGAATATGTTAGGAAATAATGAGAATAGGCTGATAAGGACTGTTTTTCAATCTAGGAAGTGAAAAAACTAAAATTCTTCTTTAAAATACAAACGAAGGGAAAAAAAAACATGCGGTACATGATTGGTGACAATAAGGAGGCAGTCTGTCTTGTTTTGTGCAAAAGTTCAAGGAGTCAGCTAAAAGGTTATACTGAAAGACAATGAGATTCCAAGCATGTGTAGGTGAATGCAAATGTATTTTTTGGCATTAGAATAATAGGTGATCTGGATTCTATATTTATTTTTTTCAGGTAGAGGACAAAGTTTGACAAATGCACTTGACCACTTGTCAGTGATGAGAAGAATATTCTTAGGACATATTGAGACTTAAACACCACTTGTTACAAGATATAATAGTTTTATTTAAAATTTAACTGACAACACACTTATAGAAGTATGAGGTAGAAGGAGAAATCTACTTTTCTGTTTCTGAAGATGATCTTCTACATGTTTTTGGTGTTTCTCAATGGTTCTAGGTAGTATCAGAAAAATATAATATTACATTTTATATTAATATTCTCTTGATGCATACAGAAGGTGCTATGCTCCTTGTAAAGGCATTGATGAGGACTCCATTCAACTGAACAAGCCTGCTGTGCTGTGCAGTTGTGATTTGGGATATCCTGAATTCACGTCTTACTGTCCCTATTTTACTACTGTCCCCACCCCTTAGAAATGTCCCTGCCTGTCTGCATTGCAATCTACCCCAAACTGTAGATATGTTCACTAGTGGCTTTCTCTCATTCTCCCAGGACTAAAAGCCATTGTCATTCCCAGCATGTACAGATGGTGTGGGACTTTGTGGACAAAATAAAAAAAAGGATACAAGTAGAGAAAAGTACAATTAAGACGCAGAAGATAACTTCTACTTTTTAGGAGTAGTGATAAAGGGGGTAATCACAGTGGCCAAAAAACCCTGCAAAATAGAGGAGTACAGACTGCATATATAATGGCAGCAGAATTGCAATACTTCCTCCTACATGCTGGCTGGAAGTAAGATGAGCTTTTATGAATGAAAACAAAATGAAGTAATATTTCAGGTACCTCTGTAGACTCCAGCTATATTGGACTCTGGAATTCCTCTAATTTCTTGGTTCATTGGTATAGTCCCAGTCCAGCTACATCTTAGTTTCATATTGGAGATTTATGAATCAAGCTTCCCATACTTAATGTCATCCACTTATTTCTGTAAAATAAAAAACTGGGCAAGTGGGTTGGTTGTGAGTCATTAAACACTTTCAAAGATCTCTGGGATGTCCAGTAAGTAAACCCAAAGGCCTGTCTAGAAGGTTGAGCTTCTAGAAAAGAAGAAACTCCATATGGTGTTGGACTAATTAGAACTGTCTTGACTCCCTACTCTTTCCACCATCTGTCTCCTGAATGCTTGATTATGCCTTAAGGAAACATTACCCTCTGGATCACTTGTTAGTCTTAAGCATAACAGGCTCCTTATATCTTTCTTTTGGCCATCTGGCACTCTTCCCTATTCTCTTTGCAGGGTCTAAAGACAAATTCACCAATCCTTACCTTTTTCTGCCCAAGTAAGCTGCCCCATTATGAGTAGGTTCTCATGGAGATCTGTTAATTGCATTTCTGCAGTTCTGAAATAGGACCCTGTAAAGATTGATTTAGAGAAAGTATTTCCCAGTAATACCTGGAGATTATGGAGAACACTGACCTAATACCTAGCAATTGCTCAAAAGCACAGCTTCCAGTCATGCAACTTTATCCTAAAGGCTGAGCCCAAACACTTTCAGGGAGCTGTCAGTCATACTGGTACACATGGAATACAACTGATCTGAAACAATTCATTCTAATGTAGTGCAGGAAGACACAGGGAAGTATGTGGCATTTTGCTACATCATTGCCTTGTTTTCACACAGAAACAAGGTAAGGAAAATGTAGTGGATAGACAATGTATTCTAGGCACCCACCAAAACCTCTCTATCACTCCACAGATGGAGAAAGGAGAGAAAATACAATGAAGAACTTATCAGCATAAGTTGATATAAGGTCTGGGAGAGATCACTCACAGGCAAAACAAGCTAAAATTAGAATTGAATTTATTACTTACAAAATCAGAGCAAGATAATGAGAAGTAAAATAAAACTTTCAAAACACCTTCCCCCCAACCCTTCCCTGCTTCTCAGCTCCACATCTTACCCCAGAGGTGCAGGGAAGCACAGAATGGGGTTATGGTCAGTTCATCACCCACTGTTTCTCCTGTTTTTCAGGGAGAGAAGTCGTTCCCCTGTTGCACTGTGAGGTCCCTCCCACAGGAGAGTTTGCCATGCACCTCTGTAGTGTGAGTCCATTCCACAGGCAACAGTCCTCCCCGAACTGCTGCAGCATGGATGATTCTTCTAAGGTGCAATACTTCAAGGACAGGCTGCTCCAGTGTGGGCTTCTCTCTCCTCAGGTCTCCCATGAGGTCACAGCCTCCTTCCAGGCATCCACCTTCTCTGGCATGGAGCCCCTTAATGGGCTGCAGGTAGATTTCCTCACCCCATGGTTCTCCATGGGCTGCAGGGGCACAGCTGTCTCACCATGGTCTGCACCATGGTCTGCAGAGGAATCCTAGCACCAGCACTTGGAGCACCTCTTTCCCCTCCTTCTTCACCGACTTTGATGTCTGCAGGGTTGTTCCTCTCACAAGTTCTCACTCTGCTCTTCCCTGGACACAATTACAACTCTGCAGCAACTCTTTGTCTTTTCTTCCTTCTTAAATCTGTTATCACAGAGGCATTATCCCCATTTCTAAGTGGACCAGCCTTGGCTAGTGGCACATCCATCTTGGGAGCTGCCAGGGATTGGTTCTGCTGGACGTGGAGGAAGCTTCTGGCAGCTTCTCACAGAAGCCATCCCTGTAGCTCACTACCAAAGCTTGTCCATGCAAATCTAAAACAGAAACCAAAATGAAATTTACAGAAATCAGAAAGATAAAAGAGAGCGTGGGGGAATGGGGAATGAGGACTGAAAGACAAGTAACCCAAAAAGGAAAATTAAATTGAAATTATAAAATGGCAAAAAACAACTTCTCGTTGGTCCTGAAGTTATGAAGAACTTTTTCTAAAACAACCTTTGCACAGAAGAGTGCAATCCTCTTGAGCATTTAAATTTCATGAAAGAGAAATTCTCTCCAAAAAACTTATGGTAGAGTTTTGTCAACATGTTCTTATACTTCTCCAGAAAAGCTGGAATGAAAAAATGGTGATTTACAGCTAGAAGTCTCCATACTTTTAAAAGCAGATGGTGTAATCATAAGGCAAACATCTAATTCCTTTATTAAAGAATGGCTCTGAGTAACTTAGTTTTTGGATGAATGATTAATTTCCAATAAATTGACTACAAGCAGTATGGATAAGCCAACAGCAACATCAAAATATTTCCCATTCTATTTAGGAGGACAACAGCTGAGATATCTCAATACAGAAGTTGCATTAAATGATACAGTTGTATGACAATAGAAGTAGACATTGAATGAACACATTGGTTTCAGAATGAATATGGTACATGAAAAATTTAAATGAGAAATGGAAATAAAACATGGAAGAAAATGAAGATAACTGTGTCATAAGACCAAAAGAATTGGAAAGAACATGTAACTAGCAATGCAGTTCCAGAAATAAAAAACTATCTATAATTTCTTACACATTAAGTCTACTGAACAGAAAATCCTTAAAATCTGAGATGAACTGAAGAACTGCTGGTAATAACCAGAGGACTTGAATAGTAACAAATTTAGCCCAAAGAAATAGACTATTACTTGAGTGATTTACAAGTGTGTTCTGAATGAAAAGTATATAAAAGAAAAAGAGTGAATAAAAAAAATCTGCTATTGGTATGGAGAGGGACTGCTTTGCAGCATAGGCACCCAGCATTTGAGAAAAACAAAGGCTTATCTGGGAAATGCATAGCACTTTTATGAAGTGACAGTCACAGAATCATTATTACCAAATACTTTAAGCCATGAAACTATTTTAATGAATAAAAATGGTAGAGCCCTCAAAGCCCAGAAGTAAAAAATGTATATTCAATGCAAGAGAAAGCTAGTGAACAAGGGAGCAGAAAAAAAACCAAATGCAAATAAATAGGCACATTTTCTTCCTCCCTCCCCTCCTTTTCTTTCCTTTTTTTTTTTTTGAGTTTGTACATTTTAAGATAAATCACATAAACAGATAAATAGACTAATAAGCACCTGTAGCTGTAAAAACGAAGACAATCACATGCTATGGCATACAATATCAGATTTTATCCACATGGTGTAAGAAGTTCAGTAGATGAGAAATGCTTATCTATGACTTCAAGAAAAAATAAAAGCACACAAGCAACTAAAAAAACCCCTAAACATCAACAAATATCAACAAATACACAAATTTCCACCCCTTCGCCCCCACTTCCCAACTACTCACAACAGTTTTTGAAGTGTTGGGTCAGGAAAATAATTGTCCTTTTCAAGGAGATGTTGAGCAAAATGACAGTACTGTACACAGATAAAACAGCATCTCCTATATTACAAAACCATAGAATTCTGTATCCTGGTGTATCGCAGACAGAAAAAGAGCTACTACAATACAGGAAGAAAAAAAAAACAACAAACAAGGCAAAACAAAACAAAACAAAACAAAACCAACTATCAAAAGACACTATCAAAAAGGAAGCATATATATATATATATGGATATATCTATACTACTGACTAGTAGTGGCAAGTACATTTATAGGCATTGATAACGTACAGACGGACTGAAGCGTAAAACCCATCTGCATTTTCTTCCATGTACTTTAAATCAAAGGAATGTTTCCTTTTATAAATGTGAACTTTAAATATTTGGAAATTTTCAGGATCCAAAGTTATGGAAAATAAGAGGTGAGATTTTTAGAAGATAATGGTTTGAGGGGTAGCTTTTGCAAAGGATTTTTTTCTTTAAGTGGTATTCTGCTTTACTAATGGGTGTGTCAAAGTAAAAGTGATTCCGTAAAAATATTTTAGCTCCTAAGTATTCATCATAACTAAGAACCTATAAATTTTATTTGCTACCTAAAATTACTTGCCTTCGAACCTGTATTTTCCTAGTCCTGTCCTTAGGAAAGTTCATACAACTTAAGATGAACGGAAACTGACCTCTGACATACATCTGTTTTTAAACATGGCAAGTTTGGATGCTGGTGCTATTGATAGCAAAAAGGAACCTCTGAGAAAATTGACTGAACGAGGCAGCATTTCAAGAGAATAAAGTATACGAGACAGCATTTTAGAATTTTAGCTGAATGAGTCTACAAATATGTCCTCCCTCATTTTCACTCAGCAGGATAAACAAAAACTGTAGATCCTTACCAGCTGCACATTCAGTCAGTCTAGTAACAACTTTAAAAAGCACAGAAAGCACAAATGTATTTCATATGCAGGTCAGAAATTTCCTAAGGTAGAGCTGTAAAATGTCTAGCAGCTTTAATTTGGAGACACATACTTTTCAAATTTATTTCTGAAGAGCTCATTTTGTAGTATACTTTTTTCAGAAGCCCAAGTTTTGACTTTGTTATTTGAAATCTGAAGATAAAACAGCAAAAAAACCCAGAAAGATAGAGACTGAGATAACAAGATTAGGATTGAAAATAGTATCTGTCAAAGACAAAAATCCCACATATTATTTGTCTAAACAATGACTTTACAGTGTGAAAAATAAACCCTCAAGAGCAATGAACCCATCAGTCCTAGTGATGACTACAATTAAAATTAAACCCCGTTATATTTGTGAGATTTGTTCATAACATGGTTGTGACTGATATTGTGGTTTCCTGCAAGATAGTAGGGGTTGTTTTTCCACTACCTCTCTTTGGGTTCTGGAGTCTTCGAGCCATCCCCTCCCCTCCCTTCCCCTCCCCTCCCATTTCTTCTATGCTTGCAGGGTTTTCTACCACTGTGCCCTAAACAAAACATTCAAAAACACCTTAATTCTGTCAAAGTCTCACATCTCATCTTAAGCAGCTCACTAATTTCTCAAAACCTGGATATGTAAACCAGGCTCATAATCTTTATTTTCTGCCTAAAACTTTTCCTTTGCTACCACCCTCAGTCATCCAGGAACAGAAGTCTTCTTTGATACTCTCCCTCTACTTCCACTACAGCTTTCATATCATAACAAACCCTTTTGCAACTTGCTCCACATTTTCAAAAATCCCTGCATACATCTACCCACTTATATATTTTTGGGTTTCTTCTGAAATCTGTCATTCAAAGTAACTCCTCCACATCAAGTTTAAGAAAATACATTTTGCAGGGTTCCTCTAACATTAATATCTGTACTTTTTAAAGTATAAATACATTGTATGTATATATATATATACACACATATATACATATATACATATATACATATATACATATATACATATATACATATATATATATACATATATATATATATGCTCAGATTATTATATCGATAGAAGAATAGAAACAGTATAGAAAGAAGAATTGACAATCTGTTCCACATGAAAATATCATATCTAAATCACCTAAAAGATCTATGAAACTCTATGTTGGTTGTAAATTTGACCATACATCTACCTCTTTTACCTGATCAGTCCACATAATCTTTGAGCTTAGGTTTTTCTTTATTCTTCCACTATCATTTATGTTTGTATTCACTCTAGTATACCTTTCTAGTACAGGGACTAAATCTTCTCCATAAAACATCTAAAAATTTTCAGCTGTTACAGGAAAAGATATAGCTGAACTTGAATCTCTATTTGTTGAAAATTCTCCCTAGTAAAAAGAAAGTAGTATAACAGAAAAGAGTAGCACATCTACTCTCAAGATAGTTCTTAAGGCAAAGTAGAATGAAGACCCTGGAAACTTCCATGGAACTGAGATGATTCATTGTCAATTGTTTGTTCATTTCTAATCTGCAATTGTTGAACCTTTTTCCACAACAACAGCAAATTTTTTTTTCCTATTTTCTAAACTGTCTGCAGACTCTTATATCAAAGCAGTTTTCTAAACTACAACTTCATGGCTTTTTATTTTTGTCAACATTCAGTTGCCTTCAATTTTCTTCAAAAAAATCACCTACTGTAACAGAAATGCAGAAGGCATCTCAAGTGAATCAGCTAAATCAAACAGCAATTGTATCTCTAAATCCAATTCATATGGGACCACTAGCTACAACTTCAGAAGCATTCAGAGGTAAACAGAAATTAAACATCACCAAACAGTATAATTATTAATTTGAAAAATCCTTTCAAATGGCTGAAATCCTCTCTTCCTTTTAGAAGACATTAAATTAATAATAACAGCTGGTTTGGATACAGCCCTGTTGATATTTGTATGATATCCCATTATTGTGAATGGGGTCTGGCTTCCTGCCAGATCCTGATGTGGTTGCAAGCTGTTTCAAGTACCAGCTAGTATGGAAGCTGTCAATCAAAATATGCTTCCTTTATCACCACTGTGGTATTTTATGAAATATCAGAATGAGATGCCACACTTGCATCTGCTCCAGCCTGAGATGCTGTGTATCACCCAGGTGCAGAGCCAGATCCTTTCGAGTGCTGTGCCCATGGGTATGCTAACATCAGGACCATCCTTCAGAGGATAACTTTCCACCGGGTAATTTGGAATCTTATCAAAAGCCCATTGAAGTCAAAGGAAATATTCCCATTGATCTCAGAGGGCTTTGATCAGGCCCATGGTGAGCATATACTTTAGCAGTCTTTTAGTGCTCTTGCAACATGCACAGCCAAATGAATACACTTAATCTTTTCAGTAAAAATATGAAAGTCAGCACAGTTCAGCTGACCGGAGTCAGAAGTCAGAAGGGGACTTAGCATGTCAAATTTGTGACCTCAAAGCCTTTTCTAGCTGCCAAAGTTCAGCCTTTAAACAATCAGGAATATTCAAAATTGCCTTTGCCTTGTTGCTTTTAAAGTCTGTCCATTCCTGTGTTTCTGATGGTGAGGGCCCCACATTTAAGTTATTGCTGTGGCATAAAGCTTTGATACAAAGCCATTTTCTAGTGACCAGTTTGCACCTAAAACTCACCAACCCTAATGAAATGGATGTTTTTTGCTTAACACAGAGGCATGTTTCAAGGTGTGCCCATACCATGGCTAACCCTCCCTCATGCATTTATGCATATGATCAGTGTGTTTCACATGTGAAAATCAGGAATGAAAACTTCTCTGTTCAAGAGTTTTTATGCGTGGGCCTTCCCACTGACACTGTTTCAAACCCAATTGTTTGACTAGAGAGGGATTTAAATATCACCCACTTTCCCTCAAAATGTTAATTTAATTCTAGTTATTGGATTAATGTGAAGAATGGGCATAGTCAGTCCTTTCCTGGCCATGGTTTAGAGAGGATATACTATTCATCTCCTGGCTATTCCAAGGTGGTTTCCCTCCAAGCAATGCTGTTCAATTGAGGAAAACCTCTCTCCCTCGAAAGTATTTCAGGGAACTTGTATCTCAGATGCAGATCTCTGTGAATCTCTTCTCAAATGGCGTGTGTGGGAAGTTATGGGTTTGGCAGTAAGGTGTAAGGAAAATACTGCAGCAGATGTCACTGTTGTGGTTTTTTATTGTGTTTACCTTTGGACTTGCCTCAGCTCCTTCACTTTTAAAGCTACACTCTTTGGGAAAGTTCCCTTGCATTGAAGTGCAACAAAGGTTAGAATTAGGTGACCCATTAAAAACCCAGAAGAGATGTACGGTCTCCTAACGAATGTGTTTAACATTGCTTTTATAAGCAAGAATATTTCAGAATTGCACTGATATCAGACTTCTCTGAAAACAGAAGTGGGAATTCATGCCTCTAGCTGGAGTAGACTTTAATCTTTTTTTAATGAAGTGACCTAGTAAGGAAAATCTAAATGAATACTAGCAACTTGCTGGCAAGATACAATAGCACTGACTCTCCTACTGAAGTATTTTGCAAGGTAATACCACAGGTTCAGCAATTTAGTGATATTGCTGGGATATTTAATGTGGAAATAAACTCATATATTTATGCTTATGCTTCTGACAGGAAAATTTTTAAATTATCTTTCAAGATTGCATCTCTATAACTAACTACTGACTACACACTTAGAAACTGCAAAATGTGTCCTGGCATTCAGAACAAGAGCCAGTGCTGTTGAACACAACTTCCAAACCCATGTCAGCAGCACATTATATTTGAATAATAATAAAGTGCGTAGGAATGCATACACTAAGGTCAGTGTTACAGCCTTGTCATAAAAATAGAGAAAGCTCTGGGGCAAAGTAACTGGAAGGTATTTGTCTTTTCAGAAGCAAAGCAATAATTTCTATAGCAGATCATTACTCACATAAGGTAGTTAATCACAGACACAGCTCCCTACAATTTTTGAGCTTCTTCTAATAGTCTTGTATTCAAACAGAGGTAGTTGAAAAATTTCAAAAGCATCATAGTGACTTGAAAGAGACACTTCAGAAAGAGTTCTATCGCATTGGGCCTTTAAGTTTCCTAAAGTAATGAATGTGCATCACCCAGGGAGTGCTCAGACCCAGCTATGAAGCCTTACAGGGTAACTTTGACTACAACATAGTACTTGAAAATGTGTCTAGAGCTCTTAATTCACACTGCTGAGAAGGACTACTGTCCTGTAGTCTTTTAGCTGTAAACTTATAGTTGTATCTCTGTGTGGTGAACTTCAAAGAGCTCATTGTTTGGGAAGTAACACTCACTTCAAAGATTTCTGACTAGTGAAAGTTTTGACAAGGGCTGAGTTTAGGAGCATTTTTATTTGGTTTTTTTTTTTTTTTTTTTAAAGACTATAGATACAGGAAAAAAAAAGTCCTTAAAAGAATCCTGTGATTTGGTGAAAAAGTTTTAACACTATCTGCTAAGGTGGAAAAGAGCTTTCATTGGTTCTGCTTTCAAAGACTGTTGTCTATTTATTTATTTATTTATTAAGACCAGATATTTTGTCTCCAGTTTATTTCCTGTAAGGTTTAATTTTTGGGATTTTGTTTTGATTTTGGGTTTTACATACAGATCAGCGGCTGTGACATTTTAGAGGCTTCTACACAAATTTTAACCATTAGAATATTTGGAAATCTCTGACAGAATCAGAAGTCTGACATAAAGCAGTGGAGTACTATCTACTGGTTCTTTACCATGGAAACAGAGGGATAGACAGCTGTGTCAATGTTGCCATGGTGAATAAGGTGAGATTAGTTTGTGGCTGGCAAACAAGAACAGGCATGTTCCAGACTGGTAATGCTATACTCACTTACCTGAAGGAGTACGATTGTTTTATATGGAAAAGAATTGGTCCTTGTAGCAGTAGGAGCACATTTGTACAAAACCGGTCTCTCATTGTGCACCACTGGAAATTCTGCAGATAAAATTTCCAAGTATTCCAGTGCCAGAGATTGATCTTTGCAGTTCATGGGTTTGGGTTCAGGTGAGCTTTGAGGCTTTTGTCACTTTTTGTGGGGGAGGGTGTGTATGGATGCTGTGGCAATAGAACCAATTTAACCAAGACGCACTGAATCTGATCTAGGAATTCACTATCCACTTTGCCATCAACATTTCATTTGCGATCCTTGTATTGAATTTGTAGTAAGAAATTGCATCTTTTCAGCTCTGGTGATCATTTAGAACAGAACCCCATCTTTTCCTGGTGCTGCTTCTGTAAAGAGAGTTACAAACAGTCAGGCATGTTTCCATAAAAATCCCTTTGTTCCAGCGCAGAAAACTTTATTCCATAAAGATGGACTTCTGGCACTTTGCTACAGATGATGAGACATAGCAGTGTATTCATTAGTCACGGAATCTAACACAAAATCACAAAACAAAATAGAAATCATTTTATCCCCCAAGTGGTCAAAGAGTGTTAGACTGTGTTATTTATCTGTCTATCTGGGATTGTATCATTCTTTACTGCTGCAGCTCAGTGACTTTGTGAGAGGAGGATATTTGTCTTTAAAAGTTCTGGTAACGGATCGTATGTTGGAGTACAAGGGCATCCTAGGGGAGAGAGAATCAGTGTGGAGGATTTCTCTTTTCTTAAGGAAAAATGGTACATCTTATCTAGAAAACTGGCAGCTAGTTTTGCTATCAAACAACTGCAACCATTTATGGCTTTACCTCTTTCTTTCCTCATATTGATACATTCAATATCAATAAATAATAAGAAGAAGACAATGAAGTACCACAATTAAATCCAGGGTTAAAGTGGCAGCAATAACATCTTCCCTTCACTATGGGAAAGCAATTGAAGAAAGACACAGCTGTCAGCAATCTTAAGGTTAAGTCACTGATTTGAATGCCTAAACTATGCATTTAGGTGCTTAATCTTAGAATGTTGTTCCATTCTATGTATTTAACAAATGCACATTTAATAAAGCATCTCTGACCTTCTGCAGTTTCAAGTTCTGAAAAAATTATTCTCATATATTAACACCTCTATCTAAAAAATATAGAAATTCTCCAACATTTTTAAGGTGATGAAAAATATGAATTATCTGAACAGTAGTTCTATGAATAATTGCACTGCATAAGTCCATTAAAATATAAAATTATGTCCTTTTAAAGCTGAACATTGTGAAAGACCATGCAGTTTAATAATCTCTTGAACTAATATAATTTAGTCTGGGCATTGAATTTTTATTTTGAGCTGAGAAATATAGGTTTCTGAAAATCAACAGATCTACAAATGTGTATCAGGGTTCTTGAATGTTTTTCTTTTTTGTCACCACAGATGGTGCAGTTGATCTCACTGGAACTTTGATTTAAATATCTGCATTTGATACATTCAATATTGAATCCAGGCTCTCATTTGCGTCACATAAAAGTAAGACTATTTTTAATGATGGATATAAAGTTTCTTCTTAAATAAAAAGAGAAAATGAGAAACTAACGATTGCAAGTGGTAACAGCACTGCTAACAACTGAGTAATCTATTTCCCCATACCAGAAAGGTCTCCATGCTTTCTGATTTGCATCCAAGATTCAGAGAGAAAATTATGAAATTTCTTGTTAAATTGTATCAGACTAGCACTGAAAACAGAACTTGACATGTTACGATCAAAAAAAACCAACAACAACAACAAAAAAAATCTATATATATTTCAGAGTACTCAAAATTAGACATTTTACAAAAGTGATTTTTGCTGAGGGAAGTAAGTCTACACTTCTAACACAAGATAATGTAAGCAGATGTATTAAAACTCTCTATATTATCTAAATCTACTACATTCCTCTTTGGCTACCACCTTGGGGCACAGTTAGATTTGCTTTTTCTTGACTTTAATGTGAACTTAATGAATTAGTGCTTCCTCTCCTCCTCTTCTCATTTCTGCTCCAGAACTGAACTCAGGTCAGCCCCATGGCCATTTTTGCCAGCCTCACTGAGCGAGTGGTACACCAGCAATGATGAATGGTAAGCTATGAAGAAGAGTTTGAAAAAAAAATCTTGGGCCAGCCTTGCCTCTAGGATGTCTGGAAATGAAGATCCTGGTGTTGATTTTCATCTCTGATCAGTTCGGGACATTACACTACTTTTTTCAGATTATGTTCTGAGGATATTACATATCTTCAGAGCACAGAAAACCTTTTGAAAACTTATTAATGATTCCAAATAAGTTCTGGGGAAAGAAATACCAATATGGGAAATTAAAGTCTTTTATTAAACATTAAAATAGAATTATTTCAACTACAAGCTTATGATGAGGTTAAAAATAGAAGCCTGAAACAAAAAGGGAACCATTACGGGCTTTTTTAAAAAAAACTGAATGAAGACAGAATTTCTTGCAAGTAATATGAAATGAATTAAACATTTCTGAACATTGTGGGGATTTTTTTTAAAATAGGTTATTATTCATGCAGCTTTTTTTTTGTTCTCTTGGTGTTATATCTGTCCACATACAGCCTTCAGCAATGTTAATGCTATACCTGAATAACTTAGTACATGTCTTTAGGAGTTCATATGTCAAACTCCCTATAAAATCACAATAAGTAGCAATATTGTCATTTGGCCATCCCAGTGTTCAGAGATTTGGTGTCTGAATCCTTTGAAACCACTTCAGAGTGCCATTGAAGGCACAAACATTTTTGAGTATCCTGGACTTGGGTTAATAGCTGATTTTTTCCTTGAGTTCCTCCAGAAGTCTGTAGTGCACCTCCAAAATACTACAGATTTGGAGATAACACTGGTGAAGCATTTCCCTTGATTGTCTTTGAGTTTTTCTGTAGAATGCTATCTTTCCTCATGAGCTGAGCTCAGTCAGATGTCTACATACACTGTAGTATCTACAGAGATTTTCACATCAATAAGCATTTGCTTTCCATCTGAGAAAATAATCTCACTTCAGAGAAGAGGTGTAAATCCACTTCTTTAAATTGCATAGGCTCTGGAGCTGACAAGCATGTGCATGGATATCCATTCCATGAATGGCATGTGGAATATCAATGTGGAGTATTCCAGCCAGACAGAATTCCTGCCCCTGAGAGACCCCTGTCGTGTTCCGTACAACACCGCGATTTAGACACCCAGCACTTCAGTGTGCTCTGCCAAACTTGATCATCTGTGTCTGCAAAAGCACTTTCTGACTTAGTCACACAGACCACCAAGTTATCCTCACTTTTGTATTTATATTCCGCCCTCACTAAACAAACTTATCATAGATGTTCAGAAATGCAGAGGAGGAATTCAGTGTCAAATGTCTTGCCTACAATTAAAACTTCATATATGAAACTACAGAAAAACATACACAATAACTGATTTACTAATGGCTGAAATACCTTCCTCCTTCCCCTTTTCTAGTAAAATGTCAAGTTCTATAGTGTAAAAATGTATGTTATGAAAATGGGTGCATAACATAGAAGTAGAAAGGTGAAAAGAGAATGAAAGTTAATACTTTAATAACACCTTTATCTAAATATTTTCCTTTTTTATCTCCATCTTTTGCAAGCAGCTCTGATGCTGTTTTTCACAATTTCTTGTGTATTTCACATTTTAAAACATCTGAATGAAAGAGGTCTGTGGTTTGATGTCCCAATTGACTACAATTTAATTCCACTTGATTCCTGGTATCAGTTTGTATAGTAACATTTAACATACTCTCTAATCATTTGAAGCCTTGTACATGTGTACTTGCCAAGATGTTGACCCACTAATCCAAATATTGACTGCAAAAATAGTGACTTTATATGTTATATTATCAACTGGAGACCTATATACCAGTAATTTTGAGCTTGGCTACAAGAAGGCAAAATGCAAACCTCAATATGTCACACCTTTAAGGATAACACAAACAATTTATCCTTAAATTATGTACCAAATTTGATTTTCCAAAATCATAGAAGATGTTAAGTAAATAAATCTTAAATTTTCAAGGGAAATTATTTATTAATTTTTGATGGAAGACTTGGACAGATCAATTTGCTGAAACTGTCTACAGTTCAAGGATAATTTCCATTTAAAGTCTGTTTACTTTAAAACTAAAACAGACTCCTTGACGTCCTGCCCTGGAAATCTACCTTATTATTACAGGGCTGTTGCTTCCTGCTAAGGAAGTTTCAGAGCTATGATGATTAGATGAGACTTGAGAAATCTAGGTTCAATTTTCAGCTATTCATATCTCTTCTCCAATATATGTATGTCTTCATTTTCCCTATCTAACTTTAAAGTTAGAAGATTTTATCTGAATTTTCTATATAGATTCTCCTAATGGTTGACATATCCTGCCCTAATACTATAGTAATTGTCCTCTGGAAGTGCTTCTTTTCCTTTCTGTGGTAAAATGATTTATAAAGATTGATTTTATGAAAGATTTAAATTTAGGAATATGAACACATTCCTCAAAATATATTATTTACTCAGTAAATCTTGGTTCTAACCTAGGCAAGACAACTAAATTTTTTGAATCTAAGACTATCTGAGAAGGGTAAATATAATATTTTTGTGAGCTGGTTTTCAATCTAGAAATGTTTTCCTTCTAATTATGTCTAATTTTCTTATTTAGCATTTATATTTATGCATATCATATATATGAGTATTATTTGTATGTGTATTCCTTTTGTTTATAATATTTATATTACTGGTAATTGTTTGTATTAATTTTTGCTCAAAACCATCTGTCTGTCAGTATCCATCTGCCATCTTTAGAATCTTAGATTTCAAGATTTTGGAGCATGATTCATCTTTTTCTTCCTGACCCATTATAAGTACTCTTGCACTTCCTACAGCGTCTAGGAATTCTAGTTCTGAAAGTGTGGCCCACTTAAAAAAATGGTCTACAATCAAAGAATAAAAAATAATCCTTGCTCCAAAATGGTGGGATAACAAGTACAGATACACAGATGGCACAGTACAGGGAGGCAATGGGAAAAAGTTTGCCAGCATGATAGGTACTAAATTGCAACTTCATTTTTCATGTTTTTGTAGAACTAATAATAATAATAATAATAATAATAATAATAATAATAATAATAATAAAAGTATTACAGGAAACTCCTATCAGTGAGAGGCATGTCTCAGGACAAGGAAAAGAACGAAAAAAGATGTTTACTCAATGATACAGTGATCTGGGGAGTGAACTTCAGGTAAGTCATAGGAGTTACGCTTTAGAAAATGGAAAAAGTCCTGGAAAGCTTCTAAAATTGAAACAAGTCACTTAATTTGTGCCATTAAGTAGGCATGAAAATAATGCAAAGCTGAGCAGCAAGATTATCAAAACAATGAGACAGGAAAATGGTATTTGCAGCAAAATTTCAAATGGCTGTGAGTAGGGCAAACCAACAGGGACTGCAGTCAGAGAGGTGGAAAGTACAGTCCTAAGAGAGAAGCAAAGGTAATTGGAAATGCTTTGGACATTTAAATATGGTTTCATTACACAGAACAAACTGCATTTGCTGATGTAGCAGACACGTGCAAACAGTAGGCAAGAAAAGCTTCTGGAAAATCTACATTATTGGTCATATTTGAACATTATTAATAGAAGAAAATAATTAGGCAGCAAAAATTCTACTCTCTATGCAGGGGTTTGTTGCAGAAGTAAATAGTGAGATACACTGCCCATGCACATCCCTGGCAGCCTGATGACCATTCCTTGATTCTGATTGTTTTATAGGCAAACCAGATGAAAGTGCCAGTCCGAATTTCTGAGGCTATTTTAACTGTCCCAGTGTCTTCGGTAATTCATAAGATTTTCTATTCCTGCCATGCATTATTTAAATTTGTGAGTAATTTTGAGTTAAAGACAGAAACTGAATAAGAGACCTGGTAAAAAATACAGCTTTACTGTACTTACCTGACATGTCTCCTCTTCCTTGCTACATTTATTTATGATAGAGAACATGTGAAAATTATTTCTGTAGGTCTTAGATTCACTTATTCATGGACCCCTTGTCTGCATTCAATTTCCTTCCTGAATAGCAGAATCTGCAAAGGACAGAGTTCAGAGATAGTTTACAATAATTACATGTAGAAATGTTCATTAACAAAAATGTAACAGCTACCCTCACCACATTCTAACTAGCATCTCATAATCCAGAAAATATTTTTTTCACTGAAATTTATATGGACTCCTAATTAAAAACATTGTCAAATCTGCTGTAAATGTATTGGACTGAGAAATAGATGGTTTTTTTTATCTTTAGTACACAGTATAAATCAGAATCATATAGGTGCTTAAAAGCAGAGGACAAGGTTAAGGACTTGACTGTATTGACTCCATCCTCAGGAAAAGGAGAATCTGAGCTATATCACAGAATCACAAAACTGGTGAAGTTGGAAGGGACTTCAAGATCATCTTTTCCATCTCCCTGATCAAGCAGGGCCACCTACACTTGGTTACACAGGACCATGTCCAGACAGATTTTGAATATTTCCAAGGATGAAGATTCTTCAACATCCTTGGGCAACCCGGCCACTGCTTGGTCACCTTCACACTGAAAAAATGTTTTCTGATGTTTAGACTGAATCACTTGTATTTCAGTTTGTGCCCATTTCCTTTGTTCCTGTCACTTGACACAACAGGAAACAACCTTTTTCTACTCTGGTTTCAGCCACATTTTTATGTTAGTTAAATCTCCAATGAGATCTCTCCTCTGCAGGCTGAATAGTTTTGGTTTTCTCAGCCTTTCCTTGTATGAGAGGTACTCTAGTCCCTTAACCATCTTAACGACCCTTCTTTGGAGTCTCGACATGTCTCCTTTGTTCTGAGGAATACAAAGCTGGACTGAGAACTCCAGGTGTGGTTTTACCAAGTGCTGATTTTGGGGGAAGGATTATATCCCTTGACCTGTAGGCATCATTCCTAATGCAGCCCAGGATACCAATATTCTTGTGAGTGTCAAAGACACATTTTGGTTCACGGTGCCCAGCTCGATTCCTAGGTCCTTCTCTGTCCAGCTGCTTCCCAGTTGGATGGCCCTAGCTTGTTCTGGTGCATGGAGTTCCCCTCCAGGTGCAGGACCTGGCACATCTCCTTGTTAAACTGATCGCTGGCAGGTAGCAATCCTGTCTAGTCACTAGCTTTCCATCCTTCCCCCTTTCCAAAATTTTCATTTACCTTGATGGTGGGGACAAACCCTGACTGCTGTTATTCTGCAGATGGCATGTGAAGCTTTTCAAGCTGCTGAGTCTCAGTGACAATCTTTTTCCTTTTCTTCTTCTCTGATGCTCATTTCTGCTCTTAATTCCTCTACTTGCGGGAACAGCTCCTCCATGGTGGCAAGCCTTCCCCACAGGATAGAAGAGCATCTCTTGTAGAATTCCTTCCATTCTTAAACTAGTAGGGCTGATTCTCCTGCCTGAGACTTACTTTGTGTTGAAGCCTCTACCCTTGCAGGGACAGCTGCTCTAACACCTACAGAGGAACGTGCCCTACAACGTTACCACCATGTGTGAGACTGGTACAGCAACAGAACTTCATATGAGGTCCCCTTTCACACCCCCTACTTTTATCCTTATGCTCAAACTGCAGTGTGTGTTGGCCTTCTCTGTTAGCTAATGTTAGCACATTAAATCTATATATTCCCAACCTCAGGTCAACAAAAGATACAACTGTTCCAAGCATAATTCAGAACATAATTTTATATTCTTGAAACATTAAAAAAAAAAAACTTGCTGCTTAGCTTTGCATAGGTCTCTTTCTGTTTCTTTTACTATTACTAGACCTTGTATAAGAAAAGAAGTTGTTCTTCTTTACTCTATGTCTTAAAGTCCAGTGAGAAGCTCGATTACTTTGACGCTTAGAACAAGTATAAGAGTGAGTTTTCACACCTACATATCATTAGCAGGATATGTGTGAATCCCTTCATTTCAGACTTTTCTTAAGCCTATTTGAAGAAACCTGAAAGAAGTCTTGTCTCTTCCCACTGAATCCTCAGTCTCTGCTGCGCCAAGTATTCAGTCACCTGGGTGACCACAGATCCTGGTTTCCCCTGGTCCCTGAGCCTTTTGCTATGCAAATGGTTAGCAGTTCACGGCCTCTTGTTGATGCTGAGGACCAAAAAATGAAACAACACACTTTTGAGACAATATTAGTATAGGAGATAATATAAAGGCTTGTCTTTATTGGAGGCATCCAAGGGATGGATATGGAAAATGCCCTCCCCTGCACGGGGTGAATACAGTTTTACATGTTTATAAAATTAGTATAATTGACAAAAATCCCCAATTAGAGACATAAGTGTAATTTTCCACAGTTCAACCCCTTTCTAAATCCTCCCCCCTTAGACAGGAACAAAACTTTATTTATGAAAATGTGTCTTGAAGACTTGGTTTCAACCTTGTCTCCCAGGAAGAACCGAAATAGCAAAGGGGCCTTGAAGCCCCAGCTTGGAGCCCCAGCTTGGAGCCTCTGCAATGTGTTTTGTCTTTCTGCCTATCAGGGTAGAGAAAAGTACTGGGGCTAGAATATATATTTATGAAGGAAATATAAAAGCAAAAATCATTCTGGCATCATTGTCTCCAACCACCCAGAGCTCAACCTGCAGCTGGCTCGGTATCTGCACTGAAAGACCTTCTTGTCTTCAACACAGTTGCAATTGGTTCAGCTTCCACTTTTGCTTTACAAAGTAATCTAACAAACCCTATGATTCACTAGAGAAAGAGATGGGCTACCCTCAAGACATGAAACTACATGACATGGAGTCTTATGGTCATTCTTATGTGGGATTTACTATAGCACAAAACCTCGCTACTGCAGGAGATTAACTTAATTGCTGTCATGAAATGCCTTCATCACACCGGGGAAAGCTGTAGTAATATAATTGATGTCTTCCTCTTGAATGTACAATAATGGTTGTTACAGTATCTTATCTAATCCTTATTAAACCTGAACAAAACTCTTGCTCTTGTAATTTTATTTCTTGTTGTTTTACTGGTAAGAATAGTATGAGATCTCCACTTTCCCTCAAGTACAGAAACTGAATGAAGACAGAGTAAAGTTAAAAACTGGACTTCGGTTGTGGTACATGGGGAGATGAAATTTAAGTCAACAGAGACTGAAATACTGATAGGTTGTAGGAAGAGCTTATGTGGTGAATGAGACTAAATAAACTCCTAATAATTTGTTTTATTTTTTTTTCTCCACTAAAGGGACACTTTGTAGCACGTGGATGCATAATAAAAGCATACGTATACTAATTTACATTAAAGAAAGTATATACTTGTGTGTGTGTGCATAAATATGTATGCATGTTTGTTTATATTTCATATACATAAAAATAACTTATAATTATTTAAATGAATTATTTGTATATTTACAAATTTGTGTCTTTAAATTTATGTTATAGGCTAATGTGTATTTTTATGATATATAATGTAAAAATATCATGATGTCTTTTGGATATGTATTTATATAATTTTTATTTATATATAAAGTTTAGTTTGATAGCACTGATGAATTAGAGCATGGTCTTACTGGCCTATAGATGTTGTAATATAGAAAGAGCAGAACTGCTCTTGGAAGGCTTATGTTCTCAATATTCAAGGCAGGTAAAGAGAAATGGTAACAAGCTAATAAGAATTTTTAAAGGAAAAAAAAAAAAGTGAGAGTGTACAGTGTGTCCTTATTTACTTTTCACATGGTAACCTCACTGCCCTCTCTCCTTTGTCTTGCTGCCTTGCCAAGTCTGCTGCACAGTCTTGATTTATGACAAGTTCTCTCCTGTTTTATTACTGGCCATGAAGAAACACTGCCTCTCTTTGAACACTTTGTGCTTTAAAAAAGTCAAAAATAAGCAACTTACTATATTTGCCCAACACAAAGTTCCCAGCACTTCCTACCCTGTAATAGTGGGAGAATGTCAATTGTGCCCCTTACAATACTGCTATATACAACTGCAGTTTCTTTCACCTATGTGCTCAGTCACACAGGATTATTGTTCTGCACAAATGAATGGTAAGCCTAGAGATCACATGATTCCAGTGTGTTTTGCTATAAAATAGATTTATTAAATACAGACTACCCTCTTCTTTTCATTACTAGTCATTTAGCCTGTGAAGCAGTCCTTGAAAGGGAAGAGAAAACATATGACAACTAGTAATTTGCAAGAGCTGGATCTGCTTCAGTGAACAATAGCATTACCTGAGATAGTCTCGAGGTCCAATAGTGAGCTCATAGGTCAGACAATACCAGACCTTCTTCAAATAACAGAATGGCTTCTCTAAGGCACTTTGTAGTTCTGCAAAATTCTGTGTGTCATCTTGCTCAAACAAGTAGAGAGAAGGCAGGAAATACAGAGAATGAGAAACCTATGGAAGAATACAATGGAAGGAAATAATTTTAATCTCTCTGGACCTAACTAATTATGAAGAGAAAAAGACTGATGCCTCCATTTTAAGTAAATCATTAGTAATTTTCTGCACTAAGAGAAATAGCTGAGTTCACAGAGACCTTATAAAGATTTAAGATCATAAGTGTCTAAGTGCAAAGTAAGACATAGTGGGAAATACTCCTAAAAGGCAAATGCAGTGACAAAAACTCCCTATTGCTTTTAATAGGTAATAAATGGGACTAGTCTGAGTTAACTTTTCATGTGTACATTTCAGGGAAATGGCAAGGATTTTTTTCAGAAGACTTGGGTAGGGAGGGATATTAATGAGAACAATGATAGTTTAAATTATTCTGCAAGATATGACAGGGATATAATGAAATACTACAAAGAGTTATGACTTCACCATGCAGATATTGTGTGTATGTAACACAAAAGGTTAGGGGTCCTTTAAGGTTAAAATTAAGAAAAAATGAAGCAGAAAGATCTGACATGTGGCTCTTATAACGAAGATGCACCTGATATACCTTTAATAGATCTAGATTCCTTTATTAATAGAGTAAGTACATTTAGTAGAAACGTGATGATAAGAAATGCAGTCATTGTTAATACATTAATCCTAGAGAAAACATAAACAGCACTAAATGGAAGTATATGTCTACCTACAAAGACAGGTGGATTGAAATCTAATTAATTTCTTTTATACTTCAAGCATTTCTTGAAAAAACTAACATGGGTACTTCTGAAAATTCTTCTAAAAATACTTATTGAAAATAAATTTAACATGTTAGCACTCTTTGTGCTACTTACAATATTTCTGTGGACTGTTTCTTGCAAGTTTTTTTCTCTTCAGTCAAGACATAGAAAAACTCTATATATTTTATGAATTTTGTCACCAGAGCACTAACTGTGTGTTTGCATGACAAAATGTTGCAACAATTTGCTGGTCAAATTTAATCACTGAGAAAAAAATCTTATTAAATATATTTCAATTTCTTAAAATGTTTTATGATGTCTGAAGAAGAAAAATAAAATTAAAAAAAATAAAATTTTGCCATATATGTTATGTGTAAGAATTTTTTTTTTTTTTTTTTGCATAGCTATGTTACTCAGCATGCAGATAAATGTCCCATCTTTCTAGCACAGAACATTTAACAAGTATTTCCATGTCCAGATGGAAAGGACAGGATTTCAGGTTTATTTTCCACCTTGTTGCCTATAATTTTGTAGGCCCTGATCCAAACATGCACATAAATTTATCTTTAAGCATCTACCTTCATCACATTAAGAACATGTTTAAGTCTTCTCTCGAAAAGGGATGCCTTTCGGAAAAGAGATCTAGAGTGATACTTTTCTTTGCTTCTGACACTGAATTGAGTCAATGGGTCTTTCAAACTGCAATTTAGAAAAAAAAGCTTTCTTACTTTCAAATTAGCTTGCTACATCTTTCTCTCTCTTTTTTTAAGGAATGAAAGGCATTCATGAGACTTGCAATTGTATGTCAATGCTTCTCTCTCTATTCTCCCTGTTTTCTGTTGTTCTAATATTCTCACACAGAGTTTGAATATTATTGATTCCCTTAAATTTTAAATCATGAAGTTGAGTTCAGTGAGAACAGCTGATTTTCTTCCTCATGTTATATACTAATAATACCTCTATTGCTTTTTTTTGCAATTCTTGGAGTCATCACAAGTCCTCTTTTTGTAAGCAGCAAAAGTGGTGTTACTGCCAGACCAATTGTAATTGCTAGTGTTTAATAAAGTAGGAGTGCACAGGACTGTTCCAGTCTGCCTAAACCAATGGCAGGACTGCAGCTTTGAATTACATTGAATAAATTCAGCACTAGAAGTCCAGCTATCTACAATCTCTAAAGAAGTCTTTGGTTCTAAGATTGACCTGATTTTAGAAATACAAAATTTAGGGAAATTTTACACAGCATAAAATTTTAGAAGCATTAAGAAGAATAAGAATAAAGGTCACATCAGTTAGTAAAGGGAAATATACCCAGTTTTAAAAAAGATGAAAAAAGAAGAACCTTGGGAAGTATCCATCAGCCTTACCTCTGTGATAAGGAAGTGCCACTAAATTGAAGATGCAGGTGTTTGACTGATGGACTGTTAGATGGGTAACAAAATGACTGGAGGGTCATGTCCAAAGAGTTATCATGAATGGCTCAGCATCCAAGTGGAGATCAGTAAAGTATCACATCTCTCAAAGGTCCTTACTGGGACCAATACTGTTCATGTGTTCATCAGCGACATGGACCTGGGATTGAGTGCACTCCCAGCAAGTCTGCAGATGATGGGAAGCTGAGTGGGGCAGCTGATCTGTGTGAGTGAGGGGATGCCATCCAGGCAGGCCCTGACTTGCTGGAGAAGTGGGTCCACGTAAATATCATGAGGTTCAACAGGCCAAGCAAAAGGTCAAAAGTCTTGCACCTGGGTTGAGACTGCCCAGTATCAGACTGGGGCATAAATGAATTTAGAGCATCCCTGTAAGGAAAAACTTGGAGATAATAGTGGGTGAAAAACTGAACATAAACTTTCCCTGTGGCCAGAAAGTGAACTATATTGTATGTTTCATAAAAAAAGGTGTGGTCAGCAGGTTGAGGGAGGTGATTCTCCCCTGTCTGCTCTACTGTTGTGAGAACCCACCTGTAGCAATGCATTGAGCTTGGGGGTTCCCAACAAAAGATATAGACATATTGGAGCAGAGGAGGATGATGAAAATGGTCAGAATGCTGTAGTATCTCTCCCATGAAAATAGGTTGAGACATTCAACCTAGGGAAAAGAAAGCTCTAGGGACACCCTGTTGTAGTCCTTCAATATGTGAAGGGGAACTCTAAGAAGGAGGAGGACTTTCTATCAGACCCTGTGACAAAAGAAGAGGCAGCATTTTTAAATGAAAGAAGGTAAGGTTAGACAAAAGAAAGAACAAATTTTTTATGGTGTGGGTGGTGAAAAAGTACAACAGGTTGTCCAGAGAAGTTTGTGGATGTCCCATGACTGCAGGTGTTCAAGGTAAGGTCAAGGTGGAGGAGCTTTTGTGTAATCTCATTGCTCTTTGTCACAGGCAGAGAGGGAGTTTCAGACAGTTTGTTAAAGGAGGCCTCCAATTTAGTCATGAGGTGCAGAAAGGATCCCCTTGTTTTGTAATGTCCTTCTCAGAGAGGAGCCTAGGTGCGACTGGTTTGAATCTTAGCCCCAGACTTTGTCAGGGATTTATGGCTAAAGGAATATGCATGTGTAATTGGACCTTTATACAACTTTGTCTCTCAGGATGAAGGATGGAAAAACAAATATTCTTATATAAATGAAATTATTTATTTAAATTGTTTAGAATAATGGTTAGAGAAAAATACCTTCATCAGAATTATTTAGTACATAGTATGGATATACTTACTTATACAGTGCACTATTTTGGAAGCAATATTGAAGCAATTATATTAAAGCAACTATATTGAAGCAATACTAAAGCTAGCAAAACAATTGCTAAGTAGAGATTGATGTTACTTACTTATACCAACCACCATACTCAGATTTCTTTCTCTCAGCTTCGAGAAGTAACCTTGAAGGATTTCCTCATGGAAGGGACAGATCTTCACACACCTTAGGGAGGTACACTAGAAGTCCTCACTGTGCAAAAATGAGACTGACCTTTTAGAGTATAAAGTGATTTACTGTCATATATATGTATTTTTTGGATTATGTGCTGTCAGGCTTATTCAACGAAATATGCTTTGTGCTAAAAAAAGTGTTAGCAGCTCTGCTCAGCACTTTTGACTCTGTATTAGGGTCTGCACATCCTTGCTGGTCCCAGCCTCATTCAGGGTCTCCTTGTCTTGCATATCCTCATGGTGGATCTGAAAGTTTGGTCAAACTGGTCTCAGCATTCTTCAGCACTAACATGAGAGCCTGCTTGCTCAATCTTATCACTGATCAGAAGACCCTTCTTGCCCCCCCCAAACAGGAGGCTCTCTTTACTCAAGCCACCATCGATAGCAGTGTTTGACACCTGCTGTATCCCCTCTTATGCAGAGCGTCACGCTACACTCTTGAATGAGTTGATCTAGTGCCAGATGTTCCTGTCCATGGCAGAGGAGTTGGACTAGGTGATTTCTAAGAAGTCAGACTCTTAGCAGTTCTATTCTTATTTCTGATCTTGAATGCGAGTCTAAAGCTAAATGTGTTACTGTGAACTAATCTCTTAATCCTTATTGACACAGAACAACTTGAATCTTGGCAGGACTAGCAATATCACAGGTTTTCAGAAGCTCTGCATGCATCGGTGCTAACCTTCAAGGTACTAATTCCTCTTCTTTCCTACTCTTTAAGACATATTGTGTAGTGAAATGTCATCTGAAAATCATCTGCTAGATAGCAACTCACCTGTATGAAATCACCATGCATTAAAATAAAATTAATCCAAGCCCTCTAACACTGTAAAATAGTGTAAAAACTCATGAAAATTAACTAAAATGGTTGGGTAAGGATATGAACTTTGTTTCAGGATAGTCAGGATGAGCCTGATTAAATGATAAAGGGCCCACAGAAATGGAACTCTAATCCCTATTTTAAAAATCACACTTCAACACTTACTTATTTACTTGCATTATCAATAATCTGCCTTAGTGTTTTATCACTCTTCTGCATTCCCTTTCAGATTGATTACTTTGAATTAAAACCTCACCAGGCATCATAATGCCTAATAGAGCAACATGCTCCACCAGCAGAGAGTGAAGATGATGTCACTCCAAAGCCAGGCTCTCCTCTATACAATCTCTGCAGCTGGCAGTCTCAGTCTGCTCAGGTGAGCTCCTGCAAGGAGCTTTCCTTCTAATTGAAGCATGACTTATAATATTTGAAGTCTTCTGATTTTCTGGAAAGTTTAGTTTGAGACTTGGCAGTGATCCACTATGACTTCCTAAAGTACAATGTGTGAAAATCAAATGATCACACTAAGATTACATTCCTAGGCTTCTCCAAACAGTGCTGATCCTGCACTAACGTTGACATATTTGCTATTTCTTAAGAGGTTTGGTTTTGAACGGCTCTTTTCCTTGCATAAGCTGGTAAAAATATCTATACCAGCCCCCCAAGTGCTAGTTCTTTCAAAGGGGGGAATTGGATGGCTGCATTTTCTTTTCATTTTTATTTTTTTTTCAGTAAACTGGATACACAAGTTTTTTCAGGAAATCTGAGCAACAGGACTTCAATTCTGCAAAAAACCAGATCATTAAGACCTACCCAGAAAGTTTTTGTTCTTTACAACCTGTTGTTTCTTGCACCTAGGAAGCACTATCGGGATTTATACTGTTTGAAAGAAATACAATTTGATGAAATATTTTGATGAAATAATTTGATCACTGATTGTGCATTACATATAATTTTATAAATCATTTAGGAATGGTTAGTAAACACTCAGAGGTTATGCATATGTACACATAAGGAAATTTACCTTCTGCCATTTGCCTATTTTATATAAATACAAATTAAGCCTTTAATTAATGCCCTTCACTGTTTTATTTGAACATCTTTTTGTATACTGAATAAAAACAGAAGGCTTCATCAATTTGCTGAGATACTGATATTTCTGAGGTCAAAATCCTGGTAGACTAATGTATTTTAAGTGCCATTTGGTACTGGTTCATTAAAGAAAAAAAAAAAATCTCAACTTACAAAATGAATTTTGCAATTCAGGGCTATTTGTTTTTTGGATGATGTAATTAAAATTGCTCTTCATTTAAAGCATTATTAATAATTTCTTAACCACCCCAAGTGCAAAGTACCAATAAAAATGACCACAGGCACCAAGTATTTCTGATCAAAATCATCAGGTCAAATGCACCTGATAACAGGCTGGCTTATGACAGCAACTGAGTATGCAGTAACAGTTTAACTATTCGTTTCTACAAAATCAGGCTTATGTGCATGGTCTGCTTCCTAAAACTGACCTGTAGAAATCCAGATGGGATATCTCAGTCCACAACTAGGGATTTCTACAGATTGAGTTTTAGGGAATCTTTAAGCAAAGGGTATAATATCAAATGTCAATTATCAACCTTTTTTTGATGTTTCAGGATTAATTTCATATCCTAGAGCTTACTTACTACAATTATCAACACATAAACTTTATTTTATTTGGCAGTATTTTTTTTTCCTTTAATTTCATCCAGAAGGTATAATTTAACCGTTAATTCTGCAGTTAGGAAATTTCTATTTGAATTTTAAGTAGATTTAAATCATAGTTAGAATAATATTGGCAGAACAAATTCACCTCTAGCCAGGGTGTTGTAAAGGAGTATTCTTTATTTTAGATCAGCCTATAATGAATTAATTCAAGCCATAATGATAAAAACCTGGCTAGTGGCAGCTAAAACAAATATAAAACTTAGACTTTATTAAAATGGTGTAGCCTTAAAACAACACATATTTGGATACAGGATTATGTTCATGTTCATATACAGATAAATACATATGCACTACAGAAATAAATATTTAACTGAATGGTATAAATTAATTTCCTCGGTATCTTTACTGCCTCATCTGTTCTTCTCCTGATGTCCCATCAAACCCAAGTTTTGCATTCCTAATCCTTAAATTGCTTCAAATGGATTCCTTTGTTGTTGTTCTTGTTGTTAAATCAAATTGCCATAAAAATGTTTCCTCCTTCTCCTTACAGATTTGGCATTTCTTCTCTGAAGCAATTGGGCTGGAGGCCAAAGCTGTAGAAGAATCAGTCCTGGATCAGTAACAAGTTTTTATATACAAACACACTGTGATTTTAAAGTTTATTACCACATTTCTCTACAGAGCTAGAAATGGGAGCTTGCTTTCTTGGAAATTATAGATTCCCATTTTCCCACTGGGGTGCCCAATCCCTCATCTAAATTCTGAAAAGACAAAGGAAAACAGATGTTTAAAGCCATTATGTCTTCTTTATGAACAAAAATATGCTTCATTACATGATTTTCTTTAAAACAACATTTATCATTGTTTACCCCCGAAACGTGGACATTTGTCTTCAACACATAAATATTTTTATTCAAAATCTCATAGTGACACCCCATAATATTCATGTTCTACAGCCTCTGTATCTTTATAGACTACAATGTCTTGTTAGATTTAGATATAATTTTCCCCTTTTGTTGACAGAAGTGCAGATTTCAGAATAGTTTCTACTGTAACACGGTCTGACTAGATATTTTTTTCCCACAAAACAGGAAACCAGAATAATACTGCTGAAATAAAGCTTCTATAAGGCATGAGTAGCAAATTTCATGGAGGGGGAAAAAGACAGATTTACTTTTTTCATTGGAATATTTTGACTCTAGATGTGACAGTTGGGACAGAATACTTCATTGTTGTTTTGTAATAAATTTAAGTCAGAATTAATTCAGTATTCCAGTAGGGATGTCAGTGGTAACCCAGAAAGCATTTTAACCAGCCCTCATCATTATTCAGATCTTTTTGTTTTAACTGGAGATTTCAGTAGTGACCATGCCCTTGGGAAATGAGAGAGAACTTCAGTCTTCATAAGCCTGACAAAGGACAGGTAAGTTTTCCAGAGTTCATTATGGTGTTTTATGGGTTTATGACATTTAAATTTTCATTTTATTTTGCTATGAAAAAGATTATTTTGTAAGGAAAACATACGTATGTTTATATTGTTATAAAACAGACAGGATTTGCAGTATAGTTGACTTAATGTTGGTACAGAAAATAGACACTTGGTTTTTCATAACTTTCTCAGCCAAGCTATACTACTTTATAATACATTAACATAGTTTTTCATGTTTAATATCCTTGTGGGGGAGGCTGAATGAAAAGAAGGAAAAATTGCCCATGCTTAATAATATTAGCATTTAAGTCGTCCCACTAGACATTAAAATTTGCACCTCATTAAAGCAAAGATTGTGCTTGAAGGACAGATTACATGGAAGTAGGAACAGCAGAAGCAATGAACATGTTATTGAAGTAAATGGGGTAAGACGGCTGAATTTTGCTCTTTAGAGTCTGATTTTTGTAAAATGTTTCTTTGCATCTAACAAAGAAAGAAAAATCTTTAAAATGGAGCCTAAGTCCACATTAAAAGAACAGTATTTACATTTCTTTTTCAAGCATTGGTGGCTTTGAGTGATGGCTTCCAGAATAGTTTAATTAACAGAACATCAGTATTTTGATTAGTAGTTTGAGGGTTCTATCTTAGTTCAGAGATTAATAAAACAAAAAAGGTATAGTTGACATTTGACTAAAGCAACTTCAATTCCCTTTAGTAATTAATCTAAATGCTTTTATGGAGACTTCCTCTAAAAAACCTCACAGTAGTACCTCATATTTTCACATTGCCTTCACAGACAGCTGCGCGTAGTTAACACCTGAAAGCCTGATCCTTTCTAGTGAGAGTTTTGACCATAAATCAAGCATAGGGGAAAATAGGTTAGATCTGAGGGGGTTTTGAGTACATCTGATTTCCTTGACTAAGCTTAGACATATGGGATGCCCTATGATATCTTAGACATTTGTGTGAAGCTATAAACCAGACTAAAACCTTGTCTTCATGTAGTGGCCTAAAATGCCAACCGAGAGTATCAACTTCTGCGTGTAACCAACTTCCAGTAAAATTAGTTTTTATTAATGCCTGTTATTAACTCTCCACACTGGTAAGAATTCATGTTGATGCCTGAGGTAGGTGTGGACTGATAGTCAGATGAGTAGTGCTTATTTAAGGCAAAGTCTAAAATAATGTACAGACTTTCTGTGCATATCTGTGCCCATATAGGATTGTCTTCTCCTTCCTCCATTCATTTAGTAAATACAGACTTCACTCAAGTGATTTTGATGGCTAATACATTGTCCCTTTTATAAATTATGCATCAGTTCTTTCACTAAAATGGCCTGAGCTTTTGACTCCTTGCTAACTGTAGTATTAATTTATTTAGCTGCTGTACCCTTGTTACAGGAAGGGAATAGGCAAGTGGAGAACCAGCTGGCATATTGTCTTCCTGTTCCAAACAGTCAGAGTACAGATAAATACTTAGCAGTTAATACTTCTAACCCTGAGATATGGTTCAAGGCCAAGTTTTCATGCACTAATTGTGCTGTTTCAGAAAAGCTTACCTCCTGGAAGCCATTTTCTGTTCACTGGAGTGGCTAAGTAAACACAGTCTGTATGATTTGGCTCCCCAGACTAAATTATCTTTTTTGGATGCTTCGACTACTCGACCAATCCAGCTTTTTTAAAAGAAAATAAACATGACATTACGGACTGTGTTCAGGCTAAGAAAAGAGTACACTTTAGAATGCAATTCTCAGGAAATCAAAATTGAAAGCAGGCTTGGTCCAGTATAATTTTTTTTATCTGGTGATGCCTATTTGAGAAAAACTTCTGTTTACTGACTCTCCTCTCAGCAGCAGCACTGGAAGGGAATGGATGGATGTGAAAAACAGCAAAGAAATTCAGGGGTTTGATACTGAGAAAAAAGATACCAAAAGAAGAAATGAGTTTAATTCATTTTCACTGAGGGATTGGGTACTTTTTCAGGGGTTTTTCTGACCTCACAGTGAGTAGACAGAGAGGATCAATACAGATCTTCTAATCTGAAGAACTGGGAATATAAAAGTTTTCTTCAAGTCTTTATTTTTGACTAATCTCTTTTAACTTATGTGCTTTATCGGGTTCTTGTATTCTTATTATGACTATATAATAATGGTAAATTTGTGTTATATCAAGCAGAGTGCTCCTAGGAGGGCTTCCCTAGAAGTACTTCTTAATTCCCAGGATGGGCTGATATATGGCCAGACATTCATTCTGCCTTACAGATGACCATATTTAAGCTATCTCGCTATATATCCACTAGGCAATAATGGGAGGCTGGTACTGGGCAAGGGATTTTTGCAGTGTGGATGAGTAGACCTTGAGGAAAATTCTACTTGCTGGTCTACTCTGGTTTTTTTTCACATTGGGATTATTTCCCACTAGTTCAGAACCAGCCCTAAAAATACCATAAAGAATATTAGAGTAGCTCTTATATCCTTTGAATCCATGGTGCAGTTCTGTTTACAAAGCAGCATAGGAGCAGCCAATATAACAATTTGATATAAGATAGATACAAGTGCTCTGAAAATATGCTTACCCTTACAATATTATGTTTTTTCAATTGCATTTTAAATTACAAGGGTTCAAATCATCTTTCATTACAGTAAAATGATTCAATAAATTGATGTTACTTTAATTATATAGCACATATTTCACATGAAGAACATAATGCGTGGAACTCTCATGTTTTCTTTCATTATGCTTTTGGTAAACTAGAAATTAATTTAGAAGTTGTCAAATAAGAATGCATAAATTCTGAATTCATATGCTTTTATTCTGTAGAAAATTATGTCAGAACTTCATTTTAACTTTCTAGTATGTGACCCTTGGATAACTGAAAAAAAAAACATTCCCTCTGGGCTGGGATTAATAATGGAAAAAATGTGAAAACAAGCATTTTCTTTGAAGACATTCAATATGATTAGAGCCAAGAAGTTATCTCACTTATTAGAACACATGACACATATTCAGATTCCCTCGTTTCTAGAAATAAATATCCTGGTAAAGAAGGCATCCAAGTCACCTGCATGGCTAAACTTAAGTGCTTCCTTTGCTTTTGCCTGAAACCATAGCCATGTTTAAATTTTGTGAGAGCAATGAACTCCCTTCTCAAGACCTGAATTGAAGTCACTGAACTCCCTGTAGTTATATAAAATCTATCTGGTACTAACACAGATCAGACAACAGAAGAAAATGTATTATGAAAGGCATTCTCAGTGTACTGTACTCATTGGCTTTATTGTACTGTACTCATTGGCTTTATAGTGACTGATCTTGCTAAATCAATATTCACTACTGCGGGCAATCCTCTGCCATTTCTATTGCCATATCTTTGGACCAAATCCTACCTTCATTTTTATATGTGTGGCAATGCAAGGACAACAGATCTACACACAAATGGACAAAAGAGGAATTTTATCCAATAGGACCTAGTGAATGGCTATTGTTTGACATCTTTTTAGCAGTGTTCTACTGATTACCTTTATGATGTAGAAGAAAAGAAAGAAGATTTTGGGCCGCGGCAAGGACCAGGTTTTATTTCCTGTAGTAATTCCAATAGTTAATATTTTTATCAGAATTAAAGGCAATTGCTGCACAGAATTTTCAGAGGAAAAAGAAACTCTAAATAGCAAATATAATGAAACTAGCAAGAGCAAAAATTTAATCTTTCAAAGATACCCTAGCTACAATAATCAGAGTGAACTCAGTTTCCAAACAGACAGTCTCTGCAGGAAGAAAGAAATCTCCCAATAACAGTTTTTTAAGGGAATTGTACAAGAAGGCAGGATTCCCATCCCAATGTTTCTACAACATGTTGTTTGCTCCTCAGACTCAAAAAGAAAAGCAGCTTTATACCCCCTAATGAGTTGCAGGGTTACTATGGTATTTTTTTTTTTTTCCTCATTTCCATGTGGGAAAAGTTAATGTTATCCCTAAACTTCTGATCTGTGTACTTTCAAGTGTTTTTCTCATTGAGTCAATGGAAATCTTCAGCACACAGGAAATATGAGATTAGGCTCACTGGTTGGCTATTTTACTCCTCAACTCAGCCTATATCACTCTAATAAATTTGGATGGGCCACAAGTTAGTTTTTGAAAACTAATGGTTATTGGAAAGTAAGATGCCTTCAGAAGATATCATTGAGCACTTTTTTCTTTCAACACATTTTTAAATGGTTGTTGCATCTTTTTAGAATGATCTGCCTTGGAATCATGAGGGGTAACTATCCTTCCCCCCAGCTGATAGTCATATAGGTGGCCCTTTCATGAATTTTTATTTGACACATTTTCCATTTTTCAATCATATTCTTACCATGTAAGGAAAAAGGCTTTTACAGCTCAGAGAAAAGTTCCAATGACAAGTACAAAAGACTAACAAGAGGCAAAAATCCTTCATATAACAATCCAAAGAAAGCCCTCATAGCATAATGTCCACAGTGATGTCAGCTTCAAAACATGCTCCATTCTGATGAGAGGAAAAAGCCAATTAGACAAGTTATCCCAAAGCAATGTCAAAAGCCTACAAATTACAGTAGCTATAAAAGCCAATCCCAACAGACTTCTACAGACATGTAAATTAATGCCATTGAAAAGCAATGTAATCAGGTCTCATTTATCATAATAATATCTTCTGATATTATAATATCTGCTGAGACCTGATAGCAATCTATGTACATCATAGGCAGTTTATTTAAAGAGATAACAACTGCTACTCGAGCAGCTCTGAACACAGCTGTTTTAATTGCCCCAAACGTAAGTAGGGAAACTGAAATTCAAAAAGTGACCTATTGCAGTATTTGCTTGGGCTAAACTAGAATCAACTGCACTCATTTCCAAGGTGTGTGGAATAGACTAAAGAGCAAGAAGCTTTGCTTTTCCAAAATTACAACAGGTTTTAAATCTCTCCAGAATCTAACTTAATACAGGAAACACCTGAAAGCTCAGAGACATTGTGCTTCAAGTATTTTTGAGGCCAGAGATAATAAATTAAAGATTACTCTCCTTCTCTATGCTAAAATCATTGCTTCCAACTGCAATCAATGATAATGCTCTTTCTGTACGATTCAGGATAGATAAAGAAGTAATGGCTGAGATTTTTGGCTCTAACGATATTTATGGCCCAGGGGCTCTCTAAGGGTGAAGCAATATTATGTTGTTCCAACACTATTTCAAAATAACTGTTGAAAGAAAAGCCTAAACTATCTGAATGAATTCAAAAAGACTGAGTTGTCACAATCTTTACTGTGTTTTTCTGCTAATTCCCTACTTCCCTGTGTATAAGTTTCAAAACAGACAACACTGTCTTACTGCAAGTGTCTGTCAGTGAAGAGAGGAGACCAAAGCAGAGGAGAAATAAGAATGACTCATTTTAACTCTCTCCAGTAGAATTTGCTTCCTTATTGGTAAACAAAGCAAAAGCAATTTCATCTTCCCCTTTAAAGAATTCAGTAACTATGTTTTCTTACCAAGCATTTGGATCTTTATGATTTTCTTCTGTGAAAATTGTTGGTAGCAAAGATATGTGGCTTAACTCTCAGGGCTCTGTCAGATAAGCAATCACTGTAGCTCATCCACGTTTCTTACAGAGATTTCCACACAGCAACCATAGCTACCTGTGCCTAAGCCTCTGTTTGCTTAGTGGCATGTTAAACCAAACCCATTTCACCGGTGACCAAGCTCAAACACTGGATCAGAGAATGAAAAAGAATGAAATGGTGTGCCAGGGCAGAGGGTATTTAGGAGCACAAGTGGAGGTAATGCCAATGTTAGCAAACATGGATTTGCCAGAATCATCTTTGAGAGCACTGGTCAAAATCATAAGCCATAAATTATTCCAAACATATATATATATATATGTATGTATGTATGTATGTATGTATGCATATGTATATCCATATATGTGTATATATATGTATGCATATATTTATATACACACACACACACACACACACACATATATATATATATATATATATATATGCATCTTAAGGTAAGATCTCATAATAGCTATGAGAGACAGAGAGATGTTAAACAGAAATTGACAATTTGGTTTTTGAAACCTGTATTCTGCAAATACAGGAAATTAAAAATATCTGTAAATATTTCTTTTAGAGACAGTTAAGACATTTGGGATTCAGCTTATGATGCTGCTTTAAAACAAATGTGTTTGAAACTTCTTTTCCAAAACATTGTTTGGTCTGTTTCAATTCAGTGCCTGTTGGTACAAGGTAAACCAGGGTCAAACTGGTGGTTTCAACTTTTCTTATTCCAAATCCAAACTTGCCTTGCAGATTTGATTTTTAAAATCTTATTTTACTCCGGTTTTCTCAGGATTATCTGATTGGAGCTTTAAGCCTTGGCACAAGTATGCTTTGAAAGCAGTGAAGAGACAGAACATATGCTTCCAAAAATACCTTAGGAAAAGACAGAACATGTTAAGAGGCCATAATTACTCAGAGCCAGAAATCTTTGCCTCTGGGGAAAATAGGCTTCCTGCTGAATCTCATTCTGTGACAAATATTGACAAGCTCTGTGCCACACTGTGTTTTTCTGACATAATTTTGCCTAGAGAGTAGAACAGAGTAACACTAAATCAAGGGAAGACTGGATAATGTTGCCATTCAGGAAGGAAAATCTTTCATTAAGGTCCTGGTAAATGAGGGTAAAGTGCAATGTGCACCATCTCATAGATAGTTTAGTCAGCCTCTGTCAGTGCACCTGGTTCTCTCTTCCACCTCTCTAAATCATTGTTCATTAAAAAAAAAGGCAGAACCACTACAGATGTAAACTGTGTGCGATGAGCTTGGGACAAGGCTTCCTGTACCCTCCTCTTGGCCTGTCCCTCATCATCCTTGCACACTCTCTCCTGGCTCACATGCTTGGTTAGTCTCCTTGAAATGCAACCTGCTGGTCAGGGATCACGTCTGGTGCATGCAGAGAGAAAGGAAACATAATACAGGGGGTGAGGAGGAGAGGGCAAAGGGCCATCAGCTGTGGGGAAGGGCATGATCTTGCTTATTGGTAAACAAACTGGGAGAACACATTGGGATCAGAAGACTTCTGAAAGAAACCTTCTTTTCCCATTGGAAGCTATGAATATCTGTCCCTTTATAATTCAAATATTTTAGCAGTGCTGGACAAAAGTTCTGCATTTCTGATGACTCATATTTTTAGACTATATAAATTGGCTAATGATGTTTTGTTAATTGAACCAACAACCCCAAGACATAAAATGTAACTTCAGACAAGTCAACCTTTCTGTGTCTGTATTTCTTTGTTTGCTTTCTCTAGTCAGATTGCAAATTCTAAATGTACCCATATGTACACATACCTGGGTACCTCAAATTTTTAGAGTGCAGTCTTTACTGACATTTCTACAAACTAGCCAAATACAAATAACTCCTGACAAGCTTAATCAAAGAATCAATCACAGAATCATATAATAGTCTGGATTGGAAGGAACATTTAAAGGTCATGTCATCCAGCCCTCCTGCAGTGAACATGGACAAATTCTTGTTTCTTCTATTAAGCTGCCAAGAGGTCCAAGAATTGGAGATTTCTGGTTATGTTTTACTTTAGTCATCAGAGATGGCCTTGGTTTTAGCTTCCCTGTTCACAGGTACAAGCATAATCTCATTCCATGTAAGTGAGGATCACCAAGTCAAAAAGAACTATGTTTTTTCATTTACCTGTAGATCTGGCAATATAAAACCTTGCTAAAATTTACTACCTCCAGCAGTCTATATTTTTGGCATTGTGTCAGCTGTAAGTCACCTTGATATTGGTGAATTAAACAATTTTCTTTAATCTGGAACTTTGCATTTTGTTTGTTGGGGGCAATCTCATGAGTTTTCATTAAGGCCCAACACTTTTGATGTTTTTTCTCTAAGCATACTAAAATCTTATTCAGTAATAGTGTATTTATGCACCATATAAGATAAATTACTATTTCTTTATTAATAAAGAAATAAAAGCACATCCTACACAAGTTGGAAGAGCTTCACTCTTGAGTCAGAGTTATAAGTACTCAGTAAGGTGAGATACAAAATATCTTTAAATATTTTGTAATATTTGGCTGAAAATCCATCTGATCCTGGTGCTTGCCTTAAGCTCAGAGATGCAATTTCTTCTATTTCTGTCTGATATGAAAATGATTGCATGTAGACTGAATTTTCTGGTGTTTATGTGTGTATATGCACTTGTGAGTAAGACAGAGACTGTCAGGGAAGAAATTTAATGTCATGGTGTTTATATGTATATATTTTTTTGTATAGGTGCCTTCAGATATACAGCACTAGCACAATTCTGATTCAAAATATGAGGAATATTGTCTCACATTGACAACTTTCCATTTTTCTCAATCTGTGCCTCCCTATATAAGACAGATGGTTTGATATTTTGTAGTGAGATAGTAAGCATTCCCTCGTCCCAAGCCAAATCTGCCATAGGCAAATTCATTCCTGCTGTAAATTATAACTCAGTTGTCAAATTAAGAATGTGACGTTATATGAGACCTTGTAGCACCAAGCAATAATTTACTCATCCCTATGATTTTATGCTACTAATTTTTGTTGTGTCCTTCAGACAGATGCCTTTCCCATGCTGTGAGGTTAAGAGACACCCTTCTGTCTGCTCCCATTTCTTTTTTGTCGCCAAGTTTATTTACTCCTCCCTGTATTTATCTGTTCTCTAGGAATGTTTTCTCAGCCCCACTGAGAATAACATCTTTCTGCCCTTGGACTTAAGAAGAACCACTGAACTTCTACTTTGCAAGAAACAGAAGAGAAATACATGATCCCACTAAGGTATCCAAATGGTTCTAATATATCATTCTTTACCTTTCAAACACTATTGCTTATTGGTATGCATAATAACAAGGAATGTCTCTTTTCTAACAACAGCTATTAAACTAAAAGAATATCACAAGAAGACACCATGTAAAGTAAAATGATAAATTCTGAGCAAATAAACTGCTCAAACAATCAGAAACTATTTTTGAGTTTTAAAGCTGGAATTTTCTCTGCCTCTAGTAATAGTACATAAGCATAAATGAAGCTTTACACAATAGTAAAAACCTCTGATGAAATTATATTTTCTAAAACAACAAGACAAGAATTATTAGTTATGGTTCCTAATAAAAAGGTTTTAAGAATTGAATTATGGGATGGAAAATATACAAATAACAGCAGTATTTCTATTATGTGCTCTTCAGAAATTAAAATACCTCCCACTGTTATCTCAATTTTTTATGCAATGAGATGGGTCTAGCCAGGATTTACCAATACAAGGTAAGAGATGTGAAAAAAGGGTACATGGTTCTCACATTCATTCCCATCTAGCAACCAGCATTACCTCACAAGCAAATTTAAATGATTTTATTATAACAGAATACAAGAAAATCAAGTTGAAATTTTATTTCTTCTATGGTCTTTCATCCTTTATCATCTTTTCACCACAAAAAATTCTATTCCCCTACCAAATGGTTCTTGTCAGAAGACAGCCCTGTCTTGTGAGGCTGTTCGTATGAGTGTGGGTAAGGTGCACCAATGATAGTTCTTCATCCTACTGTGATAAACCCATACTCAAAAGACTGCACTCTCAAGCACCCCTATGCTATAGCACATGGAATACTATTCCTCAGTTACATACTATAAAATCTCCCCACTTATAAAGCATGATAGGCCTACACATTGCTTAAAATATTTTTAAATGATTAGATATTTTATGACTCATGAGAGCCTCAGGGAACTCCAACATGGAGCGTGATGTAGCCTGCACAGTCTGCACATGGCCAGCTTGCTCCAAAGTGGGCTAATGTCAGCCAATGTGAATAAGCTGTTACCCTAAGAAAACTGCCTCCAAAGTCATAGGTCAATGCCTGTCTTTCTTTTTTGGGTGACACAGACATAGCTCGTGTAGTGACGTAGCTGTGTTGTAGAAGTGCTTCCTGTCCCACAAAAAAGATCCAAATTAAGGGGAAGTGTCTTCCAGTGCAAACAACCTCTCCCACAGCTTTCACTCTCAAATCGCTTCTGTTCCAAACATCATATCCTCATTCCCAGTCCAATCTCCTGTTTTGCCAATCCTTCTTCCCCAAATCAGTAAGTTTTCCTTGTTTTACGTCAGCACTAAATTTTAGTGCAGGTGTAGTGCTTCTTTTTCACTGTGCCAGATGAATCAAGACACATAAAACTAGGAAAAAGACCCAAACATGGATGTAGCATGAGTTTTAGCACCTCAGGAGCTGAGGGAGAGGATGTCTGCTTCAGTCAGGAATGTCCAGGATGTCTGGCTTCAGTAGAAAGATTGCTCTTTCCTTGTAGACTTGACTTTTCACATTGTTTGGAAACATCTGTGACAGGCTTCATTTTTGTGTGGAGCACAGTGCCTTCAGAAGGTGAGTGTATGGTAGAGACAGGAGTACACTTGGTCTGGAGACGCCAGAATCAAAGGTGAGTCTGAGTGGTAACTGACCCCTGAAGCGTCCACTTCTTTCCAGTGTTTTAACACTAAATGCTTAAATTAAGCAAGATCAAAAGCACAGACACAGCACTGAGTGCAGTACTGCAATATTCTCCTCATAGGTGAAGTAGCAAGATGGCAATTACATGGTGACTGAGTTTTCAAAATCCTTTACATTCTTTCCTTGCTTTGCTTTATTTTAGTTTTGGACTCAACAAAACTTCTGGTGATTTCATAGGACTTTCTGTTCGTCCTCAATTTAACCCATTGATTTTCAAGGGAACTACAATAAAAATGTACATTTTTAATTAAATGAAAATCTATGCTATGCAAATGGAAATGGTTCTACCTTGAAAGTTATTTTTTGTTGCTTTTATGACTACTAGGCAAATAAAATTTTAAAATAAACAAAGAAAATAAAATTTTGAAAAAGGAAGGGATAAAACCAACCAACTGAAAAACCAAGCCTGCACTCTCCATAAAAAAACCAAAGAAAAAAACCAAAAAACCTACAAAAACATCAAAAAACCAAAAAACAAACAAAAAAATCAACAAAGTAATAAAAATCACCACCAAAACAACCCAACAAAACAGCAGTACAGGAGTGCCCAGCCAGCTGAGAACTCAAATTTCATTAAGAATCAAATAGAACTGGCATGTTGGAAGTTTTGGATCCTAAATATGCCTAAGTCTAAGTCTAGGCATATTTAAGGTTGAAAAATAAAATAAATAATAATAAATTTCATAATTCATCCAGCAATAGTCCTGGTGTACTTAAAGCAGCATTTATCAGCTGTCTCTTATATAAAAGTGCTACATTTAGCTTGCAGTGATTCAAATGAAATATTTCTCTCTTTATTTGTAATATTAAACACTCTTCTATTATTAGAGAAAATAGACTTATTTTTTAGTGAAATTAAATTGGAATTTTTTACTTTATGCCATTTGAAATAAATACTAAACAGAAACTGCTTGCCTGAAGTGTGTTTTTCACATTCTGGAAGACAGACAAAGGAAGGTGAATAGGCCTTAAATCCATGGGCATGAAAAGCAAACTGCGGTGTCGGAGATCTAAATCAGACCATGCAGTAAAACACATGCAGTTTGGGGTCTGAATTAGACATGGATAATGCATGGAGTTTATTAAAACAGAATAGACAAAGCCAGGTAAGGTGAATGATGGGCAAAACTGACTACAGACTTTGAGTGTCCTCACTAAGCTTAAGCACACTCACAGGGTAGACTGGACGACCACTTAAAAGTTTTCTGTCTTCCCACTGACATCTGAGGAAACCTAGATGACCTCAGGCTCAACTTTACTTTTTAATAGCTAGGTAAATAATATAAATTACATTTTATTTTAAGTAAATTGTCCGCATTACTTCTGCTTTCAAGAATGTAAACATTTAATCATGTTTGGAAGAGGAACTTCTTGTATTGACTTCAATAGGACATTTTAGAAGTTCAAATTTTATTTGCGTTCCAAAGTCAGGCATGGAAAGAGCTACACATAAAAACACAGCATGGAAAGCATAATTTTGTTTTCCAACCTTCTTTTCATGTTGACAGTAAGTAGCAGATGTCATGTGCTGATTATGATTTACAAAGACTGGCAGAGAGAGTGTAGATTGAAGTTGTACAAAATGGCCTCTATCCTGCCTCATTTTAGTGTATTATCTCCCATTACATGAAGTTATCTTTCTAAAGTAAATTCTGACATTGTCCATATGTATAAAAGGATGTGTTGGAAGTCATTTTTCCATTTTCTGTTTGCCTTTTTGTAGGTGTTTCTAACTTCAGGGAAGCAACCTGCACCATCCACATTTGTTAGAGGAACATCAAACTGAACAGCCCTTGGCTTCTGAAGTAGAAACTGTTTGGCTCTGACTTTAGCAAAGAATATAAAATTGGATGTTGATTCCTAAGTAGCTCAAAAGTACTTATAACTGTGTCAAGCTCTGCCACTTGTGCTGAAGTGTAATAATAAAGAGCAAACAAACCTAAAGACCTTGGTGTCTGCCGGAGGTAGATGCAATCCATCAAACATCTACTCCTGATAAGACTTTTCTGAAATACTGATGCATCCATGATAACAAATGGAGATGTAATAGTTCCATTTTCCTCCAAGATAGAAAAGGCTGCACTTTCCTCCCTCTTTTAAATATCACAGCCTCATGGCACATTATTTTCTCTGTGCATAGATGGTGTCCTGTCTCATTTGCTGCATCTAATCCTCTGAAAAGTTCATGTGATTTTCAGCTTTGTCCAAGCATTTTCTGAAAGTATCTAATTTTGTATTGATAAAAATGTAATTTCTTAGTTCACTAACACAACCATTCACTTTAGCCATTCCTTCTCTAATTTTAAAAATTATGTCTTTTTCTGATCTCATTATTAGTACACTTGTCATTCAAAATGAGAGGAGGAGGGAAAGAATTGGAATTATGACTCCCTGATGAATTCCATCTGTGCTTATGGAAATCAGTGATGTGATGTTCATTTTAAAGTGTCATCACAACAAAAATAGAAGCCAATTCAAGAGCAATAAAATACCCAAGTTTGGAAGATAAACTTCATGAAACTGAAGCATATATTTTTCTTATTATCAGCAAGTATTACTGTTACAACTAAGAACCACAGGCACAACAAAACCAAGGAACAGAGGAAGGGAGGAAGGGAGGGAGGGAGGCAGGAAGGCAGGAAGGCAGGAAGGCAGGCAGGAAGGCAGGCAGGAAGGCAGGAAGGAAGGCAGGAAGGAAGGCAGGAAGGCAGGAAGGCAGGAAGGCAGGAAGGAAGGCAGGAAGGAAGGAAGGCAGGAAGGAAGGCAGGAAGGAAGGAAGGCAGGAAGGAAGGCAGGAAGGAAGGCAGGAAGGCAGGAAGGAAGGCAGGAAGGCAGGAAGGCAGGAAGGAAGGCAGGAAGGCAGGAAGGCAGGAAGGCAGGAAGGCAGGAAGGCAGGAAGGCAGGAAGGCAGGAAGGAAGGAAGGAAGGAAGGAAGGAAGGAAGGAAGGAAGGAAGGAAGGAAGGAAGGAAGGAAGGAAGGAAGGAAGGAAGGAAGGAAGGAAGGAAGGAAGGAAGGAAGGAAGGAAGGAGCTAAAAGAAGCAAACATCCTCCCAAATGCATCACCAGACACATTCCTATTTCTTGTTTCTTTTGCACAACTGCATATGATTTTCATTGTCTGTTAAACCACTTTCAAATTATTACATGATTTATAGATCACATCTCTGCCATGAAATAGTATTTTTCACGACATACAATACAGCTAGCTCTCCAAACAATAAGAATTTACTTGGTAAGTCATACCAAGACAGATAAATTTTAATTTTGCTATTATTTATTTACTATTAGAATTTTTTTTTCTCTGAGCAAGGGGAATTCAAAAAACCTGTCTTTCCCATGTCTTCTGAATTATGAAAACCTCAATCCATCTGCATAAAACGTCTAAGTTCTTACCATCGTATTTGAAGACCAAAAGCAAAGTCTGACAATAACCAACCCGTTTGATATCCTCCAGTGAGGAAAAAAACTCTTATTTTCTACAGTAAATTAATTCCCTGAAATGAAAAGGATTTTCATTTCATTTCTAGCTTTCCTATGTTATGGTCTCACTCAAAGAGTCAAACATACATATATGCACATTAAAAAGTAGGCATTTAGCAACAAACAATGTAACACATATGTCCCGATATGAATATGCCTACAGCCTTGATCATAGATTTTGTCTATACCATTTTCTCTCAGAATTGATATTTTCAAATCCTTAAATTTAAAAACTAACTTAAAGAAAACCCCAAAAATTGCTGGAGGTTCTGTTCTCAATGCTGTGGGAATTGAGATCCAGCAAAGAAGAATAGTTGTTTCAATCTTCTACATAGGAAAAGTATCAAGTCAATGGTGATTCCAGCCTTCTGATAATGAATGTACAAGTACATGGAGATAATACCTGTAGGTAAGCAAGGTTGTGTGGAGCTGCAGAGATCCCTTCTGACCCCAGTTCAGCAATAAATTCTAAGAAAATAATACTGTTGGGCACAGCTCTTTAGACATTTACACCATAGAGTTTTATTGTCTAACCCTGGGAAAAAAAATAGAGCAGTTATCTAAATAGAAGTGGTTTATACTAAGCAGTGGAAGAAGAATAGCCAAGTACACAGTAACAAAGAAAAATATCACCGCTATGAGGCTTATGGTAACATATGAACTAAATTGCTATTATCTTCTAATTTAATATGTGTGACATCAATCTCTATCTTTTGCTTTTGCCATGGTCCTATTTACATTTGTGACGATGTACCTATGGACCCATTTCTATATGAATTTCATTATGGAGAGACATATTAATCTGTAGGAAAGTCTATCTTAAAAACATGGATAATTAGGTTACAAGTAGAATGAAGATTTTATAAAGAGCTGTTTGCCTGTCCTTGACAATGTTGCTATGAAGATCTGTATTCAGTGACCTCTGACCACTCACCAGTTAGGACAGACAGTTGCATTATGTGTAAATATGGTTGAGCCCAACTTTGTTAGGTTCCTGTAATGCAAAAGACTCGCCAAAACAAGCAATAGTGGTGGCTTATGCCTTTGGAAGATTGCTGCTGCCCAAGTCAAAATTACCTTGCACCATCTCAAGACGTATACTGCAAAAGTATATTTGCCTGGTGAATAAACCTGTTCACAGTTTGAAAACCAGGTTTTACAATTGAGGAAACTTTTGGAAGAAGCAGATGGGGTCACAAAAAAGTAAACAAATATATGTTATATGTTGTATGTATTATATTTGTGTATATCCCTGTGCTACAAGTATATTATGACAATGAAGTTAAAAGAATGTTAATATAGCTGCTTGATTTTCTGCCTTACCTTCAGCACAGGCAGAGGAAATAGATGCAGTTTTGTTTACAGGCACCTACTTGAACTCAATGAGATTGCAGTCACTAAGCTTCTCCGGTTTTGGAATGACTTTTCTTTTTTGTTATGTAAATAACTGCAAGGTATATATATCAAATACGTGGCTTTTGCAATCTCTCAGGTACACCAAATACCAAGTATATCTCTGCAAACTTCTGTTTTCTTACGCTAATGAGAAAAGCCAGTGTGTTGTGTAACATATAAAATACCAATAAAAACCTTATGCTGTTGGACTAGGGAATGAGCACTGCAGGGAGACTTAACTGGAACTGCCTTAATCTGTTGGTAATGTTTAAAAACAGTGTTCTCTCCAATTTGGCAGCCTAACCACAGGAAAGGAAAAAAAAGTTATTGCTCTTCCATACAGAAATCTTCATCTGGGAAAAAAAAAGCCAACAAAACAGTATTGTTTGTGAGCATGGTTCTTTTACTATATAGTAACTGTCTTCTGGTTAGAAGTCACTTCTTCAGAGAAAGAGAAAAACACAGGCATCTGGATTTCCTCTCTGGCATAAAATCATAGAATTCTTCTATGAACCACTCATAGAATCTGAATGCTTCTATGAACCATTCACAGAATCAGAATGACATAAAATCACAGAACAGCAAGGAAATAAAAAAGGCACAAATACAAAGACTCAAACCATTCCTTGTGAAATGATGAGCAAAGTACTTAAACCTGTACTTGACATTTAGCAGTGTTTGAGTGTCATTGATTGTAATTAGTGCATGTGCATATTTAACGAGCTCGTATTTCAAAGATATTCCTAAATAAGAATATTTTCATCTAATGTTTGTTGCTACAGACCTAAAGACTGAAGCATATGAATGAATCAAAGTTTTCAGAAAGAGATAATACCTGATACAACTGAGAAAATCTGTCTTTTGATAGAGAATTCTTGTGAGCTTTGGAAAAAACTCTGTAAGATTATCTGCTTTGTCTGACTGTATCAATTGTTTTTATAAGAGATATTATTTTCCTACAAACCATTCTGCAATGGGACTTCAGTGTTTCATTCTATTGTGAAAAGGGGCTCTGTACAAAAACATTCATACTCCAGAAATCTCTATTTCATGTGTACACAATCATTTCTACCAAGAGGATGTTTATCCTTCAAGAGCAAGTACATCTGGAGCTCCTGTTTTTGTTTTTTCTCTGATATTGTTAAAAGAACACTGCACTTTGTAAAGATGAGGGTTTAACTGTGTACATTTTACTAAGGTTTTGGTGAGGTTCAACAGCAGTGTTAGTAGTTCTGAAGCTTCAAAGCATCAATGGCAGTGTAAGATGAGTTCTTTGCCCACTTGTACACTGAGTTAAATGGCTCACTGCACTCCTTTGTGACTGCAAGTCCCCTTTTGAGATTTTTTTATTTTATTTTTTTTAATCACATTCAGTAGGAGGTTGGTATTTTACACAGCTGGAGTAATCTCTGCTTTCAACACTTGAGATTTTCCTTCTCCCCTAACAAAACTATACACACTATATGTACAAAATTTCATAGAGAGTGAGCTCAAAAAACTCATGTATGATCTAGTGTTTGTCTAATGTTTCTAATTCCAGACATATGCTAGCAAATTAATGACAGAAAAACTTACCTAAAATTAAAATAATATTAATGTAATAAATATAAATCCAAATTTGGATAGTGTATAGTAGCAGTCTAGCTCCATCAGTCATAACTCAGAAAAGCAAATAATGAATGATTTGCTGTTGCCACAGGAGACCAAAATCTCAACCAGCAATTAATTATAGGTATAGAAGTGACTGGCACAGAAGGCTAGGTTGTACATTTATTTTTTCCAATATTTTGTCAATTGGACTTTTTGTTTGCATAACCATGGGATGGCATGAAGCCAGTTCATTGTAAACTTGGACAGAATCCCTTGGGTTTTTTCCAGTTCTACAAAAGGTGAACTGAAGAATGTTCAGTTTCACAAAGCTGCACATATTTTGGTGTTGCAGACAAACCCAATGTTCTTAGCTAAAGCATGGTTCCAAGTCCCTGTGCCTACACAGGTAAATAAGAGGGACAGAGAGCCATCACCATGCACAAAGGCAAGAGACTCGTACCACAACGAGGCTCATGCTTCTTGTTGAATGCTCATTCTGGAGAGAAAGCTGGTTTCAGGGAAACACTGCAGAGCCTGGGAGGGAGTTGACAGTTCAGTGGTGCAGCTAACCAGTTGTGTAATTCTTGGGTTTGTTCCACAGAATCACAGAATGATAGAATTGGATTGGAAAGCACCTTAAAGATAATCTGGTTCCATGCCTCCTGCCATGGAGGAGCCTTTAACACTTCTCTAGATGAGGCATCCACAATTTCTCTGGGCAACTGGCCTTACCACCCTGACAGTAAAAAAACGATTCCTCACATTTCGTCTAAACATACCGTCTTTTAGTTTACGATGATTCTCTCTTCTTCTATTACTACAGTCCCTTGTAAAAAGCCCCTGTTAGCTCTCCTGAAGCCCCTTTAGGGACTGGAAGGTTGCTTGAAGTTCTCCCCTGAGCCTTCTCTTCTCCAGGCTGGACAATTCCAACTCTCATGGGGAGAGGTGATCCAGTTCTCTGTATTGCATTTGCATGTCAAGGCTTAGGTAAAGAGGGGGGTACAGGGGTGGTTTCTGTAAGAAGCTGCAGGAGGCTTCCCCTGTGTCTGACAAAGCCAAAGCCAACTGACTCCAGGATGTTTCCACTACTTGCCAAGGCTGAGCCAGTTAGAAATTATACTAATGTCACTGACAGCATATGTAAGAAGGAAAAAAATGTTATTGCACAGATGTAATTTTGGCCAGAGAAGAGCAGGGTGAGAATATGTGAGATAAGCGGCCCTAGTGAGAGCAGAGAAAGAGGGGCAGAAGATGCTATACGCATCTAAATATTGAATTGTGTAGGCTGAATGGGATTTACAGGGATTTCAGCCCAACCTCCTGGTCAAAACAAACATATATGTCTGGCTGAGTCTTCTGTGTACTGGGGTGTGGAGATGGAAGGTTTTCTAAGCAGCATGCCACATGCTGATACACATGCTAAAAAAAAAAAAAAAATCCTATCAATTAAGTTTAATAAATAGTTATTTCTCGTGTTTCAATGTGTGTCCATTGCCCCTTATCCTTCCACTATTCACCTCAGAGAAAAGTCAGGCTCCAGTTGCCCATGAAGAGAACAAGACCTGCCCTAAGTGGTCTCTTCTTAAGGCTGAACAGATTTAGCTCTCTCAGCTTCTCTTCATATCTTATGTGCTTTAGCCAGCTGACCTTCTTGGACCTTCAGCAGAATTACGCAGTATATGATTGCTTTTCTTCTGTTGGGAGTTCTAAAACTGGGCACAGTACTTCCAGATGTGTCCTCAGAATTGCTGAAGAGGGAAGGAATCTATTTCCCTTACAAAACTGGTGATCCCAACATGTGCTGTTGAATGAGATCATTCCATCCAAAATGCAAATCAGAAATGGATCCTCAAACACATCTGAAAAACCCAACTTTATTTCCCATCAGAGTTTCTGGGCATGTTGAGAGAGACCACTAAATTAGTTAGACTAGATCCATCTATGGATGTAGTATCTACCACAGCCCATTCTGGAGTATCTATAGGTCAACAACACTGGTTAGAGAGCAGTACTGTCAGAAACTCAGCACAGCACCTGTTTGCATATTTTCATTTCATTGGAGTCACACAGCACTTCATGGATATTGAATGGGTTTCACCGACAGTAATTCCATGCATATGCTGTGCCCCTTGCAGAGTGGCATGGATCCCACAGAGCACACATAATATTGGAAACACACCTGCTTATACTGAGACTGCCCCACTATGAAACATTCTGATTCAAAATGCAATGGAATCAGCAGGCCCAGACTTGTGCTTTTTCAAGTGATGATTCAGTTGACACCTACAAATGATATTTAACTGTGTGGGAAAAGCCAAATATGTTCACAAGTACTTGCAGGACCAGCATAGCAAATAAAGGCTGATAGTGGAAACTTTGGGAATAAAGGCTCAGAATTATAGCAGAGGCATCAAGGGTATAAAACAACACCCAAATGGTCACTGAAAGACTTCTCAGCTTGGTGAGCAGAATCAGTTTTAGAGAATAAAAAATAGGAGAAGGAGTATGTGCACAACAAAAGACAGTCTATACAAAGTAAAAATGCAAAGTAGGTAATGACAAGATCGAAAAGACTGTCATAGGAATTCATGAGTAAGGATGATAAAAACAACACTGCTTATTTGCAGCTGGTCCTTCTCCAGAAGGAAAAACAACTCAGCTTTTAGAGTTGCTCTTCACTCTATTTTGCTTCTGTGACTGAAAAATCTCACATGAAATGTTAGGCTTTATTTTGCCATTGCGTTAAGCGTGGTAGCATTTGAAAAAACAATTTGTGTTCACACTCTTTATCGTATGTGCATGTGGTTATTTTTGCTCCAGCCTTTATGGAAAGGTGGCTGATACCTCAGCATGAGTCAAAGTCAGCTCCTGTGGCAAGTATCTGCACACACATGGTCTGCAACATGCTGGAACATTCCACAGTGTGCTGCATGAAAGTGCACAGTAATAAGAAATGGTGATAATTAGAGTAGTGAGCTGGTGAAAAGACATCTGTCAATACAGCAACAACACTTTTGTTGATCTCATGTTCACAAGGAAGTCTGACCAGTCCGTTGCCACAAAGACATTTGGTATTGGTAAGCCACCTGTAAAATACACTTGGACAGGGGAAATGAAGAAAGAAGAAAAGGTGAGTTTAAATTTTTACTGAGGTGGTCTACCCTTGTTCCTTCAGAAAGTCTATGGAAAAAAACCCCAAACATTAAACCACCCTGCAAACAACAAAATTGGTTTCTATAATGCAACTGAAGAAAAAATGGAGGTTCAATAAAGTGATTCAAAATCCGAATGTCTTTAGGTATATGAAATTGGTGATTATTGTTTTTTTTAACCAGAGGGACCTGGATAGAGCGGCTGTTCTATACATTATATTTATATTTATATATATGTTTATATGTATGAGAAAATCCACGGAATAGATCACATCTTAATTGTGCTTGAGCACCTCCTGAAATTAGATCCTGAAAGTGAAGTGTCTGCATGTCTGGCTTGTTAGGTGCACAAAGAAAATACCAAACACAATGAAAATCAAGTCCTGATGGAAGGACACTGGTCTTAAACTTCTCTGTTGAAAAGAAAGGGTCTTATTTAAAACAAAATTTAGAGAAAAATCATAACCCAGGCTTTGATTTGCTTTTCCTTAGTGGAGGACCCCTTTCCTTTCTGACTGCAGGAGTTTAGGATAACCAGCTTCCCTTTCTTTTACATAAGCCATTGTGAAAACTACCTTAAATTTCCTTTTAGATACAGACATAAATCTATTAGACCACCTTTCTCAAAGGGTAAATGGTAAGAACTTAGATAACAGCTTTTTATTTGTAAATCTTCATTTTAAGTTGTTTTCAGATTTCTGAAATCTTTTTGTTTACTCAGAACATTCTTTCCTTCTGCCTCCCATTACTTTTAAACGGTACTTGTCTGAAGCTTTCCTTAGTGCTTATTCATGACTGCGCTGGCTTTCAACTTTCTCTTGATATTGAAATGGCTAAACTGTGAGTTTATAATGTATGATTTAGATTTAGATTTTTTCTTTCTTAAATGGAGAATAAAGATTAAAGGAGAGCACAGCTGCAGGAAGCATTGAAACCCTGACTACTTTGTCATTTTGAAATCACCCTCCAATTGCCACACATATATATAATAAAATCTGATTCTATGCTGTCACATTTATTGTTCAACTGAATTTCTTACATAATTCTCATTACTGATGTCATTACTGAGTAGCAGAATCACAGTAATCTGTAACTAACATGATAAACTCTCCTGAGAACAATAAATAAAAATAAAGATAACCATTCTGTAAGTAAGAAAGAAAAAGCGATAGGAATAGCGGTAGCTAGAAATGAGCCATGAGGGGGGAGTGCTACAGGCTACTATTCATATTTATTTTCTTTCATAAAGCTCCCACATGCATTAGGCACTTAAAGGTGAGAATGCTCAAGATATGTGAGATGCAAATAGATTGGTGGAGGGTAGGAATATTTACAGTGCCTTCCTCGCATATTTTAATTTCCTTCTTCCCAACCTATCCTTACAGATAGGTAGATGTTATTACTGATTCTAGTTTGGAGAGCTCTGTGATGGAAGAGTCAGGATTACCCTCATTCGTTGTTAAGCAACAGTTGTTAAGCAACAGTACATAATAAAGCTGCTCTGCTGCAGAAGCGTGGTGTACCAGACATACTGTCTGTTATTAAATGGCTCCTTAATATTGGAACGAGCATCAGGCTTGATTTTATGTTCTGCTGGATTGATATAATACTAGTGAATTCATACATGTTATAGCATTGAACTACACTGACAGGTGATTGAAATACCAAAGTTATAGAATGGTAAAATATACTGGGTAAAAAAAAAAAAAAGGTAAACAATGTCTTCATAGACATATAATTCCATGTTTTTTTGAAGGTTCTTAGTTTCTTCCCAAAATAAATTAATATTTCCCATTAGTCAGATTTTCTAAAACTTCATTTTTTTTTAATATATTGTGTGACCTCCTCCAAATCTAGTTTCTGGCTAGGAAACAAGGAAAAATCAAATTAATAATTTTGAAATACATATTTAATAAAAATGAATCATATCCAAGCAGATGGGACATAGTATAGCATTTTTTAAGTGGTTTTTTTTAGTCTCCAGTGTCTAGCCACTTTTCTCCCACTCTGGGAATTCTGGCTAATGATAGGCTATTACAGAGAAAATTCAGTAAACACTCTGTATTGATTCACACTGCATATAAATAAGCCATTTCAATCCATAAATCAATTTATTATAAATGATTTTGTATGTACCATGCTGAAATGCAGTTCACAGCGAAAATACTCTGCAGGATATTTTAGAACAACCTACTTAATACAGTTTGGGTTGTTCAAGATTAAAATTAAAACAATAAACTTCACTCTGGATGTGTCTTCACTACCAAAGCCCTGGGTCATTTACTTTAACAATGCCAACTTGCTCTCACTAGCCCATTCAACTGAATTAGGAAAGGAAGCACAACAGAAGAGCGCACATCATGGCATTCCATTATCTTGAAGGAGAGTACAATCAGCTTCCTGAAATTAAGCGCAGTCTTGCCCAACTCACTCTCCTACCCTTTCTATTGTGGGAACTATATCTGGAATAGGGAGAGGGAAATTTTGACATCTCAGAAAAACATCTTGAAATGGAGCCTTTAGAAAGGGAATAGTGTATGTGGGGAAAGACAAGTAAAAGGAGCTCAAGCAGTGCTTGACTCTGCCCCCTTTAGGTGTAGTGAGAATTTGATGTTGACGTTTAGGAATGAAAGTGGGTTTCAGCCCATTTTCTTCACTTTTCTGACTGAGAGAAGAAAAGAAGAAAAGGACCCTTTGTCTCCAAGACTGTCCATGCAGTGACACTAATGTATACTGTCTTCTCACTTGCCAGTGCTCTGTAATCTCCTCTGCCACAGTTGTATATGAAGCCTGAAGTTGGAACTTTGAAAAGAATAAGTAGCTCTGCATTTGTTATTTTTCTAATCAATTAGAGAAGGGGGTATATAGACTGCTAAATATCCTGTCAACTCAACATAGCTTTAAAAGAAAAAACCTTCAGTTTCCAAAAACATTTTCTGTTATGAATTGTTTCCATTAACAGTAGCAGACTGTCCATCCTATAATCATTCCCTCTGTCTCTCCCTGTAGATCGAGAAAGGAGTTCTTACTCAGCTGATATTTCATCCTTATTCATACAACACTTCTGCTGACTCTGAACTGATCAAGGGAGGAAACCTGAGTCAGGAATTGGCTGCAAATTAGGGAAGATGAGGCAGCTACTTCCTAGTTTAATGGCTAAAAGCACAACAATAAATCTCTATGTTTCCCTATTTAGAGAGCTAATCAGAACATTTACACAGCTGGTGCTAGCTTTGTGTGGTGGGTTGTTTCATTTGTTTATTTGCTTGTTTTGTTTTATTTTGCATTTAGCTGTAATGAAAAAGGTGCACATATGCATATTTCACTTAAATACTTCACAAAACTCTGGGGGTTGCAAATGGGCCTATCAAGAACCTCTGTTGCACTAAACCTGTGGCATCTAGCAACAAACTTCAAAGTCAAACATTATTGCGGTGTTACAGTTCTCTGTCCTTATTCTGAAGCTGGACATGAGAATGGCATAAGAGCTTGGTGAACAGGATCTCTTCACCACCCAAAACCTTTTCAAGACAGAGGGACAGTACAACTGTCACACTGGATTAGGATCAAGGTCTATCTGGTTCAGCGGTCAGAACCAAAAGGAGGTCAGCAACCAACAGATGTGAGATAACACAGCCATGATATCCTTTTGGATATCAAATTGGCAGATAAACTGTTACAGGGTAAGAGAGTTTTAGGTCAGTTCTGTTTCACACGAGGTTGTCTCTGTTACTATAGCTCAGCTAAGGGTTTGAACAAGCAAATGGATATTTGCAAACACTTCAGCAATATCATGTGAAAGAAAAGGCAGACAGGGAAAAAAAAAAACAAAGCCTACCCTACAAGCAAGAATTAGTAAAGCTGATGGGAAAAGTTAAAGAAAAAGCACTATCTGATTAAAAAAAAAAAACAAAAACAAACCAAATGCCAGTTTGTTTAAATGTTAACTAATTGTCTGATCAGTCAACCCAGATCTATATATTTTCTTTTAAACTGAAATAACACAATACACATTGTTAACAAAAGAAACAAAAACAAACCCCCCTCAAACCCAAATGAAAAAAAACACCACCCAAATTCATTTATGTGTGATTACTGGAGGTTCCTTTCAGCATTTTTTATCATCAGTGACTGCTTCATACAACTTCACAGAATCTGTAGCTATGTTAATAGAGCTTCTTCTTCATTTTGCAGCTCTCCTGAGACCACCACTCCTCAATCTTCCTTCTACTTCTACAGTCCAGCAATAAAAACAACCTCAAGAAAGGTGGAAAAGACAGATCCTTCTCATAATTATGACAATTAGTTAAGCCACACACTTCTGCTCTAGTATCTGTGAGACTGAGCTGCCAAAGAGAATACACACACACAAACTCACACAGGCAATCTCAAGCACACAAATTAGCAATGCAGATAAATCTGTGCCATCAAGGTAAACTATCAGTGGAAGCTCTTATATGAAACTCTGAAAATGTCTCCTACTGTGCTAATCTCATTTATTCCACATGGTTTTTTCAACTCCAGAAATAGTCATGCCAAAAAGACTGACTGGGATAGGACCAGGAATGACCTCATTAGCATTTAGTGCCATCACCATAAAATGGAGAAGATAATCAGAAACAGAGTGAAGAGAGATAAAAGAAATGAAGTATAAAAAGAAAAAAAAATATTTTTTTTAGTATTGTACTATTGGAGTTTGATGGATCCCTGTTGTCAAATGCATGTAATTTGTAAAGATCAATGGTTTAAGTTAAACTGCAGTCCATGGTTTCCCATCATCTAATTCATCTACACAGCATATGCTTTTTTCCTTTTTTAGAGAAAAGAGCATAAGGTCATTCTCAAGATTTTTTATTGATGGTTCTTTTTTTTCCTGTACAGCTTAAATGAACTGTAAAACTCAAATACTTAATGGGTATTTTAGCCAATATTCTTTGTCTGCAAGGTGAAATATGTCTGATAATGATTGGAAAGATCTTGTTTCACTACTTCCCATAAAGAAGAAGCACTTATCAGGAGCTTCTATTGGAAGCACTGCATACTCCACCAAAACACTAATTCCAAGTCTTGCCATAGAGCTGCCTGCATTTCTCCAATGCCTTCTCTCTTCTCACCTACACATAAAATACACACTCTCATACATCAGAGCTCACAACCTCTGTCCTTGCAGCTCTAAAGTACTTAGGCTATCACACACTACCTCAGGGTCCCAGTGACTCTTCCTTCTCCCTTGCACCTTGTACTGATGGACAGTTAAGTTTAGGATGCCCACCAACCTTAATTTTCCTAGTACTTCCCTTCTCCCAATCTCTGTTGATGACCATGACCATTATCTATCTAAACCACTGACTTTGAAGACTGCCATTAGCAGATCTTCTGCTCTTGCTGGTGAAGTACTTTTTTACCTCTGAGGGTCAAACAATTATCAGTTTCAGATAGTTTGGATGAGGCACAAAGAGAACATATAGGTGATTTTAGAGAAACTAAGAATTCCAGGACAGCTTCAAATATAGTCAGTTAATTCCCCTTGATAGTAGGATTAACCATGTGTTTTCACAGCCCAAAAGTGAGATTTTATTTTGTAATTCTAGTTTCTATTTTAATAGAAAAAAACTTGGGATTATAATGTATGCCAATTTCTATCCTAATCATCAGTGTCCAATGGCTTATGAGTTTATTACACAGCAGCACTCATTCCTGTTATACTTTTCAAAGGGCTTGAAATATTTTGTCTTTCATTTTATGAATATGTGAGACTTTTAAAAATATCTTACAGCATTTGAACAAAGTAGACTCTGAAATCAAGTATCATGTATCATGATTACACTTACATGTATAAAACATTTTTTATACAACCTTGAAGAAGCAAAGAAAACTATCAGCTGGCTGCTTTGTTAGCTAGAAGATATGAAATTTGCTTTTCCTTTCAATTTTAATCAAGAATGACAAAGTCTTTAGTGAATTCTTCTTACAAATGACAGTTTGGTGAGCCTTAGGGAACACCCCACTTTAGATGTGTTTTCATCCAATGGAAATTAATTGACCCATATTCCTAAGAAGCTCTTGCATTACATTAGAATGCACATTCTCTGCAAAAACTAAATTTTGCATATTACGCCCCTTTTATCTTCATATCATACAGACATTTGCTTGGCTGAATCCTTTGTTTCTTTCACTTTCAGTGATTATTTTATTTCCAGCAAGTGCCTGATTCTGTTGAATAATTTTCTTTTTTGTAATTAAAAAAGAAATTAAAAAAAAGTAAATTATTTATCTCTGAATGTTTAATTTCTATTGAAAACTGAATATGGCTTCTATGTATTTTCATCACATTTTTGGTCATGTAATTAATATTCTCCTGTGACCCTCTGGCAAACAGGAGTAATTCAAAGAGAACTACTTCTTAACTAGTGCCATCTTTGATCTTTGACTTTCAACTTTCAATTTTTTCTTTACTTAGCTCTGTGGATTGATCTGGCTTTTACTTGTCAGAAATGACTATTGCAAATACAGGTTTAGCAATATCTCCATGACAAGATTTGCAGAATTCTTCTACCTTCCTGGTTTTAAGAGAGAAAGTGCTATCTTTTCTGGTATAGTCCTTCTTTTTACATTTTATTTTAAACCACAATTTTCAGTACTTTCCCTAACAGATCTGCTCCCTTCGAGCATCATCTGCTACCAATCGTTCTACTTTTTTGAACTGACACAGCACAGCTAGAGTTAGTCTGTCTTCACACATTTCTACTAATTTGAAATATCATCATTTAACTCTCAGTACAATTGATTCTCCATTCCTCTTCAGAACATGGTTCAAATCCTGAGCTGATACTGGTGGAAAAAAACCTCACCTTATTGCCTTAGTTATCTCAACATTTCAATGCCTTTAATTTAAACTTAAGTAAACCTTCATAATACATATGAAAAATCTTATTTTTAAAAAAGCTTTGGATATGTATAAACAGTTCTTACTTCCAAGAAAAATAGTTTAAAAAATTTTGGAGTAGATCCAAAGTCTTACACACTGACCATGACTCATCACATTAGAAAAATGCATTTAAAATTGACTTGCAGTGGGTATATATTTTGCACTAATGCCGCAGAGGAGAACATCATAATGCACTACAACTTGCACCAGCTCCCTAGGGCTACAGCTTCAATAAATTGGCTGGTATCTACACAGTCAATATTTCTTAGTAAGTTCCTGAACAAAGGGATTAGTAAGACTTCTATCCAGCATACCCACAATTGTGTTTTAATTCCACATCACTATTTGCAAGAGTAGCATTTTTAGTCCTGGCGGATTGGCCAAATTCTGATTGAGGATTTGCATTTTGCATACCTATTTTGCCCCTGCAGTTCAATTTGATATGTTTTGGCTCATCACTTCCTGCCTTAATACGTTGTAGCCTGATGCCAAGTATTGTTAAACAGCTGCTGTACTTCCCCTGAGAGGATTTCCGTAATGTGTGACAAATTTCTACAGATACGTTGAAATAAAAGGTGCTGCATTGGATTGTATACAATGTCTGGAGAACTCAAATGGGACTTTCATATCCCTGGTGCCTCATTTCCATGGCTTTCTAAGGAAGAAAAAAGGGAATTATCTACATATTGATATAAGATGGATCTGAGGGACCTAGGTATCAAGGGAAATCCTTGCATAACATAGGAAAGAAAAAAATTATAGATTGCACCAACTGTAATGCAAAAAGCTAAAGAACTCTAAATAAATAAATAAAGACCTGTAGAGATTTCTTCCTTTCCATTCCCATAAATAAATTTGTTAAGTTGATTACTTTCATGTTTCCTTTAGATAATATAGCTTACTAAGAATTATGACGGGTAGACAGAAACTGAGATCTAACCTCAGTTTTGTCCAAAGGTACAAAATAATTCCTTATCTTTGAGTGTTTTATTACTGCACTTCAACATCAATATGTAATTAACAGTCATTGTTATTAGTTAATATCTTTAATTTTATTTACGTATTCTCAGTGCAACTTCTCTCTGTACATAGTAGAAGCAGCACAACTCAAAAACCAGTAGATAATGCAAATGTGATTGAAGTAGTAGTCAAACTAAAACTAATGGCATATCCCCATTTCATGACACTCTTCTATTTCTTCCTTACAGAGAAAAAACAGCGCATACCGCTATCTAAAAAGGTGGACAAAATAACTACAAGATGTATCACCGGAGAAGAGCCATACATATGTTTTCAACAGTGCTTGTAAAATGTTATCTCATGAGTTTTAGTCTCTTAAATTTGAATATCTAAACAAGGATCTTGCAAGTCTTTGCAGGTTACAGTGGAAGGTATTTATTTGAGCACAAACTTAAGGTGAAGCAAGAGTATCAGAAGAAAGGGAGAGCTCTTGGTCTGCAGCTCATGACCATTTCTTCGTAGGACAGCAACACAGATGTTGTCCTCAGAACTGTACATATACACACCAATGAAGTCAGTGGAAATTAAGCCAGAGATTAATGCTGTAGGTATGCTGAACAGCTGCCTTAAGTATTGCCCCACAGTATTAGACAGAAGGTTTTGCCTGCTGATTTCATTGCTGCTGAGGCAGGGATAAAATGACAAGCAATAGGTGTATCAGAGTGGCAAAGGCTTCAAACAGAGCTCTTTCTCTCCTAACTGGGCACTAACCTCTTCTGCCATCTTCTGTCAGAAGGTTTGAGTAATCTTCTTTTTGTTCCCCAGGGCAACTTCCAGTCAGTCTGGTAGTAAGCATCTCTGTATATCCTTTCTCTATCTTGCTTTTACAGTTATGCAACACTGCACATTTACATTGCAGAATGCAGCCATAAACTCTGCACGTCAGCAGACCTATTCAGGATTTAACAATCTGTCTGAGGAGAGAATATGCCCCATTATCAATATCCTACTGACCACTGGCAGCCCCTTAACCAGAAATATAGAATAATGAGAAATATTTCTGTTATTTTCAGGTTAAGTAAAAGCAAGACAGATTGATTGTATGTGATATACAAGCAGAAAATATTAGAAATTAATATTGAAGACAAAAGATAACAGGCTTTAAGCCCTAAATTACTTTGAAAAATTAATGAATTAAAATGCTATGCAGTTTAAAAACTTTTGGAAAGAAATATGTTTAAAACTTCGTTAATTGGATGCCCTGAAAATACATTTATTTTATACAAAGACAGACTTTACACTTTGCAAAATTAAACAATGGAAATGAGATCAAAAATGTCTTTGAATACATGGGATTATATATCTTCATAAAATGCGCTTAACCTTGAAAATAATACACAGAAAAAAAAAATATTAGAGCTGTGCTAAAGATGTTTAAAATTATATAGGCAACATTTATTGAATCCTAGGGAATATTAGTGTTCTGGCTGTAAACAAAGTTTGCTGGCTAGATGTCATGTGTGTGACAGAAATTCTGGTATGGCCATGGTAATTTCACCATCTCTGTTCTGTTTGTTCTTATCTAAGGCCATATGTTTATCAGTGTACACGTTTTATATCCACATCTGCTGCTGCCATCTCCCTTTTGTCCCTATTTCTCACCAAGCCACGAAAAGCATCACAAACAAGAACAAAGGACCTCCTGCTAATGCTGAGTCCAGGCCAGTAATAAACTAACTCTGTTTTGCTTTGTCTCTAATGTTGTTACTGCCTTCCTGAGAGTTTCTGTGCACTTAAATTTTATACAAAGAAAGACCCATTAGTGTCTGCCTCTGTTAGAAAATTTCAGATATAGAAATTTGAATAAATCTTAGCTTTCCTAAGATCTCTTAGTTTTAATTGGTATTCCATAAGCCAACAAGGTGAGTTTCTTATAAGGAGACAGTGAAGTAAAATAGTAGTGTTCCATAATGGACATGCATTTCTTTGATCCTAAAGTCTAGTGAACATTGAAACATCTCATTTTCATTTTTCTCTTTTCTGAGAGTGTAATTGGTATTAGACTGAGGGTATAGAAGAACATGTTATCCTGCAGAAAACCTTCATGGCAATAAACAATATTTTAAATTAGGAAGTTCTATTGATTAACCAAAGCAACATACCTCAATCCTCATGTAACAATTGAAATCTGTTTTCCAAAATAATACATCTTCTCCATGTCTACTTACAGGGAATGTCATGAGTCTTGAGGAAATGAAGGTTCATTGAAGGGCTCCTATTAATTCAGTCTGATTACCATTGCATCTTATAATCAGCCTCATATTTTAGTATGAATAACATGCAATTTCAGAGACTGTGAAACAGCATTTGGTTTGTACATCTTTATCAACATAAATCCAAGCTGCAAGTTAGTTATTAAATAGTATAATTTGGTTTAAATGCATCTTATAAAATGTGAATTTCTCAATTCTGCATCCTAGCTAATTTGACTTTCAGACAAACTATCATTTGGAGAATTTGTAAATGCTGATAACATGGAGGGACTCTTGTGTTCTGAATCAGCTGCCATAAATGGTCTGTGAACTACGAACAGTGGATGCTGCTGCTCCTATTCTCCATGTCTTCTTACACATATAACTAGAGTGCTTTAATGTACATCTTCTGTCGGATAATATGTTAAAACTACCGTGCATCTTTAAGAGGCTGTTAGACACTGATTTCCCATAGACTGCAATCAGCTCTTTGAAATTGTAGTGTTTGTGACAGAATAAACTCCATTAACTTGTTTTATTAGTACTGTACGCAGTCAGGAGAAGCAACGCTGCAGAACATGATGAAATGACTAGCAGTTTTCATATGTGCACAGCAGAATATTTTCTCCTTACACAGAATATATAATTATTGCTCACATAAACAGGTAGATTTATTTTTTCATCTTTCTAAGGTAATATTGGTAAATATAAGACTCTTATTCACGAGACAAATAAAAAATAAATTAAGCTTTCCCCTACCCCCACTCTGTTCAATTTGTTACCATGCTGCTTCTGTAATTTTAGTCTATGTTTCAGAGAATGACCTACCAAATAAAAAACCAATTCTAATTCAATTGGTTACTATAATGACAGAACAGTTCAACAAAGCCAAAGGAGTCTGAGAAAGGAAAGATTTACTGACCAGCTGATTCCCAGAGGCACATTAGTCAAATTTTGACAGATTGTACACAAGGTAAGCTGCCAAACTGAGTAAATGAAAGCAGAACAAATCCAGAAGGAGAAAGTATAGCTTGCTTTATGTAAGTAAATATAAGTCAGCTATCACAGAATCCCTATATATTTCAGAAGCAGGTAGGTACTCTATACTGCAGATGGCACAGCTGCCAGTGCTTATGTGAAGAGAAAGGTATTCTATTCCAGAATAGCTCTTACAGCATTGCATTAGCCAATTCAGAAATATAAACAACTTTTTCTCTTCTTTGCCTCCATTTTCTGCTGGCTTTTTCTTTTCCCATTTAAGATGAAAGTCAGATTCTGAGCTGACTATCTGCATGGGACTCCCAGTATAAACGTCAAGCATTTTAGCCTAACAAATTATAGGAAACATGAAGCTGAGCAATCACAAAGGAAATGATTGAAAGGAAGAGTCAGTACAGATGTAGAATAATGAGACGCAAGAAAAAAAACATATTGAAATCAAATCCAGCCTATTTTTTGCCAGCAAAATAATGAGTTTATGATTTGCAGATTGAATATAACTAAGTAGAAAGGTACTTTTCATAACAATGATTTGTAGAGCCACCCTTCTGCTGGATAAGTATTCCTTTTGCATTAAATGTCTGTTCTTGCTATTATAGTTAAGGGACTGTCAGCCTTTTCGTTACATAAACCTCTATATTCAGGAGCTTGTAATTTGTTTATAAAACTCCTCAGCATGCTAAAACTTGAAATAAGATTTTAATTCAGAAGTAGTTTCTAGAATGTATTCTAAAAAGAAACTAAAAATCTCAGATATAATAAAAAAAACTTCCACAAACAAAAAAATTAAAAATCCCAAAACCTAAACAAAACAAAAAACCAAAACAAAATACCCCAAAACCAAACCAAACAAGAAAAGCCCCAACAGCAACAACAAAAAAACAAACCCACAGGATCCCCCACAAGCATTATGCATAACCAGAAGGTACTTATTTGAAATTTGAGTAGATGTTTCAGGCTGTGGATCTATAATATGCAAATGCATATATTCATGCCAGTATTCTGAAGGTCAGAATGGAGCATAAGTTAAACCCACAAAGGTCAGAAATTAAGTGTTATGGCTGAAACTCTATTCTGAAAGGACATGAGCATCTATTTCAGTTGGCCCAATAATGTGAAAGTTCACAAGGTAAAGAGCCTCACTCACCAGGCATAAACTCTGAAAAGCATTTAAAAATTATGCTTTCAGAGCCACACTGCTGAAAGAGAACCTCCTGATGCAAAATTATGTTTTTGTAATTCTGGTATCATGGAAAGAAGCAAAACATATTTGATGTTGGGCTATGTTAGCATTTAATAATTATACCTCTGAGAAAATGAACCTCTAACTTGAAAAGACCAAAATATTTCAGGTGAACAAACTTGTCCTTTACACATGATTTTTTTTGCCTTCTATTCATAACCAACGTCTTGTTTTGTCTTTGTCTGCAAACTATAAAAAAGTTGCTATCTACTTAAATTTTCCTTTAGCTCTTCAGAAGTGTGTCAGTGCGCTTTGCACCACTGCTAAACATTTAATTTTCCTCTTGCTGCTGTTGCCAAAACATGACCCCTCACTTGTTGCTACTATTTTGAATGCTCATAGTCCCCTGACAAAATTTCCTTCTCATCATCTTCAATCCAACAGGGTCTTCAAATGTATTTTCTGAAACAGCATAAACCATACTGAGCATCTCTTTCAAATAACCCATTGCTGACAATTTTCCCACTAATAGAGACAATTTAGAGAAGACTGACACTGATATTGAATGCCTCAGGAGACACATAAATAACTTATCAGTAAGAAACACTAGGAGTCTTTAAAAAGGAAATAATGGTGAGTGTGGTTTCTCCATCTAAAAGAGCTACCCCTCTCCCTCCCCTTGAAAGAAACCATAAATCTTTAAGTCTGAGCACATTCCCAGAGCAAGGACAGATCCAGGTGGAAACCTTTCTTTTTGAAAAGTCTGAATAGGAGCAAAAACAGATAAAAAATCAAGCTACTGGTACTTCCCATTAAAAGTCAGCATTGGTCCTTTTGCTATACTTGATTTAAACCCTCTGACTGTGGTGCAATGGTAGGTATAGAGACTACCTTACCTGCATGTGTGCTCATTACTGAGAAATTTAATATAAAGGACTGTACTGTGTATGTTTTCCTTTTCTCTTGTGGTTCTCTGGTCTCAAACGTGCTCTCAGGCCACACTTAAAGGATCTACAAGGATCATGTCTCTTGATTTTGCTACTGCTATTTTGCACTATTCTCTTCTGGACATCATTCCACTTTGTCCCTTCTGCAACAGCAGGATCAGTGGTATTGGCTTAGCTTGAAGGATTGTTACAAAAGAGGCTGACATACTAAAAAGCACTCTGCCAAGAAAAATTCCTCTTCATCTCTGAGATCTTCCTGTGTAAATCTGGACATCATTCAGCTCTCATGCAGCACCACATCATTCATGACACCTATTTCAGTTCTACCAACCTTTCCACACAGATCTTCCCAGAGAAGGCAGAAGGTCTTGTGTTTTGCCAAGGGGTGGAAGCTCTTTCTCTGGCTTGTTCATCCTGCCTTTGGGCTGCCTCTTCTAAAAACTTTCCTGCACTGAATTTGACAGTCCCTAAGGTGACTGTTAAAGTTTTCTTTACCAGGTGCAGCAAAGGTGACCTGAGATGACAAGAAATGGAGAACTGCAGAATACTGTATGTTGGAATGGACATTTGTGGTTTTCTGATAATGTCATGTTACTCAGGGCTATATGCAGCTGAGTTTTGAGTGTCTGCAAGAGTGGAGATTCTTTAGACTCTCTGGGCATCCAGTTTCAGTCTCTGTCCTCATTGTGGAAAGCTTTTCCTTTACATTCAGGGAAACTTAGAAGCAAGTTTTGTCTGTTGTGCCTTTTTCTTTTGTTAGACACTTCTGTGAAGAGTACAGCTGCTCTGCTGAAAAATCACCCTGCAACATCCCTACATATATTCTACCATGAGAACCTTGGAAAAAGCAATTAGATCGCCACTCACTCTTCTGCATGATGAACAAACAGCTCCCTCAGTTCCACATGAAACATATGCTTCAGCCCCTTAAACACTCCAATATTTTAGTTGTCCTCTGTTGGACCCACTGCAGTTTGTAATTTTTTTTCTTTTACTGGAAATACTGGTTTATGTCTACTTGTACAATGTGGTTAAGCGTCTTGGATATCCTAACTCAGATTTCAGGAGTACAGTGCAGAGGTATCTGGGATACTGGAAGGCATTGACCCTGGACCACCTTTTTTTCTCTTAGATCATCTGTCTCACTGTCTGTGGTACAAATCACATTTCAATCAGCAGCTAATAATGACTGCCATAAACAATGAGCAATAGAGAAGGTATTCACATTGTGAAAGGAATAAGGTGACTGCTTGCTGACCTCTGTGTGAAACATTTTGAGGCCAAATGTCAGATTACATGGTAGCTGACAGGACTGATAATTCCCTTAATAATACGCACAGTGGAATGTTCCTGGTGACTTGTGTATGAGAAATATATTGAATTTCATCCAGTTTACAGAAAGTGTCAGCAAACATATTTTGCTCAGTTTCTGTTTCCCATATACCATACCCTGTTGCATTTCCAGAATTAAAAAATACATTTATAATTAATCTTTTTAGCTAGTGTTTTGAGAAGCTCTACCAAAAAAATCATAGCTTTTTGCAGAGAAATTTTTTGCTTAATTCCCCATGTTAAAATTCACTAGTCATACTGAGCTTTTCATGCTATTAAATGGATGACTGAATGTTTTGCTATCACTAGCTGATGCCTTGATGATATGATGTTTCATTTCCTATGAAGTATACACAAGAATCTCTCAGCCACAGGTCCTGACTGACCACAGGTGTCACATGAATGCACAGACATAGTAACAGAGTTAATAGAGCTGAGTGTGTTTGCAGAGTAATTTCTGAAACTACATGGATGGAATAGAAGGATCTTGACTGATCTTTTTTCCAAAAGTCTATCTTTATTAAATGGTAAACCATTTCCTGTTGTAACAGCTGAAACTGAAAGATACTCCGTAGCCATTCTATAGACAGCACTACACTATGACCAATTCAGTGAAATTTAGAACTTAACTCTTCAAGCTAGTCACATGACACCTTGGCAACCAGCTCTTCTTATAGAAAGGTACTGCAATTCAGCAGCCATCATCTGCAAGAAATCATTATCTTTAAAATGAAGGATTAAGATAAATAGAAAAAACCATAATGTTCTAAATGAAACATTCAGCATTGGCACATGCACTGTTATGTGGCTGATCGCCTCTAAATAAAAACTAACTAGGTTTACTTTAAATGCTTAAAATTGACGTGCTAAATTTCTACAGTGTTGAGAAAATGTCTTATATTCCTAAAATAAACTCAAATAAAATGTCAGTGTTACCAGTTTCAGAAAGATTAGCTTTGATATGATCAAGAATATACAAGTACATGATCACTTCATCCACCGTTTAGGGTTAGTTCAAAAATGAATAATTAACTTGTGAAAAATAAAGAAGGAAATATTTCAGAAGTACACTGTAAAACCAAGTTCCAGGTCAGTGGTAGAACCTAGGGGTCTGCCCATGGAAGTGGAGCTGGAACTAGATGATCCTTAAAGTCCCTTCCAACCCAATCCATTCTATGGTTCTATGATTCTAATTTAATTTGCTAAAAATGACTGAATGAAACCTTTGTGAGACTTTTAATATTGCCCCGTAATAATGGTTGAACACAAATATGAAATCAGTGTAATGACCTCCAAAGCACGGTTGGTTATTCTATTGTAAATATCTTTTGTTTACAGAGGTATTGATTACACTGCCAAAATAAATTGACTTGCATGAATACAATCTGGGAAACAAGAATTTAAATTTCTAGTCTAGATTTCAGCTGATGAATATGGATAAAAGCTCATTGATTGCATCTAATTCTCATCAGCTAAGGCTTTGACCCTCCATATTCACTGCAGTGAAGATATAATTTCCTATTCCAAAAAAACAACAACAACAAAAAAAAGACCCTGCCACAGATTTCAACTGTTCCTTGTATGTTAAATCAAAATCAAGGTCAAATACACAACTTGAAATACATTCATAGTATTGCAGATAAGATCATGAAGACTAATTTGAAATTATGATTAATTTTAATTGATTTTTGATTCCACAGTTTCAGTCCACATCTACAAAACAGACAATGTTATTTAGTATAGTACTTCTGTGTCCAAGGAATTTACCCCCTATTAATCAAACACTTAAGATTGTTGTTCCTTTGTCTAGTGAATAATATCTTCTTCATTGACTAGTCCAATTATATTCAACAGGCTGAAGTTAGCCACCTGAAATAAAAATGGAGGGAATGGACTCATTACTTGAGTCAACTATTTTGAGTCCTATGTAATACTAATGCAGCTTAATTGCAGACAAATACAGCTGTTGTTATTTGTTTGATGATGACTCATGCAGCTGTGAATAACAAAGCTCTTTTTGCCAAAAAACAATTTTGACCCACCATGGCTAGTAAAAATATCTGACCATTTTTATAGATATTTTGAACTATAGGTATGATAGGAATGTTTCTGAATTTGAAATATCCTAGTAAAAACTTTTATTCATATATTCAGCTTAAAAATTTTGTAAAGCTTAGTCTCAAATAAGAAAATTAAATTCACCATGTAGAGGCATGCCTCCTGTGACATTTGTAGCAAATACTATATTTCTTTATAGTTCAAAAGAAAACTCTGAAAGAAAAACTAGCTCTTCATGCAGTTTGAAACCCTGGGGTTTTTTCCTGTAAAGAAACTACCAGACTTTGCCTGGTCCTATTATGATTCAATGTGTTTCCTAGAAACAGTTAAATGGCATTTTTAATAATGCCCAGAGGCAAATGTTGAATTGGGCATTTTATGTAAATCTAAGGCATTGTTAAGATATCTCAAATGTAATAAGGAGATACCTAATCCTGTTGCAGACACCTGAATTTTTATGGGATTGGTTGTTGAATGTTCAGCGCTCTCCTAACACCATGTCTAACTCTTTTCCCCCTATATTTGAAAGATACTTTTTGTATCCAAGTTCCTTATTATTCTCTTTTATACCTAAGCCCTTCTGGCATCACTTAATTTGTTAGACATACTCAGAGTTTGCCCAACATAGCAACAGCATCGATCAGCTTCATCCAGTCAGTTTCATATAGCCAGGGAACATCAAGTCTTTCAGAGTAATGCTTAAAGACTGTACCACTTGTATAATGCGTGAAAGACCAGCATTTCAACCCCCTTTAGCCAGAAACAGTTCAAACCTACTCTGCTAGCCTAGAATAAAGGACATAGTTGTTTGAAGAGGTTGGATTGAAGTGGTGGGATGTCCTCTCTGCTTCTGCTGCCTCAAGAGACTACAAACTTCATGTCAGGAATATTACAGGCACAGAAGTGGGGGAAAAAAAAAAACAAACAAAAAAACCCCGTATTTTGGCTTGCCCTCCACTAAGGACTGTTTATGACTGCACTGTGGGATAATTAGATAAAATATACAAAAAGTGTTAACGCAGTCAACAGTTTCCTCAGTATCAAGCAGTTCTGACATCAAAGGAAAAGTGGTCTCTAGTTAACACTTTCTATTCAATAAATCATATATTTTCTTCTGCATGATTCCACAGCATCAAGGCAGGGAGAAGTAGAACTGCCCTAGAATCTCGGGGCAGAATCATGCTCATACAGTGCATGAGAAACCCAGGAAACATCCAAAGCTGTATGAAAAGGAGTGTGGCAAGAAAGGTAAGTAAAGTTTCAGTTTTATGATGGTACAAAGTTCTAAACTGAGAATTTACTGGAACACGTGGGCACTCAGGAAAGATACACACCAGTCAAAAAGCAACTGTGAGGAAGGGACAAAGGCCAGAATGAATGATAAAACAGCTAAAATCACATGTTCTATAGTGAAAGACTGAGCATGTTTGTTTCTGCTTAGAGAATATAATGGGAGACCTGATAACAGTTTTTAAATAGGAGAAAATAAAAAAAAAAAATAAAAAATTCAATTATAGCTAGGGAGATATAGGTTAGACTTTAGGAAAAAGATTTTGAAATGCCAGGATAGTTTCATAGTGAAACACAACACCTAGGAATCTGTAGGAAAATTTTCAATGAGCAGATCACACAAAAAATTTTAGGTATAGCTAATCTCGCCTGTGAGGAAGGAAGGTGAACAAAATGACTTAATGATCTTCGTTCTGGATCAGTTTATATGATTTTCATTAGAAGTGTTTCAATTTTGTTTGGGACTGAGTTAAAGATGCCTGAGACTTTTTTCTAATAAATGAACAGAGGCCTTGGATTAGACTCAAATAGAAATATGACTATATGCAAATCATGCAACCAATATTTGAAAAAATTTTCTATTTCTAGCACAGCATTTTTGCTACTGGCATTTATAGTTATAGAAAAAGTAATAAGCTTAACTACTTTCTTTACTCTTTTATAAAATTTCCCTGTGCATTGAAGAGAAAGAAATATTCACACCTTTTATAAAATATCCACAGTAGAGGTTAAAATTGTAGTAGAGATTAATATTTACAACTATTTGCTGCACCAAACCTGCAGAGATGTTTAATTTTCTCTGTTGCTAGCACCATCAAATAAAGCAAACAAATGATATTCATGAAAAGGCAAACAAAATAAATGAGTCAGGTAATTATAAAAAGAACACTGACCTATTAAAAATTGGTCTGATCTTCAAGAATTCCTAGCATAGCAGCAGTAATGTTATTAAAAATAGTATAATCATTAGAATTTGCATACATGAGTAAGAATGTACTTAATTACAAACTGCATTCTGTAAATTATTTAGAAGCTGTAAATCAAAGAAACAAAGAAGAAAGATTTAGGGATTAAGGGTTCTGAAGAATTTTCTAATGCAAATGTTCTTAAAAACAACAGATTTGAGAAGTTGTGAGATATTTCTATGACAAAATTATTTAAAAGAACAAATAAAGTTCAAAAATACTAATGTCTGACATATAGGCATTTACTTTAGGTAGTGGAAAATTATCTCACCTTGATCAGAATGGAGTTTTACATATAGAAGTAGATGTGTTTAAATACTGTGTCACTTGAAGGCAAAATACCGTATGCAAATTAGGAACTCAACTAGCAAACTGCAGGTGTAATAAATTTCATGGATTGTGTATTTTTCATGCAGATTTTTTTTTTCAGCTGCTGTCAGCACTGTGGTTTAAAGGCTTGTGCAAAGCAGTCCCTGCTCTGCCGTACTGAGTCAGCACCCCAGGAGTTCTGTCTCACTGCTAACCCAAAGGGGCTGGGGGAACTCCCTACCTCTCTGGAGCCCTGCACCAGAGCTGGGGGGCATGGAGCAGCTGGAAGAAGAACGAGTAAAGGCAGAGAGAAAAAGACCAGAGAAGATGTAAGGGTTTGAGAGGTGAGGAAAGGAAGGTGTCAGAGAAAGATGAAAGACGAGTCTGTGATTCAGCTGGACAACTTCGCTTCACTGCAGAGGAGATACTAAGCATTTTATAGAGCATTCATTTACCATGTCCAAAACAAAGTACAGAGGATATCTGGAAAAAATCTCAAAGTTAGCACTTGAGAATGTAACTGGAAGGACAACTGAGAAACAGCTATTAAACAAAAAAAACAAAACAAAACAAAACAAAACAAAACAAAAAAAACAAACACCCCACACAACACCACAAAAATAAAATCTATAAAATTTGTTTGTTTGTTTTAAGCAGGGAAAGGCAATTTCCTAGTGGAAGGAGAATCTATCAATTTTCTTAATCGTCTGAAGGAACAAGAAAGTAATTTTTATTATTCATTGCTTCAAATTTTTTTCCTGGAGTTCAAGATTTTTGCAGGGCAGTCCATGAATACCTTAAGCCAGAAGTGTATTTAGGTTCTTCATTGTCTAATTGCTGCACCCAAAAATGCCACATAGCATTGCTTGACCTCATGGACACTTACAGCTCACATCTATCACTAAGACAACTGCCCAAATACTCACTCTGCTCAGATTGGACTGCTCAGATTAAAATGTAATTAATATCTTAGAGTAGAGGCTATAGACATTTACTTAAAAATAAGTAAATGGAAAAAAATTGCCTTTTGTTGCTGTGGAAAAGATGTGACAAATAATGAGATTATTGTTATTTAGTAATGAATATTTTCACTATTTCTCAATACTGTTCTTTGATAAGTCTGTACACACACTACATTTCTGAAGGAAATTTCACAGCCTAGTACTATTATGTTTCTATTATTTATTATTGTTACCAGCAGTAAAACAAGATGTTCAGATTCCACTTTACTTGCAAAACTTTCAGACCTGATCTTACAAGACAGGTACACAGAACAATAACATTTTGGCGAAGCCAGGGAAAATATTCATGTAGCATTTTCACTGGGTTCTTTGGTTCTCTTGATATAGAGCATACACAGCCTCGAGGGTGCTCTTGATTGTTATCTCTGCAGCTGAGTGATTTTTGGAGGTCTTGCTGAATACAAGGGTCACAACCTAGAGTCCATTCTTATCTGTTTTAATAAAAAATGACAATGAACTGTGAAATTCTCCACTGTCCCCTCAAGCAAAATGAAGGTGAATGTCACTCCTGTCTGTACAGCCAAGTCTAATTGCAGTATTAGGGTCCAGAGCATGAAAATTCACTCCATCAAGGGCTTTAACAAAGTCTGTGGAAGCACTGCAGTTCAATTTGCACATCCCCAGGTTTACTAAGTTTTATCAAAACATCCAAGGAGATTTTTGTTCTTTCAGTCTGGATTGTGCATACTGCTCGACTCCATAAGAGGTCATTCAAACAGTGTTTTATTTCTGCATAACAAAAGTTCTTTTTGTTCACCTCTCAGGAAAGCACAGACAACTCACAGATTATCTGATATAGTGAAAGATGGGACTGAGTGCATCTTTTACAATTTTACAAGCAATAGAAATTTGGAAGAGTGGTTAATACAGCAGGCAGTTTTTCTGTCTTTCTGAGTGGTCTTTCAAAGATACCTTAATAGGCTGGAGGAACAGCAAGCAGGAACTTCATGAAGTTTGACAAGGAGAAAAGACAAGTCATACTCCTGGGGAAGAATAACCTGACAGTGGAAGATACCTGAAAATAGTGTACAGCTTTATCCACCCACCCTTCCCATCATGTGACATTTGTGGTCAAATACCTTCTATATGATAGTTGCACTAATTCTTCATCAATCAGAAGTTCCTTCTTCATTCAGCTGAAGTGTATGATCAGTCGTTGAAATCAGTACCAGAATTATGAATATCCTCTTTTTGTAGGGAAGCCTGTATCTATTCATACTGAGTTTCTGCATGAACTCTTAGGCACACTCCATCTTGAGTTGTTGCCTCTTCTAGTGGTGGTTAATGGGCGGCAAGGTTTCATCTCCATGATTGTCCCAGCTGAGAAACCTGTGCTGCTGATCTAGTCTCAGCTAAAGCTCACATTGAGTAACAGCCTGCCATTAGTAGGGGCTTTGACTCACAGAGCCATTTGGGTTCAGAAATGCTTCAAACACTGAGAATAGTCTAAGACTGAATACGCTGTTTATAAATCTAAAAGTAGACATTAACCTCAGAAAAGCAAGCATGTAAGGACATGACTGTGAGTAGACAAAAGGGGGTTTAGTATTCACTTGGGAGCCAGAGTAAGGGGAAAGAGAAAGCTCTAGAGCTCCAGATATCACTACAAAGCCTACTTTCTTTCTTTCCTGCCCTGTATAGGTATAACTCCTCCTTCCCTGCTCTTCTGGTTCCAGGATTTATATGTCAATAAGGCATGGCTGGCTTCAGCTGGAAGGGTGCATGAATCAAAGGGTTCAAAACCCTTTCTCCACCGTCTCTCTTCATACACATTAACACTCTGCTGATATATATGTGAACAGGACCTAATATGCAGGTCTTCTCTGGTGATCGAAAATCAAAGGAGGCACACTATAACCATAATGTATGTGTGTTTATTTGTTTATTAATAAAGCCATTAAAAATGTTCAAAATCTATGCAAGCAGATTAAGTCAGCTTTAATTAGGTGCAGTGAAAAATATGTTTCATTATAAAAATGGACATGTTAAGAATGCGTTTCATGGGACATGAACAATAATATTTTCCTTTTGATATAAACAGCTCAGGGTATCTGGAAAGAAAGGGAATTTTTCAGCTTGAGATAATAGTTTTTACTTGAAACTTTTCTCTTTTTTTTAAAGTATTCAACATTATCTTGATTGACTCAATTCCAAATACTAAGAATGCTTTGCTTGTCCAGATCTTCACCTTCCTGTAAAGATGAAACCTCTAAAATAAAGAATTTAAATACAGGAATACTCGGGGGAAAGAATATACAGTTTTTCTCTAGCTCTGCTCAGTCTGAATTGTTAATCCAAGAGAGGAAAATTAAATCCAAAAAGCATTTTAAAAAAAATTAATTGAGCCTGTTGTTGAGCAGAAAGAAAATCAAGTACCAGCACATCGTTACTGGAGAAATTGTGTGCTACAAGCAAATGAAAACAGAAAAACCTTAATAAAGGTTCTTGAAAAATGGGCAACAAAGACTTTACACTTCTTCTGCCTGATGATTCTTTAATGGCTACAATCCTGCAGGATCACAACCAGGAAATAGAAAAGACTGTCAGTCTTTTGTCGAACAATTACTGTGTAAGTGGTTAAAGAGATAAGATTATAGTAAGCGGGGACATTGTAATCCATTACTTATAAGACTAATTTGGTCCTTATTTTCTGGGAATTTGATTCCAAGGCAAAAGAATAGCTTGCTTTTTTCCTGAAAATTTAAAAACCAGACAAACTAGCAAGCAAAACTTCACCATCCATTGAGCTGTATGAAGGTTCATTGCTGTAACACCCATCTTCCCTTCTTGATATCATATTATTCCCTACATTTCTATTATGCTTATTAATAAACTTTGATTCAACCTTGCAAAAATCCAGATACTTGAGGATGTTCAGATGGAACTCTTTTAAGCCTAGTGTTCAAAGTAGTGATTAAATGTAAATGACAAGTTTTGGAAAAGTATTTATCAAAGGGCTTTTGAAAATATGAGTTTCAATAAGAGAAGTAAAATAATGCCTTTATTTGATAACTAATTTTTTTAAAACATTTTAAACATTTTAAATATTTGGATAAAAACCCCATTAAAGGGAAAGGAGAAGAGTCACTTTGCACAAAGTTCAGGTCAATAAGAAAGAATTTATGTGCCTAAATCCTGCAGCACTATTGAAAGAGAGAGGCTTTTTTGGCTCCTCCTGAGGCAACTGAGAGCAATAGAAATTGATCCATTTTATTTAACTTTGGACTCGTGACACTGTCTTAAGTCCTTAGCTGGGATGAATTGCCTTTCAGACATGTTTTTCTCTCAATGAATGTGAAGAGAATCTAGTCAGACATGTCAACTTTGGTCCTTCAGGTAAGGTGTCTGAGAGAAGGTGGCATGATTAGACCTGGATGCATTAGCAATTTGATGAAGTGCTGTTCAAGAAAAATGAGCAAGGTTGAGTGCTGGACCCAAACTGTTTCACTGTGAGCTGAGCTAGCACCCAGTACTTGGTCTATTTTGGGCTGCTCCAACTAACTGGAGTGGACTAGCACTAAAAGCACGGATTACGAAGCAGCTAGTGCTAACTTGTCTCAGAGACAATGGTCTCCTCCTGGCTCTGTTTAATTCAGCATGAGGACTAAAACTCAGAGTGTCTAAGAGTTTAACTGCTGTCAGATTTGGAAGTAAATTTTTTTAAATTACCTCTGAACTTGTCTGTTCATCTCAGTTGAAAGTCCAGGGAGCCAGAGAAACCTGAGAGAAGGTTTTCAATTCATTGTCTTATTTCAGTATCTGATGTTGGTAACTGGTAATACCTGATGGTCACATCAGATCTTGCAGATCTTGAAGGAATCTGAATGTCAGATTTTACCTGAGATGTTATGTATGGTTTAACTGCTGTAGCATACAGCACAATAGCAGATTTCAGACTGAAATCAAGGCAAGTGCTTGATCATCTGTTTTGCCGAAGTCAGTTTATATTTAGGGCAGGGATGTCCCCACAGCCACAACAGCAACTGTGATGTACCTTAAATTTCAGTGCTCCATTTTATGCAAGCGATAACTGAAAAACACAGAATTCAGCAAATCAAAGAGACAAGAACAGAATGCAGAAATCCCTGGCCTGCGCCTTAGTCTAGGCTATGTATTTCCTGAGATATGGTTTTGTGACAGTGAAAAAGAGGCACATCATTTTCATTTACAAGAGGCTGTAATCAGAGGACACTACAAATAGCCAAATGTGGTATATTACACAGAGTGCTTCCATTTGTTGCAGTCACTGTCCAACTATGCTATCTGTATTTCATAATGACAAAAGAGAAGAGAGGAGAGGAGAGGAGACTCGAGGAGACTCGAGGAGAGGAGACTCGAGGAGAGGAGACTTGAGGAGAGGAGACTCGAGGAGAGGAGACTCGAGGAGACTCGAGGAGAGGAGAGGAGAGGAGAGGAGAGGAGAGGAGACTCGAGGAGAGGAGAGGAGAGGAGACTCGAGGAGAGGAGACTCGAGGAGACTCGAGGAGAGGAGACTCGAGGAGAGGAGAGGAGAGGAGAGGAGAGGAGAGGAGAGGAGAGGAGGAGAGGAGAGGAGAGGAGAGGAGAGGAGAGGAGAGGAGAGGAGAGGAGAGGAGAGGAGAGGAGAGGAGAGGAGAGGAGAGGAGAGGAGAGGAGAGGAGAGGAGAGGAGAGAGGAGAGGAGAGGAGAGGAGAGGAGAGGAGAGGAGAGGAGAGGAGAGGAGAGGAGAGGAGAGGAGAGGAGAGGAGAGGAGAGGAGAGGAGAGGAGAGGAGAGGAGAGGAGACTCGACTCGAGGAGAGGAGACTCGAGGAGAGGAGAGGAGACTCGAGGAGAGGAGACTCGAGGAGAGGAGACTCGAGGAGAGGAGAGGAGAGGAGAGGAGAGGAGAGGAGAGGAGAGGAGAGGAGAGGAGAGGAGAGGAGAGGAGAGGAGAGGAGAGGAGAGGAGAGGAGAGGAGAGGAGAGGAGAGGAGAGGAGAGGAGAGGAGAGGAGAGGAGACAGGAGGAGACTCGAGGAGAGGAGAGGAGACTCGAGAGGAGAGGAGAAGGGAGAAGGGAGAAGGGAGAAGGGAGAAGGGAGAAGGGAGAAGGGAGAAGGGAGAAGGGAGAAGGGAGAAGGGAGAAGGGAGAAGGGAGAAGGGAGAAGGGAGAAGGGAGAAGGGAGAAGGGAGAAGGGAGAAGGAAAGGTAAGGAAAAGAAAAAAGAAAAAAGAAAAGAAAAGAAAAGAAAAGAAAAGAAAAGAAAAGAAAAGAAAAGAAAAGAAAAGAAAAGAAAAGAAAAGAAAAGAAAAGAAAAAGAAGAAAAGAAAAGAAAAGAAAAGAAAGAAAGAAAAGAAAAGAAAAAGAAAAGAAAAGAAAAGAAAAGAAAAGAAAAGAAAAGAAAAGAAAAGAAAAGAAAAGAAAAGAAAAGAGGAAAAATGAAAAAAAGAAAAAAGAAAAAAATTTAAAAAAAAGAAAAAAGAAAAAAAGAAAAAAAGAAAAAGAATAATGTCAGATAGTCAGGTACAGAAGGGTTCTTATGTTCTCTTCAAAAATTGTAGAGTAGCTTCTACAACCCAGAGGAATGGAGCTGGGAACAGTAGGAAGTTTAGTGGTAACTGTGCAGTGTTCTGCAGGGGTTTCTTCCAGATGAAAGCATATGCAATGTAGGTAATATTTAATGTTGTTCTTATGTGTTTAAAACAGAACTATCACCTGGGCATAGATCTTTTATTATCAGTCAAATTCTTTTGACAATTTTCAATTACATTTCTGTATTTTTATTATATGTTAATGGACTATATTAATTAAAGCAGACTGCAATGCACTAATAACGATTAATTTAGCCCTGGGTGCCTTAAAGTGAGATTTTATGAGAGCTGAAATTCTCCATGGATCTCTAATTTACATTTACAACACAGGGAACTGTACTTCTAGACTCTTCTACTTGGCATTCTCCTCCAAGTCAACACAGTAGCATGAGACCGGGAGAGGAGAGGTGATGACAGACTAGGGTGAAGAATTACAATGTTCTGAAGTGCTAAGTGAGGCAGTAGTTTTCATTGGTCTCAGTGGATTAACACATGTAACCCCACCTGGTAATATATACAGTTTTTAGAAAGCAGAGCACAAAATCTAATAGAATGTGCAATCAGTTATTGGTGAAGAGCATTAGCTAGATAATAAACACTCCAAATGTACCTACTCCCCCTGGGAAATAGCCTCTCTTCTTGTTAGTCCTTTTGTCATTCACGAGTAATACGTATTTAACAGAAATCTTGGAACAGGAAATGAAAAACTGAAGATGATAAATCTGTTCCACTTAGACAATAATCATATAACACTGCGGCCAGTTAGTTTAATTTATAGACACCATTCCCCCTGGAAATCTTAGGTAGAGAAATTAAAAAAAAAAAAAGGCAGGGGAGGGAGATGGGGAGTGAAAAGATAAAAATTGGTACAAGGCATCTCTTACCCACTGGAGCAGTTAAATGGAAGAAAAATACTAATTAAGATTTCACTGCTTCAAAACAATATTTACAGTAGTTGGATGGGAGTTTTTCTAGGGTTCACCCTCAGTTCCTAGAAGCTCTGCGCTGAAGCCCGTATATGACTTGCTCATATTTAACCTGTCATGACTTTCTCTCTTTCTGTTGGCTTTTTTTGGTTTAATTTTTTATTTTTTTATTCTTTCTGAAGAAAAAAAGTCTTTTTGGACACCTGTGGCCTCAAGAGATTACTAATCCATAAACATTTTTCTCTCTTGCAACCTTCCAACCCATGGCAATAATTATGATGTCTGACACGTATTTGTGTGCCTCTTAAAATAGAATTAAAACTACCCTCCTTATCTGTGAACACAGCACTTACATTCATACTGCTTGGATAATATTCTTCTCTTTGTACCAGGTACCATTACGTATCATGCTGAAACGTCCTTCAAATCCTCCAGTAATTATTAAGGTCTAAGCTCTGGTGTCATTACAAAAATGTATTATATAGCTCAGAGTGAAGAATTCATTATTTGCTTTTAATGGCAAAGAACCCGGGTATGGAATAAAATTATTAGTTGTCTAAGGATTTTGTTCTTTTTTATGACTAATACTTCTAAACAACTTAGACCAGCTGTAATGCCTAATTTTGTGTGAGATCTAGAAATGAATTACTTTAGAAAAGGTAAAAGAGAAGTGTTTTGACCTGTGCTAACCTCTTAGCAATTTGTAACACCTCAAAGGCATGAAGATTACAAAATATGCACTGAATTGATGTAGCCAAAATTAATTAGCCCACTTAAAAAAAAAAAAATCAAACAAACAAGCATCAAAAAGACATAACACACAATCAAAAAACACCAAACCAGTAACTGGTGAGATGCAAAATGTTTTTCCTCTGTTTATTTGGAAAGAGTATTTTTGTTAACAGTTTGTAAATCATGTTTTCAACCTGTTTGTGTCATCTTTGGAATGGTGATCCTAGATACCAACAAGCAAATAATGCTTATGCAAACCAGTCTGTCTACAAAAATATCCATGCATTTCATTGATTTTGTATAATTGGCTAAAAATAAATTAGATTCAAGAACTGGATTCACAGGCAGTGATTTCTTCCAGGAGATCTAATAAAATTTGAATTTTATATATAAAAAATGTGGTTATGGATTTGAGATTTAATATAAAAATAATACTCTTAATGTACTCTAGATATATCTAGGTATGTGATGACAGTCTTGCTCTCTTTCCAAGACTGTAAGCCTATATTTTAAACAAAATTTGTCCACAATTGAAAGGTTCATATATCCTCATAAAATCCATGGACACTCCAGAAACATTTGACAGCACAAAAAAAACTTTGCAGTTTCATTCAGTAAAGTATGGCATACTCTTGTGTGTGTCTTAAAGCTTCCCTGCTGAAATCAGTAAATAGTAAGGTCCAGACCTGGCTGAGAATATAAATCAAGTAATTTGTCATAAGTCTCTTAATTACTAGCCAATATAACAATTCAAGAGAAAGATTTATGGAAATGCAAAACTAGGTCTACACCATATAATTAGCATATACAGATATTTTATTTTGTCATTTCTGTAGTTTATGGGAAGCTTTATAGCCATATTTTATACTTTAGCTGGCTTCTTCTCAGCTTAATGGCAAAACTGCTTGATACTTACAAACCAGATGCCATTTTCTTAATTTAGGTCACCACAGAACTATTTCACACCAAGTCTCAGATTTCACTCTTCCTCACAACTTTTTTTTTCTTTCTTTCTCCTTTGTATTTATTTTGTTTTCTCCCCTTAAAAAAGGATTCTGTACTAGAAAAATAAAGCCTTTATGTTTTTCAAACACTTACTGAAAAAAAATGTAATCTACTGGTGCATATCATGGAAGGAAAAGATATTACGGCTACTATAATTCACAAGCCAAACTTTCTGAACAAGGCGGATCCACAATAAAGTTAGGATGGCTTTAAGGTCAATGCACCAATTTGCACAACTGAAATGATATAGACATAAGGAAGCATTCCCTTTTTTACCACAAAATTGCTTGGGTAGAGTGAGATCTACTGAGAGATTTATGCAGAACCATATCTCTAGCAAGATGAAAAGAGCATGCTGTCCTCAGAATCAAAGCCAAGGAAAAAGAAGAAAAAATAAGCAGCAGAAAGGACAAAACACCCCCTCACTCATGAAAGTACTATGTCCTGAAAAGAATTTCCAGACCTTTCAGCAAGATCTGTAATACATAAATACACATATATTCCGAGCAATAACCTTTTTTTTTATTATTTAAATCAAGTCCTACTTTTTTATTTAAAAATAAAATTAAAAATTATATTTTTAGTCTTCTCAAAGACACAGTGTGCCAGCACCCCATAACTGATAAGCAATATATTATGCTGGAGAAACAAACTCTTATTTCAAGCTTATTTTAATTGAGCACACTCATTTGGCATGGTATTTTGAGACCAAAAGTCCACAAAAGGTTGTACAGAACTTAACCAGAGACCTGGATAAAGCACTGGTCTTCACAGTGATGGGGCCTGATATTACTTTTTGGAGAAAGGAGAAGCAAAAGAGCAAAGGAGTAAGATAAAACAGCACCTCACAAAAATATTCATGATATGTTGATGTGTTTTACAGATCTATACTGCACCTTCCCTTGTATTTTATTTTCTAGTCCTTACTTTTTTTCCCCTCCACCTGGTATTTTTTGACAGTATATATGAGGAATGAATTTTTGAAAGAATGATCTTCCTTTATGCCTGCATTTTAGTGGTCACAATAAAATCTGCAAGGTGCTTGATGGCATCTCTAAATTAGATTACTTGAGCTTCAAAATCTCTGATTTGCATCATTAGTGTACTTGGAAGCACAAAAATGCAAGTACAAATTTAGAGAAGTGAAAAGACAGGACTCAGCTTTTTGCAAGAAATGTCAGAGAGAATAAATGTATAATTCCTTTTTATGTGACACACAACAGTACACATTGCTGCCACATTTTAAAGTATTGTCCCCTGAAAATACATCTTCTCATAACCTCTGTGGGAAATAAACCACACAGAAACAGAGCAGATATGGAGAGAGAGTTTCCTGAACTAAATTCCTCTTTGTGTTATGTGCTTAAGTGTATAATTAACACTTTTGTCAAACAAGGCCTTTTTAGATCCTTGTTAGGTGTTCCTGGGGTTTGTTTGGCTTGGTTTCCTGCAGATTATGTACATCAAAATTCGTAACTGAATAAGGAGATAAATACAGTAATTAATAGGTGAAATTCAGCTTGTGGTTGCAGGTTGGCAGAACCCTTTCTGCACCAGTTAAACCCTAGGTTAGTGCAATGACAGAAGACACTAACGTCATGTCTCTTTAGGATTTGTCACATGCCTGTTCAGAATGGCAAGGATGCCTATCTATCACAAGTATGCACGGAAAATGACAATAGGTGTGATAATAAGATCAGTACTTCTTCAGACATAGGCACATCAAAAAGTAAACTGCTTTCCAGATAGTTGCTGAGACCAGGAATTTCGGATGCCGCATTTAAACAGTGTGGTTGTCAGATAAGTACATGATGCCATCTGAAAGAAAATCATTTATAGAACCTGTGAGAGGAATTTCTCCACACATGTAGCTGGCATGTATACACAGACACATAGATAACCAGTAATATACATACACAACCAGTATTTTAAATTTCTGAAAGCCCCAAATCATGGCTGTGCATTGCAGCCCTGTCTGTGGAACTACTTACCTCTAACACTTCTGACAAAAGTGCCCTATTTTAGGTTTCGGGCAATGATAGGAGTTTCAGTGTTCTTTAAAGAGTCCTTTGTACCAAACTTGATCTGTAGTTTTCTACTGACTTCTAATATGGATTAATTGCCAGTCTGCTCTTCATGGCAACAGGGGACTGTGGAGACAGTAAAATCACACATAAATCCCTGTGACAGGAAGGGAAAGGATGGAAGGAACAGAGTGCCATACTATCCTGAGAATAGCCAGAAGAGCTGAATTAGAATAAGGAAGGAGGATGTTAGTCATTGTTTCCTCTCTGAACCAAAGATACAACTACATCTCCTTTTATTTAGCAACAATGATCCACTTAGCTTTCACAGTGAAACCTGGGAGGTGCTGAGCAGCTCCAGATTTCTTTTTCTTTTGTTCTGGCCACCAATTTAATCCTGCTTTCTGTTCCTACAGTTAAAATATTTTGTGCCTGACTTAATAAAAAATTTTAAAAAAATGAAAAAAAAATTCATATGTGAAGACAAAAAGGCGAGAAATTTGCACTGACAGTATGTCTCCAATGACTAAAACTTCTCAACATTGTAACAGTCTGAACCAGCTGTCTGCAGATTATTAGCATATCCTTCTATACAGCTGTCTAGAAACAATTTGGCAATTTTAGAAAAAGCCATATTTACTCTGAAAATGTTCCTTTAAACAAGATTTTCCTAATATTGATCATGCTGGAGTATGGTGCTCTATCTCAATAGAGCTTTTAACATAAGAGACATTAGTGGTCTTTCTATAACATTGAATTTTCACTTAGTCTTCTCATGTATCTCTATCTTGCCTGATGAGGACTTGCACTGGTTATTCCCTGGGCAGTGCAAAATCAGACATATACGTACACATGCAGTTTCATACCTCTGAGTATATTTCCTTGGTTCTCTCACAGCAAATACTATGATAGTAAAGAGATATGGCTAAAAATACCATAGCTGTTAATAAGTACTACCTTCTCACACTAATATTTTGACTCTAACTGGATGTTAAATTACAAAAACCTGTTAAAATCTGAGAAATTGTTGTTATTTTTCCCTCTAGCAACTCAAAGTAAAATGGAGTGATATTTACAGATTGAAAGAAGAGTATTATGACAACCTGGGACAATGACCTGAGATTGGAAGGCATTCTTTTATATCCACATAGTAATTTTAATTCAATTGAAGCTGCAAAAGTAAAAAAATTCAAAACATCTAGTCTTTATTTCAGTTTTTATGAGTGTCATTTCTTTCCAGTTTGAATTCAGGCTTGGCCTGGTGTAAGACTTCTTTTTGTAAGATCTACACTTCGGCAGAGAAGGCTTATGTCATGGTTTAGGAATGGTCCTCCCAAATTTAGTTCTCCTACTCAGACTCCTCAAACCACAGCAACGGAGTTTGCTTGCTCCACTTCCCCACTCTTGTGTGCCCTCCCCCATCCCTGGCCCCTCTTGGATGGCCAGAGAGGATAACTGGAGGCACAAAAAGAGATCATGGGTTGAAATAAGAGCAATTTATTGGAAACAGCAATGAGATAAGAAAACACACGGTAACAGCAATGGTATTAATAGCAAAAGTGTACAAAAGAGCAAGTGGTTTACATGCAAAATGCCCACCTAGCCCAATCCTGCCACAACATGACAGCAGCCACATTTTTTTCTGGATTGGAATCCGTATTCTTGGCAGAAGCCAGAGTCCCTTCCCCCCACACCTGACAATGGCTTGAGGTGATATCAAATAATAGTTGGATCTTGGCCACAGCCCCTCCCATCTATTGCAAAAACTTAACCTTGTCCTTGGCCTAAATCAGGATGGTACTCTTTGGGGTAAACAAATGTACCATGTGCAGAGTTCAGTTCTGTGTGTTTAATGCTGGTAATTAGCTAGGGCTTAATGAAATATTAAGATGGTGAAAGACCTTTTGCTCTTGCTGCATTAGCAGAAACATCTATCCAGGATGTTCTTTTCACAGATGCTAAAAGAATGCCTTTTCACAGGCCACCATGTCCTGCAACTGCCACAAATCTATAGTAATTAGGAGGGTATTGTATACAACACATTATCAAAAAAACAATTAATCATTAATCATTAGAGGATCTCAAATGCTCAAATGATGGCAAGGTGGCAAGGTGCCCAATGTGGCAAGGAATGTTTAAGAATTTCAGTTTTGTGTGAAAATGTAGACAACTCTGCCATTTTCTCTGATTTGAAAATAACAGCTTTTTCTCTTGAAGAGATACCATTTCTGATGATGTCAAAATCCCAGTTTCCAAGAAACTCGCTGAGGCTCAAGTACTCTCTTGTCCCTAATGCTAGTCATTCTTGGGCACAATTAAGCTTCTCAGGCAGAGCACTTCGCACACTCAGTGCTAAGATTGCAAATGTAGTGCACATACAGAGCATAAGAGGACTTAATTCTGTAGCATTAAAATCTGTCACATCCCATGGGTATGAATTAACTTCTGAAAAAGGAGAAAGACATATTTTCTTTTCCTATTATTCTATCATCTTAGTCCCTTAAAGATGCTGTTGAAAGGAAAACTGAAAGCCTTCAGCAAAGATGAAGAAACGTATCCTTAAAATGAATCATGAAGAAAAGAATCCTTAACAATAATACAAATATTATACTACCAAATTTTTCTCAAAGATGCAGGTGGGTGGAATGGGTCACTGTGCAATTTTTTGCATGCATACATATGTATATATAAAAATGTGTATGTACATATACATATGTATATATGTGAATTTGTATATACGTGAATTTGAATATGAACAGCATAATTTTTTTGAATGGGAGCTGACATTGATGGAGATTAGTGAGATCTGGCTTTACAGACATATAAGCTTTAGAAGATTTTTTAAAATCTATATTATACTAAGCAATAGGCAAAGAAGATAATTCCTTCACTTTAAATAATATATTTCTACCTGTTTTACTTGGCTTGTACCATTGTCTTGTTGAAAGAATAGTGACATATCACCTAACTCCTGTTCTGCTACTTCAGTCTAATGAGTCTGAGCAGATCTCATGAATTCAGAGGATAAATGAAGCTCTAAAAAGTATTCTTTTTTTGCATTTGTAAGACTAAATTGAGTTCATGACCTTTCCCCTTGTAACCCCCAATGTAATTTAAACCCATTTATTCTCTTTCCTATGTATGTTTCCACTTGCAGTAGATTTTCTAGAAAATGGGATATTGTCCTGGGTTCTACACGACGACATGCATGTGTCTTCATACGGAGGTAGACACACGGCTTAAATGAACTTAATGAATGCTCATGGCTGAGATTTCCAAGTCATAGACTGAGAAATCTTGGAAACTTTTATCTTCATACTAAAGTTCCACGTCTTAGAAATGTCCTTTCTTCCCCCTCTTTTCCCCTTTGCCCTTCCATGTCCCTTCCTTTCTCACACTTCTCCTTCCTTTTATTTTTAATTTTATTTATTTTCCTCTTTTTTTTTTTTAATTTTTAAAATTTCTTTCAGTCTTGCCAATGCAACCTTTATTTTGACTCTTTAATATTTGGAAATTGGCACTGACAATTTCTTGCTATCATTCAACTGCAATGACTCTGTTAAGAGCAATGGTCAAGACTGATGGGGACAATAGTTGGAGTTTCTCAGCTGAGGTGCTACAGTATCAGGAAGCTTGAGGGATCAAAATAAAGGCTATCCAACCTAATGAGATAAAAGCCTTTCCTACTTGTCAGGAAGCAAAGGGAAAATGTGTCTATCAGGGATCGTCTAGGTCTGTTTGCAAATCGGAGTCCCAGAGGTTGGACTAATTATGGTCTACTATAGTTAAGGTACAAGGCTAATCAGTGCTTCCAAAATGAAGGATGACAATACAGTATTCCCTAAAGACTGCTGTTGCAACTACATGATTATTTGTTAGAGAATGAAAGGATATGGGAGATGTATTTCACTGTATATATATATGTATATATGAGGATATGCTCTTCATTATGGGAGGTTTTTCTTACATATTTGCTATGTTAGAACAAGTTCTATCATAGAATCATTAAAACTGGTAGAAACCTCTAAGGTCATCAAGTTCCTCCATTACCCAGCACTGCCGTGTTCACCACAAAACTGTGCCCTCAAGTGCCACACTTGCACGTTTTGAGAACTTCTAGGGATGGTGATTCCACCACTTCCATGGGCAGCCTGTTCCCATGTTTGACAACCTTTTCAATGAAAAAATGATTCCTAGTATCCAATATAAACCTGCCCTGGTGCAGCTTGAAGCCATTTCCTCTCCTCCTGCCACTGGTTGCCTGGGAGAACAAATCAACCCTGGCCTGCTACACCCTCCTTTCAGGCAGTTTTAGAGAACAATAAGGACCACCCCTGAGCCTCTTTTACTGAGGCTAAACACTCCCAGGTCCTTCAGCTACTCTTCATAAGAGTTATGGTCCAGACCCTCCACCAGCTTTGTCACCCTTCTCTAGACGTCCTCTAGCACCTCAGTGCTTTTGTTGCAGTGAGGGGCCCAAAACCCAACACAGGATTCGAGGTGTGGACTCACCAGTGCTGAGAGACTTCCTCAGGACCACATCGGAGCCCGTCTTGATTTATTGCACAAGGAACAAGAATGCATTTTTCCTCTCACTGAGAATCTTCATCAGAGACCCAGGTCCTAATGTACCTGTTGACTCATACAGGAGTGTGTGACCTCACTGGAGAGGGGGAAAGTGACAAAGCAGAGGTTCAAAACGGCACAAGCAAATGCTTCTCTCTTCAACACTGGCCTTGGAAAACCCCAGCTTCATCTAGAGGAAACTTGGAGGTTTTATGTTAAAGACATCTTATTTTTATGAAGGAAAATTGTCTGGAATGCTGGCTATTTTCTGATTATATTCAAGTCCCATATAATGTAATTTTTCAAAAGCCAAATGTAAGCATGTAGCTGTAGTAAAAATCAAATATTAGACCATCCAGCTATTTTGAATTCCTATTCCATATAAAAGGCGTAAGTGATCCAAAAGAAAATGTGTGGAAACCAGAACCCCCAAATGAGATATCAGGAATTTCAGAGACATTGATTACAGTAAATGTTTTTTAATGAACCTCTAATGAATGCCCAGTGAATTTTTAACTGTTTTTATTTTTTTTTTTTTCATGGTGAAAGAATATCAGAAGGTGGATGTCGTGGTTTTAAAGCAGTAAATAAAAAGTTACTAGAAAACTTACTTATTTCTTGCTGTGAGATATGGATTAGAACAAGAGAAAAACAGTCTTAAAAAGAATAAAGTTTATTAACAAAACTACAAGAATAAGAAAACCAGAATAAACTCTCCATAAAACCCTTTTTCCCCCACTACCCAACCATTCTTTTGTTTGCATGACAACATAGAGTCAAAAAAACTTTAGTTTTTAAAACAGTCCCAATTCTTGCTATAGTCTTTGTAGAGAAACAGAAATCATCTTCTGCTAATCTATGTTTCTCACAAGAAAACTATTTCTGTTATAGCTTTCTATTTCTCTGATGCCAACTGCCCGGAAATCTTTCATCAGTTGTCTCCTCCCATTTCACATCACTCTGAGGTGTGTATGGGTCAATGAGTCAAGGGATGTCACTTTTAAGGATGAGTTATTCAAAAGCAAAAGTTCTCTTCATCTGTCTCTGTGAGCTTCTCTGGAAACAGAAGTTTTCTCTTTGCCTCCAACAGCCCCAAATCTTCAACTATTACTTCTCCCCGCTCTGTTCCAGCACCTCACTGTATCACAATTACTCCACCTTTTGCTCAAAATCCACACTTTGAACACTCCTTTCCTCCCAATATACTCTGTCATGAATTAAAGGAGTTTTTTTTTCAGAATACTATTGCCCATCTCCATAGCTTTAACAGAAAAATATTTCAGCTTATAAAGCATCTCCTTATTCTCTCTTCCCCATCTAAAACTTAACTCTTTTCTTCAGAGTCTTTGATGGTTTTATGATGTCTTTTTCATGTTGATTCTCTCTCTCTCTCTCTCTCTCTGGGAAAAAGGAGTAATTTGTAAGTCTCATCCAGATAGTAAAAGAATTAAAGTCTTGCTCAAGCTGCAGATGTTCATGGTGTCACGTTTCAGTTCAGCAGCAGAAATTGCAAACCAAGCCAGGCCGGCCGGCTCCATTTCTCCCCCGCCCTCTGCGGCCTTGTCCGGCCTGGAGTGGGGGGAGGAGGCCAAGACAGAGCTTTATTACCTCTTCAGAAGCCGGAAATGAAAGAAAACAAGAGAGCCTTGGCCTTACATCTTAAGGTGGTGTTCACAAGTTGATCTCACTTCTCAATGGTTAAAACAGCCGCCAATTCTCAGAAATGATCAATAATTGGTCAGGAGAAAAAACTCCCATCAGCCTCCAGCAGCTTCAACTTCCCTAGCTCCCAAAGCTATCTTAAAGGTAAAGTTACCCCAAGACAGTGGAGAAAACATTATTTTTCAACTTTTGGGCATTCAATAACACTTTATGCAAAAACTTCATGAATTCTAGAGATATTTAAATCACCTTCAGGCATTAAAGGAACTGAAACCATCTTCCTGCTTCTGGATAAACAATCATGTCACAAAACCTTATATAATTGCTCTAATATGTTACTCATGTAAAGGAAGGCTTCTTATCCCCTTACTGCATATCCTCCACTACTAGATAAGATATTCCATAAATCTTGAAAAGGATAGATTTCAATGTTTCTTAAAAGAAAAAAACAGGAAAAGAAAATGAAAAAATAAATTGCCATTCAGCCAAATCCTCAGGCAAGATACCCATGAGATCTGAAAATTTCCCTCCCTCCCCTGCTTACACTGCTTAATACTAGACAATTCTTTTAAATTTTTTTTTTTTTTTTTTTTTTTTTTGTGAGGGCTAAATATTACCTTAGGGACTGTAAAGGCCCAATATCATGTTCTGGACTTTCATCCATGAGCCTTGGAAATTCTGCCAGTAAAATCTTTGTGAGGTATCTACTGCATCAGCTGTTCTGCATCACAAGAGATACATCTGTCCAGCTAGAGCAGATGACTTCTGGAGGTCCCTTCCAAACTCAATCATTTTGTGACATGCAAACACCAACAGCTGATTCTCTGAGAAACCCTCCAGACTGACATTCATATCACTGGTTCACCTTTCTATATTTTCTTCCCATCTCATTTTCTGTGGAACTAAGTTCTAAAAAGACAAAACTTGGCTGAATTTTAAATCTGTAACATTCAAGTTTAACAAAAATGTGATCAAATTATAAAAATTATCCTCTCATTTTCATTCTCTTGCAATGCAGTACCATGACTACCCCATCCTCAAAGAGAGCATCACTTCTAGTCCTGCCATATAAGGCATTACAATGAGGGACTATGCATGTCCATTACCCAGCTGATCTGTTGAATGTTTAAACTAATTATTAGCAATCTTAAGAGAGAGAGAGAGAGAAAAACCACACACCATGATTCCTCTTGTCTTCACAGGAATGAATTGGAGCAGACAGATTGAATCTACTGCCAAGGTTAAATCCTTTATTTTCAATGACACCAATTATTTTGAGCACAATTGCTTTAATTATCTCAAGCAGGCAATTAATAAGTTGAATTCAAAAATCAGGCATCACTATGAAACTGTCCAGCATTCAAATTCTTTTTCCCTCTAAGATATAAATCACAAAACCTTTTAAAAAGTATTTTCAGCTTCCATTTTCACAACCAAAGAGCACAAGGATTTCTCACTCTTTCTTTAACCATCATCCAATGTAGTGCCAAAGCAAACATGTTGACAAGAGGAGAATCTGAGTTCTCTTGCTCATAAAAAAAAAAATAGTAATAAAGGTAAACTAGCATGCTTGGCAGCTCTTTGGATCTCTATTACTTAAGAGCTACCTCAATAAGTGTTCCCTGAACTTGAAATATGCATGTTCAATGATTTCCTCAGTAAGAGCAGAACTTCTGTACATTTCAGTCACCAGGCTTCTACACTACTTGCTAAAGAATTTACATAATAAGAAGTACAAGGAAAAAAAATAATGCAAGAGGTGAAAGTTGGCTAAATGATGGTGGCTTGTGAATGAAACTTTCTTCTTATTTTTAGTGATCTGTCTGTAGTCAAATTTTGTGTTGATGAATGGAAGACAGTAGTGCTTAATTTCAACAGCAGAACACTAAACTGGGAAAAAGTGGGCCACCGCGATGAAGATGAACACAGTTTTATGTATTAGCCTAAGATTAAAATAGTGAAAATGTCCTGTGATATTTCTACCTAATTGAGTAAAGTATCATGAGCAAATAGAAAATCCTTCCTGACACATTAGGTGATCAGCTGCATTCCTGTGACAGGAAATGAGGTTGCTTTTACATATTAATTTGCTTAACTACAAAGGTTTCAGATGTCATAAAACTATACTGATCTTTTAAAGTTCAGCCTCTATAACCACCTTGATAGCCTGAGGTAGAGGAGTCCATAGGTTCGCTTTGTCTGGTTAAAGACTAAATTCTCTTTATTGGTTCTAATTTACTGGTATTAAGATGCAATATCCAAAATTGTTTCAGCCAGGGTTAAACGTGAATTTGAAGCTTACTGCAAAGCCCAAAGACAGTAGGAGTACCTTACTGCTCCACAGGGATCAGAGATTGTATCAACACCTCAAACTAGTGTCTGTACCTCAGAAGTCATTTGTTAGCACTACAGGGAGAGCAAGAGGATTTTACTGGGGTCTGGTGAGAAAAAAATAAGTGCATTTGGCCCCGTCCTTATCTCTCATTTCTGTCACTAACCTGCTAACTTTTGATAGGTCACTTCAGGCTCTCTGAACGTGTTACTCTTCAGCCAATTAATTGTGTTGTTGTTGTTGTTTTTCCAGAAAGAAAAAATTGTAGTCAGTTTGGAAACAATATCTGCCTCCTGGTTCAAACATATTAGGACTCTGATAATTCAGAGGAAATACACCCCAAAGGTTTTAAAACAGGAAATGGCAGTGTCATATTAAACAAATATGGACATATTTCAAATTTAAAATGTCACTGTTCTTTCTGTGCTGTATCTTATGTGTCTCAGCCCTGCAGAACACTCTGACTTATAGCAGCATATGGGGCAAAAAGTGTAATCCTTTACAGTGCCCATCTCTTTGTGACATTGGGACCTTGGAAGAACCACTTGTAAAAAATCACTGAAGGCTGTGCATGAATAAATCCCATTTGTAGCAATTATTCTCAAGAACTGCGAACTTGCTTTACACTACTGTATAATTCAAAGGCAACAGCAGCATAAACAAAGGTTTACCTGTCTTTCAAATTATGGCCTTTCCAGTGAAAGCAAATATATTTTGTAGAAGTTAATCCATATTCTAACATGTGCATCTCCCTCACTTTTTATCGTTTATTATACAACAAACATTTCCTTAATTTTTCTAATTTTTTTTATTTATTTGTATTTGACAATTTTGTTTTGTTCTGAGCAAAGCTAAAACTCAGGGAACATGATTCATTGGACAGGCCAAGTCCAATATTAGATTATAGCTCTTTTACCTCACAGAGGTAAAACTTTTGGATCACAGAGCACCCCTAACTTGTAGACGGCTCTAAGATATTGAGTATAATTTGAGTCCCTCCCTTTCTAAGGCAGGAAGCTTTTGTCCTTTCCTTCACCCTGCAGGTGATATGATATTCATCAGCTGACCAGTTTGGTTTCCCAACTGTTGTCTTGAACACCTTTGTTATCCTAAAATCTGTATTTTTCCTTCAGATGGAAAAGCTGTCACCATAAATAAAGTCATTATGGAATCCAAGAAAATTTGTCTGTTAAAGGTCTTGAAAATTCACCTAATCTATCCATCTGTTCCAATGTAGGATGGAATATATCCATAGCATTCTTGACAGATTTGTAATATGATCCATCCTTAACATTTCTGTCAAAGGCCTTCATGGACAACATAAACTGCCACTGTCTATATTACCACCATTAGAATGCTCTTCCTAATACATATCATGCTTATTTTAAATGCCTTTTCAAGTGCAAGATGATTATTTGCTGTATTGCTCATAGGCTTGCACTGCTCTTTGAACAACACACAGAACTATTACTTTATTCTTTTCTATTCTGCAGAAGCCTTTGACAGAATTAAACACTAGCATCATGGACCCAGTAGCTCTTATCTTTTTGCAACTAAGATATTAATGGACCAGCATAAAGCCCTACAGAGCCTAGCAGAGATATTTTGTTTCATTACGGAACATGGGAGAGCTACAGCTTCGCTTTCAATGAGATTTTCTAGCCATTTCACAGTCACATTGCAGAAGTCTCATTCAGACTCTGTTCCTTACATAGCATACGGGAACATTACAAAAAACAGCAAACACATGGTAATAGAGTAGTAGAAAGAGTTAAAAACACATCACCAACCCATTCTTCAGCAGGAACACTGGTAAGTTCATAGTCAATGTTTGTTTTGTTTTCAATTATTAGTGTGGCAAAGTTCTTCTTGAAGACAAAGAAAATTTGTTCCATTTTAAAAAAAGTATCTACCTCTGCTATTCCTTCCATGGACTAAAATTGTCGGGAATAGTTCCTGAGCTTTGTTTTCTCTGTCTGACTGTGTGAGTACTTGTAGGATCATTATCTTGGATATAAGTTAAACTATTCTGACAGACAAATGTGTAATAAAGCACATGCTACTCGCTTGTTTTGCTATAGTGAATAATTTTCAAGAAAAATTCCATCATTTGTTTTAATGTGCAACTGTGTCATCTTCAATTTCTCAGGCAGTTTTTACACTGCTGCCTTCAGTTGTCCTTTGAGATAATGACTAAGATAACACACATATGGGGAACACTGTAATGTAAAAATACCTCCTGAAAGCCTAAAAGGAACAACAGAAAAAAATGTAGCTAGAGGGCTTTGCAAGCCAGTATCTAACTATGAAAAGAATAAGCATAGGGGGCAGAGCCAGGTACCTGGAAGCCATGTAATTTCTTATGATGTAATCACATAGATCCTATTAGATGAAATTTATGATTCTCTGTACTTACTGCATCTTAGTTAATGTAGTTAAATTTGCACCATCCCCCTCAAACCAAACATCAACATCTGTTAATAATTCTTTTCTGGTTTTGGTATGTTTTGGTTTTTTTTCTGGGAGTTTGGAAACAAGTAATGAGAAAATAAGAGAGGCTAGAAATCAAGAGGGCATATATCTTTGCCTCTGTGTTCATAGAGCAGGCAATTAAAGAACTGAAGTGTTTCATAAGACACAACACTTGAAGTGACACCTTGCATTAAAGCTGGCTACAGTAAGCCATCCATTATCTCAGGAGAAAATTGGAGGTTTTGCAGCACCATTTGATTTGGATATATCTAATGTAACTATCAGTCTCAACAATAATCAGATTTCTCAAGTATACTCCCAACACTTACAATGACATCTTACCAAGATTTTTCTCAAAAGCCTTGAATAAGAATAAGCTATTGTTAACACTGTGGGTCTTGACAACTCAAAACCTCTGCTTTCTTGAATTGATTGTTCCTGTGAGAAGCAAAATCAGACAGGCTGAATGGTTAAACACGATTCCCTGCTTTCTGACTTGAGATACAACTGTTTGAGCATCTTTCACTTAACAAAAGAAGACTAAAGAAATATCTATTTTGTCTTTATTAGAATGTTGTCCATACTTTGCAAAACAGTTTTTCTGCCTCTCTCTCTCTCTCTCTCTCTCTCTCTCTCACTTCTTTTTCAATATTCAGAAATTGAAAAAAGTTTCCATTTTTCAATTCTCCAGGTTTATAATCTAGAATTTATTCTTTATCACCAAATTTAGGACAAATTTGGTGCTCTCTCAGTAAAATCATCTGTGCCAGACTATGTTTAACAGTATTGACCTGTATATGTATTAGGTTAGAATTTTATCCTCTTGTTCAAAGATATGCTGTGCACATATCTCACTGCCATTCACCATTATCTTAGGGACAGTCTTAGCAGCAGTTAATTTGGAAAGTGAGATTGTCCTAACCATGATGAAATGACATATTGTAGTCTACCAGCTATGATGACAAATTCATCTTCTTTTTTTTTTCAACCATGAATATATATTCCATGTGTGATTTAAATAGCTTGAATTAGAAAAGCATATATTTGAAAACTTTATTCCCATATTTCTGCCTCTATCATTTGGTATTCCACATCTGCTCAATTTTCTACAGTTGGCCTGGGATGAAAGCAATGATCATTGATTTTTTTAGAGTCAGTTTCTTGACAATACTGACCATACTGTCATGTTTTTTCTTACACTGGACAAATGTTCATTTGACGTGGACTATTCTCCAAATAATCCTAGTGAAGTCTCCAAAGTACAGTTTCTTGCATTTTTCCAGTAAAATGATCTTTGTTTTCCATGAAATAAAATTTCCTCATAAAATTTAATAGCTTTTCAATTGAAAAAGAAAGTCTGGTGATGGTTGGGTATGCCCCTAGGGCAGCTTGAACATTTTACAACACTGGAAAAGGAGCTGGGGCATCGGAGCACTTGTCTTAGGTGCAGCAATGAATTGGACATTGGGTTAAGGTCTGCAGAGCCTTCCTGTAGTTTCAGCTTCTTCAATGTACTGCAGAGTTCGTGCTTTAGTTGCTTTGTGAGGCTGACTGGACAGAGTATCAGCAATCCCTGCACCTTGCTGTGCACATGCTCTGCCTGCAGATCATGCTACATCACACACAGAAGTTGTCTCTGACATCCCACCAGCACAACATCTATGCCTTTGCTATTTGTCAAGGATGAGAGCCCTTTATATTATGTATAAAGTTGCAGCAATCTAATAAGTACAAGTATTTTTTATAGTTTTTTCCTTAGCCCCCATCAGCAAGTCATTCCTTCTGAATATGAGTATGCAAAGTCACAGCATCAGTTAATGTGTCAGCAGTGAATGCAACAGCATTGGAGAACCATCAATCCTGTACCTGCATTCTGCAAAGTAAATATAGTGCATGATTTATGATGTCTGATTCCCAATTCTTTCTCCTTCACTTCAGAGCCCCTGTGCCTGACTCTGCATGTCTAGCTTAATTCTAAATTTCTAACAGTCATGCTTCATTCTAAAGGTTGATAGGAGAATTTCTGTATTTAGGGCAGAAATGTGAGGTTCAAGACTGTATGGTAAATCTACATTTTATCCCAGTCTTAAGCTATGCTTGCTATTACCAGTCACAGCATCTTCTAAAAGGAGGCAAAACACAAACCCTGCAATCTCTTAATTTTAGACAACAACAAATAATAATAATAATAATAATAATAATTAAAAAAAAAATAAAGTTATCTTAAACCGTGGTTTGTTTTGTTTCTTCTTTTGGTCAGAGTTTTACTTGTGACCATAGACCAAGAATGCCTTAATAATACTGTAACATATTTCATGTTGACTTCAAAAATTCTTTTGCTTTTCAGCCCTTCACAAAATAAATATATTTACTGTAGTTATTAAACATCAATTTGCTACTAAATTTGGAAGTATGTAGTCTTTTCTGACTGCTTCTAAGTAACAAAGAACATATCCAGTAAATGTGTGATAATACTGAGTTACCATTTCTTAATTTTTTTTTTTTTTTACTTGAAGTTTAGAAGTTGATCACACATAGCTGGACCTCTGCATTTCAGTCTGAATTATATTATGATGAAAATAGGTGGTATTGTAGAAGAAGTATCAGTCTTCCTCTGTTTTCTCCTGACTCTGCCTGAGTGTAATACCTGACAAGTGATTAAATGCAAATAAAAAACTGTTTTATAAAGAATGCATTTTACTGTGTGCTCTTTTATCTTTTTGATGGATTACAAGTTAATACAATTGTGTAATTCAAAGCTTTCTTGCTAGCACAATTAAAGCACCAGACTTCTCACTGGAATGATATTATTCTAGAGGCATTTTAGGGGCTTTTTTTTTTTTTAAATTAATATTCACAGAGATTGAACATTTTCCTCTTAGAAAAGCATAAAAAAAATCACCATCTAGCAATAAAAGCAAGGAGTACTTGTTGCTTGTTTGTGACATGGATCCTGTTATCCATATATCTCTGACATGTGTGATTTTGATTCTGCTGGTGGCTGATGATATAAACCAAGCACAGATCCTTTCACAACAGAAAGATTGGTGAGAAACACCCTTCAAGTCACTTAGGATGGTATTCATCTCACTTAACTTCAAACATCTACATCCAAGTTAATCACTGTATACTACCTTTATAGTCAATGGAGAGAAATAAGCAGTTTTAGGATGCAATTCATCTGTCCTATTCCAGATAGCTGCTTTAGAATAGAATTAATCACCCTTTCAGGCTGTCTTCTTTCCACCATTGACTATACAGGTAGTCCACACTGACTAGATCAGATATAAATGTCTGACTTGTAGACATTTATGTTTGATGCGGTAAATCTTGCCATCGTGGAGAACTCTGGTACACAAACTGAGGAAAACTGAGGTAAAATATCCCTATACATCTGTGGTAATAGTAAGTTTGGCTTTATTTCTCAGTCTTTCTCAGTCTGCTCTTCTGGAAATTGAAGTTCTGATTCAATGTGAGTATCCATAATAAATTATTGTGATGACTATATACCAGGAAATGTCATATATGCATTTTAATTCTTCTACACATAGGTTTTTAAGTGCAGTTTCTCAGGTGGAAACCTCAGATGACAACCCAGAAAGGTTTTGCTAACAATGCCCCACCTCATCCAAAATGAGCACCTGGCCAACACTAGCAGGTTCTGGGCTGCTCCATCTGGCCATTCTGGTAGAGAGACTGAGACAGGAGAGCATTCAGTTCAGTAGGAACCTGAAGACTGCTATGTTTCCCCCACTTGTCAGTTCTCTGCTGACCAGGTGCTGGCAAAATGCTAGGACTTTAGGGCGACAGTGTGCTGATAAGGCTATAAAAGCAAATCAAAGCTAATAGATTGTTCCTCTTGTTTTGAAATACGATCACATGCATCCATGACTCTGGTTTTGCATAAAAAGATGAAGGAGCTGTGTTTCTTAATTAAGTGGGGGAAAAAAAGAGTTAGCCAATATCATTTGCATGAATAACATTCAACCATTTCAGTTGAAGTCCATTAATTATTGGTGGAGTGAGTCATAGATTGCTGTCACCCTTTGCATACAAGCAAGGAACTTAATGTTGTTCAGTAAAAAGCTTGGTCTTACACCATACAGCACTGGGACTTAGATGAGAAAAGTGAAGAGAGAAAGGGGCTTTTAAATTGCAAGGGGTATGTACTTTTGTTAGCAAAGGCTCTGCTCAAGTGCTCTACATGCCACTCAATCTGCATAATACACAAGCAACAAACTCCAGCAAAAAACTCAAATCCTGGATGAGCTGAATGGATACCTTCTGAAGGTATCTGTATGTGCTCCTATACATAATGAGATGTACCATGGTACCCTCTACCATCCTGCCCTCTTGTCTGCCCAGATCAGGTAGTCATGGAATATACCATAGCCTCTATTTTTTGGTGCAAATCTTGGGGTTTTTTCCCTCCTTGAAACCTGTACATGACTGAATGTAGAGTTTACAAGGAAAAGAAGTTTATGCTTACAGCACTTAGAGATACAGCTTATTCTTTTCCTACTGATCCATTGCAGGATCTACTGATTCCAGTTGCATAAAATAAATGTCCCAAGTAAGTGAGATGAATCCAAATTTTGTAGGTTGCAACTGCAGTTAGAGGAGGTACCCCTGGTTTCAAATTCTTCTGATGGGGGCTAGAGACCCATGTTTTCTTTTTCTAAGTAAGAAACACTAAATCTTGAACCTGGCAACATACATCAGAGAAGTTCCACAGGTTCACAGTGTCATTCAGAGTGAAGCAGGTGTCAGCAATGGTCAGATCATAGGAAGAGTTGCTACCCCATAGCCTCTTAGACACTGACAAGTTTTGATCAAGAAGAGTTGATCAGGAAGAGATGAGTCCATTTTCGTGTTACCAACACTTTGCCTGCATGGAATTTTGTAAAATTTCTCTGTCATCCTACTGGCCATAAAAATGTCCTTCTTTTAAAAATGTGACACCTGGGTAGTAATACACTTAAGAGCATGGCAGCTTTGGAGGGAAGGCATTGAGTTTTCCATAATGTTCAGATTGGAAGAATCACAAAAAGGATAGAAAAAATTGATTTAGTATCTGGCTTCCTTTTTTTTTTTTTTTTGAGCAGATAGTCAGGAAGGGTTAGAGTCATTACATAGTCTATTACATACATAATCCATTTTTTTCATAGAAGGATTTAATGGTAGGCTGGAAAATCTTCACACAATGGTGTTCTAAAGCTGTGTAATTACAGAGTTACCCAAGGGGCCAGAATAGCTCCATTTTACCCCAAGAAAGACACAAAAATACATTTTAAAAAAACCCCAAAACATGTAATTGTTATTGCCTCAGAGACCTAAGTGGATTCATAGGTAAATCTATTTTATCCAGCACCATGAAAATAAATATTACTTATATTATTATGTTTTCATTAAGGCACACAATTAAGTTAGGCACAGAAATGAGCCAGATTCTTGATCTCACTCTTTGTGCTGCTTTAGTATCATAAATGGGCTATAAAGGCAATTTAACAAAGCAGATGAAGATCCTCTTGAGGAGAGGGAATATGAAATGGAAATATGCCCTTTCTTTTGCAAAACTGATTGGATTATAGCGGCATGGTTCAGAATGCTGCTGTGTTACAGTGAGCTCTCAGAGCATAATAGTCCTTCAGAATTAGACTCACAAAATTAGGTCTGGAATCAGCCCCAGGACTGCTATACAATAACTGGTCCTTTATGTCTTACCACCTGTGTCCAGTATATATGGAGGCAGCTGAGAAGCTGAACCAATGTATTTAACTACTATTTACACCACAGCATAATAAAAAAGCCAACAGTCACCATGATACGAAAATCAGATGCTCCTTGGTTATGTCTGAGCTGTGTGTAGACACCCAGTTTGGCTGTGCATCTCCCAGTAACATACAGATAAAATACTCATTTGGGAGACACATGTTTTTCCATTGCCAGGTTGTTTCTATTCCTTCACCAAGGCAGTCTTTATTGGTGTGAGTTCCTACAAAGAGTAATTTATTCTGCATCTGACTCAATCAGGCTTTTGATCTTTGTCTGACTGCAAGTATACAAGATGTGGGCAATTACAAGGGTTCGTAAAAATTTGCATTTGGGGAAAGAAATGCAGATTGTAACTGTTTCTAATGTTTTCAGCAGCTTATGTGACAAGCCCCTCAGGAAACAGTGTTTTGGATGCTAACTCTCTTGTTACCATATTAATTGCCTTTGTCATGACAGTTTTGGCATCTGAAAATGGCTGGAAACATGCTGAGCTCCTCAAGAGACCAATCAAGGGCAGGGGAAATTGGTTTATTGGTTCCCAAAGCAGCCTGTGCTAAAGGTGCTGCTATTCAAGCATAGTTTTGAGTCTCCTAGCTTGAATGAGGAGCCAAAGACACTTCAGGCTAAGGAAAACAGAGCTTTCATTTACAACAGTGAAGAGGAAACTGAGAAGTTTATTTCTCTGCCAGCATGACTTCTGCAGTTAACTTTTGTGTGCAAATCTGTGTGCCACAGTACAGAGGGTGGGACTAGGAATCAAGGTTGCTAGAATACAGTGAGGTCACAGGCTTCCCAGAGAGGGATCCTAAACATATTTTGTTTTAAATGAACTAAAACTAAGCTTGCTCTGAAGCATATGCTTTCAATCAAGATTTTCCCTGTGATCAAAGAATATGCTGTTACAGGGACATGCTGCAAACTGGAGCAAATGAACCAAGGAATAAATACCAGGGGATAAATAATTATGCATGTTATTTTAAGTGATGCTGGATTTCTAGCATAAAAACTAAAAGATGTTAATTTCAGGCTAATTTTTCTTTCTTTGAGAAGACTGGAAAGCAGCTGTTATGCTGTAGGTGAGAGATTGCAGGTGGTTGTCTGGTAAAGGGATGGGTTAGGTGGTGGGGCAGCAAGAAGAAAATGGAAAGGTGCGGAAAGGAAGGGAAGGTGCAGGAAGGGAAGGTGCGGGAAGGGAGAGGAGACTCGAGGAGACTCGAGGAAAGGGAAGGGAAGGGAAGGGGAAGGGGAAGGGGAAGGGGAAGGGGAAGGGGAAGGGGAAGGGGAAGGGGAAGGGGAAGGGGAAGGGGAAGGGGAGGGGAAGGGGAAGGGGAAGGGGAAGGGGAAGGGGAAGGGGAAGGGGAAGGGGAAGGGGAAGGGGAAGGTGCGGGAAGGTGCGGGAAGGTAAGGAAAGGAAAGGAAAGGAAAGGAAAGGAAAGGAAAGGAAAGGAAAGGAAAGGAAAGGAAAGGAAAGGAAAGGAAAGGAAAGGAAAGGAAAGGAAAGGAAAGGAAAGGAAAGGAAAGGAAAAGAAAGGAAAGGAAAGGAAAGGAAAGGAAAGGAAAGGAAAGGAAAGGAAAGGAAAGGAAAGGAAAGGAAAGGAAAGGAAAGGAAAGGAAAGGAAAGGAAAGGAAAGGAAAGGAAAGGAAAGGAACAAGGAAGGAAAGGAGGAAAGGAAAGGAGGAAGAGAGAGAGAGAAAGAGAAAGGGAAAGAGAGAGAGAGAAAGAGAGAAAGAGAGAAAGAGAGAAAGAGAGAAAGAAAAAGAAAGAAAGAAAGAAAAAGAAAGAAAGAAAAAGAAAGAAAGAAAGAAAAAGAAAGAAAGAAAGAAAGAAAGAAAGAAAGAAAGAAAGAAAGAAAGAAAGAAAGAAAGAAAGAAAGAAAGAAAGAAAGAAAGAAAGAAAGAAAGAAAAGAAAGAAAGAAAGAAAGAAAGCAAGCATAAGGAGAGGAAGATCACATGTACATTAAAAAAACCAAAGGACGTGACACAAGGAAAAGTAAAAGCCCATGATTCCATTAATTACTGCAGTTTATGCCTAGAAAACTCAGATTCAGTAAAAAAATGGGATGCAGCCAAATTATATCTATGTTAAATAAGGGAAGAACATCCTTTCAGCATGTACAGAAAACATAGAGAAAGTGTGCAGCCTGACCCTATTAACTTTCCCATGTCTGAAACAGAAGACATATTTTGCTGAGACATGCAAAATAATTTTTTGACTCTTAGTGTTACTAGTGAAATGTTAATGTTGTAGGACCAGAATAATAAGGTTATTACAGACAGTTTCAGTGAAGAAAAAAAATAAAAAAGAAAAGAGAGATACCAAAAAAGGAGCAAATAAAGACAATCTTGATCTATAGTTTGTTGTATACTTTGTTGTAGAATGGAAGAAACAGAAATAAGTGATCTTGTTTGATTTTTCTCTTTGTTTATTTCTTCTTGTTACATAACTGCAAGCAATTCTTGGTCCTTAGGCATAGCTGGTGATTTCCATTTTACATTTTTTTTTCCAATTTCTATTTTTGTTCTATTTCAATTCTACAGGTTGGGAAAAGGATATTGAGAAGGCCATGTCCCTGTCCCCTTGCATTGCACCAGCCACTGCAGCAGCCTCTGCTGTGAGAATCTATATCCCCTGTGACAGTGGCTTGCTTATCTCCCCATGCAGCACTCACTCATGCTATAGCCCATGCATCTTTGCATGTGCACACCAGAGGTAACAGAATACATCTTTTATCCCTTGAAGCACTTAACAGAAGCTGTAAGTACTTCCGTAATGTGGGCAAGTGTTAGAATAGCACAGAACTCTGCAGAAACACGATAGGGAGCACTTTGCCTCTGGAAAAATAATGGAATCTTTTAGTAAGCAACAAAATTATAACTTTTAAGAGCAGAACTTATCCCTATCAAGAAAGCAAAAGGAATGAAGCAAGGACTTATCAAGACACTTCCTCTTTCCTTCTTCCTTTTATTTAAATGATGTATTTTTTCAGCAAAACAGAAGCCGTGAGTCAGGGAGAAGCATCAGGATCAGTAGGATATAAATGAGAGCACCAGGACATCATGACAGATTTTGAATGGCATTACATCTATTATTCATTACTTACTCACATTCAAGTATATAGTTAAGGAAAGAGATTTGACAGGCAAGACATGTACACAAATTGCCCATCAGATGATATTATCTACTACTGAAGGAACATTTTTCAAAGGCCCAAAATATGATAGAGAACATAATATCCCCTGCATGTGAAGCATATAATTGTCCAAAATGCATGCTCTAGCTTAACAGCCCTTTTTATCTGCAAATTTCAAGAAATTATGAGAACTCACAGAATGCTGTATGATTTTCTAAGACAGAAAATACTTCTTCAGAAAGTATTCTAGCAGTGGAGAAATTTGCCTGGTGGGAATGTCCAAGGATTTGTCAAGAGAACAGTTAGGGTATAAACCTAGGTCTAACTACTCATAGAATACAATTTGACCAAGACACCAGTGTTTCTGCAGATTTTTTGTTCAAAGGGATCTCAGATTGCATCTTTCCTAGGTAGTTCAACTGATAAATTTCATTGCATTTTCTAACACTACTAGCAGAACATATTTTCCTTCTTTTTTCCAGCCAAAAAGTAAATTAAACAAGATATTTTGCCTTGAACAGACATTCTAGGATAAATATAAAATATTCGAAGTCCTTGTTGTTTGCTACAGCACACTGGAAAATAGTTTCTTACAGCTGTAGAGAAATTATTCAGAGAAACAGTTCTTTGTCATCTATGACTTGGCTTCTACTCCTGCTCAGTAAATATACAGTTTGCTTCATCCTCTACCAAAAAAGACTTTAAAAAGCTTCCAGATTTTTCACCTGTATTTCTTTTTTGCCTGTCAGAGAGATCATTGCTGAGATGGGACTAAGTCTTCTTCCTCTCTAGCTTCTAGTTTCATTGCTACACAACCTATGGGAATTTGTACATAATATATGACAACGGTAATAAGTACAGAGAAAAATATATTTATTTGTCTTCCCTTCTGGGGCTGACTCAGCTACCTCCCTGCATTATTTAGGTGCATGGAACAATAATAATAATAACAATAATAAGCAATGGACAACAATCTGTCTAGTATCCAACTACATTTTCATGGACTCCCAGTTGCTGATCTTCTGTTTTATGTACATTTATCTTATATATTTCTATAATACAAATCATTTTTTTTTAATAAAACCAATAGTTATCAGAATCACCATCATCTTCTGATTTATCTTTTATATTTATTTAAATTATTTCCCTGTTATCATGAGGAAAAGAGGAGATATATTCTTTGACAAATTTAACTGGAAGGAAATACTCATTTTTAGTACTCCAGTACATGCTGAACCTAGTATGACAGAACTGAATGCATGAATCCATATCCAGATTTCAGAAGGAAGGCTGACCAGTCTATGAAAGGATTTATGATGTGTCTAGGGAGAAAGATGGACTTAAGAAGTAAAGAAATTTTCTTATTCATGTGAGACAGTGCCCAGCATACCACTTGGTGTAGCTCACCGCAGAGCCATGCATTCAAGCCATACTAATGGCACTTGAACAAGGATTTGTGGTGTAAAATGAGTTTATTCCAGGAATTGGTAAGGACAACAGAAACATTGCTTTTGTTCCACATTTAAAGTTCTCTCTAGGTCACACCTCACACCAGGGACAGTAACCCTATACTGCCTGATTTCCCTCCCTTTCAGTTATCATATGTATGCTAAGGGAATAACAAGAATATTTTGACCTTAAATAATTTAACAAAGTTGAGAAATATCAATGTCATATAATTAGGTCAAACACAAGAAATTTAAAAGCAGATTACAAACAAAACAAGGGTTTCAAGCTGGAATAAGTATTTTATTCCCATAAAATTAACTTTTTAATCCCATTCATAATCTTCTATACACTTATAATAACAACAGTATAAAAAACAACAGAGAACAATATTCAGAAGTAATAAACCACTAATTTTGCATTTTCATATACTTAAAATTGTTTTAGAAAAACACATACCAGCCAAATGAAAATAAATACTACTTTGAAAATCACTGTGTGATTTTTAGGAATCCTGCATTGGGCCGGACTTGATGAATATGATGGTCCCTTCCAACTCAGTATATTCTGTGATTCTTTGATTCTGTGATTCTAAGTTGCTATCACTGGCTATGCTAGGTCAGATACTGCTATATATATTTATTTATATTTGGATCTAAACAACCATGTTTCTAAACTAGTTTTACTACTATTAAAGGTTTGCATGGGTTTAGTTCTTTAATGCTTACTAATCTTTTACACAGTCTTGAAAATTAACCTGAACAAAAACTATTAAAAAACACTGAAAAAGTCATTTTACACAACCCATAAATTCCTCATTGTTGCCATGATTTAGAGTATCATTTGGATACAGAGTTTCTTCAGAGCTGAAACTTTTTGTTTAAAAATATCATACAATAGGCTGAGGCTTTTTTGTGAAGGGATTGTGCTTCCAAGTATTTGTTAATGTAATATTGACTTGATATAACTTAAAATAGCTGACAACAGTTAGTCTTAAGGAGATTCACACTGAGGGTGGACCCTGTCCTACTTGCACAATTTTCCAGATATCCTTATAAGAGAGAAATTTGATTTTTCACAGCAAACACAAGATATTCCCCAAATACTTCTGTAATATGAATACCTAAAATTAAATATCTTTGCATCACCAGACACTTAACCCCCTTCATTTAAATATTATCAGTCACACATGAATCAAGATTTATTCCACAGAAACTCATGTTCCAATGTCTTCATATAGCAGCCTAGGAAATGCATCCAAGGAAAGAACCCACTGCACCTAATGTTACCTTCTCGGAAGCTGAGTGAGCAGCACCATATGTAGTCAGTGAAGGAAATAAGTAGGCACTCCCAGAGGAAATTTCATGCTATCCTGAAATAGCTGTCCAAAATTTGTAGGATGAATCACTCTCCCTCGCTCACTATTTCTCAGCTTTAGACTATAGCCTTAATGACTACTTTAGTCTTGATGCCTAACTTTTAGACAAGGAAAATTAGATGACACACTGCCTTCACCATGAAGCAGAAGAATATTTTTCTAGGGGTTTCATTGAGAAATTGTGAGTCAAAGAGAGAGAGAACAGCCTGCAAATGAAAATATTTTAGAAATGTAGTGTTTTTACGCACCATGACTAGTAAAAAGTAGAAAGCCAGCATTATCTGAATCACATAACTAAAACAGGAAGGATCTGTGGCATTTGCTAGGTTTTATAAGTGTTAGTGGAAGTGCCTGAAGAAATTTCTCATGTGTTTTATAACCTACCACAGAATACAGTATGAATAATACTTAGCAAAATCTGCCACAGATTTTCATTAGCACCAGCTCAGAGTATATCTGAAACACTACATTTATATTTAGAAAGTATACGTAAAAACTACACTCCACCCTCCTTCTTGTGTCCTAAAATCACATGCAGTGCATGATTTTAAATGTCTATAAAAAGGGTAAATCAGACACTACTTATGTGCTGTTTTCCAATTAGACTGGGGGAGGTCAGAAACATTAAAAGGCATTATAGAAGCAGCTTCAGATATACCATCCATTCTGTGTGTCTGTTGAAGAAAACAATGTACCGTATCCAAGAGCACTTTGTCCCAAAGTGACTAATACTGCTGCTGCAGTGTATTTGGAGGAGAGCATGTTAGGCATAGAGAATCAGGATCCTCAGGAAGAAGCACAGTAGAAATCAGAAAAGTATATTCTAACCACAGAGAAGAGACAGGGGAGATTAATAGGTATAAAAGAGGTGAATTCTTTACTTAAGTCTCTGGAAAAGAGATAGGTACATAACATGTATGCAGTCTGCTAGGGGTTTACTCTGTTCATAAAAAAATAAAATAGGGATTCTGGTGCTGAACTACCTTCTCTTCCAATGCAAAAAATATGTCATGAAAACCCCAGGAATTAAGGTAAATATTCCTAAGTTTTGAAGTTCATTTTTCCTGTGTTCCACTATCTCTTTGATTTACTGTGTTTTACCTGGAATTGCAACACAGAAGCAGTAGCAGCAGTAGTTAACTCAAAGGGAAAGGTTTCATAGAAGTAGACAACCACAGATTAGAGAAATATGGGTTGGCTCAGACCTCTGGAGGTCATCTAGTCCAACGCCCCCTTCTAGCAGGACTGTTGCTGTAATAGCCAAGTGTGTCAGTGTTTGACTAGACTGGCCAAGTTTTGCATTACCACGAGGATGGTGACAGCACAGTTTCACTGAGCAATATTTCCTTGTGCTCCCCAACCCTTCTTAGGGTGATGCTTTCCCAAACTTTCAGCCTCCCAAGCCACGATTCATGTATGTTGTTTTACCATCATCAAAATCCACCCCACACCTTGCTCTTCTTTACGTCACTCCAGAGTGAGACATCTTTTACAAGGGCTCCATGTAATCCCTTAGTGTTCCATCTGTCCTAGGACTCAGTAATCCTACCATTTGTGCAGCTGCTGTTGCCTTAAATAGAGACATCAGACTACTCCTGAATTATTTAGGAGATACAACAACAGAAAATTAATTTTCACAGTTTACAGCTGTTAACTCATGAGAAACTGATTTTATGACCTAATCTGGTTTTGAGGATAGGTACCATGACTGCACAATAGCAGACAAACTTCTATACTTCCTCATGGCACTTATAAGCAAGAGTGTACACAAAATTCTTCTGTTGTGCCTTTAAAATATACTGCTGGCTCCCTTCATCACAAGCATGTCTTTGCCCTGTGGGCTTTTGTTTTATTGCTCATTTGTTTCCTTCTTAGTCTCCTCATTTGTTTTCCAGGCTGTAGATCTTATCCTACTCATTTGTCTAAGCAAAATTGTCCTTGACTGTTTCTCTTTCCTCACCCCCCACCTACTCCAATGAATTCCATTTACCATTACTCTATCCCTTTGGTCACTTTGCACCATGGCATCTGTGCAATATTGCAGTATTCATTAATAACTTCCCTGACTATTTTCATAATGGAAGAAGATGGTTAAAGAGTCTTTGAGGTGCAGTTTAGAAAAACACCTGTCTGCATTTTGATAAAATAATGAACAGATTTTCCTTGACTCAGGTAATAAACAGTAGTTAATAAAAATTAAATGGAAGCAAGTGTCAGCAGTCACAAGCTGCTCTGAAATGTGTTTGTCTTTATATTGTAGTGAATTCTAGCATGTCTTTTATTAATGACGTTCAGTGTGTTCACTAACCTGATGACATAATAGTCCATGCAGTTGTCACCACTGCATCTTGAAAACATTAAGTGCTAATTGTAATACCTAAATCAGAATCATAGCCTGTTCAGTTATACAAATAAAACTTTTGGAGGTAAAAATGACAGAGATATTGTATTATATTGCTGTCCCTTTTGTCAAATATTTTTTTCTCTCCAAGGTTTGTTGCACACTGTCCAGAAATAAAACGAGCACACATAAGATCTCCTGAGAAGTCTGCTAAATCAGATTTTCATAGCAGATCCAGTAACTCTGTAAGGTTAATGCACAGTCCTTACAATAGATCAAATAAACACCTGTGTGTCAGGAATTAGTGAGTTTGCATGTTCTCAAATTAATGCATCACAGAAGTCTTCAGTAAGACTACCATAGACAGAGAGGTGGCATTTGAAACTGATTAGCGTTACACTTGGAAACCTCCTGATCTTTTTGTCACACTTTAACTCATGCAAGAAGGAGTATGACACACTGTGTGTAACCTGACTGGTTTTCAGCCTCATCTCAGATATTTATTCTTATTTCTTTTGCTTTCCCCTTCCTTTCTCCGTCCCAGCACTACACTTGGAGTTTCACACATGAGAAATGTTGGCAAATGGATGCATTGCCATTAATTCCCTGACTTGGGCACTTAGAGGACCAGAAAATAAAGACATACAGCGGTGGGAATTTGTCTTGATGCCTTTGAGTGATCCTAGCAGGACTAACAAGCTGCCTTTTCTTTCAGGGAGGAGTTTTTTAATAAATCCATAACAGACAGACATCTGACTATCACAGATGTCCTGTGGTCTCAGAATAATGCATTCCAGAAACCAGAAAACAAATAACCGAAAATTGTCTTGATTAAAGGCTATAATCTGCCTATTTTTTTTCTTAAGGTTTGTTTTTTCCCATAAGACGGTTAATACATTGAGACTTGTGTCCTTGTCTCTAACTATTTTCTTTCTGTGAAATGCTCAGTAACAATATGCCCTGCACTCTCCTTGTCTCTCCTTCTCAAGAACGTTTTCAGCCCTTGTAGTGTTGGTCTAAACCAATACAATGGGTTATTTTATCCACTTTTGTATTGTTGATCCTGGACAGGTAGCATTCAGGTCTTTTAAGTTTCATCATGAAGTGAAACAGATACCTTTCAGATGCCTTTTACTTGCTGTCTGATTTACCTCCATGGAATGGGCACAAAGTCTCTCTTTCCTAAATGAAGTCAAGACAAACAGGAGCTGACAGCTTCCTTGCTCACGATCTCTGCGCTGAACTTTCTGACATGGCCAAGATTCCTCTCTGAGGAGCACGCTGCCTGCTGCTTTCCATATGTATTTCTGTCTCAGCCACAGACCAATCAGTACCTGTGAATCTGCAGAGAAAGCTTTTAGATTGTCAGGCCCTTCTTTGCAGTGGGTTGTGTTTACATTGTTCCAACTATACTACTCAAAAAGAAATGTAAGTACTGCTTGCATTTAGGGCTTGTCTATACATGGAAATACAGAGAAATAATTACTCAGTAATAACTTGGAAATGCATGACTAGCATATAAATGCTTTCTTATTTCAGACCTGAGGAAGCATTATACTCTTAAAAGTATGTCCCCAGTAAGCTTTTGTAGAATGCCCATTCTAGTATACATTAATATATTCTAGTGGTTTTCGGATTATGCACATAGAGGTAGACACCTCCCACATAGTAATGTTGTCTTACAACAATGTAATTGTTGTAAATGTTGCTGTCACACATTAGTTGTCTTATTTTTTTTGGCTAAAACTATTGAAACAAGGCAAATACCTTCAATAAATGATTCACATTTTAGAAGACAATGTTCTTGTCAGATTTGCACAAAAAGACCTGGGGCTATTGCTGGCACCTGCTTGAAAAACAGCCAAAAACTGTGCCCATGAAGCAAAGACATCCTGGGCTGCATTTGGAGGAGCACTGCCATCAGGTCGAAGTAGGTAATCTTTGCTCTCTCCTCAGTGCTGGTGAGGAAACACATGAGGTTCTATGTCCAGCTTTTCACTCCTTGGTAAAAGAGAGACATACTGAAGTCCAGTAAATGGACACAAATATCATTAAAGGACTGGAGCCACTACCCTGTGAGAAAAGGCTGAGAGAGCTGGGATTGTCTAGACTGGTGAAGAGAAGGCTTGGGGTGACCTTTCCGGGTATATAAATGCATGTGGAAAGGGTACAAAGACAGACACGCTCTTTTCAGTGGTACTCAGTAAAAAGGCCAGAGCAAGATGTACAGACTGAAATATGGGAGGAGCTTTATGAACAACAGGAAACACTTTCTTCTTTTTCCTTCCTTGGAGATATTCAAAAATTGTCTCAATTTTTTGTCCCAGGCAAGCTGCTCTGGGTAGCCCTACTTGAGCAGATGCTGGACCAAATGACCACCAGAGATCCCTTTCGACTCCAACCATTTTCTCATTCTGTGATTCTGTTCCTAGAAGTGGCACACAGTGATGCACCAATCTGAAAATAATAAGGCCTTTGTAAATTTGCCTCTTTGGCATTCAAAATTTTATTTTTATTTTAATATTAAAAATATTATATTGTCTTGGTTTGAAAGACAAGTGTCTGCTAGGGAAGGAAGGAGTCTCTCTTGGAATGAAAAAATGTAAACCCCCTCCCTCCAAATTATTATAATTCTGGAATCAAGGGGCTCTCAGGCAAAGATCTGGGGATAGGAATAACAGTTCTTTACTAGTATGTATAACAAGGCAAACAGCTAACAATAACTACAGCATTAACAACAAAACAGAAACAGGGACCTCATGACAGCCTTCTCAGAAAAGATGGGAAAGGATGGAGAGGCTTTTCCCCACAAACCCCCTTGGATGGTCAGTCCCAGTGCTCCTGCAGGATTCTGAGGAACAGCCGGCTGGAGCAGCAGGAATAGGGTGACTTCCTTTCCCCAAGCAACAACAGCTCCAAGTGTGTGAAGCTCTGAAGCTGAAGAAACCAGGCAGCTCGCATCTGCACCTGCCCTCCCTTTTACCTGCCCCCCTTCCCTCTGGGCCCAGCCAAACTGTCTTCTCAAGCACCCAGTAAGCATGAGCAGTCAGGTTTCCCTGAAACTCATAGGGAAAATTCTATAGGTGAGAAGGAACAAAAGGAAGGACACCTAACCCCCAGCAGATACTTAGATGCTTGTGTCACCCTGAAAATTAAGCTTTCTGATAATGTTTTCCTAGTTTTAGTTACTTTCCCATGAAAAGTCCTGTAAATCTAATTTGTTTATCACATTCCTTCTAAGAAACATGTTTTAATGGACGTTTCTCATGACCAGTATGTTTGGGAAGGTTGTAACTTAATTATCCACTCCCTGGTCATTGTTGAGAATCTATAAATACTGGAGCCAGAGAACAAAAGTTTTTTGTTCTGACACTGAGAGTGTTCATGCGAATCATTTTGTGTCCTTTAGCAACATGCATGTGCATTGTATTCCTCTATATGCCTCTGTATCTTCATTAATAGCCATAACTCTAAATACGAGAAATAACAAAAAAGCAGAAATTACCTAAAAGATATGTTAAATATATGTGACAAATATTCTACAAAAAACACATTTTTTGGTAGAAAAATCTCCACACATCCACTGTCTGACAAGAATCAAAATACACTTACAGTTCAAAACAGGACAATCATCATTCAAACAGAAAAATGTGAGTATACATCAGTGGCCTTAATTTAAAAATAGTCATCAAAATATTTGTTATTTCAGATAAACTAACACAGAGGAAGTAGCACCTAAACAAGAAAAATATGAATGGTACAAAACAGTAACATCTGATTAAGTAATTACTGGCTTGCAGTTTTTTAATATTCTGATAAAGAGATAGGAGATAACACATTCTAGGCTGTATTTTTTTTTCTTTTTAAAGGCAAGCAATGATTATAGATGAAAGTGATTTTATATTGCATTTAAACTGTGAAAGGACTTACCTTTTGTGTACGTATGTATGTGTATACACACATATATATATATATTTGTATGAACCCTTTGTTCATACAAATTCATTCTTTGTTCATTGTTTGCCACAATGAAATTATAGCCCTGATAATTACTTGAATTACAACAGTAAAGAAGTAAAATGTAAAGAAGTAATCATTTATTCTTTGAGCAAAGGCAGAGTAACTTGTCATTAAAAAAAAAAATATGATTTGTACATGGTAGAAACTCAGTGGGAGTGAATGGGGGACTCACCATTATGGTGAGGTCTCACCTACACCATAGTAACTATTGTAAAGGCCACCAGCAGCAGTTTATAGTCAGTTTTCTGTTTTACAAACAGGTATATCTAAAATGAAAACAACCATTAAAAATTAAGTAATCTGTCGTGTGACTCTAATATATTTCAATCCAAGAACAAGGGCTTTATTCAACAGAGAAGCTTGTTCTATTTCTCTTTTTGTCCTAGAATACTACTTCTAGAAATAAAACCGTGTGTAAAAATAATTCTGTCATAAAGACAGAAGAAAAACATATCTCAAAACTGCAATTACTGAAAATGAGCTGCAGCCACTTTAAAGGTTTAAAGGTAACTCCCTTTCACTCTTTTTACTTTTAATATCCCTGACTCAGAGGAACTTAACCAAGATCAGCTCAGAAGGACTAGGTGTTCCCTAAGAACCTCTCGATTTATCTGATACAGCCACTTTCTAAATTCCATAGCACAAATCTAAAACAATTTAGTCATCACAAGATAAATGCTTTTGGTGATAAGCTTTCATTAAGACATATCTAGAGACTATGAAATTAATTTTTTTTTATTGTGTCTATGGACTTTAAATAGAGTGACCCATTGACTGAAGGCTGAGCTTCCCTCTCCCCATTTCAATTAATATTTTCTCTCATTCAGTTCTTCATCATAAATGTTGATGAAGCATTCCCTGTGGGTCTCAGACCTCCTACCTAAATTTGAGGGCTTTGCAGGCATGTTGTTTAGGCAAGTGACAGTCTAAGATTTTTTTACAATCAAATGGTGAGAAACCAATGTCTCCAAAGATTTTCAATCTACATCAATACTTGGAAGTGTCTCCCCGTCTCCTATGTAGAGAATTTGAATCAGCTGCAATCCTATTTGGATGTCTCATGTAAGATCTTTAAACTAGGCTGAATGTATTGAAGTTTCCTTCTCCCAATTTTTTCCTTCCCCCAAATTTTTCCTTCTCCCATTTTTTTTCCTTAAACATTTACCCAATGTTTACATTTTTATTATTTTCTTACCTAAAGAAAACTGAAGTTCTGATCATATGTTCACTCATTTAGTCTCTTACAGCCACAGACATTACAGTGTGCCCAGCTCTGCACGTTGGTAGAGTTTATGCTTAAGCAGTATTTATACAACAGAAACCATGCCTGCTTCAGTACACTATTAACAGTGAATAAATACTAAGCTGGCCAACACTCTCAGCCAGTTAAGCAGCAATACATAGTAAAGTTTTAAAGTATTATAGGATTAATGATCTTGGACAGAAACCTAGACACCAATAGTTTTATTATAATACCAGCCTGTATTACAGACTGACTAGAGAGAGTAGTAATGCTATGGAAAGCTTATGAAGTACCATGAATTTAAAATTAGTAGGAATTGAGAAAAACAAGCTAGGGTACATGTAATACTGCAGTACGGAGCATTACTTATAAAATATGGGTAATTTTAGAAAAAAAAAAATTTAAAAAAACCCCAAAATTGCAGTCATAATGTGCTTTGGACTAATAAAAATATTTATATGTCTTACAAATATTTTCCTTTCTTTTGAAGATCCCGCATTAGACCATTTATTACTAAAAAATAAGCCTATAGAAAAAAAAAAAAAAGAGAAATAAATGAATAAAAACATTGAGTTTTTGAGAACTACATCTTAAAAGTCCTATGTGGAATTAATTTCTGTTTGTTGGGGTTTTATGCTGCCTATTACCATAGTGTCTGATTTCTGTCCATGTAAAATCAACTGCAATAAAAAAACTGTAATGAACTTCAAAGATTAAAAAGGAGGGAAAAATGAATAAAATTTTCCCTACATTCCTTGGCAGGTTTTTTATTTTTTTAGGGCAACAGTCTGTCACAAAATTCTTTTATTCATAATTAGGTATTTCAATGTCAGTAATGGAAATATCATTCTTTTATTCATGCTGTCCTGCAATGTGTTGTACAGGTTTTTAAAGATGAAAATAAACTGATTTCATGAAAGAAAAAGTCTAGGCACATAAAATTACGCTGGAGAGAAAGAGAAGAACAAGTTATACTTAAATTGAATGCAACATGTCAGCTACAGAAGTTGTAACTGCTATAAAAAGTAATCACAAGGTAAATCCCCCTAAAGTCATTATACTTATGTTTTATTTCCATTTTCAAATCCTTTATTTAAAGAGACTGTATATCTGCACAGTATTGTTTTGAAAATAGTGGACCATCATGCAAGCACACAAATTAAAGCTTTGAGGTTACAGCTTTGAGCCCACCTCTTCTGCTGTGATCCTACCACGCAATTGCATCTAAGTCAGATACAGCTAAGTCAGATTCATCTCGCCCAACTTCCATCACTTAATGTCAAGATGATCAGCCAGTCTCCTGCTGCAAAAGAAAGAACCAGGCACCCTGAGAAAGATTCATCCTCTTATAAAACAGATGTTCATATCGAGAGATATATCTAACCCCAAAAATTTATGGAAGAACTCTCAATTGATAATAAGAAGGCATCTACACAACTAACTTAATCTACATAGGTAGGTCATTTGTGAGACAAGCCTCACCAACCTAGAAAGATGTAGGTAATCAAAGATGAGATTTAGGGTTTTCTTTGAGATTTAGGCAATTCAGTTTCCTAAAAACTGTCATCTGAATTGTTAGATACCTTATCAATTTGTCTTGTCATGACCTTTACATTACCACCTTTCTGAAAAGCAGAATGGAAATAGTAGCACTTGCTCCCCCCCCAAAGAGATCTCTATTGTGAAGATAAGTGTATTGTTTGTGAGGAGATCAATCTCCATGATAATGGGGACAACATAGGTACAAAAACTTTTTATTTTATGCTTGAAAACTACATCCAACATTCTGAAAATTATAATAACTACAGTAACAATAACTCTCCTAGTCTTTCTTAGAAGTAATTTTTGTAGTATAAATATGGGATCACTAATATTATCACAATTTAGTGGCATTACTACAAGAAGCAAATACTAAATATTGCTTTAGTCTATAAATGCAGAACTAAGAGCTTTTGTTATACAGCACATAAACACATATCATATAAAAAATGAGAAAAAAAACAAAAACAGGTGGATGGAACAAAACTGGAGTGGTTTTAAAATCCTGAACAGTTTAAGACAGGTACATCAGTAACAATGTCATTAGAGTTTTCAGAATGCACCACAAGCCTGCAAAGCTTATAGTTTCACCACATGTTGCAGAGTTTATTATTTCAGGACTGAAATCTACAAACATAATGAAATTGAACTGAATATACAAGGCTGGATATGTACCTTGAGGGCATTTCAAATATTCACACACTGAGAAACAGTAGAGAAGGAATATAAGGATAAAAAAATTTAGCATATAGAAGTAAGCACCAGAAAACAGAAGAGAACAAGACAGGAGGAAATAAAATTGATAAAATAATAGGAGATTTGGGGGGTTTCTTTACGTCTTCTTTTTATGTTCTTTCATAATTTTGGTGGATTTTAGAAGCATACTTTTTTGGTTTTTTAGACAGAGATTATGTAAGCAACCATACAAGAGACTATATAATATTAAAATATCTCAGCAGTCCACAACTATAAATTCCTCTGCTGACCACTTTCTACCCCAGACTACTTCAGTACATAATATTTCCTTAAAAAGAGATTTAGCAAAGTACATATAGCTTTGGGGGTTCAAATAATTGAATGGAAATACCTAGAAGTTTTTCAGCTACCTTCACTGGCTCAGTATCACAGTCTCCCAGTCCTGCTTAGATAATTATGCCTAGGGTCCCTTTTCGATAGAGCTTGGTGCCAGGTGTACCAGAACCTATTGAGGTAGATTCTCTCTGAGTAAAACTGTATACCACCCCTCAACAATGAATGGTTGTCTTGTACCTTAAAATGCAACTTGATGGCTTTTTTACGCCAAAGGATTATTTCAGTTGTGGCAAGTTATCTTCATTTTAGAAAATCCCAGAATTATAAACCGGGGATTAATAAAAGGTTTGGGGGCTGAATCATCTTCTAGCTTATGTGTCTAGATCTAAAGTTCCACTTACTCAGGTGAAATGAAACCTCAGTTAACCAAGGCTAGGGAGGTTTCCCCTGAGAATGGGCATCTCTGGTTTTCTTTGTGGTTTTCCTAAGAGAAAGGAATTGGACAAAACTGATCTAATGCCTACTGTCATTGGTCAAAATTCCACTCTCGTGCCTATATCTTACTCATGGCTAAATTTGACCATAAAGATGACTCCTAATCACTAACAGCTGCTGATATCAGTGTATTTTCCTGGTCTTGGAGGGTAACAGTGCTATGCAGGTAGAAATCAGGTTAGCAGTTAATATCTTTCTCCCTGTTAAAATGTAACCAGAAGTTCACTGAGGCACTTCAAGAAAACAACTTGCTCTCTTGTGAGTGAAGCAACATCATCCCAGTAAGGCCTTGCTTGCGCTGCAAATCTACAATTTATTGTACAATTTATTAAGAGCAGCTAATAGCTATGTTAAAAAGAGGGGAGCTGTGATAATCTGGAGGGCCAGTGGCTCTCAGCATACAGTGCCTCAAGCTTGATCAATCTGGTTCTGAGCCAGAGAAAGGATCAGAAGAGTTTCTGTTTTCTCAGGAGTGGCATGTCCTGGGATTTATGGTTGTCTATAAGCTGCATTTTTCCAATAAGTAATAAAACTGCTTCAGGCTGCACTGCAGAGCTGCTGAATGTGGGTCACATTCTACCTACAAGTAATAGTTTGGCCACCCTACAAGTTAAATATTTATTTTGTAAAAGTCAGTTTCTTACCACTTTAGTTTCCAAGGGTTCTTTTGATGGTATTAAAGCCATAAGCAGAACTAAATATCTGCAGAATTATAGCAAGTTTCTCTGTAACATTTCAGTTGAATCTTATTCCTCCCTCAATAGATTAAAAGGTCTTTCATCTCTGCAGTTTTAAGTAGTATTTTCCACATTAGCAGGGGGACACCACATCTCTGCTAGTCAGTTTGCTGACTGTTTTAATACTTTATAGTTTTGTAATTCTCTCCCCTAAGGTTGTCCAAGGCTAGGGCACAAGCCCTGTTCCAAAGCCTGATATTAGCTGGTCAAGACAATGTGTTTATTCTTGACATTTTCCTTTTTCCACTCAGTTCATTGAAGATAAAGGGAGACTGTGCTGGAAGTGTCAGGGGACCTTGGGCTTTTAAGACAAGATATTTTTTGCAATTTTATCTAAGAAGTTTTTTCTAATATTAAGAACTATATGTCCTCAGAAAGGACAGTAATGAGAGATAAAAGACTAACAGTAGTCACAATATTTGCTGCCCTAACCACAGAGCCTGTTTCTCGTGGCTGACAATGCCTAGGATGAACTTCCTTTTTCAATATGTGTCATGTAGACATATTACACTTGTTTTACAATTGTATTGCTCAGGTTTGGCAATGCATAACTGAAGTTTGTTAGAGACAGTTATGTATAACCTCAAGGTATCAAAAGACTGAATTATTTTGTTGCTTACCTATGACTATACCATAAATATTGTCTCGATTTTTTTTTTTCACCAAAGGAAAAAAAACAAAACTGTTAAAACTATTGGCCTATTTATGGACATTTTTCTTGAATAAACTAAGACTGCAATACTAAGGAAATGCTCATACTAAGTAATCTGTATTTAACATGATGAGGCAAGGCAGAAAGGCGTATTATTTTCATTCCCTGGGTCTCAAACAGCATAGCAATTCTTTGGACTGACTGTTCTATTTCACAGTGTAGAAATTTTGCTGAAGAGGAAGATAGAAAAATGCAACATCTTTGTACAGATATTTCTAGGGGGCTGGATAAAAAATAAGTTAACTCTGGAATGGTATAGATCCAAAAAGAACAGTAGTGTGTCGTGATGCATGCAACTGGAAGGTAATTGCAGACTTGATACTATGTTAATGTGGTCCTATTGCATCAGCTTTGCATTTGCTTTGGCTAAGATAGAGTGAATTTTCTTCATAATAGCTAAATTTTGAATTTGTGCTGAAAACAGTGTTGATAACACAGGACTGTTTTCATTACCACTGAGCAAGGTTAGCAAGGTTTACACAGCACCAAACACTTTTCTGCCTCTCAGCCCCTGCCAGTGAGGAAGCTGGGAGTTGTGAGGGACACAGGCAAAACAGTAGTTCCAAACTGACCAAAGGGATATTTAATGCCATATATATATATATATATATATATATATATATATATATATATGCTGTCTTGCTCAACATATATACTGGGGGGTAGATTGGCAGTGTCCCCTGTGGCAGCTTTGTCTTAAAGAAATAAATGTAAGACTGACTTTTAATGCCAGCAGCAGGGATCCAATGTAATCAACCATATCTTTTAGTCACATATGGAGGGATAAGGCACAATCACAGCACAAAGGAATATAATTCTGTGAACTGTTCATCTCAGCTCTTTCTCCATTCATTATGAGTCCTTGTTAGCAGGACTCCACGGTCCAGAAAAAATCTGTGTCCTCAAACTACTTCCTCCTACTTTGATCCTGTCAATAAATATGACTGTGAATGATCACTTAATGGAGATCCTTTTTCAGTTCAGAAAATGTCATCTAAGTCTGTCTGCTCTAGGGGTCTGATTATTTCCTTAGATCTTGTTTCATCCTGCCTCAAGCATCACTGTTTTATCTGCTTTGCAATGAATTCGATTCCCAGCTCAGTGAGCTTCTGCAACACCTGAGGATAGCTTTTGGTGTTTTTCATCATGGAAATGCACTCCCTGGACTGTATTATTATTCAGATCCTCATGAAGGGCTGTCCTGCTGGTCTCAAGCCTTTGCTTGCTTGAAATTATTTCCTAAAGTCAACAGAGTAAGAAGCATGGTGGTGAAAGATTTTACAGAAATCCTGCAATAATTACCCGAGTGGATGCTGGCATTGCATCCTTAGAGCATCTTGATTAGGAAATCTACCAAAAGATCATTTATATAATTAATGAATTGCATGTAAGGCTTGTATGGCCTAAAAAAATAATAATTTACAGTGCATACACCTTGTTTTATACAAGTTGGGAAATAAGAATAAATCATGATAATGTCAGATACTGTCTAAGCCAGATACTATCTTACTCATTAATACTATCACCAGAAATTTACCCTCAAGAATGAAATTTCCAGTGAACTGCAACAGTTTTTGTTGACAGTAAAGCTGTGTAAAAATGATTTTTTTTTTGTCCTGGCAACTGAAAGATTCACAACACCACATCTATAATAATGATTAATCACTTACTAGCTAAAGAATGTGACACTAAGTGTCCAAAAGAGTTTACTGTGTCATGCTCTGCTTGAAATCGAGTGCAGCACTAGAAACAAGATGATTAGCTCAATCCTGTGCATGTATCTATCTGCCCATCTGTATGTGTTACTTAAATATTTTTGTAAGCTGCATGTTTGTATTAGACTTAGTTTCAGAAAATTGCCAGCCATGATTTCTGTTGATAGATTGATTCAGTGCTGTCTATGATCATAATCTGCTCCGGACTGATGAAAGGTTAGACAATTTATTCTTAAATTATTAGCTCAGTGAAGGAAAGTTTTTAATGACAGTAACTGTGGTCTCTCTTTAGTCCTGGAGGTTTCTTTAAGTCACTTGTTTCACTGATTTAATCTCAGGATTTGGAAAGGACAAGAAGTGCAGGAATAAATAGAAAATCTTAGGCCGTTTCCTAAGGGATATGTGTTATCATTATTGACCTTTGCTAGAAGAAGTAGCAGCTGGAGGTGGAGTTGCACACAGTGTTCCCTGGCATGCTTTTACTTCAATTACAAAGACACCTCTCCAGTTATCAGTGTTAGTACCTAGTAGAGCTTTGACTTTCATGTTTCTTTTTCAATACAGGTCAAACAATCAATGCAGAAATACTGTTCCTCCTCAAAACCTTCAGTTCTGTAGGGCAGCACTGTCACCACAATCATATCCTCTTTAATTTTCAAATCAGCTTTGGATTTGTTCCAGCATCCCCTTTAGTAAATTGATTTTTAAGGGTAAGTGGCTTATATTGTCTACATTTCTTCAGAAACTCTCTTGCTTTGGAAACTTCAAAAATTTTGAGAGAAGAAAGAAAAACTTCTCTGAATCCTTGCTGAAGTAGAGCATCATCTAAGATTTATTCTCTTGGTGATATTAAGTTTCACTTGCTGGAATATTCTTACACATATACACACACATACACCTCCTTTCTTTGTAATTAAGCGTACTTTACAACTTCCTTCCTTGCAGGATCTTGTTAGCAATTACACAAACTCTTTTAATTCTCATACTACTTTTTCAAGCTACTTGTTTTCATCAGTGTCACTTACATCATCATCAACCTTTTATTTCTGTACTTGGCTAGTTACACTTTGATCCCTGAGTATATTTTATGAGTCTGCTTTCTCTGATGTTTTTTCTTTCTTCTGTATGAAAGATACCCCTTTGGAGCACCATTGTTCCTGTAATTTACTATTCTAACATACATCTCCTGTTTTCTATCAGTTGTCATTTTCCTTTGTAGTTGCCATCCTGCTTTAAAAATCAGCCTCTCTCCTAACCTTAACCTACTTTTTCATTGTAAAACTAAAATTTTACAAGTGGAAATATATACAGAGGATGACTGGTCTTCTTATTTGACTGAATATCAAATAATAGATATTAGTATTCTCTTCACATTTAATACCCAGCACATTGAATATTTTCAGAGTATTGTAGAAAGACTGCACCACATGAATCCATGATATAATTCCTTAGAGTATGGCCCATTCATTAATTAATCATCCTGGTCACTTGGTGCTATAAATAAGTACAGAAAGTTAAAGTAGCTTGCCTAAGGTACAAAGCAGTGGATCAGTAGCACAACTAGAAGGAAAAAAACAACAATAATTCCTGGATGTGGGCCCAAACCCTAAATTCAGTATGATATTTATCACTGAATAACATCAAATACTAACTAAGAATCATATATTAAGTGTTTTAAGGCTTTCATGGATTCATGAAAGCTAGCAGGAACTGGAGTTCAAAGTCTGTCTGCAAATGATTCTCCTTTGTGTTAGGATCCCTCTTTCATTAAGAATGAATGTCTGCAACAAGCAAAAAAGGTATTAATGCTATATTAATAATAACTAATGTTATATTAATTAACATCATAACATTGCTTCATGGTATTTGAAAAAATGAACGACAGGAGGGGAAATTATAAAAGCACAGGAAATTTCTGGAGCTCCAAGATGAAGTGGTTCCAGCCAACATCAAGCTGTCCCCCAAACAACATGATCAGTATGTGTGATAGGGATTTTTCTTGGCAATATTATTGAGTTTCTTCCTTTACAGAGTGATGCAGTCACTGGGACTCATATTAGAACAGAAGTTTTGTCTTTCAGCAAGATCCAGGAACAAATATTTGAGACCGATGACCACCCTGCTTTGCTTTCTGCCAGAAAAATACCCTTGAAGATAATAGCAGCAGGGGGAAAAACACCCACTGCAGTGTGAAAAATGTTACTCTAAAATATTTCACCAAATTTTTCAGTGGTACTTTCCAGAGATAAGATGAGGACAAGGGGCACTCGTTTCCTTTCCTGTAGCCCAGTCTAGTCTGATGCTATTCATAAGTCATTCTTTGAATGACTGCCAATGAATTTTAAATTCCTTTTGAACTAAAATCTTGACATTTAGTGTATTCATTCTTTATGAGATGCTGACAGAAAATCTCCCAATTGAATTTTTACTTTTCCATTGCAGGTTCCTAAAATGTCACTGGCCCATTTTAGTAGTTGCAATCATTGTTAAATCTTTGTCTTGTGGGGTAACAGTTAACAAGGGGGACGTTTTAAAAGACCTGTGTGGAATAAGGACACTCCAACACAAAATTTCCAAATTATATACATTTTTTGACACTACATTTGCTACATTTCTCATTTATAGAAATGAAAGTAATTTGGAATTAAAAGTATCAAATTTTAGGCCTCAAAATTTATCTTTTGCTAACCCTTTCAAATACTCAAATTTAAATTAAAATTATCCATCCCACCCAGATGATGCAAGGATTCTTCTCTGCATGGCAGGGTATTAAACTATCAAATGTGTGATCTTGCACTGCATGTGGTATTTCTATAACATTTGAATAAAATACAAAAAATTGTTATAACAACTATGATACAAAATTAAAATCATTGTGTGATGCTGAATGTTTAATCATGGTGTAATTTCTTTTTCCCAGAACATCCTTATCACTATAAGGACAAATAAAAGCCTTGAAAAAGGCTCCTGGTTACTGGAGCTCACCAAGGCTAAGTAAAAGTGCAGATATGTTAATTCTGATAATCAGAGTAAGAACAGTTCTTTAATATATGAATTTTACAGAATGAAAGGATCACAGAACATTTGAAACTGGAAGACACTTTTGGAGATCATCTAGTTCAGCTTCTCTTCTCAAGGCAGGTAGAGCTGGAGTGTATTGCCCAGGGTCATTCCTGTCAGGTTTTGAATATCTGCAAGGCTGGAGATTTCACAATGTCATTGAAAAACTAAGTTCAAGTTTTCAACCATCTCCACAGTAAAACAGAGAATCACAGAACGGTTTAGGTTGGAAGGGACCTTAACAATCATGTATTCCAATCCTGCCATGGACATGCACTTTCCACTAGACCAGTTTGCTGAAAGCCCCATGCAACCCGGCCTTGAACACTTCCAGGGGTGGGACACCTTCTCTGGGCATCCTGTTCCAGACCCTCACCACCCTCAGAGGAAGAATTTCTTCCGAATAGCTAATCTAAATCTACCCTCTATCCTCATCTCAGTACTGAGAAGAAAACTGCCTGGGACCCCAGGCTCCATGCCTTTCACCCTCACACCACAGTCATGCATTCAGACTTGAGATTTGCTTCACCCTAACAGCATCATTGGGGCCTGTCAGGACAAACAGCAAGCGTCAGTCCAAGGGCTGAACAAGCTCTGTAACATTCCACATCCAAGCAGGAAAGCAGGAAGTCCTCCTGGGCAGCAAGCCAGGTGGGCAGGCAGCATCCTCTGTCCCCCACTGCTGTCACTCACCCCTTCCTCCTGCTGCTGCGGTGGGGCTCAGGCTCAGCCTGCTTCACGTGCTGGACATGGCTCCCAACCCCTCACCAGCCACCAGGGCACAGACCCTGCTCCACAGCTGCACACCTTCAAGAAGAACATTTCATAATGGTCCTCCAAATGAGAAGAATGAGATAGACTGTGTGCAACACAAAATCCAGTGGGGAATAAAACCCAACAAAGCAAACAAACAAACAAACAAACAAACAAAACCAAACAAAAGCCCAACTAAACAAAAAAAAACAAACAAAACAAAAAGCAAACAAAAAAAACAAACTAGGGAATGTAAGTAAAAAGAATATAATATTAACATGCTGGCTTGTGTGCACATAGATATTTCCTGGCATAGATACACTGTACTAATTATTCTGCCATAGTTCTATCAATCTTAGCTCCCATGTGGACATTCTGTAAGCCAAAACTGTTATTTTGTCCCAGAATAATTACACTAGAGTAATTATTCCAAATAAAATTACTATTATTTTGAAGCAAAATGTCCATACTGATCTTAAAACAATACAGTTATAGCAGCATAGATTATAAACATGCCAGGAAATATCCATTTGAGGACAAGACCTCCAGTGGTAGAAAATTTGCTATGAGTTGCAACAATTTAAGACTTTATTTTCTTTCTGGTTTTGTTATTTGTTGTTTGGTTGATTTATTTGGTCGGGGTTTTTTTGTTTCCTTGTTTGTTTGTTTTTTAGGTTTGAATTTGTACTTTATTTGTTTGGTTAATTGGTTGATTCTGTTGGTTTTTAGTTGTTGTTTGTTGGGATTTTTTAATGTTTCTGGGTTTCTTTGTTTTTTTAACAAAAAGGTAATTCTATAGTTCATGAAGATGACACCCTAGTATCACTGGGATAATTTTCTACTATTGTCTGTGTCCTGAAACTTTGTTCATTTGCAATTAATTTCTCATGTTCTTTGGCGTGATTATGAACTGCATTATCTGCAGAATCATGCAAAATTTCAGACCTCAACAAACAATAAATGACAGAAAACAATAATGCAGCTTATTCTGTGACAGCTTTTGGGATCAAAGTCCATGAGAGATGTCACTGCTATTACTCTGAAAGGGTTTTCCTCCACATTACATGTCCTTATTCCTTCTTCCATTGCCCTGGCTCTATTGTCTCCTTCTTCTATTGTCCTCCTGTCTATGGTTTCCTCCTTCTTTCAGCCAATTTCAGTGTGACATTTTCCTTGTGTACTGCATGAAAAGTAAACAACCACTTTAAAGTTCTAGGCTTCTTAAAAGGAGCGACCTAAGAGGAGAGGGCAATGAGTTCACATTATGATTGCAGATGTTTTTTTTGTTCTGAAATAATGTAAAAAATGTTTTAAGAACCTCTGTCCTCAGAAATGTATTTTACTGGTGTTATTTGACAGTTCAGTTCATAACACACCATTTGGTATACTTTTAGTACCTACATTGATATATGTCAATAAAATGTGCATGGCTTTTCCTTGTCACTTCAACTGACCTGAAAGAGGTCATTGTCTCCACAAATACCTTATAAAGGCAACCTTTCAAATATTCTAGAGTTCTTTGATACCTTCAACTTTTCTTGATACAGGCACATTTGAAACTTGTTCAAGGGTAATAAGCACAGCTACCTCTTTTGTTCTTTCAAGTATACCTCTAGGTTTTACATAGTGTATTTTCCTTGTTGATAGATGGGAGTACTCTATTCTGGGGATTAAAGACAGAACACACTCTCTGGTTTTTAAAAGTTCTTTGCTGATATAAGCATTTAGTAGCAGAGCTAACAGCTTGATTCTTCAGAAAAAAAATTCACGCAAACTTACTCTTTGCAGGGGGTATCTGTCACTCGGTGCAGCGAGAGCAGCAACAGCTTATTCTGATCTCATCATTAGCAATGAAACCAGTAACCTAGTTCTGCAAATTAACACACTGAAAAAAGCAGTCTGAGGAGCCAAGTGGTGGAATGACTTCCTTGAGTTTCATAGAGAACATGTTAAGCTTCCTAATATTGGTGCAGTGCAGCATTTATGTATTATAACAGACATCCCAGAAAAAAGAGATCCCACTAAAATGTCTGACTGAGCGACAAAAGAAGATAAATGTCTGATATGTCTGATAATCACACAGAGCAAAAATTAAGTAAACAGGAGATATATAATATTTTTAAATATGCAGCCAATTGTACATGTAATTTTAAAAACTCTTTGGATTCATATTAAAAACGTAAGAAAATAGCAAAATGTATTAAAGTATATATTGGAAATTACCAAGACATGCAATTATTATTTTAACAAAGGACAATAATCTCTCATTTTTCTCCTTGCAGTTCATACCTATCCCAGATGAAATTAATTAAGAAACAGTATTTGAGAATGGGGCAATTCTCTAGAAGAGTTCTAAAGCCAATGTAAATTTCTGTAAAAATCATTATTTCACATAAAAATAATGTCTACTGATTTTCATATGTTTTAAAAAGACTTCATTCCCAAAAGACAGAGTTCTGATATTCTGGATCCTAATGAAGATGCATCCTACCCAGCTTTACTTGTTGAAAAGTCAGATTCCTAGTCTAAGACAAATACTTAGGTTTTTTATATAGCCTATGGAGACTGGATTCCCAAAGTACATTTCTTTCTCTGTGTTTTTCCAGCTGAACGTGACTGAGAGAGCCTAACCAAATATTTAGGGCTGGGCATCTAAATGCTAGATATCCAGGGCATGCTTGAGAAGCGTCCTTATCTAAGGCTTCTAAGATACTTACTTTTGGTTCTGAGAATTTATAACACTTTTGTTGATCTCCTTCAAATATTATGTGATCTTTCTGCAGACCAATTGGCAGTGTTACATAGGCTTATAGTTTTCATGGATAACATAAAGCTGCTCAATCTTTTGCTTACAAGCACTAGGCAGTGGATTTTCTGTCAATATGTAGCACATATAAAGCAGACAAGCAAAACGATCAACAACAGACTCTTACTGGCTCTTCTCCCTCCCATTCTCAATTAACACTAGGGTCAAGCTCAACAGTTCGAACAAAAAGAATTATAATTTTTTCCTTTCAAGAGAAGCAGTAATTTCAGAAGAAAGATATATTATTGATTTGCTTGAGTTTTCTTAAATAGTTTGTTATTTGCAGGCTGCTGTCCTTCAGCATACATAAAGAATATTCTGTTTGGACTAAGAATTTTCTGAACACATCCCTGCTCTGCAATTAGTTCTTGAGAAAATTTTAATCCCAGCTCCATTTTTGTGGAATATGAAGAGGCAAAAACTCCAGATGAGACATTGCAAGAGACTGAGGGAAGGTATCCTGACTCAGGACTTTATTCCAGGTTTTGTTTGCATTCAATCTATGTTCTCTGATGTGATTTATAGCAACATAATATTTGGATGAGCAAATCTACTCATATCAAGAGCAATGCAGAAAACTAATTGAATTGAAACATTTTATTAAATCACTTTGAATAATTTAAAGATGACGATGGGGATGATATGATATTTTTGCTGCTCAAAAAAAAAAAAAAAGAAAACACAAGATTCCTTTACAAATACAATCTTTTTTGTTTAGATATAATATTTTAAGAAACTGGATACTTGGTTGAGTATGAAAAGAAACACTGACTTTTTAATACATTATTAGGCACTAGATCCTGTAATCTGAAAATCCACCTTACTTGACTATTTTCCATCAATATATACGATCATCTCAATCTTTTTCTCACAAGGTTCTTCACTGCTTCATTGTCTTTAAAATATCAGTTACTAAATTCAGAACAATGACCTTAAGCTTTAAGTTCAGATTTTGTTTCAGTTTTAAGTGTGCAGTGATGCCCACTTATATTTAGTAACTCAGTTGCCACTACTCTTGTGCATGATCCTATTGCGTAGTCAGTTTTATGCAAGGTTTTGTTGGACATTCTCTTTTCTGAGGAAACTAAAATTAGTTCCCTTCCTTATATCAGTCCTATAGTCTGTGATTTCAGGCCCCTTCTGCCCTCCTACAAAATTTGCCCAAATGATCCAGAGTCTGTCCAATCTTTCAAGTGAAAAAGGAAGATAAAAAATTCCTATGCTCACAACCTAGAAAATTATTGATTTTTTTCTTATTTTCAAAACACTTAGTGTAAAAAAAAAGGCAATGTTTCATCTATTTTTCAGGGACATGCCGACATTATCAAATCTCCTGTATAATATTACCCCTATAAGACAGAGACCCCAATGGATATATACATGAGTGGGGTTGCTCCTATTAAAGAACACTTCCGCTCTTTGAACCCCATGAGATTCCTGTCAGTCCACATCTCCAGCCTGTTGAAGTCCCTCTGAATGTCAAGACAACCCTCTCATGATTTAGCCACTCCTCCCAGTTTTGGGTTATCAGCAAACTTACGGGAGACTAGACACTGCACCATCATCCAGCTCATTAATGAAGATTTTGAGCAGGACTGGACTCACTGTGAATCCCTGGGGTATACTGCTAATTACTGGCCTTCACTAGCTTCTGTTCACCAATCATCATTCTTCAGGCCTTGACATTCATCCAGTTTTCAGTTGATCTTACAGTCTACTCATCCAGCCCATACTTCAGTGGCTTTTCTATGATGAGGTTAATTGGTGTTCCGAGGCAATTACGTATGTAGTTTCAAACTCAACCAACTAGTTTATCATCTTCTATTTTCATAACAAAACAAGAGACTTTCTAGCTCAATGCTCAGTTGCTCAGCTCAGCAATGGAAAACTTGCAATCTGATTCCTGCTTTCAGGAGCATTTGCTTATTGACATTAAATAGACATTGGATAAAAAGTTTCAGAATGGTTTTAAATTTGCTAGGTAAAGCAAAGCAAATCTAATTCAAGTTCAGTGGACTATTCATGCTTCATCAAAATAATAACACAATCCTATTTTTCACTTGAAGAAATTATATCTTTTCCTGACGCTGCTCTACACCTGAGCTCAGGCTAGTTCTATGGTGTTCTTTTGCACTCCAGCGCAGGCGAGAACCAAGAGTGGGGAATCACTGGGGAGATGGCTTTTCCCACAGCAAAACCTCCAGAGACTTGGGCTGCCCCAAGCTCTGCAGTGCACGGTGTCAGGGATGGAGGTAATGAAGCAGAGGAGTCTCTCTGGAGTAGAGTTCCCAGCAATGGCTTATTAGGATGGGGAAATGAGGGATCCTCACTGAAGGGGGTCATGTCCGGGAGAACCCCAAGCACTGCTGCGCAAGGAGTTAAGTACAGCCCAGTCTCCAGAGGAGGGTACAAACAGTGGGCCAATAGGGAATCCCGAGGGGGGGAGTAAGGGGAGAAGATCACAATTTCATGGCCAATAGGGGTACAGAGAGGGAGGGAGCAAGATACATTAACCAGTGGGGCCTCGAGGGACAAATGATTGACAGGGAAGGCTCTGGAAGATAGGGTGGGGTTTACAATGATGGACAAGGGAGTAGGGGTAGGGCTGGGGTGACAGGCAAGGAAATTTCAAGAAGGATGGGATGGGTTTGCTTTGATGGATATGATGTGGGAGGGATAAAAACAGGTAGAAACCAATACATTCAACCCAGGGAGAAAAAGGAACATACCAACAAACAATTCAAACTTATCAACTTTGACAAAATTAAATAAACACACTGCAACATTTTCCTCAAAACGCATGCCTGCTAGAGTAATTTGGTTCTAGCCCACATTGTATCAGGCAAAACTGACATATAATCTGGTTAGTATACAACCAAGTATTTTTAACTCCAGAACCCATTCAGATGCATAATAAAACTATTTGCAATACAGCATTATATAGTACATTTACATTTAGCGAAATCACTTTTGATACACAACTTGAAAGTGTAAATGTTTAAGCAAGATGTAACATCTGAAACTTTTATATCAGCTTTATGAAAAAAACTTTGATCGTAGCAGTCCTTTTTTAAGATTTCCATAGTTAAAAGTAGTAACACATAAGAAAATTTATGTAAATGACCAGAAGGCACTGGTGAGGCCACACCTTCAGTTGTGTATCCAGTTCAGGATTCAGTCCCCTCACTTCAAGAAAGACATTGAGGTGCTGGAGTATATCCAGAGAAGAAAAATGAAGCTGGAAAAGGGTGTAGAGAGTGTGTTGGTTTATGAGGCAAGGTTCTGGTGCCAGGGGTCTGCAGGCGTAGTTTCCAGGAAAAGCTGCCAGAAGCTTCTCCCATGTCTGGCAGAACCAGTGTCAGACTGCTTCTAGATGGACCCACTGCTGGTGAAGGCCAAGCCAATCAGAGATGATAACATTGTTTCTGTGATAACATACATATTTGAGAAGCTATTGCCCAGAAGGAATTGCAATAGAAAAGTGAGGAGTCAAAATATGTGAAACAGCCCAGCAGACACTCAGCTCAGTGGAGAAGGAGGGAAAGGAGCTGCTCCAGGTGCTGGACCTTGCAGAGATTCCCCTGCAGCCCATGGTGTGGCAGATGTTCCCATGCAGCCCATGAAGGTCCACAGGGATGCAGAGTTCTTCCTACAACCCCTGGAGGAGCCCTGCACCAGAGCAGGCAGATGCCCAAGAGATGGCTGTGACGCCACAAAAAATCTATGCAGTTTTCCAGCAGGACCTATGGACCCATGGAGACAAGAGCCCATGCAAGAGCATTCCTGGTAGGATTGCAACCCCCTGGGAGGGACTCAGGCTGGAGCAGTTCGTGGACAACTGTAGCCTGTGGGAGAGACTTCTCCTGGAGAAGTTAATTGAGAACTGTCTCCTGTGGGAGAGATTCTACATTGGTTCTTTCCTACAGGAGAGTTTTCCTTCCCTGAGGAGGAAGCAGCAACAAAAAAAACATGCAGTGAACAGAAGGTAACCCCCACTCCCTGTCTCCCTGCAGTTATGTAGGAGAGGAGGTAAAGAATTGAGAATAAAGACTGGAAAGGAGGGAAAGGTGGGTAGAAGATGTTTTTAAGATCTCTTTTTCTTCTCATTAACCTACTCAGATTTTGATTGGCAATGAATTCAGTTGATTTCCCCAAGACCAGACAAGTCAAGTCTGTTTTGCCCTTGACAGCAATTGTTGATTTCTCTGTGCCCTTATCTCAACCCATGAGCCTTTTGCTACAATTTCTTTCTCATGTCCAGTTGCAGAGGAGAGTAATAGGGAGACTTTGGTGAGCATCTAACATCCAATCTAGGTCAAACCACCACAGTAAGTTGTATGAAAAGTGATTGAAGGAGCTGGGGTTATTTAGCCTGAAGAAAAGAAGGCTCAGGGGAGATCCTTTCCCTCTCTACAGCTGCCTGAAAGGAAGTTGTAGCCAGGTGGGCATCAGCCTCTTCTCAAAGGCAACAAACGAGAGGATGAGAGGATACAGGCCTCACACTGTGGCAAGGGAGGTTCAGGCTGGACATCAGGAGGAATTCCTTCCCTGAAAGGGTGATTAACCTTATAATGGGCTGTGTTGGGAAGTGGTGGATTCACAGTCCCTAGAAGTGTTAAAGAACTGTCTGGAGGTGACACTGCTACAAATTAGTTGACATGGTGATGTTCAGTCAAAGTCCCAGCTTGATGATCTTGGAGGCCTTTTCCAATCTTAATGAATCTATGCCTCTATGAAGACAGAAACCTGCATGTTGAATATTAGAATTTGGAGCCACTACGAAAGTAATTGGCTGAATATTAGAAAATAATAGAAAACTAGATTACATCACATGAATTCTGTATTTTCTAATGAAATTAAATTTTTATATCTCATCAGTTTCTAACTTTTCAGATATTTGAATTTCATATTCAATTTAATTTTACACTGTGGTTATACGTTATTAAAAAAAACATTAAGCCAGATTTCTGAACATGACACACTGAAAACCAGGGAAAAGACCAGCAGAGTTACTGTGGACTCCCAGAATAATGGTCCCCAAAGTATGTTAAAAAATGGTCATGACCAAATGAAAGACTCTTGATCCAGCCACCTCCGTTCTGCTTTTTTGACTTCACACTATTTAGTGTCCACATTGTTACTGCATCTTCACAGCGATCACACAGCCAAAAGTAGTAACTTCTTCAGTTAGGCGGACCATTTCTGTTATCTGCTGATAAGATTCTTTACACCAGGTTTCTCAGACATGAGTGATTCTGCTTTCCCTGTGTTTTCTGTAAATTAAAAATGCTGAGCTACAAGAAAGAGTATGTAAGTGAAGAGAGAGGTCATATTAAGCTGTTAAATGAAAATGTAAAAGTGAAAGAAACTGTTTTTAATAAATGTTTTTTTTTTAATTTAATTAAAAAACAACAACAACAACAATGGATTTAGGATAATTTGGTAAGCTATACTGTGTAACACCTTATACAAAAATTTGAAAATTTGACTTCCAATGAGCATACATAAATCAATCAGCCTAGATGCTTTTGAAATTCAAAGTTCTTCATATTTCTTTACTTTGGATATCAAAATAGATCAGGAAAATTATGCCATAAATTTTAATTTGGTGACTACAGTATGATCAGCAGAAATGTCAATGTCAAAGCTTTACCCATCTAAAATTAAACAAATGAAACGTGGTTAACTGTCCAGCTGTGCAAGTCTCTTAATTTAAAGAGATGAGATTAAAATCCATTTGCTCTTAAATTGCTTTTACCAGTGATTCCTGATTTGTTGAGGAAAAAAATTACTTTAAATTCTCAGGCTGTTATTACGTATCAACATCTCTAGAAAGACTCTTGGTGAATCTCACCCCATGTCTCAAACTTGTGCTGTAAGGACTTTAAGACCAGGCTGTTTTTTGCTCTGTACTTAACTTGGGGCAGAGCAATATGTGTTTGTGTACCTTCTGACAGCATTGTAACTGATACATAATAAAAAAAAATCTAATTGGTGGGGGAAGAAAGGTACAATTTTAACATTCGAGGAAGACAAGATGAATTTTCCTGTAATGAGGGAGCATGAATGTGAGCATGGCACCTACTTTTAAAACACTCTGTGCTGAGCAAATTATTTTCTTATCACTTATTCCAGTTATTGATATTTGAGTCCTCCCTATCCATGACTGCATGTAGCTCAAGTCTTCACCATATGCCCATGGTCCTCATAGTGTTCAAGAGTAAAGCTTTCCTAATCAATCAAAATCATACCATATAGCAGATTTTTTTTGTCCTCTAGGGCCTCTCTCTGCAGTAACAACACTAAAAAAGCAGTCCTGTTGAGCACATGATTGAATAGATGCATGCGACTATTCAGCTTGCTGGAAGAGGTGGGGACAAAATACAAAAATGAAGGGGTTTTGAGCACTGGCTTTAATCTGTCAAGTTTAATATCTGCCTGCTACAAAGACTGCCAGGACAGGATATTCTGTACCGCATGTACGTGGGCACTCACTAGATAAAAGTACACAGTGAAAATAATTGTCATTTAACAATTTAAAACAGGAGGTAGACGTTGATATTCTCAGAATATTCTGCAAAGCAGGGAGCACACGTGTGAAGGAAGCTTACATTTAAGGATTTCTGTTACTACTACTGCAAGAGAGTTTCGTTAAACTTCTGAAAGCAGTAGCATTGGAAGACAGCCTCTACTTAAAAGCCTCATAAGGAGATGTGACATTCAGGACAGAAACTGAGATATTTTTATCTTGACAAAGGTAGGTGTTTGAAAAAAAGCACATTAGTTTTCAGAAAAAAAATCGCTGGATTTCTGAATAAGTATCCTGCTGAGATCCAGTATAAAAACTTCTAATCAAAGGAAATAATTTGAATGTCTCAAAAAAAGACTGGTCACATAGTTTCTGAACTAGTTTTGCTGGTAGAAGCTGAGATGACTGCACAGTGAAAGTAAAGAAATATGAAAATCATGAGAGAGAACCTCCAGTAGAGAAAGAAGAGTTTTTACTATCTGCTCAAAGACACCAAACTGTAGTACAAGGCTTTAAATCTTCCCTGGAGTTTTTCAAGCACCTAGGCCATTTAGGTGTAGGAGTTTGTTTAGCCCTAATCCATGACTAAAGGTATATAATGTAAAGCTGTTACATATTTAACTAGTTTGTTGTGCAATTCTTGTAATAGAACTGAAAGAAAGGTTCATTTTATTGAGTATCAGTCAAGCTTGTAGGCAATTGACTTTAGGAGATTAAATTAGCCATCTATGCTTTCTCTGAAGTAAATAGGCAGAGATAGACAATCCAGCAGGCAATTCATTCTATCTAAAGTTAGTTGTGTAAGGCTGTTTGGATGAATCACTTTTTGGCAGTATTTCTGTCTATTTCAGAAGGCATCTAGTTAGCTTCACATAACTATTAAACTTTTAGGAAAAAAGAAACTTTACTAGTCTTTATACACAGCTGCTTTGAACTGAATAAGCATATGCATTTGTTCTGATTTTTAGAGTTTTAATACTCTGTTAAACATTATTGACCCAGAACTGAAAACAACCTCTATGATTCTGGAGGCATATTCAAAGTGAATAGAATGACCACCAAAAAAACATGAAAATAAAGCTAAAACCAAATTAAACCAAACCAGCAAAAAAAACCCCAATATTTTACCTTGAAGCAGTAGGAAGAACTGAGTTATAACCCTGAAAAGGAATATGGAAGATAAAAGAAAGGGTCCTCTGCAAGCAACAAGAAAAAAAATGTGTTAGTGAACTTGATGAGAAGTAATAAAGACTATGTGTCCATATTAATTTACATGTAATAATGTTCTCTTTCCACTATCAACACCAAATCTTCAATTACGTGGAAAAAATAGCACCGTTCTTCTTTATAATTGCTTAATGTTTTTGAAACAGGAAAAATACAGGAAAAGGAGCATTGGTTTATTTCCTATGATGAATCATTAAGTCAAAAAATTACAGTTGATTTTGTAGACTTTAAAATAAAATCTGTGGTCTTGCAGAGGACCAGTTGATCAGTTCAGAAAAGCTATATTCATGTCCTGGAGAGAATGTTTTGTCTGGAGCAGTCTGTGGTGTTGCCTGTCGAAATACATCTGTGGCAATCAGATATTATGTGTGATTATGTATTCACCTTTCCTATGTTACTCTACATTATTGGGTTTATTTACAATTGTATGCATATATCTCCACCCCAATCTCTTTTTGTCAGTCTCTTTGCATGTACAAAGACTTCAGATTTTCCAGGTACTGTTATTCCTGTTAGAATGTGAGTTTCTACCCATAAACAGTGAGCTATTCATCAACAGAAACTTTTCAAAAGCAGGTGTTTCAGTTAGAGGAATTCCCCTCTCTGACACCCTCTTTAACACTGTCTTCAGACAGTGGAGCAGAAAATGACCTTAAATCTTTCCTCTTTTGAAGCTACACTCACTTTGATGTTACATTGAAAGATAAGAGAAAGGGCTGGTACCTCCACAATATAAAATTGTGTGAGGTTGTGTGCAGGCAAATAGGATAGGAAGAAAAGTTGACTGGATGACTGTGGGTAGCATACAGAGCCTTTGCTGATGTGAGCTATTGGTTATAAGTCATGCTTACATGGATCCCAGTCCAAACCTATGCATTGTCCATGTGATCCCTGCCAGTCCAAGACTTAAACTTAGTCAAGTGACCCTTGACAGACCTACAGTAAATATAACTCTGCAAAATCTGACCATGTCCCTCATTCCAAGCCTTTCAGGCCATGGATGTTTCAGATCTAAGCCTCACAGGAAGAGAGCAGGGAGAGGGAGAGATGCAAAAGAGTATGAAAGCCACCAGTTAGTGAGGGAAATCAGTGATCTGATTCATAAACTGGTTCATAAGCTTGGTTGTTTTCTATTCCATAGAACAATGGAATAATAAAATGGTTTGAGTTAACAGGGGCTTCAAAGATCATTCAATTTCTGTCCCCCTGATGGGGGAGCAGGGACACCTTCTAGTAGACCAGGTTTACTGAAACCAAATCAAATAACCCCAACCCATGAACTCTTTGCCAGATAAACTAACACCACTGAGAAACTAGTGCTGGTGAGTACATCCAGCTAACCAAGTCTATTAAATGAGGTTCTGGTACTTCTGATTCACTGGCCAGTAAATCCAAAATTCTAGCTGCCCAGGCTGGCTCCACATCCGTATAATGCACTAATCCTAGACATGTGATCTCTGACACCTAACACATGGATGATAGGGACAAAGCCAAACCCCTGTATTCCTCCCATACATAAAAAAAGTACTCACACATTGGTCCCCAGAGTCTGGAATCTAAATCTTAATTGTAATCTCACCAGTCCTTGTCAGATTTGGATCTATTCTCATCCTGCTGCTTCTTCTGTCCCTCATTACAATCTAATAGTTCACAGTGGTTTCCTTTTCAGCTATTTTCCTGTCAGATCGTCCTAAAAAGCAAGTCTCTAGTCGAAACCAATCCAAGCATGGACAACGAGCCTCATTATCAGAATTTTCTTGGTAAAAATTTAACTTTTAGTACTTTGTTGGTCTGTACCTTCTGCCAATCTCAGCAGTAAGAGCTGTAACACAGTGATCTCTATTAACTCCTGTCCTAAATCAGTCACTCTGTCCTAAATTTACATCAATCTTAAATATATTCTGGTATGGGTAATGAAACATTCACTCAGCAGAAGGCTTCAAAGCAATTTAAAATTTTATTTGCGCTTTTCATAAAACTAAGAATGTCAATTTATAGACACAAATGGTCACAAATTTGTAATAGGGATTTACTGTAAAAGGATGCACTTTTTCAGATGACAATAATTGCTTCACCCAAATACCACTTCATATCAACACTTAACATACTGTGGACAATACTATGAAGTGAACCATTTCATATCAACACATAACATAATGGGAAATGCACAGGGTGCAGCAATCTCATTGACGTAATCTTCTGTGAAGAGCTTCAAGTGACCTTTCCACAAGTAATTTGAGGAAACCCAGGAAACTAGCAAAAGCAGAACTCATTCTAATAGAAGAAGTACTCTCCTTAGTTTACAAATGAAATTAGTTTTATCTCTTCCCAACTGAATACGTTACTCTGCTATGTTTGATCGACACTTTTATCTCGACGAAGATTGATTATCAATTAAACATTGCATAAGCTAATAAAATGATACTTGAAGTTTATCCAGATGGCTTTATTAGAAACAACAATCTCCAATATAAACAGTACTTGGAAAAAGAATATTGCTCAAATACTTCAGAAGTTACAGGAAATTTTAATGATATCTTGACAAAGCAGGAAATCACAGTAGATAGTATTGAAACTTAAGGTGACCTTGTAAATAGCTGATATAAAACATTTTATTAAACTATTGTTTCCTGACATTCTACTTTTTCCACCATTTGCTGTCAGGTTACATCCAGTGAAATGAAACTATATGAACAGCCATCCTTCAAATACTAAGTTCCATTGTTTTTCCTGCCTCCCAGGGCATGAAATAGCTACTCACCACCTGCTGCTCACAGGCTGGTTTGTCAGGTTGCAAGTCAGAATTGATACACACTGATTTTTTTAGTGCCCCAAACTGTATTATATCTCTGTAGTGCTTAGGATAGCTCCTGTTGCCCTGTGCTGATCTGCAAACATCCCCAGAACTAAATAAAACATAAAACAAAAATAATTCTAGACTATCTGTATTTGAATTCTACCATATGTCATACAAGGACTTTGAATGAAAATTGTATATTTCGAGCAAGTAACAGAACAGGCAAGGGCAAATTCATTAAGCATCTGCAGCTGAAATTATTTTGGGTTCATTGATTCAATGTTTTCCATGAAATAATTGTATGTGGCTGTTCAGACTTACAAACAAACACTTCTGTTTTCAAAAATTATGAAGGAAAGAAAGAAAGGACAAGAAATTATTCAAGGAACTTTCTCTTAGCTGGCATCCTCCAGGTGCACCCCATATATGCACATATTCCAGTGTGTTTCCCTTTTATTAAATTATTTATAATCATTTGAAAAAACAATAGTATTCATTTACTTAAATTTTTTGAACATACAAGCTGGAATTAGGTACAAAAAAAGGAATATTCAACCCATATGGGCAATGCAAAAGTTTTTAAGCTGTGTTTTTCTCATCACTTTTTACTTGATGGAAAGAAAAAAAAAAAAACTTTGACATTGGTCTAGCTATCATAAGATGCAATCAAAATTCTTTAAGCTCAGAATAAGATGTTCTAAATAGGTTAGCAAGATACGTTTACTCTATTTTTATGAAGTCAGGTCATTTTCCCAAAAGAATGAATAAAAATAATATTTTTTTTTCTTGCAGAAAAAGTACAGGTTAAGATTTATGGGCAAACTAGCCACAGACATACTGTTATTTTTTAAAATATGGAACAAAACCTTCTAAGTTCCATGAGGAGGGATTTAGCTAAAAATCAGACATATTTACAGAAACTGCAGAATTTTAAAAAAATTGTCCTAAATTCTATTTCTATTTCAAGAAATCCCTAATGTTGATATGGCTGGGATTGTAAGTAAAAATATTTTTAATGACACATTTACTCCACTAGCAGTTACCAGTCCAGTTCCAGCAGCAGTGGGCATCCCTAGAAGCTGGTACTCAGGCTGGTTTTGCCCTTCAAGTTACTATTTGTGCTGGCTTGTTTGTGTTTTGTTTTGTTTTTACCATTAAAATTCTTTCTTTATTGGCATGAATTTCCAAAGAGCCCTATAAATATTGATTTCTCCTGGAGAGCAGGATCACTTGCACCTGTAAATGTACACCAAATATATTAAGTACTGTGGTCAGGAAAACAGTAGGAAAGCTTGATTGCATACCTTCATCCCTTCCATTGAAAGAAATACAACAGACAAACACCACCACAACAACAAGAAACTCCAAAATCAACCAAAAAACAAAAATGCAGAAAAGAAAACAAAAAGAAATGAATGGCTGTGCTCTGTTGGCAGCACAGGTATATCAACAAGCCCAAGGTATAATGGAAACCCAAGACTCTATACTCTTGGCTGTCAACTTTTTTCAAAAGCAGTTTAGAAGATTCATTTGGGTGATTTAAAAGCTGCACAAAGCAAGCAGAAAAGAGCGAACTGTCTATAGCTTGATTAACAGCTAAGAGAACAGAATTAAAATGAAGAACCATTTAGCCATAGAAGTTAGATACTTCTTTTATTAAGCAAAACAGCCCCTTAGCTGGTTACAGAGCAGAAGTGATTGCAGCTAGATAGAATGAAACTTCATCTGGTGTCCCTGTGTACTCTGTATAGTCACTGTTTATAAGATTCTTTAATGTACAAAAAAGACACTTTCTCCTTTATAGAAGGATATTCCTCAAAAGCAATATTGAAATTGGCAACACACCCATGAGATCTATGGGAATAAGTGTTGTTCTATACAATTTAAATAACAAATTTTTTAGATGTTCATATTTCTGAAGTGAGAAATTAATTTGCATAAGACGTAGTAGGTGGGTATATTTTTCACTAAACAATATTCTGTGACCTTATTGGGCAATATTTATTTATTTATTTTCCAAACGCTTATTGGTTTTTAGTTTTCTATCACTGTTGAGATCCCTAACTGTGCTCCTTTTGGTACACGCCACATTTCCAAATAATTCATAAATATATTTAAAACTTATTATCATTGAATGGACTTACCTTTCGATCTATTAATCCCAAACCAAACAAGAAACAAAAAGTGAACCAGACCAAAAACCCCCCAAAAAAACAAAACACATGAAATGCCAATAATGCAACAGGATAAACTATTTTCTCAGGCTGAAACTGATTGAGAACATCCCCTAAATAAAAATAAAATGCATTTCTGTGGATGTAGTGATTCCTCACCATCTGTCCAACATCTCAGATTTACTCTCCCAGATAACTTCATACTTCAAGAAGCATCACTTAAAACTGGGCCACATGGAAAAATGCTCTTCAATAAAATCTGAAGGTCTTGCTTTTAGCTGTGAGGGCCTCTAATCTAAATGAATCATGTGCCTATAGAGTAAGCTGCATTTATATTTATGGAAATAGGGAGGAGAAAATAGAAGGGAAAGAATGCTAGAAAGAAAGACCAAAGAAAAAAAAGGAGAAAATAGTCTGGAAAGAAAAGGAAATCTAGGAAAAGACAAGTAAAAAGAAAGCAAACAAAACAAAACAAAATGAAAAACCTGAACCAAAACAAAAAACCAAAAACAAACAAAAATCCCCAAACACACCCAGTAACTCTGGAATGATGGCAGTGAAAGACAGGGATTTGCAGAGAAAGCCAGAAGATGCTGGCAGTCATTTATCAGTCTGCCTTGATGAAACAGGTATTGGAAATTAACTCAGGAACCCTATGAATTACATTCAATCCATGCTCTGGGCTAAGCACTTGTCAATTTTAGCTTCTATTGCAACCTATTACTTACAGACTACATGGCTGGCAATCTAATGGCACTAGAGAGAGTTAAAGAATAACAGCATAAACTGTGTACAGCAATGCTTGTCACAGTCTGAGCATATCTTCCCACTGCCCAGTGGGAAACCTGAAAGCCCAAACTCTTGCTTCCTCAGTGAGCACTTAACTTCATATCACACTTTTCCACATAGGAGAAAAATACATAGCTGAAGAATTAATCAATGATCTGCCTGTCCAGAGAAAGCTTTCACAAAGGTTTTCTGAGCATTGTGAAAATGTGCTTAGACTAAACTTTCTTCCCCCACCCCACAGGACAATCCACTCTGAAGCAGAGTTCTCAAAACTGACAATTTCTTGGGATACATCAGTAAAAAAGAACGGAAATAGATTCTCCCTAAAAAATGTAGGCCTCTTATGTATACAATGTACTTCTTTTTTGTGGATCAGGATATCCCAGGTGTCCAATGCTTGATTACTTAGGATTCAAGACCATCTCCATGGGAAGGTACATTTTATATCTACAAATGCGTGCATTAATAGTGGTGCACTGAAATATTAAAAATGCACTTTATTAGAAATTTACCCACACAACATACTGGATCTGCTTTATTGTATTTTTTTCAGCTGATAAGCTTGTCTAAGAGTGAACTATTTTAATAACCAAGCACATTTAGAGTAAATGTCAGACACTGTGATGCTGTGACTAACAGCTGCTTCTGCTGTTGGTGGAGAGAGAGGGAGAGAGAGAAAGAAGTACAAGTACCAAAAAACAGAGCGAATGCCAAATTAGAACAAATGTTTGTCAAGTAAAAAGGGCAGCTTTTTGTTTGATGAAAGAGACTTAATTAGAAAACTCACAGAAAGAATCTGTCTTGAAAGTACCAGATCCATTTTCTTCAGATAAGTTAATGAACCACACTGAACTTTGCAAAGAATTGCTGAACCAGTAATACAAGACAAAAAAAGAAATCTAGAAAAGATGCAGCAGCATCCCTTGGAAATGAACTAACCAATTATCAATGTGACACTCCATCCCAGGAAAGGAGCGATATGACACATTGACTTACTATTTTCCCTTCAATTTGGGTGAGCAATGAACAAATAAATGCTTATAGAAAGAAATTACTTTTGTACATTGTTTCTCTTTTACAGCAGACTGTAAGTTCAAAATTTTAATCACTTGTTGTATGTGCTAAGTCACCTACATGGTACATTATCTACCCAGTTTGCTGTCTAATTCTATCAAGGTTTGATTTTTTTCCCCTAACAGCAACCATAACAAGAACCTATTAAGGAACATAATATTTTGCATTAGACAAGGGCATCTTGACTGTATTAAAGAACACAGTAAACAAAATTCTTTTAACAATGACAAAACAATTAAACAATGAAAAAAAAGCAAGGCCAAAGAAAAAATTAATATGTAGAAACTCAAAGTAACTCTAAAATTGTCTTAAAAAGTAAGATTTTATTCTAGAAGTTTTGGAGAGTTTTATGCTTCATTGGTATTCTTTTTATGCTTTTCTTCTCATTTTTAGCCTTTTACATTACACCCATGTTTGACACAATACTGCAGTCCTGGAATTCACGTCTACAGCATGTATAGAATTGAATCATAAAACACCTATACTCCTATGCCACCAATTAAGCAAAAATACTTTTTCCTCATCATAGGACAAAAATAAAAATAAGATGCATTAAAACAAACAGGCAAGTAAAAAAATATCAGCATAAGTTAGGACTTAAAGATCCACAGAAAATTCATGTCATATGGATTTTCAAAACAGAAAATACAAGTCTTTAAGAGGTACTTTTCCACATTTTCTTTCAGTTTATCTTTGCTTTAAGGTTACGGAATTGAGCCTTTGTGTATGGGGTTCTCAAAAGGCTCATTGAAATCTCTAGAGATTTGCTATCTGTATATAAAATGTCCTTTTCAAAGGACAGAAAAGCATGGATAAAGATAGGACTTCAGAAGTTTTGGTATACATAAAAATCAAATGCTTATCTTAGCAGAAGATATTTTATTTAACTAACAAAAAATATTAAGTGTATTTGGTAGAGATCCTCCTACTCTGGGATAGCTTGCATTCATATTCCCCCCTTTTTATAACAAAGTATGTAACATTTTATTAAGAGATTCTTCCAATAAATATGGTTTCAGATATAAAAAAAACTAATGAATTATTTGACTCTGTAAATAAGCACTTATTTTAAGTATGGGTTTATTTTTATGAAGGTTCAGAAGATTGTTAGTGTTTGTAGCAGCACTTAAGAAAGAAGTACAAGCAAACTCCTCATCCTCCCCATCAGTGCCCTTTTATCCCTGTCATCTGCAGTATCTGTGTATGTGTAATATATCAAAAACATAGTGACTTAACTTGGGTTAGGGGTTGGTATATGTCCTCTGGGTATTCATTCCTACAGAATATACTATAGTAGGTGTTGCTAACAGTGATAGTAAGAATTTTTTTGAAGGATGAAAGGCATTCCTGATCCCTGAGAATGCTGAAACTCAAATAGATTGCTTGGAAAATCCATGGTTCATATGGATATGGAAAAAACTGTTGAACCATGGTAACATTGTACAAACTACTCCCACAGTGTCATAAAGTCTCAACAACAGTATAACAGTATGTCAGGTTGATGGGTCAATGCAGCAGAAATATGAAGCGGTAACAGTGTTAAAACCTAAAATACTTTCTTCTGCTTGAAAAAAGGGCTTTTTGCTTTTTCTCTGTTTAGAATGATGCTGCTGTGGCATTGTTCAGAATTAAAAATGTTAGCAAAGATGATAGTATGCTGTTACTAGGTCGACTCTTCTTGAACTGATTTTACCTGCAAATGGAAAACTACAAGCAATTCACGTCTCCTGAATGCCAGCTTTCTGAGTTTTGGGCCTCTCTGTGGGAACACAAATGAGTACACTTCTGAAATATATACTTGTTATTTTTTTCTCCATTGGCATTGTTTAATGTTATTAAGTACTGCTCTGTCAAGACCAGGATTCATAGGAATATACAACATATTGCAGAATAAATATTTCTCAGAGCTCCTTGATCTTCAGTACATACAAGGTGTACAAACGCCAGTGAAGGAAATAAAGTAGCTTGTATAGGTTACATTAGTTTAAGACTGTGGGATTTTTGAGTCACTATTCATTTAGCTCTCATTTTCCAATAAAGGAACATGAGAACACTTGGTAGTCTACTGTGTTTATTCAGAGGCTGCTTAGCCTGTTGGCTGCAGAGAATAGCAGTATCCCAAGTACAGACAGCTTTTCAGCTGTGATGTTAGAGAAAAGATTATTCATTTCTGCTCTGGTGATGATGCAGGTACTTCCAATGCTGTTATCTCTTTTTAGTATGCAGATGCCTCAAAAAAAACACTGCTGACCTAACAAGCTACAAAAGGAGGCAGTCCTCTAATAGAGTATTGCACTGCAGGAATAACAACATCCCAAACCCACAGAAGATTCCAGTGGTTTTACTTTCTGCAGGAAACTAAGAAATCCTTAAGCTTTCAAACCCTTTTTATTTTTTTGGTAAATAACAATCTTTGTCTGGATGAAGTGATAATCTGATTAAGCTTTATCTCTAGTGTCCTGCATTGTAAGTCAAGACGATTTCTACATTCTTATATGAAAGATACCAGAAATGAATCACTACCCAGAGAGATAGCGTTTGGAAGATGTGTTATCTGCAGGCAGACTGCAGCCTCTGATAGTGAGTCTGGAGGGTCATTGCCATGTTGGGTAACTAACTGGTGAGTTCCTGCAAAAACCCTGATCAGACCAGTTCTGTATGTTGTTCATAAGCAGGTTAATACTGTTTTAGTTTCCACCTGAATGAGACAGGTCAAACATTGAAATTATTTGGAATCTTAATGGTTCCATTGGAAGAGAATTTACGCATTGCAGTTAGCTAGTATATATTTTTCCTATATTTCTATGTAGCATCAATGTTTGCATGGAACTGTGTTGTGGTCTACACTAAAAAGCTGAAATTTACTGTGTCATGCTATATTACTAAATACAGACACATATTTTACTTTTTCCTTAAGGGGAAAAAAAATAGAATAGAGATAGAGACTCCACATGGTAACTCTGTGGGGGATTTTTTGTGGCTCAGAAAGCCTTTTCAGATCTTGACTCTGCCTTAACCATCTTGGATGTGTCCAACCTTTGCCTTTGAGCGAGACAGAGCTAAGGTACATTGCAATTTCCCTTGCATCTGAGTTTCAGTGAGGGCAGAAGCTCGCTAGACAGACTTGAAGGAAATTCCCCAATATCCACTTTATTTCCTTATCTGGCTGAGAGACCACGGTTAGTTCTGTTGTGCAGAACTAACCATTGCTTTACAGTTTATATAGAGATTGTGCGTGCCAGCTTCAACAACAGATAAATCATATCACTATAATTATTGTCAAAAACAGTGAATGAAGTGTAAATCATTGAGTCATATTTACCCTGAAAACATAAGAGTAACTTGGATCAAAACAGGAATCATAGCTGTAGAATTAGTTCAATATTTCCCTTTCAAAATTAGCTTTTAATGTATATTTACCCTCATAGAGCTAAACTAAAGTTTTGACATATTTTCAGTGTCAGAAAATATGGTAATCTTGCTATTTATATCTAATTTGCAAGCTATTATTTCCTTGAAGTATGTGGAAAATATATTTTGTTTCTTAAATGCACAACAATTTATGATTTAAGAAAGGTAAATTATTAGGCTGATGACTTGATCAACAATTTTTATCTCACATATTTCTCACTATTGTAAGTTTCTTTCATTTGCCTTGTACTGAAAATATTTATGCTGACCACCAAGCTACCCCTGGTCAGTCACAACTAGTTCAGGGAACATTTTATCTTTTCTATTATTTACAGTCCTACTTGGCTTGACTTACTTAAACCAATATGTCACCTTCTTTTCATTTTTCATGCATGGCCACAGCTTACAATGAACTTGAAATAGGTCTTTATGCTTCTGTGAAATATATCTGTAATTTTCCTTTTACTTTTGTAGAATGGAAGTCAAGCTGGAAGAATATAATGTGTGATAAATTGGTATATTTTTCATTACTGAAGAATGTGAACTATTTTCTCTACTGTATATTTAGCTGCTTTTGGCTTTGAACTTTTTGCACTTCAATCAAAGTGCAATTTTGAACAAAACTGGTTTTTAACTTTTATGGGAGGCTCAGCTAGATTTCTTTTTTCATTGTAACTAACTTGCAAGAGAAAAGTTACCAGCAGAGAAGACCTCATTATCAGACATGGATCAAAACATATATCAAAAATAACCAAAGGTACACATATATGTATATATGTAGCCAGGAAGTGATTATGCCATTGTGTCACAAAAGCAGTGATTACAAGTAATGCTTAGAGACTTGCTGCCTTTGTATTGCATTCCTTCCCCTTAAACTTTTGCTCTTCCCGCTGCCACCACTGAGATAACAGTAGGAGCACCAGCAGAGACAAAACACCGGCTGGTTGCTGTTGTCATTGCTTAAATCAGGGCATCTGGCCATCACAGAAAAAAAAATGTCAGTAACTTTTCTAAATATAAATTTTAAAAGTACCTGAAAAAAAAAATATTCATTCACTTATTTCTCGATTTGATGAAGTTAATGCATTTGACAAATCCTGAAATATTGTTGGAATTCTACTGTGCTGTACAGTTCATTTATATATTACAAATAGCTTCTATTTGTTGTGTTATTGTGATGTTTGGAACCGTTTTTTATCTTGTCCACCTATTGTCCTTTTTTCTTACTGTAATCATATTTCCCATGTTGAATAGGATAACATTTGGCAAACGGATGGATATTCTAATGACTGTAAACTAAAATTTTTATGTTTGACACACTAATTGTCCCTCTTCATAAATTCTCAGTACAAACTTCCAAAGCTAACCTCACAGTATTAAACAGTTTAGGGGAAAATAGCTGTCATTTTCCTGATTTAAGACAGATTATTTTTTCCTTTCTCCCTACCACAATGCAAAAACACTGCAAAATGACCTATTTATCTTTTATTGTCTGACTCCTAGGAGACAGAAGGTATAGGCAGAGAGTGGAACATGCAAGTCCAGCTTATGGATTTTTTCCACCTTGTTTCCTGTGGAACAACAAAAGAATTTATGCAGCTGGCATCTTCATCTACCCTATTGTTCACCACTTCTCATACACACTTTTGAGGAATTAAGGTGGGTTTCCTCCAGAGATTAATTCATAAGACTTCAATAAATTAAATAAGACACAGAAACTGAATTCTAAGGAACCAAATATTATCCATTGGTCCAAACATTGGGTGAGGGGAAGGGAGAATAAATTAAACTGTGAATTTCTCCATGTCTGACATACTTCTTACCTTTCCTATAGCAGCTCTGACTTATGGCATAGGTACAATTTAAGGAAGAAGTTACAATAAAACAACCAAATAAAAACCCAAAAAGCCACAGATTGTCATTTGAAAGCAAATAATAGAATAAGATAATAGCTTGCTCTTTTTCAGAAAAAGTCTATGATATTCCTATTCTTTGGGAGAAGAAAACAAGTAAAAATAAAATTAAATTAATCACTTCCTACCCTCTGAAGTTTTTGGAAAACCTATCTTTAAATAGAAATAAAAAGCAATTGCCAATAAGATGCATACAGATAACTATCTCTTTCTTATTTATTTTAAAACATTACGGATGCATTCTGAAGACAAGTCATCAGTCAACAGTGACAGTCAACAGGAAAATATATAAGAATAAATTGGGCTTTAATTTTTCTTGACTAAGTATAGGCATCTATCATAACTAATGCGCTTCTAATAGCACAGCATTTTTTACATTAAGTAATCTCATCTATTTTGTTATGTGTCTTAAACCTAATTAGAAAGCAACAGTCCTAGCAGTTATAAGAGGAAAGGCAATATTTCTTTTGACCAATGTAGGTGAAATCTACTGCAATTAAAGTTATGGCAAAGTTTACGCAAGAACAGAGAGATCATATCTTTGCTAAATAGGCTGTGAAGTCCTCCTACTTTTGGTGCTTAATTATTGGTGTCATGCTTGTAATAGCGGCATCTGTGCACACTCAACACTCTAATGGGCAGCTCCTACAGGACTAATGAATTTTAATTGATGGTGTTTAGCGTGGCTTTTGGTTTGTGGCTCTTGTAGAGGAGGCTATGCCCTTCTGCTCTTCTGTCCCCAAGTGAGCTGCATCTCTGTTGGGGAGCTCATAGGTACAGATGGTCAACAAAAGGTGAAGAATGCCAGAACTCTCTGAGCATCAGTCGCTTTTCAGTAAAGATAAAGCCTGAATTGCTAATCAGCTTCCTTTTTTCCACCCAAGCTGTTTACGCTGTGGTCTTAATGCTAATCTCTTTTAGTTAGATGACACATTCCTTTTTAATTCGAAAAATGCTTCCTAGTTTGGCAAATCAGAAGGCGACCTCCTTCCCAGCCTTCTCATAGGTAGATTTAAATGTAGTGTCTTTTGTCAGAGGCAAAACAAAAAGACCTCATGGTTGCACTTAATAATTTTATCCATTCCCTGAGTTTTTGCTAAGGACTGAAAACAAATATATCTTCCTAAAACTGCTGTTTCCTTTCAAAATGTTAGTCTTTCTGTATGTATATTCTTCTCAGATCAAATATTCAGTCTTCACACTAACACTTCCTTCATTTGTGGTTACAAAAAGATGCAATAGAAGGCAAAACCTTTTTGTGGAACTATCATTATTTTTGCTTGGTATAGCAAGGATTCTAGCAAAGGATTTCTAAATGGAGTGCGGAAGTAATTAAAAAAAAACAACAATACGAGTGTCATGAGTTTATTATTCAAAAAATTCCTTCTTCAGGAAGCACAAATCTTTAAATTTGTAGTATATCAGAGGCTTCAGAGAGAAATGCTCTAATAAAAATCTGATTTATATAGAAATTGTAAATTGTCCACCCCACGGATGACTAATTAACAAAGCTGTTATTAGATTTCAGAAAATTGCTTGTCTGTTTCCTTTAGCCTATCCACCTAAAATGAAAAATCAAAAAGTAGGAATGTGCTGCTTGTGAGGAATATCTCTGAAAGACTACCACCTTTTGCTAAAAAAAGTCTTAACAAAATGAAAAAATCCACAAAGCCCCCCATTCCTTTAAGCATTATCTTATACTTTTTAAAAGACATAGAAATATGGAAACTTTTTTTCTGGAAAAACATATTAACCACATTAACTTGATATCATTATGAATGATTGCTTCAAATAGCCATCGTTTACTGTTTTTCAGATGAGAAGAAGACTGAAAGAGTTTAATATGGCATTTGCTTTCTTGAATACTGAATAAGCAATATTTGTATTGCTTTCCAAAACTCATCTGTTTTATCTTTGGCAAAACAGCTGTTCACACCAATTCTGCTGTACACAAAGAAGTCACAATGCCAAACACAGGCATTCAGCTCTTTAAGAAGCTATACCTTCTTAACATCTGTCTCTAATTCCTAGAAACAAGGCCCATGTCCATCAAACTTTAAGTATGCATGCCATTGTTCACTGTGACTTCTAGAAATAATGACATAATAAACTGCTCCAGAGGAGTTGACAAAAAGAAATTACTAAAATTAATCATTGAAAAGTGCTGCTTTTTCTTTGTATTTCAAGCTGAGCAGTTAAATATGAAAGGATTTCTGTGAAGCTGTCATTATTTGATAACAAGGACATATCAGCTAAAGGTGATATAGTTTTATACAAAAGGTGTTCAGAATCTCACATCTATTGACTTCAACTTGCAAATAAAGCTTTCAAAGGAGTCTTTAAGAAAGATAATTCCATCGTTTACGTTTGTGAGGAACAGATTTTAATAATTCAGTCAGAATTTGGAGGGCAACAAGAACTGCACAAAAGCTACAGGAAAAGAAAATCCTATAAGCTTATGAAAGCTTTTGGAGAAGTTACTCTTCCATCATGTTTGTGCATATATTGGGCCATATGTGTTAATTTTTTTCTGGCTCTACTAGCCTGCTTTATGGGTGACAGACAGATATAAAAATAATTTAACTACTTGGCAAAATAAGGTTTACACCTGTTTTTAACCAATTTTTTTTTAATTTATAATGCCATATGTCCAGGTCACATGAATGTGGACAAAAAATATGCCTACTTAAATTCTAGAAATAATATTCCCAGAAGGAATAGGCATATAACAGAAAGTTAAAGGATTGTTTCTGAGTCTTCACAAGATGAAAGTCTCCTAAAACATTGTTGAAAGATATACTTTTATTCAAACATTAACATTATGTGTTTGCTTTGAACAATGAACATCAAACATGCAGTGCTTGGAGTAAGCCACTCACTACAGTCTGAGATTTCTAATTCAGGAATTATCTGCGCAAAATTTCATATGAAACACTGGATCCATTAAAAATGCTTTCTGTAAGCCTACTTTAATATCTTCTGTGCCCAAGAGGGCTGGTAACAATATGTGAGGATCACAGCTGGGGTGATCAGACCTTTCTGTTACCAAACAAACTCTAGTTATTGCATTTGCAGAAATGGCATTCCATTTATCAAGTGAGTTAGAATGCCAATAAGTGGGCAGGTGAAAAAAGTACAAAGATGAGGTCAATGCATGATGTACAAAAAAACAAGTGAGTGCAACAAAATAATCCCCAGTGCAGCTGAATACTAAAAAGTAAGGTACACGGTAGGTTAATGGCAGCATACCAAGAAAATGATCTCTAGAGTGCCAAATATCTTAAAGAATTATGTATGTCACCTTCAGATAGGGTTATACTCTGTTCCCTGATCATTGTGCAATAAATGCAAAAAAAAAAAAATCTGCATATTGTTGTCATTATTTACATTGAAAATGTTAAAAATACTTCCTCAGCAGATGGAAAGCAATACATCAGATCACGCTCAGATCACTCTATATTGTTGTTACATACATATATGCATACACATACAGAGACACAAAGAAGTACATAAACCACAAGTTATCTGAATAATTTTATAGATACCGTGGAATTCTGGGAAGCCTATCCAACCTGCTCAGAGATTCTGTGCTCATCATGAACAAAATTCATGACAAGAATGTAAATCTGCAGAGGGGACATTTTTCAAATATAAGAAGTTATTAAAAAAAAAATAATTAAATCTAAGGCTTCACGTAAAAGTTACCTCAATATAACAGCTCCCTGGTAATGAAGGAACAGCCAGTCTTCCAACCCAGCCCTTTTCCTAATTCTCTAACTGCTCTCTTTTGCACCCAAATGGTTGCTCATCAGCTCTTCAAGTGAGACAGAATAAAGAACCAAACCAACAGAAAACTATTTGCATTCCCTCTCCACCCCTTTTATTTTGAGTGGTGTTGGAATAGGTGACATATTTTAAATGCATTTTAAATTTCTGAGTCTACTCATGACATGGCCAGACATCCAACACAAGGTGAATGAGAAGTGTGGCTACTCCTATAAGTGGGAGCTATTTGTTGTGATCACTTAAAAGACAGCACTTAATTCTGAGATCTTACAAACAGGAAGAATTTGACTTGAATTCACTACAATGACTGCTACCAGGTCCTTGTCAAGTAGATTGCCTAAAATACCCACCACTGGAAATCACTGATAGAATGATAAGTGATTAAAGAAAATAAAGGTGAGAAAGACCATGTTGTAACACACATCACTGGTATGAACTTCAATTAATAGACCTCCTGTATAAAAATTATGTACCACCCTTTTTCAAAGAAGGTATAGTATAGAAGGCTTCAGTTGTTATTATTGTATGGTGATCAGGAATTAATATTCAACCCTATTTCCTTACACACACATTTTTTTTCCTGTGCTTCAGTACAAAGCTGTCTGGATCTTGTCAGGTAGCATTTTTGCAGCTGCTTCTAGATGTTCTGCTGTTAGAAGGCAGCCCTTTTTCAACCTAGGAGATAACCAAAAGTTATTCTACCTACCAAAGAAACAAATCAGTATCAAATCAGCCCTGGCAGCCTTTCTAACAGTGACTATTGTCTGCTATTTATGCCTCCTGGAAAGGAAGTTGCATGCTGTAAGTAGTTTCTTGGCAGATCACCACTCAAGGCACAGTGCCAGGGGTTTACCCTGGCCTTGTTAGAAGCCTGAACCCATGGGTTCACCTGCCATCATGAGGTCAGAAATTTGAAAAGTACTGGTATTATTTAATGCAACAGTTTAATTTACTTTAAACATGAAAAACAAACAAGTATAATGAATTCCACTGTAATGGTAGCTTCATGCACACTTATGTTGAGCAAATATATTGATCACCCTTTGCAAAGATGTACTTTAATACATTGTAAAACCTTGCTAATATAGTATAATAAATAAAATGGGAGAGGGTTAAATGCATGGTATTAGATCAGCATATTCTGCAGCAGAGATATGAAATAGCTCAGGGCACTGGCTTCCTAAAGGAACATTAACTATCTTCCATATGTTAGTCCAGTGATCAATAGATACTTCTATTCCCAGACCCTTGTTATAGCTCTCAGTAGCGTGATTTTATCTAATCCATGTCCTAACCATTATCACTAAAAACAAAGGTAGTATAAATTGGCATATCTCCATTGCCTCCAAGAGAACCCTGTTAAGATGCTCTGGGGTAGACCTCTGTCAGGACATCCCAAATTTTCTTGGTAAGAAAAAAAGAATTTTTAAGGTCAGTAAAGAAAGTTTGTGCAAAACGCCTTTTCTGTAAGCTGGTAGATATATTTTCTTCAAGTGGGATGAAATCAAGGTCAGACACATGTAGTTTTTTGGTGTGCAGAATTTCACATTTCACATTTTCAGTTTTCTTGCCTTTCTTATTTGTTGTTTCTGTACACCCCACTCCTGGGATTTATCGTTCCTCTTCTCATGTCAGCTGTTCATCAGCAAGAAAAAGTAATTTCTATGTCCTTTGACTCCCCAAAGCTCCAACAAGACATTCATGATGATTATTCCATGTGAAATACCATATATGCAAAGGCACTGACAGAAAAAGTAGCATGTTTTTGAGATTCCATCTTTTTCTTATGACATGCAATTTCCACCCTGTGACCTGTGAGGTCTGCTGTTTTACACATTTTCACAGAATGCTATTGACTGGGGAGACTGAGGAGGAAATGAATCTTCACTTGAAATTACAAGGTTTCTTATAGAGTAAATATAGACTAACATATGTTCTATAAAAACCTTCAGGAAGGAACTGTGTGATATGCACAGATAATCAGTACAAGAATACAAAGTATTTTTACCAAGCATCCAGCAGGTCACAGAGTACATGTTGACTCAACTTTTGCTTTGCTTAATCAGTGAGTCTCACAGAGTAGACAGAGATCAAGTACTCTGGTAACTTTTACTCTCAAAAGCACCAACCGGGATCACCTAATCACTGTAAGGCAGAAAAGGATGAGAAAATGTTTTTTTACCACTGCTAATCTAAGCAGTCATTTCTGCACCATTCAGATGATAGTAGGGAAAGAGTGGTGCCATCTCCATGCTGCTCACTGAAGGACACAGAACTGAGTTATCTCTTACCTGGAGCAGAGCACAGGGACATGATATACAGTCTTCTGGCATCTCACAATAAAAAAAAAAACAAAAACATTTACTAAAGATTCTCAGTGTGGCTTGATGCAGCATTCAAATGCAGCCAAAAGTCTGCGTAGAGAAGCTATGGCCTTGATACATTGACTTTGATGGAGTAAATCCAAAGCACATCAGTGTAGTCAAGGGAAGCATCACATTTCCATTGTTCTGAGGCTGAAAATTGATGTCACTTCTAACACACCATTTTATTTTTTAAACTATTTTTTGAGTAGCTGAATCACTGTATTAATTCTGGAAACCTTTCTGCAACAGGATGTTATTTATATGTCTAACAATCAGAACAATCAGTACACACACCAAGGAAAATAAACACAAATTTTCACAAACAGTTAAAGCAACTGTGTTTCATGGTCTGAGCACCAAAGAGAAATACTTAAATGAGCAATATTTACAAAGACAATGAACAATACTTAAATATAGATCTTTTGGGGGACAAACAACTGCTTCTTCCCCTATGCCCCCCCCCCCCGAAATCCACAGATGAAAGAAGATGGGGGACGCCTTTTTGACAATTAAAGCTTTAGCAGGAAGAAGGAACAGACAAAAGATGGTGTGATATGACGATTAGAAAGCCTGCAAAAATCTCACACTTGCAAAATTACAAGGTGGCATTGTTATGAATGAGATTAAATCAATGAAGAGAAAAGGGAGGGAACAATGATAGGCTGTATTTATTTCTGCCTCTGTTGGTACCGGTGTTTATAATTCAGAAGCCTGGTCATTCCAAATGTCCATCTACATCTTACCAAATTGCACCTACTTACATAAATAAATAAATAAATAAATAAATAGACAAATAGTAGAGAAAAAGTCTATAAATAAATAAATAAGTACCAAATGGGGATGCATTTAATCCATTTTTGCCAAGGCAACTTTATTTAGAAAGCTGTTTACCTTTCTGAAAAGCCTCATTAGGCATACAAACAAAGAATGAAGTTGATTAATGTGCTCTAAGTGTGATGTTCAAATTGTAATTTTCATATACGTAAATGGATGCTTCTGCCGTATTTTGTTTGATAATTTACAGAGTTAGAACCGTCCAAACCACTAATCAGTTTCTTTTTATGAAGACAGCTGCAGAAGATTCTATTAGAATGCTAATTTTCATTAGTGCCTTCGTTCACCAAGAACTAGGGCCTTCCCCACAGATAGCCTCATCTCTGTATGCTGGGCTTGGGGAAGTCTGGCTGACTTGAAATTTAGTTTTTTGAGGATTTTTTTGTTTATTTTGTTTTTCAGTAGGGTAATCTGAAAAGAAGAAAAAATGGCAGCACAAAATCCCAAGAGGATGGACTTAAAAGATAAGAATGGTTATAAAAAAAGACCAAGGTAGTTTATATTTTCTTTTCTTTTTTTTTTTTAATATTATCATCTGCTGAGTTGACAGGAAAAAAGCAAATTGCACAAAGGTATCATGTCTGTAAGCACTGTCTGCATATTTTGTAGGAAGCTGACATTAATACAGATTGGTTTTGACACTCCAAGTTTCTAGTAATTCTTTTCTGAAACTCCTTTAATGTTAAAAGTATTTCTGCAATCATATGCACTAAGGCAGGAAGCAGAAGAGAAAAATTTAATAAAACACTGGGTTACCATGTATAAAAATCATGTTTAAATCAGAAGTAGTTATGGCATATTATGCTGTGTTTTACAGAATTGCCTCAGTTTCTCTCAGCAGTGCTAAATCTGGCTCAGTGGCCACATTAGTTTCTGTTAATTTGGAATTTTCATGCTCCAGCAACAATATTAATTTATTATGCCACTCTAAATAGTAAGTAACCAATCAAATGGTCTAAATATATTACTGTTCTGCCTTTGTGCATAGGTATGAGAAGATTAGACTAATTCTGCTGTATAAAGAAAACAGCCTTCTAGAAGCACTGAAAGTACATTGCAAGGAAGAATGATTTTTCTCAGAATATTTCATACAGAACCAGAACAAAATTAGAGTACTCCCCTAACTTTAATACTGCAAAGAGCAGCAATGAAACAATCTATCAGTTTTTATAAAAAAATCCAAGTATAAGGGTGTTGAATAAATTCTGACAGTTTCAGAAATCAGTCTGAGAACAGCTGACACAGGTTCAGGAGTCCCTGGAGTATCTCCACAGTGATTAGAGATCTGAATCTATATTTCAGAATGTGCTCTGTGGTCTTTCCCATAAATACGTGCTAATACCCATAAACTCCAGTTTGAGTACTTTCCATTAAATCTTCCCATCGCTTTCACTTAGTCTGCACTGTGCCTCCTCTTCTCACCTGCCCCTTGATTCTCCCAGCTGCATACAGATGCCTGGCCCCCCGGTCACTGAAATTACATGTAGGGTCAAGCAAGTAGATTTGGGATCCCTCTTGTGGAGAAAGGGCCTCACTGATGAGACTGCATAAGCAGGATGGGTTTTTCCAATATGCAGAATGGTGTCCCGTGGTTAGGCACTGTGAATATCATTTTACTGTAAGAAAAAAAACTGCATTGTGAACTCTGTCATTCTGCCTAAATTCCATAATTCATTGGCTCAGTGTGAAATGTTTTCAAATGATGTCACAGATGAATGGGAGATTATGGAAGCTGTGCCTTAATGAGAGCTGGAGTGGGGAATATGTTTACAGAGTGTTACTGAAGTAATATAATATTATATTATATTATATTATATTATATTATATATTATATAAAATACCTTGACAGAAGGCAAGAAAAAGGTTCCATGAAAATTAGTGGCATGAGCAGTTCAGCAAATGTAAATGACAAAATGAGAAAGGGTAATAGAAGCACTACATCATTTGTAGTGCTACAATGCAAAAGAAGCACTCTGCTTGTGCAAAACAGTTTATTTTAGACAAATGAACTTCCAAAGCAGCTATGCTTTTAGGTGCACAAGAACACCAGTCTCCAGTCGAGATATGCAGAAACAAGACTCTGTTATACAGTGTATGCTATCTGTGATAAATATAGCAGTCCAGGGTGAGTGAAAGAAGAGGAAATAGAAAATGCTCCTGGGTCATAAGTGATTATCACAGTTAGGGTGCAAAGGGCTGATAAACACAGAGGTATTGGAGTCAGAGAGGCAGAGTGTAAGAAGAGAAATGAAGGAACATTGCTAGTATTAAAGAAACTCAGCAATGGGGGCACTACAAAAACCTCAGTTGCTGATTTTTGCCTATTTTATTTGTATTTCAGTTATGCCTGGTGATTGTCACTATGTAATCCTGTTGCTGGTACGCCTGCCTGCGGGATCATACCAGGCTATTAAAAAATGAATGAGAAGAAATAAGAAAGAAAGAAAGAAAGAAAGAAAGAAATGAAAAGAAAGAAAGAAAGAAAGAAAGAAAGAAAGAAAGAAAGAAAGAAAGAAAGAAAGAAAGAAAGAAAGAAAGAAAGAAAGAAAGAAAAAGAAAGAAAGAAAGAAAGAAAGAAAGAAAGAAAGAAAGAAGAAGAAAGAAAGAAAGAAAGGAAAGAAAGAAAGAAAGAAAGAAAGAAAGAAAGAAAGAAAGAAAGAAAGAAAGAAAGAAAGAAAGAAAGAAAGAAAGAAAGAAAGAAAGAAAGAAAGAAAGAAAGAAAGAAAGAAAGAAAGAAAGAAAGAAAGAAAGAAAGAAAGAAAGAAAGAAGTAGTTAGGCAGTAAGTGATACTGAGATTCATGGCAAAACTATCCTTGTTTGGCTTTAGTAGGACTTTGACAGCCATTTGTCATCCTCAGAAATAAATTCTCATGTTGAGAATCCAAACACTGCACCTGATACATGAGATGTATCAATGTTTTTTATAACATCTGTAAAGTAGGGATTGCCCATCTATTTCTTACACTTTCATGGTTTACCTCAGAAATCCCACAGAAGTGTAAACATGAACTATGAAGAGTCTTAACAGGAGAAACATTTTAGTTGAATATTCTGAAAATCTAGGAGTTTCGCTTGGAGTCATATAGCATTTGCATTTTTCTACTAATTCATATCTGTTCTCAAGAAAAAAATGTTCTCATATGAATAAACAATCAGTAAATTGTCACAAGAACAGAAAATAAACTGAAGTGTGCCTAAATGAACATACCTACTAGCATGAAGCATAAAAACTTCTGTGTGTGAGCACATTATATCTTTTTGTGGGCAAGTACTTTTCTTCTGAGCCCCTCCCCCAAAAGCTCTGTCTGAAACACAGTTCACTAAAACCTAAAAGTTATGAGAAAATTATATTTTCACCTAATGTTGTCACTAAGAGGAACCTCATCTTTTCACCAAAAAGGCACATAGATGCTCTGGAAGAGATGAAAGAAGGTATTAGTTTATAGCAACTCTTCCTTGGAGTGATAACTGAATCCAACAAAACAGACTTCATTGTTAATTGTCCCCAGTGATGTCTAACGTTTCAATTATATTATTTTCAAACTTAGTGCCCATATGGCTTCCTTTTTGCCCTTGAGTGCTACTTGTATAAAAGACAATCTAAGAAAATTTATTTCCATTTACATTTTTGTAGTCACATAGCACATTTAAGGGACTATAGTAACTGCAGTACATTCCGATGACCAAAAATATAGAAGATCAGATGATAATGGACAATTTCAAGAATTAGCAACTGCTCTGGACTCATTCTACTTTGTCAACTCCTGCCTTGCACTGGGCAGCCCTGCACTGAATGCAGTGACCACTTGTGCTCTCACAAGTCCCACAGGGCAGTGACCACTTTCCTCCACTGTCTTCTTCCTACTGCAGCCACCCAGCCATCAGTCCCAGGGCACACTGCTGACCCATGTTCAAGTTCTTGTTCTCCAGGACCCCTGTCCTTTACTGCAACCCCCCAGCTCTTCCATTCCTTGAGGCAAGAGCTGGCTCCCAGGTTGTACAGGGGCAAGGGGTTATTCCATCCCAGGTGCAGGACCTGGTTCATTTCCCCCAAATGAACATCATGGGGTTTCTATCCATCTGCTTCTCTGGTCTCTCAAGAGTTCTCAAGAGTTCTCTGAATCTCTTTAGTTCCAATATATTATCAGCTGTTTTCCATCACAATTTTTGAGAGTGCACTCCAGTCCACTGCCTATATCCTTAAGAGAGACATTATGTACTTTCACCTCCAGGATTGGCCCCTTTGTTATGTCTTTCATAACTAGACATTGCTGAACTCTGAACATTGACCCACCACTCTTTGAGCCAGATGAAGCCTCCACAATTTGAGAAAGATAAGTTTATGATCCTGATTTTTAATAAAGAATTTTACTAAATAAGTTGAATGGGGACACAGTAAACTAACAGTAAAGACAAGGAAAAACAGACAAAAAAGTTGTAGGTTGGTAAGAGTAACCCCAAGGAAGAAAAAAGATTCTGTTATTAACTTTAAAACTGCATAAAATTTGAAATCTAACATTGTTTCAGAGTGTTAAGACAACACCTTTTCTCCCAAAAATCCCATATTGGTTCTTTGGGAGTTTCTTGTTGGTTTTGTTTTGGAGTTTTGTTTGTTTTCATGGTTGTTTTGCTTCTTTGTTTCTTTGAACTTCCTCTTTTTTGTTTCTTTTTTTGTTTTACAGGTGGGGATGTGTTGCAATTTTAAAAGATAACTTAGTCCATGGACGCATTTCTGCTGAGTTTAGTAGTCTTACCTCAAAACAATAGAACAAATTTCCCCACTTTTTAAAATGGCTTTTGTAAGAGATCAATAATCTCATTCTTTTCTTTCTCTCGAGACCAGTGTCAGCTTCCTACCTTTTATGGTGTCTAGTCTCAACTTCATTTTAAGCTCAGATCGCTCCAGGTCAGATCCCCTCCCTTTTTCTTCATCCTCTCCCATAAACTCAAATATTTCCTGGTTCAGTGGAACAAAGAAGCAGTAGACAAGACTCCTCCAGTAGAAAGAGAACTGTCTATATACTTCATCATAAAATGTCTAATAACCCTCTATGACAATAAAAGTCGTTACAAAAGCAGAGGAAGACTAAATGTTCTTTATCCTTCCCTTTAAAATTATATGCTAAAATTGTGCTGATTTTCTTGTATTATAAAGTGAGAAATTAAGAAAATGTTCCTAATAAAGTTCAGGGAGAGACTACCAAAATTGTCAGCTTAGTCCTTAAATTTTTTAAACAAGAAAGTGATGAAGAGAACTACCTGTAAATATCTCAATTATGCATGTTTCATAACTATATACATGAGCCATTCTCAAGACACTTATTTTCTGGTCTGAGAGACCTCAAGATATCATAAAATAAGTTTGTCATAGCTCCATTTCTAGGGTTTTTATGTCCAGAAACTAACAGAGCATCAGAACAAGTGCTGCAGAAAAGCCTTGCATCCACCAGGTCTAGCAGGGAATTCTGGACTGTAGCAATTATTTTATGTTTTTCGTTGGTTAATGGAGTGTACTTTTAGGTAGGGTCTGAGTTTAGGGGGTCACAGAGGGTTGTGGAGCAGTTCTTGCTCTGTCAAGCACTCCTGTTGAAACATGTGAGAGACTGAGGTCCCTTCCAACCTGAATAATGCTATGAACCAATTGCAGCTTACCATCTCAGAAATGCTGATGCTTTATTTTACTAACACTAGTCACGTCTGACAATTATAGTACACTGCTATGTGTCAGAGGGGGAAAATCAAGACTTGAATCACACATGGAATCACAGAACAGGTAAGGCTGGAAGAGACTACTGGAAGTCATTTAGTCTGACCTCCCTGTTCAATCAGGGTCATCCTGGACCCTCTTATTCAGGGTTGTGTCCAGAAGGCTTTGGAATATCTCCAGGGGAGGAGACTCCACAACCTCTCTGGGCAGCCTGTTCCTGTGCTCAGTCACACACTGACAGTAAAGAAGTTTTTTTCTCACAAGTAGAGCTTCCTGTGTTCCAATTTCTGCCTGTTGCCTCTTTTCCAGTTTCTCAACACCACCAGGAGGAGCCTGGCTCTAGTCTTTTAACACCCTCCTTTCAGATACTGATATTGATGAGTTTCATAGCTTAGCCTCCTCTTCAGGCTAAACAGGTCCAGGTCTCTCAGCCATTACTTAAGAGAGATGCTCTAGTCCCCTAACCATTTTGTGGTCCTGTGCTGGACCTGCTCCAGGAGCTCCATGTCTCTCTTGTACTGAGGAGCCCAGAACTGGACATGGCACTCCAGATGTGACTTTGTGGGGGTTCAGAAGAGGAGCAGAATCATCTCAGTCTGCTGGCAATGCTCACCCTAATGCAGGATGCCCAGGGTACCACCAGTCTTTGTGGCCATAACATCACACTGCTGGCTCATGGACAAGTTATTGTCCACCAGGACCTTCAGGTCCTTCTCCACAGAGCTGCTTTCCAGCAAGTCAGCATCCAGTCTGTTCTGGTCCATGTGATTGTTCTTCTTGAGATGCAGAACCCTGCACTTGCCTTTGCTGAACTTCAAACAGATCTTCTCTCCAACCTGTCAAGATCCTTCTGAAGGACTGCACAGCTCTCTGGGGTAGCAGCTGCTCCTCCCAGCCTCGTGTTCTCAGCAAACTTGATAAGGAGACATCCAACCTTGCATGCAAGTAATTGAAGGATAAGCTGAACAATATTGGGCCTAGTATTCAACTTTCCTACCAATAACAATACCCAAGTAAGTCCTAACACCAGACTTGAGGTTATATTTCAGCTCTACATTGCTATTACTCTTTGAATCTTTAATCAGAACAGCCTTTTGTCAAGTATTTTGTACATGCTGTTTAAAGTGATGTTGAAATACTCTGTTATAAAGAATTAAAAAAATGTTCTATTCACTATATTGTGTATGCAGATCCTGCAATTGCACCTCCTTTTACCTATGTGAAAATTAGACACAGGGGAGTATAGTAAGAGTTTTTGCCTGGTCACCTGCAAAGATTTATCTTTGAACAGGTGAACAGGTAAGGAAGCCTGTAAAAGAAAAAGAACAACAAAACCACACACCCAAAGTTCACACTCTGAACTAAATTACCATGAATTTAGAGAACAATATTAATAGATCACAGTTTTAGGGCAGAAACTGAAAAATAGACCAGATGGAAAATTTAGGAAGGCAGGATGTAATTATCCAAACTGGACTTTTATCAGGACACCAGGACTGGCATAATTGTTCTGGAAAAAGCAGTGGAATCTCTAATGACCAAAAGTGGCATAAACAATGATTTTTCTCAGCATCTGCCATGCAAGTGACCTCCCCTGTGTTCATGGGACATCAGCCTAATGGGGATGCACAGAAATCTGCCCATGAGCCTCTACTGAACTAGCAGTTAAACTGGATGAAATATCACCAAAACAAACATGAGATGTGAAGGAAATCTGTCACATCTCCTTCCATTTGCTTTTTCTTAGGCTCTCAGCTTCAGGAATACAAGGAATGCCATCAGGAAGCATGGTCATGGAGAGTTCAAGTCTCCCACATGTTCTGTGGAAAGTTATTTGCACAAATGTTCACATTATACTTGCAAGTCATTCTTTTTAAGATTTTCAACCATCCAAATAAGGAATAGAAACAACTTCATGCAATTTCTGCAATCATAAATTTACTGTTAGTGAAATCTTACTCAAGGCAAATATACTGAAGTCTGTTGACATAAGTTGATCAAACAATTCTCGACAACCAGATTTCTAAAAATCAAAGTCTACTTGTAGGTAATTTACAAGTAGGAAAAGGTCATGCTTTGTTTATAAATGATTCATTACACATAGTCTGCTCAGCACAGCTCATTCAGTCCATTAATAAACAGCACAGATGACAGTCTAGTATTTTCAAATTTCTTTCATATATACACTCTTTCAGGCATCTAGCTTTTATTTCAAAGTTTCAGGAGTCTTCCTAGCTATGTTACTGATAAGGTGCCGAATGTTAAAAAACACCTAATTTTGCAGAGCCTAAGCCCTCCATCACCTCCAGTGATCCACACATTCTCTCTTAGTAAAATAAAAGGCTGATGAATTAGTCAAAGAGGCAGCTTCCAAATCCAAGGATTCAAGAACTCTTCCTCTAGTTCCTTCACATTTAATCCCCAGGATCTGGTCTTGCGCATACCTAATTAGAGCTCACACACTATCACAGTGTCAGAATGCCTTGGACATGTGCTTGTTCATCTCATTTAAACTTTGATTCTGCAGCACTGGAGTCTACAGAAACACTCCCCTTGACATCCACAAAGGCTGCACAAGCCCACAGTGCTCCATAAGTAGAAGATAAGTTTAAACTTATATCTCAACAGAGAGTAGAGCATTTTTTTTTTCTGTAACAAGCACCATTTACTGAGAGCAGCTGTGTACTCCACTAGATCAAGTTTGAGTGGTTTTAAGAAGCCACCTCATGTAGAGCCCATTACAGTAATCCAATATTGATGGATGAAATTCAAGCATACATGCTCTCCTGGTGGTTTCCTGCCATGAAAATATTTAAATACAATGAAAGAATTAGAGTATTAAACAAATTTTCCTTTTTGATATTCAACAGGCAATGGAATAGGAAACTCCTAAATGCATGACAGAGCCCTTATACTTTCAGTTCTACAGTGTATATGCATAAGCAGCTCATCACCAAGAGACTTAACAAAGTTATTCTTAATAGACATTCTGACTGCTTTGCCTTCCTGAAATACTGACCTTTCTCTACCTTATAATCAGAATTTATGGATAGCATGTCCCTCTGTGACCAGCACTGTACCACTTCTGTGATCTGCATGTACCACTTGTGCAAAATGCCAAAGGAGTTTGCTCTTTTTGAAATACCATCTGAAAAAATTGGGCAACTATAGGAAATATTCTCCATAAAAACAAAGCAAGTCTTATAACAAGCTTTGCACTCAGAAAGGGATGTTTCATATTAATAACACCAAAATCCTTTCTAGGATTTCCTTCACAGGAAATTAGTATCTGGACAGTATACTGACAAGCAAGAAAGAGAAGATTACTAAACACCAAGACTGAAATAGCTCCCTGCCCTAGTACAAGAAGAAGAAAAAGAGAAAGAAGAAGAAGAAAAAGAAGAAAAAGAAAAAAATCCATGTAATTACATAGCAAATATAAAAATTAGCAGACGGAATTCCAGTGAGAAGTGACAACAAAATATTACCAGATGAAGCTGCATCACTAACTCTTTAATGAAGGATATTTTGTTCCCTACTGAATAATTTTAGAGCAGAAAGTGAATGTTGTTCTGATGGAAACAATACTAATCACATCAACAAAGGAAATATAATGTATACCCTATTTATCATATAATGAATGTCATATTCTACTGTGGATTGCAAGAAGATCCACAGAAAAAACACAGGAAAAGCAGAGGGAATAGGTGCATATGGCCTCTTTTAGTAACCCATAACTATACCATCAAAGTCACAAGGTAGAATAATTAAATTTAATAGAAACCACCCATGATTTGAAATTACCCTTTTTATTTTTTAATTTTAGGAATGCAAGGGCTGCATAGTTCAGATTTAATTATTCAAATTATTCAGTGTTTTATGATAATCAGATAAAAGATTTTGCATCATGATAGAAGAAACAGGTTTTGGGAAACACACACGGTATAAAAAAATCTATGTCATAGAAGGAGAACAGATTAGAGAAATTTTGATTCTCAGCACAGCTAAATTGGGTAGAAAGCTTCATGAGAAGAACACTATAATAGATTCAATTTTAAAAATGAACATATTAGTTAAACTAGTAGGTTTTGAATAAGCATTTACATGGCATTTGTTTCTGTCTAAGAATAAATGTTGTCACTGTGTTTCTGGAATAGCTTCAGACAGCATGCAGAGGTCAATATGCAATTTTGATCTGACTCAAGGTTGGCCAGCAGGGAAAGCTTAGGAGAAGGAGCATTGGGCTGCCCAGCACAACTTTTGACAGAAAACTATTTCTGCCACTTAAAGGCATGATAGTTATAATTTGATTGTTTCATTTTTATCTTAGCACTGGAGAGTCCCTCAATTTCTTTTTCTTAGTTTCACAGTGACCTGTTCCATACTTGTATCCAAACTTTTATATTTTTCATGGCATTCACTGAGAACCATACTAGGAACTGTCATTCTGTATTGCAGCTATAGCTTCCTGGTCATCAACAAAGCCAGTCTTTTAGGAACAACATCCCAAAGCAGAACAAACAAACATTAGTTTACCTATTTTTTACAAACAGAAGTCCACAGATCACTCATTTAAAATTCTGGGAATGTACTGCTAATGCAGAGTGGAGATCTAGCAATAGTAGACAATTACCCTCATTCTTTCAAACTATGACAACAGTGTGATAGTGAAAACACTGATTTGCACAGTATCCATAGTTGCACAGCTAAGGATTGCTCCATAATATATAAACCAACACATAGTTTGACTGAGGATTTTCAAAAAGATTTGGCAGAAAATAATAGGAGGGAAGCATTATTGAAATACTGACATCTTGAAATACAGAGTTGTCATCTTCTGAAAGTTTCATCTCTACAAAGATGACATTCATCAGGTAATTTAGCTTTAAATAGTATCCTTGGAAGTTCTTTTAATATTTAGATACAGAAACCTGTCCAAGAAATCTGTAATAAAAAAGAAGTGTAGGTGGAACAACAAAAGAGGCATTATGATAGACTTGCAAAAGTGCAACAGATATTAAATATTTTTCTCTTCATGTATGAAGAAATTCAGGAAAAAAAATGGAAAATAACATGGAGTAAGTATATTTATCATGTTTATGTATATTTGAAACAAACAACATGAATAATAGCATGAGAAAATAAAAAGCAACATATAAATCTATAGAAAATGTAGAAAATAATATAATGTAAATTATCTAAATCTGCTGCAATATCAGATGATTTCTAAATAAAAAGAAAGTGTAGATAGGAAAAATTATGTGTAACCCATGGAAATACCACATGAATGTTGACTAGCTGTGTCAGAAAAACAGGTATGCTATGACAAACTACTCAAAGTAAAAGAGAAAAAGACTGTTTAATATATTAAATGTAGTATTTAGTCTCAAGCATTTATAGTAATGGATTATTATCTATTATTATAATAGCCTTTAAACAGAAATATAGGAAAATTAAACTCTTATATGCTTATATTGATATACTAATATTTAATACAAAACAATAACACCCTAGTTATATGGTTGTAAATTATACTTTGGGAAAACAAACATGACAAAAAGTTCCAGAAATGTTATATTGCCATATACCAATCTTTTTAAATAGTTTTTTATTGAAGCACACCAAACATTCGTTGCTGCAATGCATATTGAAACTTACAAAGCTTCAGGATGGTCAGTGACTGTATCTTGCTACTATGCAAAGACTTGGTGTCTTTGTCCACTGTCTTACGTCTTCCAGCATCAGTTATCTTTATTTTTACAAAGCAGCAGGAAACAAATTTTAAAATTACACTACTCCATCTGAAAGCAAATAAAAATAACACATCTTCCAAGGAGACAACAAGAATTCAGATTGAATGGAGCAAGAGCCAAGTGCAATGCTTTGTTTTCTGATACCCTGCATAAATGAGCAACTCAGGTTCCTCTATTGTTTCCATGTTCTTAGCAAAAAAGAGAATTTAGTGGATTGTATTGGGTTTGGTTGGCGTAGAGTTAATGTTCTTTACAGCAACTAGTACAGGGCTGTGTTTTGGATTTGTGATGCAAAGTGTTGTTAACACAGGGATGTTTTTGCTATTGTTGAGCAGTGCTGATGTGGAGTTGAAGTCTTTTCTGCCTCTCACCCCACCCCATCTGTGAGAAGGTTGGGGGTGCACAAGGAGTTGTAAGGAGATACAGCTGGGACAGCTGACCCCAGCTGAACCAAAAGGATATCCCAAACCATAAGGCATCATGATCGGCATATAAAGCTAGGGGAAGAAGGAGGAAGGCAGGAGGGGGAATGTTTGTAGCAGTGGCATCTGTCTTCTCAAGTCACTGTTCCTTGTGGGGAGCCCTGCTTCCTTGGAGATGGCTGATCACCTGCCTGCCAATGGGAGATATGGTAAATTAATTCCTTGGGTTTTGTGACCTTTCCTTTATCTTTTAAACTATCTTCATCTCAATCCAAGGGTTTTCTCATTTTTGCTCTTTGAATTCTCTCTCCCATCCCAACCCTAGAAAATGAGCAAGCAGGTGCTTGAGGGTAGCTGCTGGCTGGGGTTCAACCACAATATGTATCCAGCCTGGCAAAGGGGCATTGCATAAGCACATTTAACTTAGTTACACAATTAGTAGTTACTTCATTAATAAAACCTTTATTATTTTTTTTGTGTCTTTCATAGAGGCTTGATTTATTAAAAGTAAATTTGAAAAATATTCTAAAAGCCTATTAAAGAGACTGCTTTCCTAACTCTAATTTTGCAACACCTTTCTCTTTTCTAGTTGAGTCTTTTATATATTTTTGGCTGTTGGCTCTTTCATTCAGGGCAGTAAAAGTGTTTTAAAAAATTTGCTTTGCTGCAATGCTTGTGACAGAGCCAATTTGTTGCAACAGACATTTCAGCATTCTGTGCAGTGGCTATCAGAACAAAGCAAAACATACGCAGTCTTAGAGATACTGTCTTAAAATCTGGCACCATGTTCCAAGATTGATCTGTATAATGTATCCTGTCCTCAAACACAACTCTGAATATCATGTCTATTAACTCAAAGGTGCTTTCAAAGACCAATTTGGATGCTATGTTTTGTTGGTTTTATAATGAAACTCCTTATAATCAAAACAGGCATTTTAATGCAGCATTTTGCTCTCTGCTGCAATCCACTATTACCTCAAAGAGATATATAGAGAGATATATCAATATGTCAATTACCTTTAATTAAATGAATATCATCCTTCTAGAGTAAGGTCTTTGCCAAAATATGAAAAGAAGTGTTGCAAGTTGGCTAGCCAACCTTTCATCAATTGGCTGATTGCTGACAGCTCAGTGGTACATGAATCAAGAGCTAGAATATCATTTGCTAACATATTGGGAAAATTATTTCTGGCACCAAACTGCACCTGCATGTCATAAGAAAATGCTTTTAGACATTTCCACAACCAGAGCAATGAGGCCAACAGAACAAATCTGGTTGTCAAGACTTGTATGCATGTCACTGCATTAATATGGCATTAATTTGATTTCTCTAGATGAATCTTAGTGAACAAAACCAGGAAGAGCAAATTGATAAATTTTGAAAGTCAGTCGAGAGCATTTACAAAAGACTCTATGTAGTTTAAAGGCTGGAAGCCACTAATGAATTGAAAAAAATAAGGACTTCTATATGTATCTCCCTAGTGAGGGAGGTTCCTCCCTGAATCCTAAAAGTGGCAAGACTGAAGATGCATGTTTCAATAGTTCCCTACTGAGTAGTTAAGTTCAAGCCTTTCCTCCCCTCCTCAGAGGGCAAAGGTGCCCTTACAAATTTCTGCAGCCCCATTCCCCAACAGTATATACAACTTCAGGTCTATGACTTTTACTATAGGACCAGGAAGCTAAAAGTTAGGTGCCTTTAGAGCAATTTAAAAAATTTAAGTACCTAAGTGAGAACTTAGTGAGTACAATTAAGAACAAGTAGTATCACTTGTGTAACCTCAGGCACTTTATTGAGGTACCTAAGAAAAACTTCCTTAGATTCCTTCAGCGGAGAGAAAAAACACTCCAAGAAGTTAATGTAGCTCATTAAAATCAGTATCATCATGCCGCCTTTCTTCATGGAATACTAACTTTATTGAAATGGGTTCTTGACTTCTGTGCCTCAGTTAGATGGTAAGAACTTTCTGTAGATGTCCTAGGGCAAATTATCAGCTAAATAATTTTACCCATGTACATCCCACTGTGATATGGCACTTATCTCCTTTCCTTCAGCATGGATTCACTAAGGAGAAATCATGCTTCACCAATCTGATAGACTTCTGTGATAACCCAGCAGGATACGTCAATGAGGAGAGAGCAACGGAGGTTGTATGCTTCGACTTCAGCAGGGCTTCTGACAATGTTTCCCATAATATCCTCTCAGCAAATGTGGATTAAGTGAATGGACACTGAGTTGGAACCTGAACTGACTGGATGGCAGAGCTCAGAGGGTTGTGATCAGCAGAGCAGAATCCAGTTGGAAGCCTTTATTCAGTGGCATTCCCCAGGGATCAGTACTGAATCCAGCTTTATTCAGCTTGTTTATCAATGACCTGGATGAAAGGATGGAATGTGCCCTCAGCAAGTTTCCTGATGATATAAAACTGGGGGGAGAGGCTGACACACCTGGAGGCTGTGCTGCCATTCAGTGGGACCTTGGTAGGCTGGAGAGTGGAATGGAGAGAAGCCGAATAAGGCTCAGCAAGGGCAAGGGTAGGGTCCTGTACCGGGGAGGAATAACCAGCACAGGCTGGGGCTGGCCCACTGGAGAGCAGCTCTGCTGTGAAGGACCTGGGAGCATTGGTGGATGACAAATTGACCATGAGATATATTGTCACTATTTTTATCCTTTCTAACTTACACTGTCTGATGATACCTATTTAAGTCTTTACATCACACTTCCAGTAGCTTAAGAGCCATCAATTGGACTAGTGCACAGAAGACTGGTATTTGGACTGCCCTAGGTCCTTTCTGTCTCAGGCTACGTGAAACTTCCTTACTGGACAACTAAGTAGACAAAAAGACATTCTAGTAGTTCCTTTCCTATTTGAAGGAAGGTGAGTAAGCACAAGAGACAAACAGGTAATTTATAGTTAAATATTTTCCTTTGATCTGTATATTGCCTTTTCTATTTCAGGCTAATTTGATTAAGTATACACAAAGGGGGAGCCAAAGGAGTAAGGTTTTTTTCTTTAGGCAGCTAGCCAGGAAATGCAGTAGTAGAGACCTAATTTATTATTGTTTTTGTTATTATTATTATTGATTGATATACAGCTGATACACCTAATAGACTCAAAATATCACAGGACCTGAATTAAATCTGAAATATTTGAGCATACTAAATATGGGGTTTTCCAGTGCTAAAAGTTTTAATGGTTTCAGCTGCTTTCAATACTACTGAAAATGTAGGTAAAATTGCATTATGGCTTCACAAGTTATTTTGTGTCAGCTGAACTTCAATAACTGACAGTATGGATGCTGTTACCCCACTGCAAATATGAAGGAAAATGCTCCAGCTTATGTCCTCTCTTGTTAAGACTTAAGCAAATGCATTTCATATTACATTTCCTGTCAGTTACACAGTCAAAGTACAAAGTAATTACCTACATCCGATTTAGTCATCTAGATGCCTTTTATAAAACACAGGGAGGAATGGCAGCTGTGTGGAGTGATTCATCTCATTCTAAAGTAGACAGCTAGAGTATATCAGCAGAAATATGCCTTAAATGTACCTATTTCTTTTTCACTAGGGAACCTTCCAGTTTAGAGGTAGACATCTCCACCAAATTTGTAGAAGACAAACACAGTCACAACAGCGCAGCTTACACATGACAATTAATCTCCGACAACAATTTATTTGTATGTTTGTGCTGTGAAGACCTTTTCCTGTGTAAAGGCAGAGAAATGCACTGTTGGCTCCAAGCACTTATTGCTGATGTATACATCACATTGCCCTGCTTGGCCTGGCTGTGAAATGTAAAACATGAGGAATCATGGGTTAGAGGACTGACACTGACTTCAGTCCTTCTGGTGCTCCAAGGTGACACAGGTCTGTGTCCTCCATGCTAAGACCTGTGGACAGAAGAAAACCCTGTTGCAACTTCATAAATTTCAAGTTCAGAATACACATTTGTTTTAACCGAGTTCAGCAGGAACTATCTAGTGGTGTAACCTAGTAAGATAAACAATTTGAGTCTTGTTTATATCACCATCTTGCCACCAATTACATACTTTTAAAATTTTTTTTATGCTTAGAAATTGGAAGAAGTTGAACAGCAGAATTGGACTAAACATATATCTTACTAGATAGGTACACAGTACTGACAAAGGGGAGCAATTGCAAACAGAACAACAAAATCTAAGAAAAAATCATCATCAATTAAGTTAGCCAACAATTTGCAAGGTTTAGTTATTCTTCAAATCTCTGTGCTATCATAGAAAGATTTCATCTGGATGAGTTAATTTCACAGGAAAGCCTAACTTCTCTGACCCAAAACTTTAGTATGTATAGCGTCTATACTAAGATTTTGCTTGGAGAAACCCTGCCACAAGTCAACTACCAATGACTTTGCATAAGTTGAGAGGTATAGCAATTAAAAGGTAAAAATTTCTGTGCTTCATATAAAAAAGATATGAAAAGTGTTCTGTTCTAAGTAGCTTGGGAATTATTCAAAGTGGTTTAAAAGAACATAAATAGTATATAATTTATCTTAAGGATTAAAATATGTCCTTCCCTGCCAAACCAAAATTGCTGTCAGTGTCTTGTCTAAGACTGTGATTAATGGTATTTAGAAACAATACTGCTGAGATATAATATGTTTTACAGGGTGGATCACAGATCTTGGTAACTTAGGAGATTATCTGCTAAGTGCTGTTCTTTATTTGAATTCATAACCTCATGACTGTAGCAACAGTTAAGTTGCATCTAATGATGCACTTCATTATAACCACATGTTTTTAGAGGCTTATAACTTTGTATAAATTCTCTGCTCATATAGTTATTCGCAGTCCAAAGAAGGCATTTTGAAACAGTCTGACACAACACCATTTGACTGCTTAGGATTTGCATGTTCAAAAATGTGCTACTTCTTTTGCCTCCTTCTTGATGACACATTAACATACTTGTCATCTTATGGTACTCAAAACTCACCAGATTTTTTAAGGCGCCAGCTTGCAGTTCTCAACAAGTAGAAATGCTGCTGACACATTTGGGAGAGTGCTTAGAAATAACACAGGTTTAAGTGTTGCTCAGTTAGGGAAAGGTCAGTGATACTTGGAACTGCCCAAAAGGAGCAATAATGCTGAAGAAACTATCAAGATTTGTTACATTTTCCAGTCAGTGGTAAGAGACCAGTCCACTGACATAGAAAATCATGCTTCTTCCTTTTCCCCTCTCAAAGCAAAGTAGACATAAATTTGTTTATACTGGTTGGAAAAAAATATTTACCTGTCCTAAACACTTACTGTCCTGTAAGGATTCTGCAGTTGAACAGGTGACCATGCATATCAACATCTGACATGTGGCCACAGCTCAGTAGGTTTGAGTCTAGGCATCCTGTGGTGAAATATGGGTCTGGACATCTAGCTGCTATTCTCACGTGACCCCCAGGGTAAGAGTCTAGTGACTGTGTCAAACTAATTAAGCACCTCAGAAAAGCAGCTGTAGGATCCCATCCAGCCTCCTGAATAATGCCAGTGAGGTGCAGGGCTGTCACCTCCTCACATTTGCTCAACAGAAAACCAAACTCACTGATGTCAGAGTCACTGGGAATTTGCAGATGGAAAAGAAAAAAAAAAAAAAGAAAAATAAAATAATAAAAAAAAAAGTCCAAATAAAAATACTAACACCAAGAAAAAAGCCTTGGAATGATTTGGTCTTATAGCAGTTGCTGAATCTTCACGAAAATGAAGCTGTGTACACCACAGCAAGAAACAATGGTCACAAACAGAGGCAATATCACAAGAGGTATCCTCCTTGTCTTATGAGGCTGTCACTCCAAATGGCATATACTGTGAAGCAATAAGCAACAACTTCTCCAGATCCCAGAAAAGAGAGAGAGAAATGGCATTGAATTGGCTGTGTCTCCCAAAAATGTCTCAAAGAATCTACAGCCACAGCAGGCTGAGCAGATGAGCTTCAGAGACTGGGCTCTAAGTCTCAGACTGAAAAGAAAGATTTATTTCCATCTGGTAACAATGATGCTGATGTCTCAGAGAGACCCACTGTGCTCTGCAGCAGCACCTAGCAATTCTAATACTAGATGGACGTAATTAGCTTAATTACTCCTCTTCTTATAAAACTCAAAATTTTACATTATGTTTATGTTGTTATTACAGTCATATTTGGCAGAGAAACAAGGATGTGGGAAACTGAAGCTTTAAGAGGCTAAGATGAGCCAAACCGAAGCAGTCACTGTCATCTGCTGTCTTGTTATATTATTCAGAAACTCCTGTTATACAGTATGGATCGCCTAGGACTCGAATGCCAAATGTAGCAATCCTCCATCATGTTGCTTGGCACTGAGTGACTGCTGAAAAACACAGCAACCTTGGTGGTTGACAACCTCTATATATTCACAGGACAGCTACAGCATGAACAGCTTATAATACAACTTTCTCCACTCTGCCTCTGTCAAAATATCACTATATTCTGAAGCTTTTCATAGGTATACAGCATTACTAGAAATTCCACTCCTATTAAAAACTGTGCTTCTCTTCTGCTAAATATTGGGAGCAGCAGTTATTTTGGAGACAGATACTCCTGCAATTTTGAGCAGAGGTTTGGGACAACATGGCAGGGCAGACAAACTTCATGTTTTGCAACCATAATCTCTCAGCAAAACCAGAAAATACTGTGGGGCAAATATGGTTGTTCAACACACATTGGACCTACAGACATCAAAGAATAAAACAAATTTAGAAGCTGACCTCTGAGTCCTAAGCCCTTGTATTTTTCTCATCCAGAGCAGATATGACTATGAAGTATTTTGTTAGTTTTTATGAAAATATCCAGTTGGAACTTCCAACTTGTTGGAAATCTGAAATTGAATGTAGAAATTTGTTGTCTTACTGCCACTTTAATTCCAAAATTTTGATAATTTTTTGAAATCATACACACTTCTTAATTCAATAGCCAATAGTTCATCTTTTTACAAAGTGTGTTAAATGCCTTTAAACATGCTAATGAGATTCCAGTTGCACATTTGCTCTTGCTAAGACACGGACTAACAATTTTGTAAGTCATAAGAGCAGACCCAACTAGAAGGTGAATAGATAGCAGTTGCTAAAGGTTATGTAACCAATGTATATAATAGGTAAATTAATAGACTCAGTGAAGGAAATAACCTTCTGAACCTGTCTGAATTATAACACCTTTACTTTTTTTTTTCTTTCATTCTAAAATGTGTGAATAGTAGACTTGATGTTAAATTCAGTGTCTGAAGAAAGCACTCCACTATGTTAACCAAGCAGCATAAAGAACAGTAATACACTGTCGCTCTATTAGGAACTGCGAGAAGAACGACACGGACTCTCTCATGGAGTCGAACTGGAGAATTTCTCCCGGTTTATTGCTTCAGGTCTTTTTTATAGACCAATACGTGAAAAGTACAGAAAAGAAACTCTTATTGGTTATTGAACTAACACATCATCATCATTGGTCAGTGGGGTACACCACCCCTCTACCTTCTCTTGCAAGAAAACAAGGAACAGACAAACAGCACCTGCAAGGCTGTTTTCTGTCTCTGAGGATTGTTTTAATTCCTCCCCATGATTTCCCAGGCCACTTTCTCAGGCAAGACTGAGAAAGTTATGTGGCCTGCAATTTCCACAGGCACTATGCTGCCTGCTTTAGAATTAGGATCCATAATCCACTATGTTAACCTTGCAGCAAAAAGAGCAGTAAACAGGTATCATTGAAATAATCCTTCAGGATTCTTCAGAGCATAAGACAATTGCTCATTTTGAGGTGAAGCCCTCACTTTTTAGCCATGTTCTTTTTTTTTTTCTAGATCTAAATTGGTTTTCTTCCAGAGAATAACCCATTTTATTTTGCTTTCTAAATCAAATGAACAAAACTGCTAGATATCCTAACTATATTTCTGTGTCAAGGGGCACCCAAAATATGCTAGAATTGTTGAAAAGACAAATGGAGAAATCTTGATTTGGCAAGATGTTCTTGTCAATAAAGAACAAATAGAGAGGACCCACATAAAGGCTGTAAAAGTTATGCAAAAAAGGGATCACACACAAAAGGGAATGGTATTACTTTAAAAGCTCTAAAAAAATTGTCTTTGGAATACCTAGCAGGCAAATGAGGAATTTTTGTTTGCTTGTTGTTGGCTGTGACTTTTCCATTGCATTTTACAGCATAATATGAAGCCTAGGAGCACGTTATAGTACTTTATACTAGATTTTAAGACTTGGTAAGTGTCTGTATTTTGCATAAAGCTATTGGATGAGGCTGTGCGTTCTGGCATAGCTTTCTACTGTTTGATAGCATTTTAAAAGCATACTGTGCTTGAACTATCAACACACAATAATTGTTAGCTTTATGCTCCACTAGTTACTTTGTTATGTGCAATGGAATAATTACTATGAAGTTTTATATTGTGACACTTTTGTCACGGTTGCTTATTAGATATGGAGCCATATTTTGAACTTTTTATTTGCTTTCTTTGCTGTCCCTTCCATGGCATTAATAATGTACTGCAATTTAATTGAAAATTGGGCCAGAAAACATTAAAGGAAATTTCAATGATTCCAGTCATTAAAGATTTACCCTTTCTGGCATGTAAGTGGGGTTCTTTACTGAGTGCTTATTTATTTGATTTGTGCTTAAAACGTGTATGTTTAAATCCATTTTGTTAAATATAGCACTGAGCAAAAAGTAGTTATCTTGTGGGTCTTTCTTGCAATCATCTCAAAATACTAACATTATGATGTGGGTACTAATGTGTATCACAGAAAAGGGTGGGAAAATAAAGCTTCTATCCAATACTTAAGAAAATATTAAGTACTAAAATAGATTTTTTAAGCAGATTTAGATGGGGGAAAAGGAATATGGACTCAGGCTTCAAGGTGTAAACTAGATAATTAAAGTTCATCCTAAAAATTAGGACTGTTCTTACTGTTTGTTGATTTTGGGGGGCTAGGAAGCAAAATGCACAGTAAAGATGAGTGAGAATTCATTTTTCACCAAACATGTCTCCGTCACATTTGTTGTAAAGCTGATTATTTCTTTGATCTTAAACTGTTGATTTCTTTGGTCTTAATTTCTTAAGGTTAATGAATAGATCTGTCTTCTTACTGAACTCACCAATTTTCCAAGGAAGTGGGTTTTGTTTAGTTATTAGCACAAGTGGGACAGCAGGGACTACAGGACTATACTCATGAGGGGACTCTTGACTCAGCAAGGTGGTTTGGGGCCATCTGGTTTGGTCCAGGGACCAAGGAACTTTCAAGGCACTTTAGCATGCCTGCTAGGAAGAGATAACTATATATATATATATATATATATATATATATATACATAAAGAGATAATGATACATGTCATCCAGCTAGCTCTGGCATCAGAAACACACACGGTGAGCCACAGGCACGGTACCCAGCACCCCTTATAACCACCACCACAGCACACCACAGACCCTAATGGACCTGGAGCTCCTGCAGGCAGAAGCAGCTCTGCATGCCCAGTGCTGCAGAGATTCCTGGTGCTTCCCACTGATCTCAGGGCCAGTAATGATGGGCTACTTGTCTGCAGGACGTGAGCCATGGCAAGGGTCTGTGTCACCAAGTAACAGAGTTGGGAGAAGAACTCAGCAGGCTGTACAACATCAGGGATTTAGATACTCAGCTGTCTTTGTGAGGCAAATAAAATATTTTTGATTAAAAGAGATAGGTTATGATTGAAACAATTCTTAACTTTTTTTCTACTTCTTGCTAATTTTAAATTTTTTTTGGTTATTAATTTCCCCTCTGATTTTAGCTGTCATAATTTCCAATTTTACAGAAACTGTTTCTGTCCACAACATATTCAAAACAACCAGAACTGGAGCAGCTCAGTCTCTAGAACTCCAGGTTCTCCATTCCCTAGTGAGAATCTTTGAGAAATATAAATTAAAATTAGTTTCAGTGCATTGAATTAATTATTCCATTTATTGGTTATTATCTTGCTTTGTGGTTTTACGTGCCTCTGAACTGTAGGTGGAATTAGAAAAGAGAGAATCAACTAATTAATCTTGGGCTTCCAAAAGAGACAAAAGTGTTTGAAAGATGGGAGGAAAGTAAAGTAAAACTTCATCAAACAGAAAAAACAGCTATATAAAACATTAATTTGGTTCATGTTTATGCACTGCAATTATTCAGCATCTGTGGGTATATCCATATTTGTATGTATAGAAATTTAATGCATTGGCAGAAAATGTCATGTTTCTATAGCACTCCAGAGATTATGAATAAAATATTTAATGCAGCAGGTTGCAATTGCATTTCCTAAATTATTTCACTGACCTTTTCCTAATTTATGTTGCCCCATAGTGGATGCATGAGCACTGCCAAAAAATAGAAGTACACCATTTACCAGTCACAGAAAAAAAAATAGGTGTTCAGAAGCAGGTGCTATTCAAAATAGGCATCAGGGACAAAAAGTTTAGAACTGGCACATATTGTGAAAATAATTCTTATTCTCAAGTAACATATGCCATGTGTCTAAAATGAAGTATGGCAAATGAGGATCTAGCAGAGATTTTTGATAGTCACTCTGTATAGAGTGACACCAAGTAGGTATGAGACTCACTAGTTTGACTTGTGTCAGAGCATAAAAATAAATAAATTTTGTCAAAAGAAACCATGCCGAATTAACTTTGCCAAATTGCATCTTAACTCTGTGTCATATCTGCTTAAGCTTAGTCTGGTTTAGGCTGGATCTAGGCTGAAGCTGGACATGAATTTTGCAATGCAAAATGGTGATTGCAGATCGTGGACTTCCTTGCCTGTGTCTCCACGGTCCTAGACATCTCTTCCCATTTCATGGTAAGAACACACCATGGAACAGCAAAGCTTCTTCTTAAACCAACATCTGCAGCAGTTCTGCTCTAGGTTATGTGTGCAAGTCTGTACTTATTAACACTTGTAAAATATAATTCCTCCTACCACAAGCAAGAGATCTATAAAACCATCTGTAGAGGCCGTTTCCATTAAGGGCATGTTGTCACATCATCTCACCTAAAAGATAAAGTATACCACCAGCACCACCTAAGATATCTTTCTTTGTATTTGAAAATGGAAGAGAAGGGGGCTTATGCTTACCTGTAGTTAAATTACATGGGTTTATTTGAAAAAAGAGAACAGTGTCTCTGGATACAGAAGGACATTAAAAAATACTGTTAATTTTAATGATGTATATTTATATTACCTAAATTATATATGCCTGGAAGATTACACTACACAGGAAATACATCATGTTTTGAAGTCTTATAGTCCTTCTGATTTTGTAGAAGATCTATCAAAAAAGTGTTCTGAAAAGTTTTTTGTTTTTTTTAAACTAATTAATATTTTATATTTATTTGAAGAGGTGTAAGGCCCAACAAAATTGTGGTCTGGCAAAGCTCAGAACTGAATTAATAAACACATCCAGAAGTAACTATGCACTAAAATATTCCAATCTTAACCCTCTAGCAAGTGGGGTATTTAAGCACAAACAAATGAAGAATGCATCTAGATGATCTGGCACTTTGGCTGCAGTAATTTAGTGAGACAAGATTTAATGAAGACCAAGATAATACTCAGTAGAAATATAAAAAAGAAAGCTTCTCTACTAAGTCATAAAGCGAGAGATTTAGGAGCATGCAGAGGGTAATTGTAAATAAATCAAATTAACTCCCAGTGCAATGCATTTTGAAAAGTTCCACTCTGGAATTTATATACATATGACACTATTGTAGAGCAGGAGAAATTATTCTTGAGGTTCTACTTTGCTATTCTTCTGTAAGCACTTAAGCATAAAAAACAAGCTGTACTCACAAGTGTCAAACTGTAAAATTATTATATGTCTTCATCTCCAATCAAGGAGTGTATACATTCTAATGTTAAGTTCCACATAGCAATGGAGAATGTTTAAAAATAAATTTAAAATAACAGTTTATAGGACTTGGAAGTGGGTGGGAGTTTTGGCTTTGGTCAGTGGGGATATTTTTTGTTGGGTTTTTTGTTTGTTTGTTTTAAAGTTAAAAAATATTATTTGTATTTTTCTGTAAGTCAGATTAAAACCAACATAGTTTGTTACAGTCTTTGGTTAGAATTTTGAAGTGATTCAACCAGTATCTTTTTCTTAAATTATGAATACTAAAACCATCAAAAGAACTATGAGTAGCTATTAAAACAGAATAACTAAAGTAACATGTTCATGTATTCTTAGGGCTTGCATAGTCTTTCTTATTCCTGTGGTCTTCTACTTAGACAAGAAGTAGAAGTAGAATACAAACAAGCAGTATTTATTCTCACTTCTCAAGAACAGCTTTTTAAAAAATCAGAGTGAATAAAAACACATTCTATAAGCAGTAACCACTGTTAGATGAAAAAACAATATTGAAAAAAGATCACATCTGTCACATTACTATACTGTCAGGCCAATCTTCTACCTCAAGATGCTTTCTGTTAGCAGCACATTTCCCATCCCTTATCTGAGTTTGAAAGGCCATTTCTCTGGGCAGGCTTAAAAATGTAAACCACATTCTCTCAAAATCTTTCATTCCTCCTATAATTGGAACATCACTTTTCTTAAAATATTTCTATATTTGTATTTCCCTTGGTAATCTTCAATAGTAATTTTTCCTCAGCTCCTGAGATCATTCATTCACTAATACTCTACCCCTGCTCTAACTTTGGAGAATTCTACAGCCCTTTTCTTAGATGCTTTTCCTACATGCTCATTTTGCAGTCCAGCCAGTAAAAAAAAAAAAAAAAATGAACTCTTGATTCCTTCCCCTAATAACCTTTTCTTTCAGGCAACCTGACAGTAGTTCAGCTGTTTTGGTTTCATACTTACTTGAGAATATAATGAAGTGCAGTCTGAGAATCCTTATTCTTTCTGAAGAAAATCTAGGATCATTGTCTTAGGCTTGGACATCTGAAGCTGAGTGAAATGAATTGCACTCCATGTAGCTTAACTTTTCGTTCATGGCACAGTAGCCATGTTATCCAAAAGTCAACTGTTAAACTGCACAGGGAAGATTATACTGATGCTTCTGTTTCTCCACACTTTATCTATTGACAATCAAGTTTTTCCCTTTCCCATTTTTTTAAATCTAACATTTTGCCCACTTTAAATACATTACACCTCAATATTTTCATGCATTCTTTTCACATTCATCAGCGTGGTTTAAGAATCATGATAAAGCCTTGGAGATAAATGTATTATCACCTTTTATAACAAAACTGAAAGAGGGTAGGTTTAGATAAGATATTAGGAAGAAATTCTTTACTGTGGGGATGGTGAAGCACTAAAACAAGGGTCCCAGAGAAGTTGTGGATGCCTCATTCCTGGAAGTGTTCAAGACAAGGTTGGATGGAGATCTGAGAATCGTGGTCTGCAAGATTTCCTGCCTACATTAGGGGGTTTTGGAACTAGGAGATCTTCCAGGTCATTTGTAACACAAACCATTCTGATTCTGTGATTCCACAATCTATGGTGTATAAGAGTTTAAAACTCTGAAACTCTTGAACAATTACTAAGCCTAAGTAAATCTGGAATCAAATAATTAAAAAACACCAACACAACAGCCTCAAATTGCACAAAGATAGGTACATAAGATTATTGCTGAAATATGTATGTGCACAGTGGGGGCTGTGTCTGAAGTATCCACACTGCAAATGTAATGGAATAACGAGCCATCTTCAAAAATAAGCCAAGGGGCTAGGCAAAATCCTGCACGTGGAAGACACAGTACTGGTAAGAAAGCATTGTTCCTAGGCTGGAATGACCACAAGTGCACTAACCCTTTTTATTCTGGCAACAGTGAAGCCCCCCACAGCAAAATGAGGAACCCTTTCTAGAGAGAGGGACTGTGTCTTTATCTGAGGGCTCCTGAAAAGGTTACAATTGGCTGTTCAAGTAACCTGGTCTAGTGGAAGACGTCCTTGCCCATGGCAGGGGTATAGGAAATAGATATTCTTTGCGTCCCTCCTAATCCAATCCATTCTATATTCTTATGCCATTTCCATGATGTTGAAAGTGCCTCCTGGGGAATTCTTGCTCTGAAAAAGAGAGTTACCTCTCCTGTTGCCTAAATCTTTAGATGTTATCCAGGTCTGTTTACAAAGTATGAGCAGTTCTCTGATATTCCCATTCAAGTTTTACTAACCCAGGATATGCTTAACTCTGCATGTGTCTTTGCACAGCATGTGTGTACCACACACGCTGAAAACATTGGGATCAGAATCAGCACATGCCTGTACTGCTTCTGGAGGCACATTTTGTAACATGGGACCAAGGTTTTGGCACACTATGGGTCAATAAAGAGAGACAGCTTCTGAGCCTGATCCTTAGTCACTGATTAGGGGTCACATCTTTACCTGGCTCTGTATCTGGACATTTCAAACAGCTCTGTTGAATGCAGACCTACAGAGGGGTTTGCTCTATGCTGAGCTGATGGAAGCCATCTACATATGCCATATGGAATCAAGGCCCAGGTTTGGTTCCTGACACTCTCTGTTACATGTTTTAGACATAAATCTGTCACTTCAAATGTGACTGTGTCCGTCTGCATAGCAATCTGCTCTGACAAGGGTAAAGCAAACAGAGTGAGAAAGCTAAGAAATATTTCAGTCCTGCATGCTATATTAGTCAGGGTTTCCTCTCGTTGTCTTGCTATCTAGATGGTTTACACAAAAAGAAAGGAAGCAGCAAAGCACAATGGAAAGGATGAGCAACCTGGTCACTGGCAGACAGAGAAGCTGGCAGAGTTGCAGCTGGAAGACATAAACAGGATTTAACAGAACTAAGAGAGGTAGCAAGCAGACACACATGCACAGGACAATAGTTTGTGAAGCAGCAGATAGCAACACAGGATGATAATCACAAGAACTACCAAATCGCTACTATGTCTCAGTATTTGAGAACCATCATTTTTTAGCAGCAACAATGTCTTGCAGAGAGGCTGCAGGAGCGAGACACACATTTACCCTGACCTGGCATAGATGTCTCAGATACTGACATCTACACTGCAGGCACCTGCATGTGCATTAGTGAACTCCAGCTTTAAAATTAGCTGTCCTGAAAAACATATTCTTCAGCTAAAACACTGCAAAGGCAAAATTTTGTGAATTTATTCTAATCTAGGTAAAGTTAAGGGAAGCCTTAGTTAGAAGAAAAAACATGATAGAGGAAATAATAAAGCCACAACTGTCAATATGAGAATATGGCCTCATTTAAATAAAAGGAGACTCCAGGCTTGAACAGTAGAAAGATACCTGTTGAAAAGTTGACAATTCTTCCATTAAACCCAGTAGGTTTTATCTTTGCATCTGGTACTATGCATTACATTTATTTTGACAGAAGTTGAGGTATTGGGAGTATGCAGAAGACTATAAAATCCAACATCAAGATGAGTTGCTGAAAGGTAAGCTCATTAAACAAAATGAAATCCATCTTACTAAACAAGGTTTGAAGGCAAAAATCAATCTAGGAAAATATTAATGAAATAGGTTAGCTTTCTAGGGAGTAAAACCATAATCTGTCCAAAGAAGAAAAATAATAGTATTGCTAACACTACTGCTATAGTTTCTTCAACATATGTGAGTAGTTTTACATTATGTTCTTGTGATGTGGAGTCAGGGAAGGAGATAAAAAGTAAAATGAAGGGTGCGAGGTAAAATTGATTGTGCATGAGATGAATGCTTTGCATTCCTCCCAGTAGTGCAGTTGAGGGTAAGTGCAAGCAAACAGACTTTATTCACTTCTAAATTGAGCAGAAGACAGTTTATTTGCTTACTGTATTACAGGAACACATGCAATTTAGCTAATGTGCTTTTTTTGTTGTTGGTTTGCTTTGGTTTTGCATCGGGGTTTTTTAATGTCTTTAAATTTGTGCTACTGCAGGTCTCCCTGGAAAAGAGCTCTGTCTAACAAGGCCTCAAGGAAGAAGTGTGTTGAGGCTGTGAACGTCTGCATGAAGTAACTATTTGCAAAGAGCAATTTTTTGAGGAAGGCTAAGTTCAGTGGTCCTAACAAACAACTGGTTTATAATTCTGTTGAGGATACTCTTTGCAAAGTACCCTGTGACAATTCCCCCAGTGTTTTGATAGAGTTTTTGTAAATCTCTACTTTTAAAAAACAGCATGTAAAGAAGCGAATCCCCTGAAGTTATAGGAAGTTGCTTTCTGAGGAAAGAAGCAGCCCTCAAAAGAAAAGCATTCTAACTGCTTTCTTGTACAAGGGTTTAGTCCATTTTACCAGAAGACAAGCTTGATTTGTTCAACAGAGTAAGGGAAATGCCCAGTTAGAGAGAGGGGGTTTCTCATCTTGCCTTAAACATTGGTTTAGACAGAAATTCTCACCTGGTAAAAATCAGTATTGTCGGTACATCTACAGTAACTGAAGTTTAATAAATTATAATTTCAAAAAAAAGTTGAGTTGAACATAAACTAACTTAAATAATAAATTCAAATAGTTGTACGTTATTTGAATTCTTATTCATATAGGAAAGTAGGCAGCAACAATCTTTGTATGTGATTGCTATATATTTGTGATTGATATATGTATGTGATTGATATATTTGTTGCCCAGCATGTGTTACAAGCATGGGTAATGCAAAATGAGGCATATTCATGAAATGAAATGTCAAAGTCTACTGTCCTGGTAAATCCTCCCGGGTCATTTGATTTCATGACTCCTCTAAATACTTTCCAAAATCCTGTATTGTCAGTTATGTCAGCAATACACAGATTAAATTACATTGCTGGTATACATTGACATGAAGGAATTTAACCTCCTCAAAGTACATATTATGTAAAATATATTAAACACTTTATTTGTAATTTATGTGATTCATTAAAAATAAATTAAATGTTGCATTGAAAAATTAACAGAATATCTTCATCTGATGTAATGGGTCACAATTTTAGCAACATGTACTGGTTTTGACTGCTCAAGACTATTAAAGCTTTTTTTCTGGGAGGACAAGGGGGGTGTGGGAGGATGCTGAAAAGGAAAAAAACATCAGCGATTGAAGGCAAAAAAAAGTTAGAATTTAGGCCATAAGTATCTGCTGAACCCTCTCCCAGGTGTAATATTCAATCAGCAGCTATTTAATCTGTGTTGGTAACATACATTTATTTTTGTTATGGACACTACTGTAGCATGAAATTGGAAGAGGATTTCCTCATAGCTGAAATGTATTACAATAATTTTGTAGTGAAAAACAAAGTTCCTGCTAGCTGGAAGTTTCTTCCTTTTTTTATTATTCCTCTCTCTGTTCAGGGGCAGAGTAACACTGAGTTGCTTTGATATGTCTCCACTTCTAGTGTTTTCTTTTATGGGGTTTGGAGTTGTGTGTACAAACACAGACATTGGACTCCAGCTTCTTATTTGGAGGGCTAAATGTTTAGGTCTTTTTAGGGCTGGACAATTCCTGGCAACACATCGTATGGGAAGCCACTTGGCTTTACAGCCAGTTAAAGACCAGACACCACTTATACTCCTTGTTTTGTAAAGTTTCTTGTGTTTCCTAATCATCAAGGAAGAAAAGGGAGCTGGGAACAGGATTACCCAGCCACTACATAAGGAGTCATAGAGAACTGCAGCAGTCTCCTGAGCCTATGACATCAGAAACTTCTTGGTCCCTACAGAAAGAGCAGACTAGCTCACCCAGGAGGTTGATGGAGAAATCCATGTGCCAGCATTCCCTCCTCATCTCATGTGATGGGCAGAGAAAAGTGCCACTACCATAAACATTCCCAGTGCTCATAATTTACAAGTTTTAGGGTTTACAAGTATATAAAAGAGAAAATCTGATACAGCAGATCTATCATCTTCTCAAGACATTCAGAAAACTTTACCTGCATTGTAATAAAGTTTCATAAAATCCTGGGACAATAGGCTGAAGCCAATATAGATCTTAAGTACTATTTGGGACTTGTCTGTGCCATTCTACAATTACCAATTATTTTTCTAACATTAGGCTTGAGTCCCTTGAACTTTTTGGCAACATATAATTATGTTTTCTTTTATTTTTTAAGTGATAATGTTTAAACTAATTTGTGTTCTGTGAAAATCTAGTCAATAACAAGTGGGAATCCCAAAAACATCCTGAAGGCAACCACTTCTACAATTCCAAATAATTATCTCTTTCTTTTCTACTTTTTAACACAATGCAATCCCTGAAATTTACTAATGATTTTGCCACACATAAGACTGACAATTATGAGCTCTATATACTATCAAAGAATAGTATAACTGAATCAAAGAATCAATTATTTTAAAGTTGAAGAGGTCACCACCTTCTTGTCCCAGAAAGTACTTTCAAAAACCCCATTTCATTTGGTTGGCAGGTTTTTTTCACTTCATCATTCACTATTGTACAGCACTTTGCTTCATTTCTGAATTCCATCTCTCCCAGATGGTTGTTAATTGATAGGAGATGGCTTTCACATTTACCATTATAGCTGAACTAATGTTCTGAAATTCAAAACTTAAATATTAAAACCAGGCATTAGGCAGAAATGTCCAGAAGGTTAGACAATGGAATAATTTGTCAGGGGAGAAAAAGTTGACTCATCATTACAACTAGAATTGAAGAACAGGCTAGATAAAACAGATTATTGGGAGATTACAGTAAAGGGCAAGTAGCAGCTGCCCTCTGTTGCTTCCTGTTTTTTAATTTAGCATGGATAACATGTTATGCATAACAAGGATGATATGTGATACTCCATAATCCATACCTTGCTATGTTGTGATATTGGAAATAGAAGAAAAAGCAGGCCAAGTGATAGACTAATGTATGTATATGTATGCAATGTATAGTTTGCAATACATAAAAACTATACTAAAATATTGCACCCTCCAGCCCTGGGTTTTAATGATGATGGTGTGTAATATTGCACAGGGCACCATTGCCCTTTCTGGGGTGCAGTAATCCTCACGCACATGCATTCAAGGAATTTTATGTTAAATGCTCTTACTCACTTCTGCAGCCTTTACGTTCTAAACAAGTTCAGTGTATGGGAGAGAGACAACTTTCATAGATATACTGTGCCTGCTGCACTTTTAATTAATTTGTAGATTGAAAATAACTACAAGGAAAATATATGGGTGAGGGAAGCCAGGAAGTATTAAAGGAGTTTTTACCACTTTATTTATGTACTTTATTTCAAATCTTGTCTCATAAGAAACACAGAGCTCATTTCATCAAGGAGAGTAACTATACAGTCTCATTTCAGCATATGTCAGTGTAATTAACAGTGTGTTTTCCAGAAAAAAAAACTGGCCAGGATTTTACCATAGTTTCTTTATAGCGACAAGCCTTCCTCCCCAGCTCCAACACTGCTCTAATTAAAGTGATTATGACATTTCAGGACTCCCCTTTTCTTTATGCATGCTACCTAGGACTCCCTTTTTCTTTATGCATGCTACCTAGATAATACATCTTAATTTAACATTGATTATTAGTGCTGATATTACAGCGCCCGCTGAATTTCCATTAGCCTTTGATGGTGACAGATATTAGACCTCTGCACCACTTTACGCAATACTGTGTAACCGAGCTCTGCCTCCAGCTTTTCCAGTTAATAAAACCCAGGTGAAATTCCTCCCCCATGCATCAGTAGATCCTGCCTGTGCCATGAAGCGGGGTCCCGCGGGTCGGGGCAGAGAGGCTGAGCGGGCAGGAGCATCCCGGGCGGAGCGGTGCCCGCATCCCGGGCGGGCAGAGGCGAGCCCCGCTCCGGCACGCAGCCCGACACCCTGTCTTCCTGCCGAGGGAGAGGAGCCTGCCGCTGGCCAAGCGTCTGCCGAGGTTTTATGCCGCCGGCAGAGCGTGCATGACAGCTTTATTAATGCCGAGCGTTTTGAGCTTGGTTCACCTCCGCGTTCCCGCATCGCCGTGCCAAGGTAGCCCCGCACAAAGGTAAATCGCAGCCGCCAGCAGCGCGTCCTGCTCTGCCACGGCCCGGAGCGCGGGCACCGCACCCTGCACCTTTAGGGGCTCCCTACTGCTGACCATGCCTAGCGGCCAATTTTGGGTAAACACCGTCTCCGCTGGGGCTGACACCCTGGCGCTGAGCTGTAGCGCTCAGCTTTTAAACTGTAATTAATGATAGATCTTCCCTTCTAGGAAGTTAAACGATATTTCTGCTAAATGTTTCTTTCTTGAGAGGGAACTGTATGACTCAGCTTTAAACATTTCTCTTTTTTTCTGATAAAAGTCACCAAAACTTTTATAAGTGGAAAATTTAACATTAGCTGGATTCTAGAGTATTAATTTACCAGCATTCATTTTGCATATACAAAGCTTTATACAGGCACATATGAAAAGGTATCCATGCAAATTTTTTTTTGCATTTGATGACTTCTGTGGACAGAAAGAAAATAATAAATACAAACAGCATGTGTGTGCTCAAATTAAGAATTTGTCATTGCTTTCATTTAAGTTCTAAAGCATGAAAACATGATAAGAGAAGGACAGATCTGAATTCCTTCACAAAATCTGGCACTTTTTTTTTTTCCTGCTTTAGAAAGCTTTTACAACTTAACCCTTGGTGTTCCAAAGTTTGTAATTTCTGCCCAAAATAAAAAAATAAACATAACTTCAAGACACATACACACAGACACATACACACACACAAGACTGCAAAAATGAAAACTGTATCAGATAAGATACATTTTTACATAAACCTGTACGTGTATGTATGGACTAGAATAGCTGAAATCCTTTTATCGATGATAAAGTTGATCCATATATTTGATGATCTCCCATAAACCACCTTTTTTAGCATACAACAGCCCAAAGTTTTTGTCTCTTACAAGGGCCAAAATTTAATTTACAACCTATTTATGAAATTCTCTATCTCTACAATAATTTGCTTTAAAACACTGTTTCACAAACCTCTTAGGACCTTTTCTCCTGTAGCTTAAAAAATACTCAAAATAAAATATAATAATAGAAATATAGAGATCATCTTGAGAGCACAGGTATTAACAACTACCAACAGAAATCTTGTACTTTCTGTCAATAAGATTGCTGAGAGGAATATCTCCGGCTGATGCTTTTTTTTTTTTATTGTTTTTTAACTACACTGGCACTGTTGACTGGAGGTAACATTCAGTGTCAAACGGATGCTGGAGACACCATACAAAAGTTCAGCATCAGCTATTCTTCATACAAATGTGCTTGCTTCACCATACCATTCCTATGATTGTTACATATTCTTATTTCACTCTGGTATTTCCCCACAGTAGTTCCTTTCTCCCTGTACTTGGCATTATCCCCTCTTTCCTGTGAAATATGTGCAAGTGTTAGCCTGATTTACCATGCAAAATTCTCGCTGAAGTTGGTAGGAAAAAATCTTCCTATCAGGGCCTGTTGCCAATAAGACAGGGGGTAAAGGTGGTGGATGCCTCTTCCCTAGAAACATCCGAGGTCAGAGTGGATGGGGCTCTGAGAAACCTGATCAAGTTGAAGATGTCCCTGCATGTAGCAAGGGGGTTGGTCTAGATGGCCTTTAAAGATCCCTTCCAACCCAAACCATTCTATGATTTCTCTGCACAGGTCAAGCAATGGTATTTTTCTGAGCTTATAAGAGGTCTCTGAAGTCTGGTACTTCATTGGCAGAATTTAATTATCCACGACCATCTTCCTTTTACTTCTAAAGGAAGGAGCAGCTGTGCATCACAAGGTGCTCTTTTTTGCCCCATGTTCTGATACATTGTATATACATATAGGTATATTTTACCAGCCAGCAAATGAGTAAGTAATTGCCTTTTTCAGTGTTCTTGCTACACTGCACATGTTGTCTGCCGTGTAACTGCTACTCAAACAGTGACAATGCAAAGGGTGGAATTATACACCTTTTATTGTCTTCATATAATTCTACTCTCCATCCCTTTTAGGCTTTTCCAGATGCTATTCACTCAGTTTTTGTGTGTTTCAGCACAGTAATTTGACATTTATTCACAATTAGATGTCAAATTTATTTTATGTACCTGCTGTATAATTATGCAGTTCCCCTTGGCATTGGAAGAGTGTGTATAGTAACATCAGTTTGCTAAAAATAACATATTTAGAGCTCCTAAAATTTTCTAGATTCCCTTGACAGTAATAGACCTTTCAAGAATATTATCACTCAATACTTCCTAAAACTTATTTTTTTCACAAGTTATTCTTATAGGATACCAAGAGAAAGTCAGTTATCTTACAGTTCTGGACATGGAATACTGAGGACTTCTGAATTACAATAAGTTAACCAGAATTGACTCTGACATGCCAGATCCATTACTCCTCCACAAAACAGTAGAATTTTATATATCATAACTCCTTCTTGCACAAGGCTGGAACTTATGTTAGGGAATCTGCCATGAAAAGTTTACTGAGGGAGTCATCCACTCTGGAGAATCAGCCTATTAGAAAAGACTCAACAGAAAAAAGCAGGAAGAAACCAAAACTATCCAAAACTATGGTAATTTAATTCAACCTGACAATTATAGTTTTCATGAAATGTCACTTTGTTCAATACCAGTGTCAGTGCTTCCCCTTCAGCAATAGAAAATATTTAACTTGCTTACCTACCGAGATTTACACAAAACTATCTATTTCTCACAGTTTGTTCATGCTCCAAAATTCAGTCTGTTCTGTGTGATAGAATAAATTAATTTCGCTACAAAGTACTGTTTTCTGTCAAGGGTTTTACCATAGTTATAATATATTCTATTGTCAAAGATCTACATTTTTCTTCATGTTAAAACCATTTTGTAAATAAAATTTTAGTAAGAGCCAATGCAGTATTAGTGAGGTTTTTGACCTGAAGAATAAATGTTATGAATTTTGGGCAGGAGTGAAGATAATAATTTGGCTTTAAAGTTCTAATGAACTGTATAGTAAAACTGAATTACACAATTAACCCTGGATGATAAACACTGATAGAAGACAATTTTTTAACTCTCCAGCTTCCCCTGCCTCTGGACTAATGAGTAGTTCCAAAAGGACATTGATATTTTTCCTTCCATGCTAAATTCAGGTTTCTTTTCATAATGAAACAACAAATTACTTTGGAGAAAATTAAATATATGGTGAAGAGGAATAGCCAGGGAAAACAAAAATGTTTTTTTTCTGACAGTTTATTAGCAATTAAAAAATACAAAACCCATATGACAACAAACTGAGATTCTCCTCTCTGAAGGAAAAAATTCTTATTCTCATGTATAATTTATCTTTGCCATGAATTCTTAACAGACCTGTAAATTGAAAAATCAACATCTACTCAGGGATAGTAGGTGAAGGACATACAGGCTGGCACCAAATTTCAATCAGCCCTAACAAGAGAAAAAAAGGTCTTACCTTGTTGCCTGTTATTGTAAACATGTCCTGTGGAGACAAACTATTTTAATTTTTTTCTTTTTTTCTAAGCATATTTATATACAACCTTTATAAGAAGTTCCCTCTAGACTTTTCCATTTAGTGTCACAAATATATGAATTTAGATGTGGAATGCAGGAGTATAAAAAGTTAAATCCCATCTTCCTTCCATGAGCTTCATAACACACAAAACTATAATGTAGCACAAAGCACCTCCTGATCCCTGATATTTATTTGTGTAGGAATTAGCTGCTACACAAAGACAGCGCTTCTGAATAGACTTTACATGTCTTTTGTAAGTTTCTCTTTGACTCATATGGAGGTGCTTTGAAAAGGAAACGACAGCCTCGATGTTGCTCTAGACACAAGATAACAAAACACATACACTGTATAGAAGAAGCTAATGCACTGCGAGCATTAAAGGGCAAATTGCCATCCACTCAGCAAATCTGTGCAGGATTTCTCCCAGTGGTTTTCATGGAGTGACACATTAGCTAACAATCACAATTTAGCTCTGTTTGATCATTAGCAAAAGCAAGAAAGAATGTTTTCATTTCTGTACTACAGCTACCACAGTTTCTGTCAGAAGGTTTTGGAATTTAGCCATAAAATAATCTCAGTTTAAATCTTCAGAAGACGGTTTTAACATGGACATTAAAATTCCAGAGCAAACTCTGCAGACAAGAGTACTCACAAGATAGCCCCACCTGCCCTCACTTGGAAGTGTGCATTTTCCACGGTTACATAGTTCATTTGCACGGTGACATAACAATTTCAGCCTGCTCCTTTTTCACCCTTCCTTCTTTAAGTTTGAAAATTAAAATGCTGCAGGACAGAGCATGAGGGTTATAGTCTCACGAGCAATTAAAGTCTGGGTGGTGAATTTACTGCAGTGATAATATTGTGGTCAGTTATTTCTGTTCTAACTTATGAGCTTCTGTGAGCATCTGGCCTGTGTCTGTGAAAAGTTCTCATATTTAGCTTTTGGACAGGACTTATCACCTGGTCATGCAGTGAGATTCAAATCATAAATCTCCCTTTTCAACAACAAAGATTTGGTTGGGTGACTCTTAGATAGCAACATCTGCTTACACAGCAAATGAGAACTATCTTCCCATAAAGAATGCTGTTCTGAGTATCTCAGGGTATATAATGTCATAAAACTCACAATTTGAATAAATTATGTATTTCAAAGGTAACTTATGTGGGTGACAGACAGTCATGTGATTTATATCACTCTATTATACAGAACATATATATTTTATTTATTATTTATTTTCCTGGATACTGCCTTCATGTAAATACACAAGATATTTTTCCAAACTCTTAATTCCTTTTGCAATTACTCCTAACCTCCCTTTCAGATCTGTACACCACTAAAGACTGGCACAAATCAGATTACATAAAACAATTTTGAAGGAACAAGCAATGTCAATAATGCAAATACAAGAGTGACTATATGTACAAAATACACTTTAGAATATAGAACAAGTAAAAAGGGGTACCTTTCCTTGGCAGATTGTGATAAAACATAGTCCTCTTGGGTTCCACACCCCCACCCCCACCCTTGTTTTAAGTCTGCAATAAAACTATCAAAATAAAATATAATTTCTCTGTAATGGGACAACCATATGTTAAGGAAATTGCAATTAATATTGTTCACATCTTTATGGGTCTTTCAATCTCCCCTGTTAACCTAAAACATCCATGGTGTAAATCTAGCCAGATTATGAGACCAAATGCAAGAGACACTTTCTGGGAAATAATCTTGGAAGATTATGGTTTCAGAGAATAGAATAGCAAATTGATGTCTCAAGACTCAAGTTTCCATGACCCACTCTACATCACTTTATAACAGAAATATTTTCAGCCAAACTATATTAGATATTCAGAGAAAATAATTCAAATTTGCTCAAGAGCAGACAGACTGGGGGGCAGTGAGAATCTAATTCTTCTCAAAATTCATTCCAATAGAAAATATTTTCAATAGGAAAGACCAGCCCTCTTAGAAAGTGTTGACTAAACTACATTTTGTTAAAGACAAAGAAAACACCTTTATTAATAATTATAATGAATTTCTCTTATCTGCACTTGAAAGAACAGAGCTGACAGTTTCTTTTGGAGCAAAGTGCTCTTAACTGAGCATATCCAGTGACTTGAAACCTATTGTTTTTCAAGTATTGGTGTAGCTTTTTTTTTTTTTTTCTCTTCTGAAGTTACTTATCATGAGTCTTATCAAGAATTTGAACTCTAAGTTATAAATGAACCTGTTGTCTGCTAAACAGTAATTGGAGCAAGCTACAAACTTATGCAGTTTTATCTGACAAATTCATCCAGCATTAGTTCATGACTTGATATGTCCATTTAACATAACATAATAATATAATATTTAACATAACATATCCCTTTTCACACCATTCAACAGAGTGATAGCGAAATGAGATAGCTCTCTTCTCATTAGGTAATTCTTTATCTACTGATGGTCAATATTGAAAGTCAGTTATTCCCCAGCACTCATTATTCAGCAATGGCTGTAGTTTCAAGTCCATTCCCTTTTTTTTATGTGCATATAGAAACAGCTAGAGATCCAGCTTGCCAGAAGTATCCTGGAGCAAAATCATCCATTCCAAATCAATGATGAGTTACACAGTGCCCAACACCTGTTCAATCAGTGGGAAATAATTCAGCACAGGTGTTAATGGCAAGTCCAGTTTGCATAACTGCAGCTTCATGCCCTGGAAATTCAAAAGGTCATCATCAAGATTTTACAAAGACAAACTAATTAGCAAAGTTACATGAGAAAAATAATGTTCCAGATACTTAAGATTTTAGATAGCATTAACTCAACACAATTATAGAATGACACAATTATAGAAAGTGAAGGTGTCTAAGCTACCTTTTGGTGCATCATTAGTTGATCAATATGAAAAAATATTCTGGATTTTTTGTGGAAATTAAAATTACCGTTCTGACTAAATTTTAAGAGGTCTGGATGCAACCCATTATTTCAGAAGATTTGCATTGAATTTATAGCAATAGTTATAAAAAAATGTGATAAATCTAACAATAATAATTTTATTATTTCTAGCTATAAAAAAACCTGAAAAAAGGTGCATTCTAACTTAATCTAATCAAGTTTCAGTTCTGGCTGCAAGAAATCTTGGGAGGTCATTGAGTCATCTAGCAGGTTGCTTGCTCACTGACCAGCTGAGATTTAACGTCTTTCAGAAGTATCCACAACCACCCTGGGCAAACACTTCCAGTGATTAACCACTTTTACTAAGGACTTTTTTGTTTCAATACAGGGTAAATTTACCTTGCTGCACCCTTGTTCACTACTTCTTTGCTTTCTATTGTGTACATCTGTTAGAAGTCCCTTTGGTCAGCCCTTTAGGTAGCTGTGCATGGCAACTAGGTCCCCCACAGCCCTTTCTTCTTAAGATTGAACAAACTCAGCTCTCAAACTCTTAGTTTTCTTTATGTTCTCTCTTGCTTACATCCCTCAGTTCTATTCTTCTGCCCCCAACCACCATGGCAGCTCTCCTCTGGACTCATTCTACTTTGTCAACTCCTGCCTTGCACTGGGCAGCCCTGCACTGAATGCAGTGACCACTTGTGCTCTCACAAGTCCCACAGGGCAGTGACCACTTTCCTCCACTGTCTTCTTTCTACTGCAGCCACCCAGCCATCAGTCCCAGGGCACACTGCTGACCCATGTTCAAGTTCTTGTTCTCCAGGACCCCTGTCCTTTACTGCAACCCCCCAGCTCTTCCATTCCTTGAAGCAAGAGCTGGCTCCCAGGTTGTACAGGGGCAAGGGGTTATTCCATCCCAGGTGCAGGACCTGGTTCATTTCTCCGAAATGAACATCGTGGGGTTTCTATCCATTCTCTCTCAAGGCTTCTCTGAAAGTGCTTGCTCTTTAATGTAATGATCTGGATGGTTCTGCTCAATTCGGTGTCATCTTTCAGACTTGCTTTAGGTAAAGAAATGGAAGATCTTCACATATTAAACATCTGACTGGAAGAAAGAAAACAGAAGGTAGGATTATTTCACCATTACCCACCCACAAGTCCTCTAGGAATATATGTTGAAGTCCCTGGTGCACAACACATCCATTACAGGACTGGAATAGAGTCTAAGCAGTGAAAAGGTAGCATTTGTTGGCAGTACCAGGTTACCTGCAGTAATGAATATACTGCTCAGTTATGGGGATTTGTGGTCTTTTTTTTTTTTTTTTCCCCAAAGATTCAAATATCTCCAAAGCAAGAGATCATTCATGTACTTAAACATACAAACATATAGGAAAAAAAAACCTAAAATAACATAATTTATGTTTAATAATGACTATTGATAATTGCTGGTTTTTTATAAAAATTAATTCTATGAGATTTTTGGTTATAGGCATGGCTTGACTTGGTGCTCAGATAATTTTCATTATGAGATGGAAGTTCCTAATTATTTTAATGTCCTTCACCAGCTAGTATATGCATATGCTATCAATGCTTTTTAGAATAATGCCACACAATTATCATGGTGTGCATTCTAATGCATCAGTGGTGTAATTTATGTCTTCTTCCTAAAAAAGTGCCAATGCTCCTGATGTAGTTATTTGAAAGCTGCAAGTGTCCTTAAAGCCAAGTCTGAGGAGTTCAAGATCCATTTAAAGGAGTATGATAGGTCTTTTCTCTCTTTTATTTATCCTTTACCCATAAAGCATGTCATTCCTGTACCTGTTATCATTAGTTATTACTGTATTCCTCCATTGCCTTTGAATGTAATGCCATTAAACTGGATGGCAAACAGTGGGCAAGGAAAATTATATGGTCAGTGCCCTGGGGATGTAACAGTAATGGATGGATGGACAGTAATGATTCACTTACTGCAATCAGTGCTACTCCCAGTCAGTTTTGTGATGCAATATTAGTTGCAGAGGAAATATCCAATGGGAGGAAAAAAAATAGAAAATGAGATTAGTCTACATAAATGGGAAGGAAATAGCAAATAGTTGTGGCTTGAACCGCTCTGTTTATTGCTGGGTTTTAAAGTTCAGAAATAGATAGATGAAAATTATAGGAAGCACTAAAATGGAAATTAACTTTTTTTTAAAAGTTCAAGGTTGCTGTAGACATTTCAAAAGAAAATTATGTCTGTCCTCAATGCTTTTACTATAGGCCTCAAGACATAACAAAGCAAGGTGAAGCAAACAGACTTAGGTTGTTTTTTCATCCCAGATGAGGGCTGAGTCTCATTGAACCTGAAATAACTTCTATATACTGCATTGGTGTATTGAGAAAAAGTAATTTTGATAGAATCCTCTCAGATCAGCTGAGAATGAGAAAAAAACCACTGAATGAGTAAAATTACTCATGTACAGCAAACTGCAGGTGCATGAGTACTCTTCTAGTAAGGACATGCTGAGCTGGTTTAAAGCATGGTAAAGTCCATAGGACTTGCTCAAGCTTCACTGGGGTTATTCGTGTGTCTTTTCTTCAAATTCTTTACTTGTAACTCATAATGAAAATGCATTGACTATTCTTTACTTCAGCTATTTCAACTACTGTGATAATAATATACTGATGATGATTTTTTTTTGTTTCTTTTAAATACAGCACACTAAAATACAAAAGAAACACAAGATGAGGTAGAATTAAGTAGAACGTTCAGAGATTTATGAAATTACTTTATTTAAATGTTCATCTACAAAGTAACTTCATAGTCATTAGAATGTTGAATTAATATAAAAATTAATTAATTAACACCTTGGCACAATATCTTTTCAATACATGTTCCTCTTTCAAATGCATTTTTCTGGTGTCATGTCTGAAAAAAAGCTCCTTTGCAAATACTTGTTGGAAGAATTACTAAGCAAAATTGGACTGAGCAGGAGATCTTAAGAAAGGCATATATTTTTGATTGATAGAAATATGCAATGCTGGAAGAATAATAAACAGTGTTTAGATAGCAGCATAAGAAGCTTTACAACTGTTTAACCAAATATAGTTTTTACTATATACATACAGCAAGAAACTGAATGCTATTTGAACTTTGTAGAGTTTAATTTGCTTGTCTTTTGAAAACTGGTAAATATAGCAGCTGTTTCCAACCTTCAACTTTACAAACTTCTGTCTCATCTAGTGAAGCATTCTGCTAAATTCCAGAAATTGGAGGTAAAAATTCAATTTCTGTACATGTTAAGCCACAGAATTATGAAGAATATAACAACTGAAGAGTTTGAAACTATATCTAGTGCACTTCTTGCAAAGCTTAAGTGATGCATGTAATTACATTTTTTAATTTCATATAATATTTTCTAACATATATGCATGTATATTACAGTTCTCTATCTAAACATTCTCTGTGCCTTTATGTAATCTAAGATTTAAAAGATGCAATTTTCGAGCAAACAGTATCAAAGTAAGCAAAGAATGCAGATATAATCTACAAGAACAGAGCTAAATGTAAACCCCTGCCAATAAGACATTGCAGTGCAGGGAGGCCTGTTCCTCCAAGAAACATGAGGAGCATGGGCAAAGCTACAATCTCTCCTGAAAATGGAGTTGCTGCTCTGATTCTACTCATTTTCTATGCCTGATGATCAGTGATTTTTTTACTACAAACATGGTACAGTGAATTGCTTCAAATAGCCAAATTCTTTTCCACTCTGTCATCTGTATTACTGCCTTAGGTCAAAACCACCAGCAGCTATTAACAAGTAGATACTTTCCTTCTTCACAAGGGAAAGTTATACATTTACCATTTTTCTACCACAGAACCAATCTCTTTGTTTTTCATATGAGTTTCTGCTGGATGGCCTGGGAATGCAGGAGGTTATGCATTGCCCTGGAGTTCAATAAGATTTGGACAGATTTATGGATGAATGGCATGCTCAGGCATAATACAAAACACAGTCCATGGTACTCCCCAAAATCAATCAGTTTGAAATCTCTTCCTTTCCTCTCATGTCTTATCAAGAAGAAACATCCCATAGCATCCTCCAAAACCTTGGAATTTTTCTGCTCCATTAAAATCCCCAGATAATTACCTCCCACATCCTGCATGCATTGAGTGCTATTTTTCATGGGGGTGCAGCCAGTGTAAGACAGAAAGAAAAGTACCATTCAAATCCTTGTTTAAGACAAATAGTAGCACAGTCAGAGCAGGTTATATATTTATTCCTGCCAGAAGGGAAATTAAAACTTGTCTGTAGTTTACAGTAATTCACAGGATTCAAATAGTTTATGGGAAGAATTACTGGCCCGAGATGAAGTGTCAGTCTATGAGTCAGGGCAACACCTCAAAAGGCAAAACAAGTGTTTGGCTTTTGTAAAATGATTAAGTTAACTCAGACCAGCAGGAACAACCAATGCTGCTGCTTGAATTTATTTTCTTTTTTTCCAGGTGGGAAAATAAAAAATACACTGGAAAATAAACCCCTAAATATATATTTTTAGTACTTCAGCATAGTCCAGCGTTTTCTGCTACGGTACATACCATAGGCCTCTGGGTCATGGGATTTTTTTTACTTCAAGCTAATTCTTCTTTGGAGATTTTTTTAACAACTTTTTTAGAGTAAACTCAAAGTAACTGACTTGCATATCTTAGATCCCTGCAAAAAAAACCTTCTCAGACACTGTGCTGCCCAATGGACTTTCTTGATCATCCTGGTCACTTTAATAGACATTACTGAGACATTTTGATAAAAGTCATCCCTGCTTTGCAGAAGGGTCCCTTAAAAAGATAGGTGTTGCAAAAATGAAATAGAAGTTTCTCTGAGTCCCTCAGAGAGAGAAGAAAATGTAGGGATTGAATTAAAATCTTTAGAGAAATTAAAATATTTTAAACCACATAGACATGAAGTAAAATTTTAAGTAGAAATATATCCTAAGTGCCTTAAGGGACTGTGTTTGCTAGTGAAAAGCCCTAAAGCCCAGTTGAAAGCTCAGTAGTATTACCCTTTAAAGAATTAACTCAGTTCTAGACATAGTGAAAACATTGCTTGCATTTTTAGATAGAATAGATAGGACTATTCAAGTAAATAAATACATCTATACACACAAATTTTAAGTAAGAGCTGACACTACTTTTGTATACTAGAATCAAGCTCAGATTGGTGTAGAAATGTTTTAGAATCATGTTTTCAGCTGATTGGATGATTTATGAATAAAATCCCTCTTCATTGGGATGAAAAAACTCCAACACACAAGAAAGAAGAAAGAAAAAATGGATCTGCTGCCACTCAGAACATCAGGACTTTATGCCAGGGAGCTGCTGCTGCTCAAAATATTGGGACTCCATGCCAGAAAGCTCTTAGCATAGACTTTAATACTCTGAACTCGTTGCCTTCGAGACTGATTCATTTATACAATAAACAACTTTGCAACAACCAACAACTGCTCTTGTCTCTTTGAGACTTAAGACCCATGAAAAACTAAACAGATAGGAAATGGAAAAGTGTCAGGAAGTTATCATTTTGCAGTAAGAAACAGGTTTCACCTCACTACTCTCCTTATAATTATGGTGATGAGACGAACACTTACCTTCAAATTGCTTTTCATTACTTAGTTGCTCCATCCAGCCAAGACCAGTGCTTAGCTGCCTTGTTCCCTGCAGAACTGAAAAGCAAGAAACAAGTGCTCCCAAAATGCTAACTAGTACAAAGCTAGGGCAGACAGCAAGTGGAAAAACCAACAAAATGCAGATCAAATAGTCTTCCACAAATTTCTCCACATGTCATCAGATCAATCTCCACAAAGCAAAACTGTCTGGTGCTCCATATGAAATCAAACTGTATTTGCTCTAACACAAATATTGAAGCATTGTTCCCCCAACACTTCAACAAGCTGTGGGCAGAGTACATCCTTAACCCTAGACTCCTCTCATGCCTGTCCTAAAATAAATAAATAAACAAATAGTTGTAGCTGCCTGGAGGCTGAAAAGACTTTTAAACTATTTTACCAGTATTATTGTGGGGTTTGTTGTTTTTATTTCATGCCTAAAATGTTAGCTGAAATGAAATAATTGTAAAGGTCTGTTGCTGAAGGTGATGTGATGTATCTGAAGAAACCATCACTGATGGAGTCAGAACAGCTGCCTCCGCTAAAGTTAACTACCCTTCTGTGTTCTTTCTTCATCTAAGTGAGAAGAACAAGACCATGTTTTCTTGCTTTGCCTTACTATTCCATGTCATCCATTGATGACATCCATGAGATGCCTCTTGTCTCTCTACCTGTTTGTGGCAGCAAAACCCAAAATTAAATTTAAAATTGCCATGTTGAAAAGCTGAGGCCTGGAATTTGGCTTAGTGTTCTTTATTGTTTACAAGTCATCTAGATTCTTCCAGTTTAATATGTTTAATTAAGTTGTTGGATGTTGATTTCAGGTAACTGCTGATCACTGACAGGAGTAAATAGGTGATTGGTAATCAAAAGCTCAGAACATTAGAAGAAATCTAAGAATGACTGCAATTATGTAAAATCATGCAGAACCAATAATAAGGAAAAATAAATTGTGCCCCCCACCCTGAACGTACAGGAATAAATTGAAACAAAATGGAGAAAGAAAACCATACATATTAATGAGACAGCACCATCTAATCAAAACCCATTGTCTTCTGCCAGCTCAATCAACAAATTATTATAGAGGATAATGTTACACTTAGGAACTCTAAATGTTTATAAACAGCCCAATTACTGTACTGTAGTAACTCGTCCTCAAATGCAATCAGGTTTAATATTTTATCAGAGCAGAAGAAGAAATTTGTATAAGACCAAACAACTACATTGACAAAGACATTTGCTTATGGTGAATAAATATGTTAAATTTTAAATCAATGTTTGTGACTTTTGTCAGTTTCTCAATAGCATAAATAAACAAACACCAAGTTTCCAATCTCTAAAGATTGTCCAGAATGCAACAATCTTAAATACCATAACCCAAAAAGCACCCTAAAATTCCAACTGGCATATTGTCAGCATTTATATAAACAATCAAGGTGTACCAGTCAGCTGGAGGACAAGATATTCAAATTCAGTCAGTGTGTTTTACCTCAGCAGCCAGTGAGGAAGCTCCCACTGAATTTATTGGAAAAAAAAAAAATATAGGTGGGCTTACACTTACAGCATTACCAAATTTCTCTGAAGTGTGTTTAAAAGCTCTACTAAACACATCCCAGCTTTCAGGTACATTTAAAGGGCATTAGTATATAAGGGTTTTTTCACCTCCAGCTCCAATGAGCTTATAATTAATTGAAATAAATATGTATAATCACATATGTCTGTAGTCATTCCCAGCAACACTAACCCAAGCCTTGTGCTCCCCTTGGCAGTGGCTCTAAAAACAGATTGTCATTGAGGACTAGGAAATCACCTTTGCTTCCTTCTTCTTTATTGTTCTCTTCTCTTTTGGTCCCATGAGACAAATTATCTAGTGACAAACAGAATTATTCAGGAATGTAAAGGCCTATCATGTTATTTAAACACTGAAGCTAAGCAGAGTTATCTAACCTGGGAGTGACAGCTGTGACTGACAGGGTTTGTTGCCAGCTCTAGGAATGGCTTGGTCCACAGGTTTGCCAACTTTTCTAGACTCTCTGTAAAATGAAACTAACATTTTTTGACGTCACAGAGATAAGTGATTTGAAGTACTTTGAAGACACAGGGAGCTTTAATAGTTAAAAAGTATCATACTTTTAACTACATAGAGCAAAGAAGAGAGTTTGGATTTTTTTTCTATTTTATTTTTTTTCCAATGGAGATGCTATAATGCAGATTAAACCTGATTTTGACCCAACTATAAATCTGAAACTAAGGATGGATGGAAAAACCATGTTTTCAAGGGATGTCCTTGTCTAAGTAGAGGAATAGTAGCCAAAAGTTTCTCATTAATCTTCAAGTTTCATGATTAACTTTTCACTTTTAATCTTTATCTCCTCAAAGTTTAAGAAATACTAGAAGATGAGGATAACATGAAATGGATCATATTAATTTATTTTTTTCCCCCATAAGTATTACATAGTGGTATCCTGAAGTTTAAGTAGAAAAAAGGAAAATAGAAAGCATAACTCTGTAATGTCAGAAGTAGACTGCTAGAGTCAACCAAGCCTGTAGAATCATTTTTCAAGATCAATTTCATGCAAAATTCCCTATGTTGAATTAAAATAGAAGTAAATAGAAAATTATGTAAAAAAGCAATTAAAATCACAGAATCAACTAGGTTGGAAAGACCTTTGAGATCATCAAGTCCAACCTAGAATAGAGGGAGTATAAAAACCATTTATATGACAACAGTAAAGACATGTTTACCATGCAAAAGAATGAAGCACAGAGAGACTTATACTGCATTATACAGCATCTAGCATAATTAGAAGTTTTGACTTGAAAAACAATGTAGGACATAGAAGACCTGTTGTATCAAATTGTTTTCAGATAATGGGCATTTCCTTTCCAAAACGATCCTGCTATTTGGCATCCTGTTATGGACCTCATTCAGACTGCTCATGCATTTTTACAGTCCATTGTGTGGAAGAGAATGTCCCTAAAGCAGCTTGCTTTGTGTAAACTGTAAATTGAAGACAGAGAAGATTCCCAGTTTGCCAGGGTGTGCATTTTTGCTTCAATGCAAGCAATAAGCCAAAACATCTGAAAATATTAACGAAGGCATGCCTAAAAATATGCCCATCCTGGAATAAATGGGCCTGGAATGCCTGAGTCCAGTTTACTTTGGATTAACTGCAATGGAGGACACAAGGCAGATAATCAAATAAAATCACAGAATCAAATTTAGCTTACTCAATGCAATTATGACTAATAGATACTCGTAAGGGCCTTCTTAAGACAAAGAGTGAAACTAGTTAAAGAACAGATGCAGGTATAACTACTGTATATACCATACAATAATAAACTATTAACAAAAATTATTTCATATTTTTGTGTGTAGCGATGCGTGTAACAAACACAGCACATAGAGCTTTCACAAAAAGGATAAGACCAACATATTTGTTCTTCATTTCCTATATAATCTGTGACTAAGTGTGAAAGGCAAACAGCTAGCATTATTTTTCAGCACACAACAACTAGGGATACCAAATGAAATTATACAGCTGTGTATTTCTTTCAGAAATTCAGAGAGAGGTAAATAAGGATTGGTTATAGCACAGCTAATTAGTAAAAAATAAATAATGAGATCTCATGCCTAGTTTATTTATTTTTTCCTTAAAAATGCATTGAAAATGCTGACATTACTTCAGAGAGTGTAAGATTTATGTATTTGGAGGCTAACAGCATTTTCATCCTATGTCTGTACTGTCTCCTTCATAGCTGTCATAAATGTTCTGTAACACTTCAAATTTTATGACACTAATTACATCTAAAATGCTTGTGTAACTAATATGTAAGTATATTGTAAGCTTGTGCACAGCTAAATGAACTTCTTAAGAAATTGCAATACTTTGTAATTGCAGTGTTTGTACATTATATAATTATATTGAGTTGCATTGAGTCTAAAAAAATTTGCACATACTGTACAATCCCTGAACTTAATGAGTACACATAGTTTTAGAACTGATTCACGGTTCATGCTCTCAGTGGCATTAGAATTAGATAAAATGTTTGTCTATCAATCCACCACAGAATCTTATCAGTAAGTGGCATATTTCTTATAGTTAGACAAGTGAGACCAACTCAAAAGTAGTACAAACTGTCTTCCACTACAATTGTAATTTACTTCATGCTGACTTAAAATGAGTGATTTGTTCTCAAATTATATTTAGAAAGAATTAAAAGAAACCCAAAACTATCATATACATTTAACCCAAGACATTCTGTTATTTGCCAGAGAAGCAAGACATATTCCCTTTTTTTTTTTTTTTTTTTTTGGCAAATTAGCCAACACTGCATACCAGAAAGACTGATAAAAACACATAAATGGTCTCCTTTTTTCTCCAAATCATTGTGGCACTCCACCCTTTAAAGCTGTCTATGCTTTGCTTCTCTGATGCAAAAAACAAAACTTCAATACTTCAGCTCTCAGATTGTTTCTGAAATATTCAACATTTTTGGATGTCTGATGGTTTTGATTTTGTTGGTGTTTGTACTAGGGTTAGTACTAATTTTATTTTGTATTTTCAAGGCACTCTTTCTAGATGTAAACCTTTTATCTAAATCCATTTTAAGCTTCAAACTCCTAAACAGCTTAGGTGAATGCCTTTTTCCAAATATCACTAATTATTTCCACATTCTGGTCTTCATATGCATTTTTGAACAGATTTTTCTAACCACATTGTAGTCTCATTTAACAAAACAAAACAAACAAACAAAAAACCCCAAACAAACAAGCAAATGAAAAATAACTTTGTTTGAAGAGACTGACTTTCTGATGTTTGTTGTCCTTTGCTCTTGCTCTTCTCCCTTGGAAGTTTGCCTTGAGGGTGCTCTGTTAAGGGAGCAAAATAGTCCCATTAGACTTCTAAGGATTTATCAAGCCAAAACTACTACAAATGGTTGAATGGTGGTAGGTGAATTAGAGCCCTTTTTTTAGAAATCTAGAGCTTCTCTGCCAACCAACTCTGTGGCCAGTTCTAATGCATAATCACTGATGTCAGTTACATGACTTTTTTGCAATCTCTTTTCTTGTCAGAGTATTTTTCTTGCTTAAAACTTCTTAATCAGCAAAGATTGACTGCATTTGAAAAAGGGGACATCTCTATTCAAATTTTTCAGTCTGTGCTACCATCACTTTGGGATCACAATGTAAGAGACAAAAATTATGATGTAAATCTATATTTCCACCATGGAACTGGCTGCTTGCAAGCTACAAGTAAAGTGTGTTATTAACACATGCCAAATTCCTATGCTGTACTCCAAATTTTCCCAAATTTTCATATATTAAAATATATGAGTACTAACAATCATCTTCCTGTATTCAATAACAATATTTTGGACATTTCTGCTCCAAGTACTAGTTCACCAAGCAGAAAAAAAAAATATATTTCAGCTTGAGTACAACATAAATGATTGAGCAAGTTGGCCTGAAGCAGCCCCTCTTCTCTTCAGACTACTTGCTGTTGGCAGGAGTGTATCCTCTTTCAGCAGAGAAGAAAAGAAATGATGATAAAAAGGCAGACCCTAAAAAAAAAAAAAAAAAAAAAAATTGGCCTCTCTGAAACAATAATCTCTGCAGGGATGAAAGAAGAGATATCAGCCTGCTTTCCATGAAAAATAAAACAAAGGCATGTGCTACACCAAATATTCCTGTACATCTAGTGGGAGGTAATTGAATTAAAAATACCCACCCTGAGGTGAAAATAGTTCCTATGCCTGTATTTGCTGTCCTAAAACAAAGGCTTCTGGCTATATGGCACAATTTCAGGAACTACTTTTCCCACCTCAGGCAATATTTTACAGCTGCAACCACAGGTGTCAAAGTATACCAGAAAGGAAGATACCAATAATTAGACTCATAAGGGTTCCTTGTGGGGATTTCAAATGAAAACTGGACTGACTGAGATTTATGGAAAGGCAGAGCTCAGGCTGTAGGACTGGGGACACAGGAGCTTGTACACAAGAGGAAGGAGAGTCAGACGAAAAACCACAGAGGAAGAAAGTAATAAAGGATAGCTTTTCAGGAAAAAATTAGGTAAAGAGGTAGCCAGCCTACCAGAAGAACTCAGAAGGAAACTGGTTAGATAAATATATAGGAAATGTAAGAAAGGATGAAGGAAACAAACAAAGGTGATTTATGCCTAAATCATTACATTCAAGAATCAAAGTGAGGCCAAAAACACAAGCTATGTAGGAATGTTGGCTAAAGTAATACCATACGCTACCTACCACTTGTTTCTTTTGACGTACTGGATTACACTTTCCACCTGTATTCTCTCAATAACTAGCACTTGCAGATCCTTGCAGTTTGTGAGGAAACACACCTTAATTTGTAACTTTACTGAACTTTTCTCTGAATCTGTTTATGCACCAAAGTTTTAATTGTCATTTCACTATTTTTCACTGTCACCCAATCTGCCTTGTACTTTGTGGACTCCCTCACATTTTGTGCAAACACTAGATCAACTTTAAGAGAAACAAGCATTATTCTAGCAAATGAAAGAGTTAAGGTCTTTATAACAAAATGAGACAAAAGTTTCCCTTGATGAAAGACAAAAAAATAATTAAAAAACCCCACAACCCCCCTAAAAAAAAAAAAAAACAAAAAACAACAAAACACAGAAGAAGAAAAAGCAAGCAAGCAAACGAACAAAAAAAAACCCCAAACAACAAGCAAAACCAAAACCTGACAACAATAACAAAAACTTCCAAAACAATGCAAACAAACAAACAAAAAAGTCAACCAATAAACCTCCACTGCTTTGGATTAAATCTCAGTACTAATTGACTTTTAGCTGTTTCTGTATATTGAACTTAGAATTTAGGTAATTTGTAAATTAATAGGGCTGGCTCATCTCTCTGTTCACTGTAGGGTGCACCTTTTTTTCTTTATTCTGTTTATTCTGCTTCTATCTTTACCCTTTCCTTGGTGTTTTTTAATCCATTAAGAGGATAGTTTGAGTAAGAGAAATCCTTTTATATGTATGGCTGCAATAGCTAAAAGATTTCCCTTTAAATACAAACAAATACTTTAATTCAGGCTCTTAGGACTCACTAATTGCAAATAAATTATTTTTTTTTCTCTTTGGTGAGATATTTGCAGTGCATCAGATTGCTACACTGCTTCACAAATTGTACCTCAGAAAGTTTGCATTTCCCACACATTTTATTAAAATTAATCACAATCTCATTGTTATTTCTTCGAAGACACCACACAGAACATAATAGATTAGCTGTCAGGCTTGTTTCTTCTGTACTCCATTACCTTTTGTATTTTCAGGACCTTTAATATAATATGAGGAACCTCTCTCCTGACGAAAAGAGGGAAGCAGGACATTAAAACACTCCTATTCCAATCTGAACATTAGATCAAATTACTGATGAAGAGCCACACTGTGTTGCTAGGAAGTAGCCTTAAACAATGGATCCCTGTTCATTCTTTTTGCTTAATTTTTATTTTGCTCCCAGGCTACGTCTTACAGCATTCCAACTGGCTCTCTAGAACACAAATCCTTTAAAGAGAGATCTAATTCTTAACAGTTTGGAGGCCAATCAGTCTTCTTAGTTGCTTGGTTTCAGAGTCAAGGATCAGTCTCTGATGAAGTTATTTAGCTGTATTAACATAGGGGCTGAATAAAGAATGAATGAAACAAAGGGTATTTTAAGAGTTGGAAAGGTATGCAGGGAACACAAGAGGCAAATTAAAGGCAAACACTAATGGTGACTTCGTTGTTATATTACTTTACAGGCTGTGCTAGGTATGAAAAAAGAAGAGAAAATAAACATAAGTTTGAACTGCACAAAGCTTATGATCTAGTTTATAAGAAGTTACCCCAAAAAGGATGTTATCTGAGAGTAGAAGAAGAAAGTAAATCCAGAGTTGATACTACCCAGTAGTACTGGAGAGACAAATTATTAAAAACAATATGGAATTGTTGCATATTATTGCAACAGATAGTATCAGTATTTTTAAGGATCTTATAAGCAAAAGAGGCTTACAAAGAAGGAAAAGCAGTAAAACCAGTGAAAAACAAGCAACAAAAAGAGAAAAAAATATGAGAAAAGGTGGCACTCCTGGAGTACATTCACAAAAATAATTCCAAAATCAAGGAGTTTTGTCCCCAGCCTGGGGAGACATTGGCTACGTGACTTCTGGCCATATCCTAAGATTTATTTTATGCAAATTTTTGTGATTAATTCAATGATTTTATGTTACTGAAATTACCAGAAGATTTTGCTAAATATTTTTGTATTGTAGTATTTAGCTGAAGAAGAATTAATCTCCAAAAATGTAATAAATTTATCAGTATTTCCTAGAAAAATTAGATGCAATAAATCTTACATGAAGTAAAAATATTTATGCTGTTGCTAGAAATAATGGTTATATCTCAACAGAAAGACACTCCTTGGTTACTCCTGGTGAGATTGCAGGGTGTTTCAACACATACTGAATATGTAATCTTCAGAAAGTCATTACCATTAAAATGTATAACAAGGACTCTATTTGCTGGGATTTCTGTTGCTGTTAAATCAGCCTTTTGGTCTTTAAAGAAAGCTACATAATATTGTTCAGAGTTTTCTGAGTTTTAGTAATGTTGCTATGATTTTTCTAATCCTCAGTGATTAGTTGATGTTTCCATTGTGCCTTCTGGAGGGTCATGAGTACACTAGTAGAAGCACTAAATGGAGGAAGAATGCATTGTGTTAATAAAGGAAGGTTCAAATAAAATACTTAACAGAGTAAGGCAAACAATCTCAACATCTTTCTCTACTGACAAATGCAAGCACCCATGTTTCAATACAGGATCCCCCTTGTTTCAGTCAGTATCTTTTATCTAACAGTAGCTAATGCTGAGGCATCCTAAGCATGATCAAGAAAATGCAAAAAACTCTTCTACTTATCACATACAATTTGCATTTGGCACAAAAAGTTCCAGGTCTTCACAGCCTGTGGCCAGAAGCTTGAAAGTAATTTCTTCAAGGCTGAGCATTGTATAATCACCTAAAAAAATTGTAAAAAAATAAAATCTGCATCAGGAATAAATTTTAATTGCCTTATGGAGAAATATCCAAAGTTAATATTACCTGCTGTCCTCACACACTCAGTGGGTACAGGAATCATGTGGCCATCCCACTTAAGATGCTCTCCTGTAACTTCACTTTGAAATGAGAAAGAAACTTACACAGAGAAATATGGTTTGCTGGAAGAACCTCCCCAGGTAAATGACAGAATCCCCATGACTTAGGTTTTCAAGATGCAATCTGACAGGTTATGAGATAATCTCATCTAGGCTCCCCTTTCCTTTAAAGACTGGAATAGACAATCTTTCAAGGTCCCTTCCATCTGCTGCCATTCTATGATTCTGTGGCTATACCTGTGGTGTGCTGACCTTAGTCAGCTGTCCAGCACTTATCCAGTCACTCTTCTGAACAGGAGAGAGGGAGAAAATAAGGTAAAAAAGCTCATTAAGCATCAAAATAAAGGCAGGCAGTTCTGCTATCAAGTATTGTCATGGAGAAAACAGACTTGACTCCCAGGCTACGTCTGGTTTAACGTAAGGCTAATTTAATTACATCTGGATAATGAGAAACAAAGACAATGTTAAAGCAACCCTGAGCTCCACTGAGAAGAGTCTGATTCCATCTTATTGCTCTTTTCCATCATGCAGTTAACAAATCATAAGATATCTCCTGAGCCTGTGCTTAGCCTCTATTTGTAGATTGGAGGTGCTGATAGCTTCACCATGTTTGTGTCTTTTTGCTGGACTTGTTTATATTTATTTATATTTTTATATTTGAAATTAGGGAAGATGAATCCACTTATTTGACTACTACAAGATAGCCTGTAATTCCAGAAAATTCATAGAGATGTTGTTAGTGCTGTGTTCTTATACAGAAAAACATAATAAATGGAGTCACAATCCCTCCTCTTTTTCTATCTTCCACTCACCTTCTGTGATGAGAAGGGAAAGAGCTGTCAGAAGGCACCAAACTGTTGTTTCTTTCATTTTGAATATAGAGTTCAAGAGTCACCAAACTCTTTTATTATCATGAAATTTCATGTCAAAACTAACCTTAGTTATACATGACTTTGACAAAGACAACTGTCAATACCAAAAGTGCTGTTTTCCTTTTTATGTGAATTCCATTAAAAAAATTCTCCACCAGGCTTGTTTATTTCCAGGGATGTAGTTCTGGATTATGTGAGTTTCTGAATCAATAACAGCATAAACCTGAAGTTAAAAAAGCTGTAAGCTATTTATCTCCTGTGTTCTTCTGTAAAGGTTCTGAGAGGGATACACTATTTTGACATATTGCTATTCACTCCAAAAGCTGAAGCATATTTAAAAAAATTGTTATTAATTTTCATTAATTATTCATTTCACTACTGTGTTATGAAGTGAAAATAAGTACTATCCAGCTATGAGAAATCCATCTCCAAATTTCAGTTATATTTCAAACATTAATCTCTTTCCCCTGAGCTATAATTGTAGGACTTGGATAGCACTTTGATGGAAATCATCTGACTTTTTTTCTCTTCCTCAGCTGACCAACAGTTTGCTAGGGACATAGTCCATCAGGGTTTCTTAGTTTGCACATTATATCTGGACCAGAGAGTTAGCTTTTCACAGTCCTGTCTTCAGCTGAAAAATACCACTATTTAGTAGTTCAGAAACTCAAGTTCAGACCCTGAAGAAAAAAAAAAGTTTTTAGGGGTGAAAAGGAAGTACTAATGATTAATGGTAGCTTATTCCCTAAAACAAATAGTAAATGCAGAAGAAAACTTGAGGTTTTCATCAATTTATTCCATCTTTAGTCACTACTCTCAAGAAATAACTAGGTATAGTAGAGTTAGTATTTCTATGTGCTCCAAGTATAACATGGGGACTGAATATTGCTATATATTACAGGTCTCTCTTGTCCCTACAAGTACGCATCAAGCTCTAATTCAACTCAATTTCAGTATTATCCAGCCCCGTACACAATAGGAATTGATGATCTGCTCTTTCACCTGTTTCTGTTCTTTGTGACAAATTGATCTGATAAACCAGAAAATTAAACTGTGTCTGGAGAAGCCAGAGTAAACTCCACCAAAAATAAAAGAAATGGGATATATACTTATTTGGATCAGGCAAGCATTTTGATGAAAGCTAAACTATAAATCATAGTGACTAATCAAACATGACAGTGTTCAGAATGACATACAACACACTTTTAAACACAGGTGTGAAAAGAAGTCAGTGCAAATTCAACTAGAAATACAAGCAGGATATATAAACTTGGAAAGAGTGTGATTATTCTTTTAATTTTGAAACCTACCCCAAAATCTTCCATTGAATTAATGAGGCCATACTGTCATCTTCACCAAACAATGAAGAAGAAAGTAATAACAGCCATAACAAAGCAGAAACTAGAAATCTTTGCAGTGACTTAGGTGATGAATTTCACACCTGAAATAACAAACAGCAAAAAGCGTGAACAGTTTGAGAACATCATATGTACTGCAAATATTTTGCTTATAAATATACTTAGATATAGTTGCAAAAGAATGGATATAATGTATTAGAAGTTGCAAAACCTCAAAATAGAATTATTTATGCATTGCCAAAGTGCAGAATTTTCCAAACTAAACTAGGCTACTAATATCCCACAAATTTATAATATTTCTGAAAAGAGTGGAAAATGCAGCACTTAGCTGGTTATTGAGGAGGAAAATATTTCCTGTTTCAACAAAGTACCATTCTGTCTTGAAGAATCTTACTGTGTTTCCCTTCTGTCTCACAAGCTAATTGAACTAAAGAAGTTAGTGACTCCTTTTGAAATTACAACATTCTTCACTTTGAAAATCCCATTTACCTCAGAATTCAGCTCTGGATATATGCAAGAATGGTAACTTTTATTAATTTTTTCCCCATGTGCTCTTCCTAAGGTTTGCCCAAATAAAAATGGCATCCATCTTTCATATCAGGCTACAGAACACAAAAATCAACGCCTCAGAGCTGAGCTTTGACTACATTACTTTCTACTGTGAGCAACCACTGTAATGAGTTTGCATTAAATTTGGACTTCATTAAATTTAGGAAGAAAATTTAAGTTTTTGTCTCACTGAAGCCCTGAGTTACACTACAGTCATTTCATTTTTAAACCATGTACAGCAATTACTCTGCATCACAGATGTAGCACTGGAAGGTTGGCTCTGTTTGGGTCCTCCTTACTGCTCATATGTCTTTAACTCACAGACAGATATTATCCTCCTGGTATCAGAGACTTTGGAAACAAAACAAAGGATGAGCCTTTAAACGGTTCTAAAGAAAAAAGGAAACGTCTGCATGATTGTGTTATGTTGCTTTAGGCCTTTATCCAAAGCCCACTGAATGCAAAGGATAGATTCCTAAGTATTTCCAGAGGGTATAGGCCCTTATTTTCTGCCTGCTTCTGGTGTTATAAAAACTGTGAGATAGGATGAAGTAGAGTAGGTAGAGCCTTCCTGTTCTTTGAGAGGAATGCAAGGAAACAGGCCCTTCAGAATTATGCAACATCAAATGTAACCCAAACAAGCAAACAAACAAACAAAATCCCCACACCAACACAAAAAAAAAAAAAAAAAAAAATGTGGCAATGAAGTTTTCATTGTCCTTAGGATAAGACAAAGTTATAGGTGTAAAGTAATTGCCACTCAGAACATATAATCATCCACAGAATAATCACAAATAAGGGTACTATATTTTTTTAGAATTTTTCTTTCTTATCTGAAGTTATCTGAAGACACTAAAAAAAGCACAGAAATTCAGTACCGAAATTTCCTGAACTGGCATGCTGAAAACAATCAACTTCACCATCTCATTCCCCTTCATCACCTCTCTATAAAAGCAGAGATTTACATGCATTTTGCAAAGAAGTTTTTTTCTCACTTTACTATCTTTAAATCAAAATTCAAGGGGGAAAAAACCCAAACTGTTGTTTTTCCCTTTGTTCACAGTAAGAGAAACATTTTTCTCTAATCACCCACTGATTGAAGTTCTCAGAACATACTTGTTCACAGTTTTAAAAAGCAAATAAATAAAATGTATAGTCAATAGGAGTACTATAATTTGCTAGCATTATAATTTGGCAACATAAGCTTTATGTCAATCAGTCACCCTCTGCTACTTTATACAAACATGTTTTTGGGAAAGGCTTCAATACATCCTGGCACCTGAAGCTGAGAGAAGTATCCAAGTCACTCTACCACAGAGATGGAAGTGAACATTCATCTGTAACATAACAAATAGAAATAGATGAGCACAGAAAACAAGAAACACAACTAAGTGCTTTCCCATATCTAGTGTGCATAAGCATTACATTCTGGTGGCATTATATTCAACAGAAAAAGAAGGGAGTCTTTGTATTAAAATAACTCTGCAGGGTCAGAACTAAGACGACACCTGGAGGAGGCAAGGTTCTATTTTCTTGTCCATAGAGTGCACAAAGGTAAAGAAGAGGATACAGCACTCTATCAATTTCTGTTTTGAAAAATATTAGTTTTACTTGTAAATTAATGTGGAAATATAGTTCATGGTAGTATATTACAATATGCAGCTTAGTCATGGTTTATTTCCATTGGTATTGCAAAGGTTATTCAAATTGAATGGCTGTATTGGTTTTTCTGTACACATTATTTTTGGTTTGGACAAGGTCAGGAATCAACAGGAGCAGCTGTGTGACTCACGAAATAGAAAACATTCACAAAAATTACAAAATTGTCATTTCAATTAGAGTAAGTGTGAATTTTTCTACTAAATGCAAAAGGTTGCTACAGATATTACAATAACAATGAGTCTTCAGATACTGTAAACAAAATATTATGGTTGCACCTTGTGCTTTCCTCACACAAGATTGGCTAAGCAAGCATGTGCCCTGAGAGTCACAATGGTCCCTTGTTAAAGAACATTAAAACTACAATTCTCTTTTACATTCTGTGATGACAGACAGTGCCCAGTAATTTGCAAAACCACAAATCTTTGCTCAGGTCTTCTAGCAAGTATCACTGATGCTCAAAATAAATATACCTGCACAGCAAGGTCTTAGAAAGTGACCAGCAACATCTTAGGAAAACAGGAATGACAGAAGAATTTATGGAGTTTCAAGCAATTTTGTGTCATTATGGAACAGAGTACAATAAGTCCTTGTAGATGATTGTAAAGACAAGACTGACCAAAACATTACGCCTCTCGATGAGAATGCTAAGGAAAATGCATATTCATGAGACAATCCACATACACTACTTCCATTCCAACCTCATTGCAAAGACCTTGCTCTTTACACAGAAGCAGTAACTGCTTTGCTCCAAGGAAGGAAACACTCCCTTGTCAAATTAACCTATTAAATCTTCAGTTATCATATTTCTAAGGATGTTTCAGAATCAAGTTGGAGTGTGTTACTGCTGAAGATGAATAGATCACATGGACACAGGTTGAGGTGTGGTGAAAGAGAGTTTATTTTTCCTCCCAGGATTTATAGGCTCCTGACCACGGCCAGGGATTGGATGGTCAGGATAACTTTCTCACTGCACTGGCTATGAGAGATGCCCATCACAAGACAAGTGTAACAGAAAGAATGTACACATATCTATGTTTACAGTTACTGTCCTGGGAAAGTCTTTAGAAAACTATGTTAGCAAGCTCAGAAGCTGAGTTTTCAGGGCGACAGGAGTGCTCAGCTTACATAACAGAAAATAAGACCTACAAATGCAAAATATGCAAATACCCAGGATCCTTTTTGAAGCTGAATTCTTTAGCTTGAATTAATTCCTATATATGCTGTAGGAAGTAAAATTTAACAGTATACGTAAAGCAAAAAGGAGATTTTTCAACCTACTTGACCAAAAAGCCATGGAGTCTTGGAATAGGTTTATTCAGAGTGAAGAGATAGATTTCTGACTTAATCAGTAAAATTCTTGCACAAAAAAATGGGAAAGGAAACATCAGTGTTCACTGCAGAATTTTATCCTGAAAAAAAAAAAAGTCCAAAGTCCAAAGTAAGGATCTCCAAATACTTACGTGGAACAATTTTAAGGAGATCAACATGATGAAGTGCTGGAACCTGACTTAGGTCACAACAACCCCATGCAGAGCTCCAGGCTTGGGGAAGAGTGACTGGAGTGGTGGACAGCTGGAGAGAAATAAGGCGAAGGTTTCATATATTCTCAGTACCTCTTGGTGAAGAGCCATGATTGTTGAAGTGAGGTTCACTTGATTCATGCGTTACCCAGGTTTATCAGTCTACTCTATTGGCTGTTATGAAAATTAATATGAGAAAATGGAAAGGTAAAACTGGAAATGCAAACAGACTATGCAAAGACTGTTGAAAACTGAAACCCCAAGAGCTGTTGAAGATGGAAAATCCATGATCTGCAAGCCAATGGTTAAAAGATTTCAGGATGGATTTGAAATTTTAATCAAAAGCTACCCACATGCTTTTAGGTTCTTTGCATCAGTGTAATTCAATAAAATTAAATTTTAATCAGTCAAAAAAGGACACTAACTGTAGTTTTAGGTAGATTCTGTCTCAACTACATGCTACTCTGAATCCAGTCCCTTTAAGAGAAAACAGATAGATTATAGCCTTTAAAAAATCATAAATCTATGCCTGATATGCACTATTTTGAATTAAAAAACTGGAAGGCACATTTCTTTTCCACCAGCATGATTTTGAGGCAGAAGCTTTTCCTAGTCTAGTAATTGAGCATTCACTGTGAAGTCTTTATGAGAATTACTCCTTCAGTCTATGTCTGGTTAATATGATGCAGCAATTTAAGAGCTGGAATACCACACCTAATCCTGTATAATGACAAGACGGCAGACGAATAAAAAGTCTTAGAAGAGTCGCTTGAAGTCTACAACCCATGTGGCAGTCAATCTTCACAGCCACTGAAGGCTCTGATGGGGACTTCACCTAAAATATCTTAGAATCATAGAATTCCTTAGGTAGGCAAAGACCTTTAAGATCATCAAGTCCAACCATTAACCCAGCACTGCAAAGTCCACCACTAAACCATGTGCCTAAGCACAACATCTACATCTTTTAAAAACCTGTCTTGACAACAATTTTGGTGAAGAAATTTTTCCTAATAGACAATTTAAACCTCCCCTAGAGCAACTTGAGGTCATTTCCTCTCACTGAATTTCTTGCTGCTTGAGAGAAAAGATCAACATTCACTTTGTTACAGCCTTCTTTCAGGTAGTTGTAGAGAATGATGAGGTCCCTTCTGAACCTTCCCCTCACCAGACTAAACAACCCCAGTTCAGACACTTCTCAAAGACTTGTGTTCCAGACCCTTCACAGCTTCTTTCTGTTCCATCAGAAGTACAAGGAGTCTGGGCCAAAAGCAGGTCTGAGGACAAGGTTACAGAGTCTATCCAAAGGTCCACCCTGGAGGCAGAGCTCAAGACAGATGTACCTCCACAATATTTGAACTGAAATACAGGCATCTGTCAGTATACCAGTTGACACTGCTTAGGGCCACTATTGTTTGGCACAATGTCCAGGTAAAAAATCAACATGTCATCAAATGTCTTGGGTGTTTTACAAAGAAAAAAGGAGAATTAACATGATTTCCTAATCGCAATGGTTTGGGGACATAAAAGTTTTTGTCATATTATGCACAATTGGGAAAAAATATTTACTCATTAAAATTTTTTTTCAGTACAAATATAAATCTGTATTTATTTTCTTTTTAACTCTGAAATTCTTTTCCCTGAATTACCTAAGGGGAGTAGAAAAATATAGAATACAATGTATCAGTTTTTTTTTTTTTTTTAAATCTGGTGGGTTTAATTACCTAACATAAATATTGTAATTTATTAACACTTTTAATAATGTGACCTTCAACTATTCATCAGGGGAAAAAAATATAGAGAAAGACATTTGTTCTAAAATTAGCTGGTGAAACGTTTTCTGTTTAGGATGTACATATATGTATTTACAAAAGAAGCATATAATGTTTTAATTTGACAAAGTTTTATGCACAACATGTTATTTTCGTATTATGACTAACAAAAAAAATTATATTTGACATTTATAATCCTCTTGCATTGTGAAATGGAGAAATAAGGCAGCAGACTGGATTTCATATTCATACATGATGATAAACAACAGTACTTTGCACTTATATCTTATTTTTCATTTTTAAGGTGTCAAAACTCTTTATAAAACTCCCAAAGCTATATTCTTATCTTATAGATGGCATCCAAGGATATCTGTGGCAGGCAGAGAGAATTACACAAAGTCACACAGATGTTAATGAGGAATGTATTCAACTTTGTGAGACATAAGAGCAGAAAAGATTTCTTGTGTACACCTCCATCCTGTCCTAGTTGGAGTTTAACCTTTCAGTATGAAATGCGCAGAAATTTGTCACTTTTTTCCAGTAGCAAGTGTTTCAGCTCCTCAGAGGTGCAGATATTAACTATGGCAGAGTTTCAAAGAATAGTACTGGATGTAACATGGCAACTCAAAGTTCATGTTTTGTTTCCTAAAGGAAATGTTGAAACAGGCTATTATCCCAATTTCTTTTGAATGGTCAGTTAATGAGAAACATTAAATAAAATCAAGTTCTTTTCAGATTAGTATCTTGAATTCTAAGATTACTATTCTACCAGAAATGTCAACAGACAGCACCACTCAGTAAGTTACAGTATTAAGTAATTCACTTATCTATAGCACTTTTTCCAAGGTCAAACATTGCCAGCAATTGAAACAAGTCTAAACACCTGATGAACCTGTGTTTAGAGATAAAATGATACATGATGCATGCTTTGAGATGATTACTCTTAAAATTGCACCCTCAAAAAGTCATAATCTAACTAAAATAGCTAAATATTTGTATATTATATATACAAGGCTGGCCTATGACCAGAAAATTCATCCCACCCATGTCAATAAGTCAGAGTAACTCAGTAAAGAAAAAAATTATAGTTTGGAACCATACTACTCAAAAGAGAGGACAGATAACTCAGGTTATTATGTAGTGTCTTCATTCTCCTTCCCCAGATTAAAAGACATCCCCAGATGTCTTTTAGTGCTTTGACTTTATATAAAAATTTAAAACTGAAATGTTGTCCTTGGCTATTTTGATTCAGTTTACTTTAAGAAGTAGAAGCCTCATTTCATTGCAAAAATGGCAATGTTTCTCTAGTGGACCTGCTCACTGTACCTAGATAAAGGGGGTTGGATTATCATTTGCAAAATCTGTCAGATTTTTTACAGATTTAGAATTTTTTATACAGTGGATATCATTCACTGTAGTTTCATTATTTTGACAGATAACTCCTTTTCCATTTGTATCAAGAAACAATCAAGTTTTTTCTGACCTTTTTATAGTGACTAGCATAGAGGTCCTTGTGTGTTGTGTGCTATTCACAAAAATCTCATGCAAAGGCTAAAGAACACAGTTCAAACTTACTGTGTACTTTTCACTTTGGATGAACATCCAGATTATTACCTGGGGTTTATCCAGGCCTGTCTGGACAAGAAATCAGTTAGAGAATCTTAAAGAATGTGTGCTCTTGGGTGATATCCAGTATACCAAATTTTCAATACACTTAATTAAAAGAATTCAAAAGTTGCTATGATGTACAATCACAGTCATGAGATCTCAGAAGAACTCACTGACTTTAATTAACCCTATCATCCTTCTTTTGTGTCAAGAAAATATTCTACTTCTATTTTACAAAAAAAATAAACATTTTGCCTATGCAAAAGCAAACATGTAATGGAAAAGCTAGAAGTGTTCACACACATCTGAGTTTTCATTAACAGCTAGAAAAAAGACCTACAACAGCATATCTGTCTGAAATTAGTCTTATATTTTTCTCAGATTAATTTGTAGACCTGTTTTAAGCTTTGGTTTTGTTTTTCTAAATTGGAAAACAATTATTAAATCATTTTTTCAAAAAGTGAAAATACTGTGGTTTTTATAAATATGCCTTGGGTAACAAATAGTGGAGAAAGATGCTGAGTACAATAAACTTTTACAGTTTTCCTGACAGAATCAACATGCCTATTTCTGCACACACCTATTAAAAATCAGCTATGTGGCACAAGTTATGGAATTGCCAGGTTGATGTAAATCCTCATTCTGACCTACAGAAGTCAAAGAGATTTTGTTGTTATCTTCAGCATTGGAACTTCAGTCTTTGTCTTTGGTGCCAATATGTTTCACACACCTAGACCTGGGACAGTTTGAGACATCAGTACTTCCAGCTCTTGTCTTGTGAGGCTACAGCTGGCATAGCAGGGTCAGCTCTCTGCAATCTGGTCAGTGTTTTGGTCTGAAATGCTGGATTCACACTAACAGGTGCTGATGTTAAGGCAGAAGTTCTCTTCTGCTGAGTCTTTTAGGAGGGCAGAATCCTCAAGAGAAATGTTCATAAGAGATGGTCAGGGAAAATAATTACTTAAACCAACAGAATTTCACTGTAGAAGTTAAGGTGTAGAAGAAGCACTTGTTATTGAGCAACATTATTTACAGAAGTTAGACAAGCTTTTTTGGAATTCCAGTTTATTTCATTCAGAGTTTTATATTATTTTTCTTTTTACTGCATTCATCATATTCAGGAATTTTGAGCTTTCCCAAATTTCCTGAATAGAAAAAAAAGTCAGATAATACAAATTATTTCAAGAAAAAAATTTCCCTGAATTTATGAAGTAAATTTTCTTCTCTTCTCTTTGCAAATTAAATTCAAATCTTTACAGCGGTTTTTGTATTTTTGCATTGCAAATATGACAGCAATTACACTAAACCCCATACATTTTCATAAATTTTTCATATTCCATTGCTCTTGACCATTATCATAACAAAAAAGAAAGAAGAAAATATCTAAGGATATTTCTTAAGATTAAACATCAGGCTTAGGTAAATTTGCATACCTCTAGGTTCTAAGTCTTTGTTGATTATGCAGACATTTTCTCTAGATTCTTCCTGGCCCTTAAAATATATTGTACACATCACATCTCTGGGGAATTTAAAGTCAGATTAATGTTTTAATAGATTTATCTAAAATAGGTCAAACTGTAACAAGATCTAAACCAAGCTGTCCTTTGGCTATACCTGTAACTTTCTGGATAATCTCCTGTAGAGATCAGTAAAAGCAATCCTTTAAAAAAACAATAAAATAAAAACCAAACCTCAACCAGCTTTTGAAGTAGAGAAAAAGTCCACAGAGCATTTACAGATATTCTCAGAGCCATGGGATCCTTAGTGTTGGTAAACACACCAGAGTTGATTAACAAAGCAAGTGGAATACCCTCACCGAACAACACTTTTGCTATTTCTGACTCTAAAGCAATGGTCAACCATCAGAAATCAAATCTGGTCTTGTTTGTGATAGAAATAGATATTGAAGGAAAAACTTAGAAAGTGATATAGCATACCTTATGACTTATTTTTGTGGGTTTTTTCCTTCTCCCCATGTATAAACATCAATATATTTTAAAAAATAAAAAAGGTCTTTTGACATATAGAAAATTGTACCAAAAATACAGAAAAGCAACGAGCAAAAAAAACCAAAAGTAATAAAACAAAACAACAAACAAACAAACAAAAGTGGGAAAGGTGGTGAAACCTCACTCCCTCTTCATTTCTCCACTTATTTCCCAGGCCTGGTGTAATGAGTCTTGTTGGGATAGAGTTAATTTCCTTTGTTGCAGCCCCAGTGATGCTGGTTTGGATTTTTGACTAAAGCAGTCTTCATAACACACCAGTGATTTGTCTATTGCTAAGCACTAGTTGCACAATCATCTCTCTTTTCCACTCTGCCCCTGCAGAGGGTGAGAAAAAATTTGGGAATGGATGCAATCTGATGTGAATTGACCAAATATTCCACATCATATGGAATCATACTTAACAATAAAAGCTTTGGGGAAGCTCTTTCTGTGAGGAGTGCTAGTTATTGCACAGAGACTGGATGGGCTTTGGTCTATTTGTGAGAGGTGGTAAATGACTGCTTTGCATCATCCTTTTTTTTTTCTCCCTTCCTTCCTCTTTCCTTTGCTTATTAAAGTGTCTTTATCTCAACCCATAAGTTTTCCCTTTTTTGTTCCTCCTATTCTCTTCCTCCCCCTGCTCAGGATGAGTGAGCAGGCAGCTGTGTGCTGCCTAACCACTGGCCAAGGTCAATCTACCACAATTTACATTGACGGGTTTTTAATTGTCTTTACATCAAAGAAGCCATTTCTTACTATTGTAGTTCCTCCATATCCTATGTATTGGTCTGTGCTCAGTATTCTTTTCTTTCTAGCTTTATCATCATTTTTATCCCTAGTGTATGCTGAAATTTGATACTAAATTCAACACATCCAGCAAATCTGAGTTCTGCAAAAACTGTCAGAAAACAGAGCTTATGAGGGTGAATCGAATCTTATAATTCTGTTGCCATAGTCTAGAAATATCTTGCAAACCTTGTCCATTTGTGATTTTCTGAGTGAAGTACCATTGCTGTACAGTCAGTAACTTAATAGAAGAGGCATCAACAGTCAGGACAAAATACCTCATAAAAAAAAAAATACTTTACACAATTTATATGATAAATAACATAAAAGGCAGTTTAGGGTTTCACTTTTAGACAAATTTTATCTTTCATTTAAAGAATTAGATAGTGCTGGATTGTCTCAAAACCTCCTGGTAAAAGCCATTGGATTTCAGATGAGTGCAGGAAAACACATACACACAGAGAGATTAACTGGATGAAGGCTGTAAGAGATTCAGCATAATGATAAGATGATAAAGACAAAAAAGAGTTACTTTTCCCAAACAGCTAGATTTCCTGTCGGTAACTAAACAAAAAATGTTCATAAAACACTCTGAGAAATGTTTTGTTGTTTGTTTGTTTTTTTTTTTGTTTTTTTTTTTAAATGAGAATGATGTAGAATTTAGAATTACAGATATAAACCTGTGATTCCCCAGAACCTTTCAAGATATGAGAACTTCCAGATAAACTTCTGCACATTCAGGCATTTTCATCCTGACCTCTACACCCACCTGAGCCTGCTTGGATCCTTAGAATATGTGTTCATTTGCTTAAGTGCTAGGGAAAGCTTAACTTGCTAGGCAAGCACAAATCATGCACACCACACATCAGGCATGATCCATACACATTTGGCACGCACAAACACGAAGTTAATATTCATTCAGAACACAGGGAATAAAAAACAAAAGTCAAAAGGAGAAAAAAAGGAGAAAGATGATACTTCCATGCTCTCTCTTCACTCAATAGCTCTTGTCCTGGAAGATAGTCAGTTTACTACTTTCCTTGCACTGAGAGCTTTCAACCAGTAGAAAAGAGCTCAGTTTTGATCTCTTCTCCAAAAGGTACTGTTTTATTTGTTTTGTTGGTGGCGGTGGTGTTTGTTTGTTTGTTTTCTAATGAGATTTCTAGAAAACCCTAGAAGCAGAAGCCAGTATGGTTATGTGTCTCTTTTTCAGGGACACACACAGTACTGAGCTAGAGAAATGTCTTTCTTTTTTCTTTTGTGATAAACAGTGGATTGTCTTCTAGACAGCTACAAAGATGTGCTTTTAATACCTTTTAATACCTTAACTTCACTAGCAACATTGTGATGAGAGCAGCCCTTTGGAAAATGGTATTTGGGAATACTGAATCTCTACACTACAGCAGGCATGGACATGACAAAAGAGAATGCAAAGCTGCAGGATAATGAACACAGGAAAATTTCCCTACAATGTTAAAAAATCATTTCCTTTCATACGAGGCTTCCTGACAGAATGTGTGGCAAATTTGGTGAATTTCCTGTTGAGTTCCATAAGAAAATACAGAAACTTGTTTTTCTCCATAGCTGAAATCTGGGCTGAAACATTTAATACCAACTGTAAACGTATGGCAAAGTAAATTCAGATGAAAAAAATTAATATGTTTATATATTATACATGTTAATCTTTTTCTACTTAAAATATTTTTAGTCTCCTTCAGCTAGAAACCCCTTTTTTGTGAATGCTTTGTTTTAAGTAGTTTAACAAATCTTGAAAACGCTATTATTTTTTCTAAACTTTCTTCCTACTTTTTAGAATTTAAAAAAAAATCCAAAAAGGATTTTTCTTTTTTTTTTTTTTTTAAAGGGCAGTTATAATATTGTGGCACAGTACTTTGTTTAAAGAAAATATCCAGCATGACAATAAGGGTAAGTTTTCAAGCAGAAAAAGCTGTGCCATGCATTCCACTTGAGACTCCCTGGTATGAACAGTTTCCACTTCTTTGCTCTTAATCAATCTCTTAGTTCATTTGCACATTTGCATGAGTGCTTGTTACCAAATCTTCTATTTAGAAACTTCATGATAAACTCAATTATTTAAATTTAAAACTATGGTTTTTTGAATTGCCAGTTGTCTCAGATCCATATTCTTAACACCCTTCTTGCATCCCTAATACTTTTCCTGCAAGGTGATGAAATGTCAAATACAATATCTATACAGAAATGGAAAGCACAAAAAAGTTTCCATATTAAGGTAGAAGAACAAAGTGTATTTACCAGAAAAATACTTCACGGTTTTGTCAGAAACTGCTTGCTGCAGTTCCTCTCCTACCCTCTCTAAAGTTTTAAAGAACCAGAACTGTGTGGTTTTTAGCATTTTAAAGTAAATTTCCAAATAATTAAATTTGTTTTTTAAGGAATCTACTCTCCCTGTATGTTTCCATGTTTGAAATGGCTAATGGGAATCTTCTATTATGGTCTACTTTATTACTTATACAGCACTATAATTGTACATGATGTTCATAGACTAAGGAAACAGAGAAGGAGCTTACAACCTAAAGAGAGAATCTTTTTGACTTTACATCTTGTCTCAGCAACGTCACCTCAGTAGGCAGGCAGAGGGAGGACAGTTCTTTCAGTTTCTGCGGGTAAAATTATCTTGTGCCATTCAACTATGAGTAAAGGCTCTTCCTCCATTGTTGTTGGATGAACTCTGCAGGCTGCCAATTTGTGGGTCGCATCAGTGTGCACAGCCCATTTATTCTCTTCATCTAACTGCACAAAAGGAAAGGGTAACCTTTGATGTCTTATTGTCATAATGAAGTATATATAACCTAAGGTTTTTATGTCCCTTTGTTTCTCCCCACCCACATTTGTCTAAGAAAAAAACCTCTATAATCCTGATCTAATTCACTTAATTGTTGATTATTTAGAACTTCTGGAATTCTTTAAAGAATGGAATTCTATTTTCATTTTCCCAATACAAGGCCTAAGCATAAAAATATCTTTTCAATCTCAGACAATAAATTATTCATGATGCCCCAGGCAGTGTGCTCCATATCATGAAATAAATAACTGTATTTGATAACGTCATTATCAAAGAAAGCAGTTTTCTTGATGTGAGCAGAGCCTTAAAGATAGATTTAACAGTGCTCTTTTCGCACTGATCCCTGTCCACAGTACCAAGTGGAGACCCATATCTGCAATCCTGTCTTGAGAAAGTAATTCTAGGGGAGAATTTTCCAAAGGAGAAAGAAAGAGTTGAAGATTGGAGGACCATTCATGATTCATGTTTCCTCCACAGGAAGTACAGCCATTTCCACCAGGACCTAAAAAACAGATACTTTCTGTGTGCAGAAATCTCTCATGGTGTAATGAACAGGAAGAGTTTGTCTTGGTGCAAATTTGATGGAACCAAGGCTGGAAGTGTGTATATGGGCAGCACACAGAGTGCATAATTCAGAATGTAAGCACAAGACCCTCTAGCAGTTAGCACTTCGGGCATGTGCAGCATAGCCTTGGGCCTGACAACAGGTTCACACTCGGCTGGCCACAGAGATGAGATGTGGAGGTACTCTTCTAGGGGTGTAATAAAGTACAGCATGTGAGAAACTGAACCTGAGCTCACTGTATCGGTCACTAATCAATTAATCAACATTTCAGTTATAATATTAACATTAAGATGAAAGTTTGACTCCTTTTCATTTTCTTTTAAAATGAAATCAGAATTGTTTTCCTTTTATGAAGATTTTTTTTTTTTCTTCTTTGAAGTGCAACACAAAGAGACTGGAGAGAAGGACATCCTTGGCTTTTTACCAATCAAAAGGAATGAAACTTTGCTAAAAAATATGAAGACATTTCTGAAAAATAGGGTATATTAATTACCTGATTAAATTCAGGTAATTTAGCATGTCTCTCTAGCCATAAATAAATGTACACTTCTGTTAAACAGGTACTTAGACACTTACATCTGGAAAAAATTAATGCTTTTGCAATAGTAATATATTTACAGATGAAAGATAGAAAACTGGGCAGACAGACTAACAACCTAGCTTAAAAATGTTTAATTAATTCAAATAAGTTTGTTATTTTAAAAAAGTGGGTTTACCTGACTCTTCATTTACACTTGGTGTGTCTATACATTCAGTCCAAGTTTAAGAAACAGTAAAGAAAAATACATTGTGACCATGGGTCATTTTTTCATTCTTTGTTTGTAAAATCTCATGATACTACAGGATTTCCTTCCTGCATCCTGCTCAAAAAGACAGAAGACACTAGCAACAGACTGGATCTTTAAATGCATATTCCATCATTCTACAGTTTGTCCATACAGAGTGCCTGCAGGATACATTTAATTATTACGTTGATGTAATTTGTTTGCACTAACAGTGTTAGTCTCTGCAGGTTCATCCCAACTCAAAATTTTTGAGTAACATCAAAAAGATAGCTAGTACAGATGTACAGCTGGGATATCTGTGCAAATTTTGTACCTCACCAAAAATATATGATTGAGTATTAAAAAAATTAAATTTCATTGCAGTTGATTTTATTCATTCTGAATATTTGCACAGTAACTTTAATGCCTTCAATTTGGAAATAAACTAACCTACAGCTCTAAGTACCAGAAACTGAACCGCAGATTTCCAGAGTACTTGCAAACTCATTTGAGATCAGCAATGCCTGCTAATATTGATGATATATAAGCAAAAGCATTCCCTTTAAGGTAGACAAAGTAATATCCACAAGACTTGATCTCAAAGACTTTTGTGATAAAGTGGAATTTGGCATTTTTTAAATGAAATACGATAATCCTGGCAAAAAAAAAACAAAACAAACTCTGCTCTTGACTGACTCAGAGGTACTGACTTTGCAGTGACTTCCCTGTTATTCTAGAGCATTAATGCATTTATCCAAAGATAACTAAAAGTAAAATGCATAAAGAGCAGTTTGAATAGAGTCCTGGACATAGAGTCCTACTGTTTCATTTCAGTGGATGCCTAAACCACTGAGCTAGAGTGATGCTTCCCTTGTATTCACTTTTAATACATTATTCTTCAGCTTTGTGTTGAGCATTCTCAGTTTCAATGAGAAAGGTTAAGATGTGCCCTTGCCTAGAATAACTTGTTGGTTTAGTTAAAGGATATTGTGGAGTTAGTAATACCAAAGTGGGAAATTAAGCCAGTTCTGTCCTCTCTGAGTGAATAACTTGATTGCATAAAAGATGGGGAGTTGTTGTGCCTGGAATTTTTTTTTATGGATCTAATCAATGTCATTAAACTACTCTCTTTAAATTTTTGATTGTAACTTGTTAACAATAAAGATCCAACAAACTCTGTGATTGCTTTTATTTTCCTTAGCTATTAACTACTAATTGTGCAGAGAAGTATCCCCCCCAAAATACAGGTGTATTTATGAAAATAATGCCTGGACAACAGAGAGGGAAAAAAAATCACGGAAGGCACTTGTTGCTGTTAAGAAAACAGGTTGTAATGCAGCAAGTGCTTTGGCAAACCATGAAGACCACATGGGGTGTGTCAAAATGTACCCAGCAGAAGAATTCTGTCTGCAAGCAGCCTGTACGCAGGCAATTATATTACAGACATTGGCACCAAGGGAAAAAATCAGCCTCAGAGGAGTGAATCAGATAGAGCTCAAGACATGTTGTGAAATTGCCCCAAGGAATGGGCAAGCAGCCAATAAAGCATAAGGCAGCATGGTCAGAAATGAGTTGTGTCATGGCCTAACATATGGGATGAAGAAAAATCAGAAGAAACTCCTTCCCTGTCTCAAAGTTGTACAGTAATGATAAAGTTATGTCCTAACCATATCCTTCTCTAACTGCCTGAGTATTTAGAATATACTTATCACAGAAATCATTCATCTCTCTATTGGAGTAACCCTGAGAGCACAGAGCTCCATAAAGTCAGTTAATGCTCATAGTAAGAAGGTAGCTGGTTTAGATCTATCATCATACAAAATGTATGGAAGAACTGATTGAGTGGTAAACATCCTCTATTCATTTATAGTAGCTATTTAAATTTAGTATAGGTGTTTCCTTGTTTTAGAATGTCAAGACATTTGATATTGGTTAATTCTTCCAAAAGTTCTGTAGTTTCAAATAAACACTATAAAAGATTAAAAATTAGGTAAAACACCTGTAGAATTCTTCACAGATTATGTAAATACAGGCCCTCTTTCACAGACACCTCTGTAATGAGAGAATGCTGTGAAGCCATAATTTCATATCTCATATCTGTTTGTTTTGTTGGGTTGTTTTTTTCTTTAACCTACATTTATATTCCAAAATCTTGGCCTGGACAGATGAACATTTTTATTCTATATAAAATATAACTCCCAATGTACCTTTCTGTGGTTGTTCCCCCTCTCCCCAAATTGCTTTACTGACTAATGAATGAAATATACTAGCTTTAGTAGGAATAATGATGTAACTGTTAGTAAGGAGGGTGGAACAGCTAAAATAAAAAACTTATGCTTTCTATGTGTAGAGATTTTGCTTAAATAGAGTAGAAAGGAGAAAATCCTCTGTTTGTTATCCAAGTTGCAATAAAAAGAGGAACACTTTATAATTTTGATATACTATGAGACAAATGGGCCAATGTCCAGTTCAAAGTTTTCAGAAACAACATTGATGCTACATGCTGCATACATCTCTGAATTTGAGGCTGCTTGTACTGACTGAACTGTCATTTTGTGATAAATTAAGATCAGAATTAAGAACAACATTCCAGAAAACTTGTTTGCTTTCAGAATAACATTGTCAGGCAGTGAAGTTGGGCGAGGGTAAACAACAGAAGGGAACCATCCTTTCATTATGGGAAAAGTGAAAAATCCCTTAAAAATTTCAAGGCAACCAATATCAAAGCCAAAGGAGGCAGTTTGTGCAAAGGCCAGATTTGTATGGATTCTCAGCAGAAACAGCAATATTTTCACCTAATAGTGTGTGTGCCCTAGAAAGGGAATCATTGCTCGCAACAGCAGCTGTGTTCTGCATGCAAGCCATAACACTCCTTTGTACAAGGTCAGTTCCTCCTTCTACTTCTTATTATTCTCCAAACAGCAGTCCAGCTCATTGATACAGTGAAGGAGCAATGTCAGATGATTGGCAAGTGTCTCACCAGCAGGAAGTTAGCTGATAAGCTTCTTAGGCAGTGAGCTCTGGTAAGCAGGAAGCACTGGAGCCAGCTCAAGGAAGTTACCCTTAAAATTGCTTTGCTCAGACCTCAGCTTCAGCTGCTTAATTAGAAGCTGTTGAAAGGAAGAGTCTCTGGTGTGCATTTTTCTATAGACAAGACTCAGGAAACATGTTGCTTTGGTGGCAGTAAACAGGGAGATAAATGTTTAAAAAGATACCATAAAAAACCATCAGTCGGTTCATGAGTACAAGAGTGGAAAAAAACAGACTAATATAAGTGTTCACTGAAAGGTTTTGAAGCAGCCTGGGACAGGTCCCAGTGGAAAAGCAGAAGGCAAACAGGCAAGCTATGCAAATGAGTATTGGCAATTTGAACATTTCCTACTTGTGGAACCCGATCAGGCCCGGTGAAAAGAATCCTGCATAATAAGAACTATCATATTTCTCAACATGATCTGCTGCATAGGAAGAGCACTGACAGTCTTTTTCTTTTGAGTGATTTAATCATATAGACAGGCACTCTCATTCTTTAAGGAAAAGACAAAGAATATTAAATTTGGACCATTAGATGGAGCAAATGATGGGATGTCTGTGTGAACAGAGAAGAGCTTAGAGATGTAAATGCATGGGCTGCTAAGTTTATTAAAATAACATTTGCCTGAGTTTTCTCTCTTCCTATCCTGAAGTAATGGCTAGGGCTGCACTGTCATAAAATTTTGAGACCTCTAAACTCAAATTATTTTAAAAGCTCTCTCTGTATGAGTATTTGTGTGTGTGTGTGTGTGTGTCTGTGTCTGTGTCTGTGTGTCTGTGTGTGTATATATAGATGTAGATATATAGATATAGATATAGATATAGATATAGATATAGATATAGATATATATTACAAACTCTGATTATGAGATTATTTTCAACATGATTCAAAAGGGATTTTGTTACTTAGGGTTTCTCTTCCTTCACATATGCTTCCTGCCAGGATACACCCCTTTCCTTATCAAGAAATCTCAAAAAGCAGTTCCTTAGGAATCAAACATCACCTAGCTGGGGCCGGTCTTAGAGCTGCCTTCTAATTCTGACAGATCCAGCTTTGTTGTTAACGCTGATGAAAAATCATCACACGCCTAGTTAAACATCCAAAGCACACACCATTAAGTAGCTTGCTCCACTGTGCAAGCAGACAGGTTCTAGTACCCACAGATGATACCAGACAGTGTCAACTGTGCATTTTTATTTCAAACTTAATTATCGGGGCAGTCACATCAAGTTCATCATAGATGCTACTGGCAGCAGGTCTGTCATGTTACGGTCACTACCACCCACTTCAGCTGCTCTTCAGTCCTTAGAAGGAACATGCAACTACCCCTTACCGGCAGCTGCGATTTCACCTTTTCATAAAAGCAAGGTGACTTCACAAGGTAGAACACAACTGCCACCAGGACCAGCTCCATTAATTCCATGGCACTGATCTCCATGATCTTTGGGAAAGGTTCAGCTTTCAAACCCTCCAGGATCCTTCCTGCACAGGTAGGCTAGGAAGTAGGAACTTACCATATTTAATGAGTGCTTGATGAGAATGCAGTTGCTCCCTGAGTGTTTGTGATATATCAGTGGAGTTGGCAGCTTGCAGTTTTAGTGCTCCCATATCCACTTCCCTTTTTACTCCCCTGCTGATGACACAGACACATTCTAAAACCTTTCAAGGTTACTTAACTTCAACATATAGGCACAGCAGGGGGACCTAAAGACTGGAAATCATCTCTGAATTCCCATCCTGTCTGGGTGGGTATCTTGAAGCTATAGACATATATATGTATTTAGAGACATGCAAATAAATAAATAATAAATAATAAATGTAACAGAAAATATGGATCAGAAATGAAGCTTCACAAGACAGTCCTGTGCTGTAATTTGTGAAGTATATGTCACAGGCACAATAGAAAGTTAAAGCTTAGAGGCATTATGGACTGTCATGTCAAATCATACTTAGAGAGCTTTAATATGTGGATTACAGATACATTAAGCCATACTCTCCCCTGACTATTATGTCAATGGGACTTTGCATATTTGAATAATACTACAGTGTATAATCCTAGTATTATGCCATGCATACACAATAGGTCTGGGTACACCTCATATGAGTAGGAAAAGTCCAGGTTCTTTGCCAAAAAATTAGTTATTTTTAGTGTATAACCAGAGGGACAGATATAATTGTTTCCTAAACTCTCTTTATAAAAAAATAGCAATCACAAATGTTCATTTATGATAAAAAACCCAATGTGTGTTTCAATAAAATAAAACAACACAACATTTTTCCCACCCCATTCTCTTTTATTTTCAGACCACTACTTCAGTGCATTCAAGCTGAACTGAAGATCTGAAAACAACTCTGCTATCTTATAACTACTTCTCTTTTCCTCTCTGCCCTCCAAATGGGTCCTTGCTGTTACCAATTACTGAACTGTCCTTTCATCTTCTCAAGGGAGATTCAATCTTTCCACATCTCTACTTACCAATGCTCTCTCTTTCAGTCAGTTACTGAGTTTCATCACCTCTCTTCCACCACAAATCTGAGCTCCCCACAAATTTAGGCAACACTCGCATCTAGCTTCCTACACCTCAATTTACTGATTTGTTTCTTCTGATGTATAAAGAATAGTACATATACTGGGGGAGTGCACACAACCATAAAGAAGTTTCTGTGAAAAACTTTACTCCTGTAAATATGATTAAAGATGGTTACGGTTATGTTTGCATTAACTGTTTCTTTTAGGCAATAGGAGCACATCTATTGAGTGAAACAGCTGTTGCTGAAAACTGATATCCATAACATACACAGCTGGAGATTTACTTCAGATTATCTCCTGTCTTGCACCTTTTTTTGTCTTCCACATCAAAGTTGGAATTATTTTGATTAACTTCATCCCAAAGTAATTCAGTTTATGTATCCTCAAATAACTTCATATTGTAAACCAAAGTGGTTGCAGTGGGAAAATTTGCTGCAAATGTCTTCCTCACCTGAGTTAAATGGTAATTTGGACATACATGTATCAAACATGGTAATTTATTACCAAAATCACCACAGCTAACTTCAGACACCAAGTGAAATATCAGAAGATAGCAAGTGTAGCTTTCAGAAGTCCTTATCTTTTCCCAGCTGAGAGAAACACAGCTTTCCAGAGGACAAATCAGTACAGGGCCCAGTAGAGCATGCTAGAAGTTGGCATTCGATGCAAAGAACTTAAAAATTTCAAAGAAGTATTAGTTTTTAAGACAACATAAATATCAGGAGTGTATGTGTGGAATAAAGCAAAACAAGCTTTTATCTTGAAACAATCCCTAACTTTTGAGAAATAGATGGGACTTGTATAGGAGAGCTTATACAAGTATTGGCCAATACAGAATCCTTGTATTTTGTGTCAAAAATATATATCCAGGGCTGAAGATGGTTCTGGAATAGAGATCATGGATATGATCTTATAGCAAAATTCTAATCTACATGTGTCATTTTTTTCCCTTCACAGGTAGAAGATTATTCTCAGCCCTAATGTCAACCACAGCTATGCATCAAAACCTGCCTTCAGAAAAAAAATTAAATAAATTCTCCCATCCCTTTTGTTTCTTTCTGTCTCTTCTGGTGTTTTGGTTTCATACCTTCCTTTGACATTTATATTCTTACCTTCTCCATATTTATATAAACACCTGTTGAGGCCTTCTTTTTTTGGTCACTTATCTCCCCTTGTTTCCTTCCCCCCTCATTCTAGATCTCCTTTCTGCCCTTTCCTTATCTTGAGAGACACAGTCAAACTATGACTAGTTTGTGGTTTATGCTATAACATTTTATAAAGAAGAGACACATGTCCAAAATGTTCACTTATTTTTGAAGCCATGAGGCAGCATCTACTCTTCTGTAGTTTTAGTGGTTTACCCATTTAGAGACACAATTTTTTTTCAGATAATTTCTAAAAACATTCAATCTTTTTATCTAAAAATGCACAAGCACAATGCCTGTGATAGCAGCACTCAAGTTCAGTGGTTGGTTTTTAACAGCAAAAGATGGGGGTTAGTTTCCATGCTGTTTTGGAGTGGATCACAATTTTGAATTCTTTTTTTCCTACCAAAATCAAAAAAATCCATCATCTTGACTGTGCTTTCCTGCATGGAAAATCGGTTAGCTTACTTCTGATGGAGGAAATTAAACAAATTATAAGTTGAATGACAGTAGAGTTTAGGCTCAGGTTTTGAACATCATAGCAAAAAGGACATGGAGAGTATTCAAAGAAACATCAGTGTGCAAAAACAATCCACAAAATAGTGAAGGATGGACTTTCACCTAATGTAGAAGCCCTTAAGGAGCTGTAGCATAGACAAAAATAAGAAGATTACAATGAGGAAACAAAATTATTTTTTTGTAGTGTATCCCCACTCTATTACCACTAAAAACCGCTTGTCACTATGAATATGTACAAATTGTCAACAAATCCTAGACTTTTGTGACTAAGAATTGGTTTAGATATCCAGACCATGTCTAACTGATCTATTAATAGGCTCCTCGGGTGACTGAATACGCTTTGGTGTACAGTATTATGCTTCAAAATGTGCATTCCTGGCTCAGTAAAGTATAACCTCTTGTATCCTGTTGCTTTGTTTAATTAATTTTAAAGTTCTTTCTAATTATTAACCTGAATTGTTTATTATTTTCCCTTTGCAACTGATGATTTAACACATCTTTCATGCCCATTCCCACCCCCTCTAACTCATGTAGAAATACAGTCTGAAGGAAAGCTGAAAGCTTAAGCTTTGATGCCTGAAAGCCTGTTTTATTTTCTGATATCATATTAGTTGTTCTGTTATGTAAGGAACTTTGATGAGTATTTTCTCTCTAGTCTCTAACTGGGTAAATAAAGTCAACACAGTTGTGTGGGCTGTTTTATTTTCATATACATAAAAGTATGGGAGGGGCTGAAAGTATCATAATAAATAAGCTTTTAAGATAGTTATGCTGTGAATTTCTTTTCCCCTCCCATGGAGATAAAAACTGGAAGAGTTTAAAGTACCCTGTCCAAAACTTGTGTCCCTGTGTATGATTTGAAGCCACTGAAAAGTACATGTGCTGAAGCTGGGTGGATCTTATTTTTGAGTTTGGTTTTGGTTATTTTCATAAATATTTTAATTTATTCCACAAAGTCTTTATAACCCTTTAAATTACAGTGCAGCAATGAAATGTTCAGACTTCAGGAGAAAATGGCTCCTGGGGAAAAAGTCAAACCTTCAGTAATGTTATGTGATACCAGAGTATAATGAGTATGTAAAGTACCAAATTAAAAAATGTTAGCAGTTTATTATAGCTGAGCAATCACTGAATGAGAAACAGGTTTCCCTTTCATTGAGCATTAAGGACATGACCTGAGGCTGATAAGCACACTGCTGCCTCAGATTCAACATTTGATTTAGGGCTGGAGTAGCTGCCAACCAAAAATCAACCAAGGATTTGTTTGTTTGTTTAATCAATAATTTTCCAAGCTGCTTATAGTAAAGAAGTATTGTAATGAATTAAGAAATTAACTAGGTTTAAGTTATGCATTTACATTTATCATACTCTGTTTTTCTCCAAGCCACTGCAATACAAATCATCCCTTGAAGACAGCTAGACCCTACACAACAATTCCTTATGGTTGTGTATATTTCACCACAGTTCTGCACACTTTTGGTGCCCATTTGTCTTCTCTGTCACGTCCTCCTCAGTGGCTGCAATATTTGTTGTTGATGGAGAAATTACCACTGAATTAAGGGAAATGGATGCATTACCCTTTAAATCTTATGAGCTACCCAAGGCATTCTTGTGGCTTTTGCCAAGCTTTTTCCATGTGTCAGGTCTCCAAGCTATTCCACTACTGCGATCACACAAGTCCAACTTTCTGCAAACATGTTGTGTCCAGCACCAGGATATATTTCTGTGTGAAGGTGTCTGCCTGGTCCCATGCCTGCTGCAGGATCCCAGTACAGCCGCCATCAGTGATCACAGAAGCTTCCACTCAGCCAAGTGTGCAGGATGGAATTTGCACCATTAAGGATGACTGGGATAACAGACATGTGCCCAAGTCCTGCCAGATGGGATGCTGAGGTGTGTTGAGGGTGTACTCCTGTATATAACCCTCAGAAGCAGTCACAGCTCCCCCTAGCCTCAACAGGACTTTTGACATTAAACCCTGCACTGCTGTTTGATAGAACCTGAGGCACTTGGCCACTCTGAGCAGTCTCTTCTGCTCAGCAATGGGTCAGGATGTTCTTGGGTCATTGACTGGATCAGGCCCAGAGAAGGGATCAAGGGCCAGACACAGCCCTTGGATGGCTGGACAGGACCAAGGGGACAGAGACTGGATCATCAGGGCAATAGAAAGCAGGGCTGAGAGGCAGCAAGGCTGAAGCTGGGCTTAAATGCAGCTCCCAGGATGGGAGCACAGGTTTCTACTGCGTTCCCGGGAGCCTGACCTCAGGATCAGCAGTGGGAAGGGGCTGCACTCCACTGTCCCTGTCTGTGACAGCCAAGGCTCAAAACAGCGGGTCCACAGGACGCACAGTTCTTCCTGGGCAATACGTGTTCCTCCCCATCCTGCCTCCACAGGATTTTTCTGCTACTCACATATTTTAGCGAAAGATTGTAAGCCATATATCAAAGGTAATGTTTTATACACAAATTTTTGAGCTAGCGAAGAGTAACAAAGCATAAATAGACCTATAATAAAATCAAACATGCAAGCAGATGTTTTCCTTCCACACAGGTAATTTAAAGATTTTGTGAAAAATTCGAGTTTAGAATAACCAGGACAAAGCATTCATAACACATTTTTCTTTCAATTAATTCATTCTTAATGCTAGGAATTGATGTTGTTTGTAATATAGTTTCATTTTTCTTCTTCTCTCTAATGAAAATGTACTACAGAATGAACTAGAAGAGAACTAATACGAGATGCATAATTTGGAAAAGTAAATTTCTGAGAGAGACATTAGCAAGCAGGAAATACAGATTCTGAATAAAATTATCATCTCAGTCTTAATTACATTTATTGACACAATAGTAATATTCTTCCCATTTCTTGGGTTTCAACCCCGACTGCTGTGATCACAATGAGCCCACTGTACAGTTTATTTGACCACACTTGATTGCATTTTCCATGTAAGTAATGCCTGTTATGTTGCAATGTCGTTCCTAATGTAGTCTAACAGAGAAGTAGAAATGCTAATACAGAGTAATGCAGCAGGTGGGGATAGTTTGTTGGCTTTCTTCTTGTGATTTTTGAACAGTTCAGCCTTGCCATTTCCCATGTATTTTTCTCTTTTTTTCTTCTATTCAAAAAAATGCTGCTTTTTTTTGTTTTATCTTACTTTTTCTCCTACTCAGTGCAGCTGTAGATGTATTGATTTATAAAGTAGAAGCATCCACAGACCAAGACAGAACATATATCCTAGTGGTTGGGGTTATAAAAACCCATGAGGAAACAGTGTGTGCACTAAAAAAAAAAGTGCCTAACCTTTTTCTTGTTGTCCTCAAGAAACAATAAGTTTTTCCAATAAGAAAAGAAATCATCATTTGAAATGAAGACATCTTGGTAGGTCTTCACTCTCCAACTTTTCAAAGAAATTTGGCCAAAGATAAGCCTAAGTTGAGGGAGTATGAATTCTTTTAACTTTATTTGCAAAAAGCATTAAGTGTTGCTAGGGTTTTGTTTTTCTAAGTCAGAACTAAATGTGTTTTGGCAAAACACCAGCATTCCTCCTTTCTCCTCCCCAACAAAATTCCCTCCCAAACTCCCCTTTCAGTCTGTTTGAACCTGGACTTTTGTTACCCTGTATGTGAGATGTTGCAGCCTGTCTTTGCAGCACACATGAGATAAGAGTGATATTTTGACTCATCTAAGTTCACACACTGTATCCTCAGACTGTGTTGGACCCTTTCGATAGTTTTATATAAATGTACCACTAGTAGACTGCAGACAAAAAGCACTGCTCTGGGCTCTCTTTTTCTTCTTTCCCATCTGTGTCAGCCACAGTCCAGCCCACTTGTTTCTCAGAAACTGCAGATAGTGTTTTGTTATGCTTGGGTCGCTTTCAGAACAGCATTTTTCTTTCTCTGATGCTAGTCAGTAACTTTCTCATAATCAATGAATGTCATTCACATTGGCAGGTTATTTTCATTCATCTTTACCAAGAATTCATTAGTCACTAGAGTTCTCCATAAAACATCCTGATTAATAGCCTCTCTGTTTTTTGGTTGAGTAGAAAATTTCTGTTGTATTTGTGAATTTCTCAGTAATTTAAGCACAGGATATTAGAAATCACAGAGCTGAAGGCTTCACCTAGTCCTACCTGCACACAGGCAAGATAAAAATTGTTATTGTTCTATCTGATAGACTGCATAAATGCAATTATTTCAACCTTTCTTTTTCTTCATATTCACTTTTTCTAGGTGCTTTATTAGTCTTACTACTGCAACTTATCACAATCTTCTCTAAACCATGTTATTGGACTCTGTTCTGGTCAAAGATCTACCAAAGCCAGGAAGAGCTAAAAAAAATTTTAAAATTCTTCCTATGTCTTACATCCAAGAGTCATCTTAATTCATTCAAGTGTGAGATTTTCCTGTTTTGCAACAGGATCACACGAGTAGTTTCTATTCATTTTGAGGTCTATGTTAAGCCTTTTATCTTTTTCATCCAACTGCTCAGCTAATACCTATTTCAAATGTATGTATCTTATTTCTCCTTTCTGAGTTCAATGTTTTGCACTTGTCTAAAACCAATCACATGAAATTCAAGGAACATCTCTTTTCAAATCCTCATTTTTGATCTCCAAAATGTGTTTGCCACCCTTCCCAGACTGAATTTTGCTATAAAGTTTGTATATATTACTTGGATTATTCAAAGGCTCTTATACCAGAATAATGAATCAACTTTCAGTAAACTAATTTAATCAGGTTTATATTATTTATTGGGTCTTCAGTGATCTTTTGCCAAAAGCTTTTGCTGCTAGTGCAATGTTGTTTTCTCAACTGTCATTTCTACAGACTTCTGCCATGCAAAGTCAATCACTGTTTTGTTTCGGATTTTTAGCAGATTCTTTTTCAATTCGGCATAGTGTTTCGTGTAAGCAGACCTCTTTGCCTGCTGTTCTATGTTCTCAATGAAATGGAATGGGATATACAATCTTATCAATGAGGGATACATCTGTTGTTGCGTTTTCACCTGTTTCCAATCTTACTGCAGCAGCTGTTTCTCTCCAGACCCTCCTGTATTCCACCCATGATGTATTTGCTGATGTCTTCTACAACCACCTTCCCAAGTGCTTTTCATATTTCAGTACATTAAAACACCTCTCTGATTTCTTGGTTATCTCACCAATATCTTGGCTGCTACTTCCTGTGATGAATCAACCTTTGCACACATTATCACTTTACATCTGGCATTCATACCTTCAGTCTGCCAAAGCTTTGAATTTATTCGGTTCAATGCTAATTTCTATCATACCAAGCATTTCTAATTGAATTTGAGATGCTTTCTGCAGATTAGTTGTCCTCTCTTCCACTTCCATCTTCGTATTTGGCATAGTCCTATCTAGCAGGAGGACTGACAGCATATAAAGGCCAATTACATACTTCTACAGCCTATTGCAGCTTTTCACTGTGCCCAGGATACAGAAAGTTAAGTGTTGGAATTGCTTGAATAAGTCATTAATATATATGTGCCAAAAAAATAAGGAACTAAGGTAGTGCAGCAGGGAATAATTCCAGTTTACTACTTGACTTCCAGAAAGGGAAACAGAATGACTTCTGAAAAGAGATTGCACTGAATGAGTGAGAAAATTAGAAATTGGAAAGATGATAAGGGAAAGATTTAGAAAGTCTAACAATGCTTTGAAATCCTCTTAGTGCTGCTGTCACTTCCATAACCAGCCTGCTGCTCTGCTACTTTGTTAAATCAGCCCTTCTAAATGCAGTATTTGTCAGTGACACTACTTGCAATTTGGTGCCAGTTCAATACTCAGCAGAATAGGTAAGGACAGCAGAAAAGACATTTGCAGCAGGAAGTTTTCTTTTCGTACCAGCTGATGAAGTCCAAGGTTATCCATGGTCTATCGGTACATTGGTTAATTGTCAATAAAATGAGGCTAATGGTACAGTTCTTTACAAAGATACTACTTACCATGTTTAATATTCACAGACTTTACATTCATTCTGCACCATGTAGCAGAGTTAAAATGAAGGGTCTCCCTAGTTATTTAATCTCTATTTCAGTTTCTATTTGCTTTGAGCTTTGTCATCCATTTATATATATTGGCAAGTTACACCCACTTTGATTTAATATAATAGACCAAGATAAGTGAAAAAGATTGAGTTTTCCATAAAGCAAACAAACAGATTTTTGCATATTCCTGGCTTAAAGAGCAATATATAAGTAACCCATTTTTTATTGATGTTCTGCCTACATTAAGGCTTCGTGATGAGTTTATTGAGTGGAATCTGATTCTTAGTATTGAAGATCCACAAACCAGTAATGGCATGCATTTAAGGAAACATGTCCATAAATGTTTGATTATGATCACATACCTGTATTCTATTCAAGTCAATGACTAAAGTATATGATTAAAATTTTGATAATTAACCAAGGAGTTTCTTAACTCAACTGGGACTTTAGAAAACTTACTAATGAGAAATTAAATCCTTAGTCAAATTTTTTGCTTTAAAACATGCTTATACACAATATGATGATATGTAGTAATTTTCTATAGAGTTACTGCAGTACTTTATGATTTTGATCTTGGGTAATGATTATCTACAATACTGAAATCTGTGTAGTGTTAAAATCTTTTCTACAATCACCTGGAAAGGGGATTACATCCATTTATGGACTTTTTTAACAAAATCTTTTAAATATTTTTGTTCTATCTAGAAAAATACATTTTATATATGGGCCTGTGCAACGGATGTTGAGGAATATATCTGGTACAGTAGCTTGGCTTGCAAACTGTGGATTGAAATGCAGATTGAGCTCTGGGTGGGAGCCCAAGATAAGAGGCTTTGAACTGCCAACCCTTGGTACAAAAAACAGGATAAAGGTGGGTAACATCCATCAGGAGAATGGACACTGAAAGACAGGAACCGGGAACTGCTGATCTTTTGCATAACAAAGATGAAGATCGTTCACTGCAAGTGAGGTGGAAGGACACAGAGGGGAAGGGGGAGATCTGCCTGTGGATGGACTCTGAGGCTATAAAAGCCCAGGGGTTCTTTGGCTGGGGTCACCAGCATGAGCTGTTCCTGTGTTACTGTGCGGTGAATAAATGGCTTTATGGAACGAGACATCTGAGAATCTGCTGTGGGAAACCTGGTCTGACTGTGGAGTGGGTGTGTGGGGAGCCAAGGGGGACACGTCAGTCACGGGAGCTGCCCACTGTGGAGGGGCTTTGACCCAGCAGTGGCAGTCTCTGTCCTTGGGAAGTCACTGCCAGGGAGTCTCGTGGATGGTCAGACTGGGAAGTTTCCTTAACACTGAATGATTTGAAATGCACAGGGGGTCACCCAAGAGCTGGTGCCATGTTTGAAAGTAACGGTGGTCAAATGGATGTGACAAAAGTACATAGAGAGTTTTGACCACCTTAGATTAAAAGTCAATGACACTAGCAGCAGCTTCTGTCACCCACAGATGATCCCAAAGTGCTTTATATATTATGCATAAGAACAAGAACAATCCACCCACTACTGGAACACAATTATCTCTGTGGGAGAAGTATGGTATTCCATGATATCGACCACATGCTCTGCCAAGGTAATTTGATGCAATTGCAACTTTAAACACTTATATCCAGAAAGTATAAAAATATTTTATATATTGTATAAAACATATCTCCACAGAAACAAATTAATATATAGAGGAAAATATAAATATGTCTAGAAGGAGATGAAGGAAGTGTATTAAAAATCTAGATCTACGTTTCATTTTTTTTAAATTTTTTTTTGTGGGAACAAAGTAAAAAGTAAAAAGAAAATCCATCAAGGTTTTGCATAACCAAAGGTAAGCATGACTTCTAAAACTTTCATTTCCTCTTCTTCTGCTCACTTTTGTGTTAATGTTTTTTACTCAATTAGTAAAAGAACAGCAACAGCTGCCAATAATTAGCATGTGTTCTTTCTTTTCCTCCTCCCTCCATCAAGATGCAACAAAATAGTTAGTAGCTAAGGGACTGCATCTGGTTGTCTGAAATTATGAATTTTCTTGCAGTATTAAAACTGTCAATTCAAGTCCTGAATATTTGTCAATGGTGTGGAAGTCAAAAAGAGTATCTCGAGTAGATCTCATTAAAATTGTCTTCATCCTGTTTATCGCAATAGCCGTTGTCCCAGAAGATCTCTTGTGATGTCAGTCTATGTGGCCACATTAGACAGACGGAGGAAAATTCTGATGTGTAGGCTGCAGAATTTGCATGTCATTTACTTTTCCTTTTTGACCAAATCTATAGTTTGAAGGTGAGAAAAATTTATTTGGTGACAAGACACGGCATCAGACCACCAGTTGTCAAAAAATCTAGGGAATCTGTTTCATCACTCTGTGATACAATTATATAATACTTTAGTTCCATTGATTTCAACCCCATTGTGATGTTCTGTTGCAAAGACCCATTTATGGCTACACATTTAACAAAGAAAATACACTTTAAAAATACTCTTAAAATTTCCTTCTCTGAAGTCCATAATTTAAATGCACAATTAAATGCTGCCTATACCTATATGGTACATACCCACAAATATATGTTAAAATAACTTATTAGGTTGAGTGCTCAATTGCTCAAAAATGTTGAATTTGAGATTCCTACTGCAATTTTAATTTTATCCCTCATACATATGCATTATGTTATAATCTTTAATTACACTATTACACAACATACTTTCCACAGAACCTCAGCCTCTCTACAGGCCGTGAATGTATGATACTCACTTAGTGATCAATATGATGATCAATATTTTCTTTTACCCTCATTATTCAGTGTGTGACCCAAGGCTTTACTTACTTCATACAATTTAAACCTTATTTCTGAACACAAGCTATGATTAATCTCTTAAAGGCTTTTGTAAGAAGTTCATGATGAGGGTAGCCCAGTGTTTCATTAATGTGGAAGTACTTACTACAACTATTCTAGTGGGGAATATGGTGATATTACCTTGTTTGAGGACAGGAAACTGAGGTGCAGAAATCAAATCCACGCACTAGCTGGTGACGAAATGCTGATACAAAGCATTAGCATCCTTCAGCCATCAAACTCAACGGCAGAGAAACATTACAAGATTCTAATCCTTAGGCATGTGGTTAAATTGCCCAAAATTACATTGATGGTGTCATAAGGAGAAGACTAGATAACAGCTGCTATAACAGTATTTAAGCATCACTGCTTTGATACCATTATATTTTTTTCTCCTTGGAAGTAATTACTGAATATATTTATTAAGGATTTTGACTTTTGCATTTGTGTAAGTGGACTTTTACAATTCCAAATATCTTTCAAGATAGGAAAAACCATTTCTTTTTCACATTATGAATAAACCTTGAGGTTTTCTCAGCTGATTAGACAGTGGTGCTTGTAATGCCAAGGTTGTGGGTTTGATCCCTCTATGGGCCATTCACTAAGGAGTTAAAATGGATGATCATTGTGAGTCCCTTCCACCTTAGAGTATTCTGTGATTCTGTGGATCACTCTACCTGAAAATTACTGCCATATATCAAACATTGCAGAAGAGATGCAAAGATGTACCTTTTACCTAAAAGAAAGTAGTAGTTTAGGTTTGGGGTTCTTCTGTTACTTTGTTTTTTTAATCTTCTAAACAACTCAGCCTGCAAAAGCAATCTAAAATAACAAACACATGATGATTGGAAGGCCAGATGCATAAAAATACATTGTCTACACATTCCTTAAAAGCTTGCAAAAGCCTGCAACTCTATCTTCCAAGTTTGTAGGTTAATTTCTATAAGTCTTCAGAAGTATATTAGAAACCCAGTCTGCCTTTTTCTTAGATGTCTAATATGAACTGGATTTCAACTCATAAAGAGGTAGTAGTCACATTTTGGTAGATTAAAGGCTGTTCATTATACACGACACTGTTTTTTCCAGTTTGTTGTGCTGAGACACAGGATTTTCTTTGAGTTTAATACAATCAGAAAATTTTCCAAATTACTTGTATTTTTAATGAATAATAAGAAGAATATTATTATGGAAGTGTAAAGCTGTGGTCCACAGAGCTTCTGCACAGCTACAAGAGGAATTCTTTGGAGGAAATCTGCATGGATAGACTTAGTTACTTACTTAGTTACTAGTCTATCAGAAGTAACTTCTAGTTATTTCTGAGACAAGGAGGAGTTCTAAATAACGTCAGGAACATAAATGTACATACATGAATTCATATACAGGTATGATTACAGAATGTAGCATGGTTGTAAAGTTAAATAAGCATGCATTGTTGATTTATAAAGGACCTAAAATTTTCTCAAGAGCACAGCTATATGAGGTAAAAGAATCTTCTTTGTATTTTCTGTTGAGAACTAGTTGAAGGTCAGCTAATAATAGTAATCACAAAATAGATTGTTTTAATTAAATCTGTTGTATTGAGTCTGTTGTTTATTTGACACTTAGATTTATTTTCCTCTGTTATATAAGCAGAAATAACTCAATGACAGTAGTTATACAAGTTCTCTTAGTGTCAGTTTCAGGTTGTTAAGAAAGCTGACATTTATTTCTAAACAAAGTGAGGTTTAAAAAAAAGTTACAAAACGTTTGGGTAACTCACTGTGTAGATGACTCCCTGTGGTGTGTGGCTCATTTCTGTGTATGCTGTGGCTGCTTTCATGGTTTTTGCCAACAGCCAAGTCATAAAAAACAACAAAAAAAACCACACACAAAAAAAAAGCCACAAAAGAACACAAAAAAACCCCAACAAAACAGAAAAGAGCACTTCTCTATCAGAAGATTTTTAGTGCAGAGGTGTGCGATGTTACTGGCAATAGCATCCAGCTGCATCCAGTTTTATCATTAACCCTCCACACACTCATTTCCCTGAAAGAAGTATCACCAGCACTAAGCCTGTTTCCCAGAAGAGCAGCTCATAAAGTAATAGTTTGGCACTCTGTTTATTTTGCATAACTTCTTCTTTCCACCCTGAACCTCAGTTATTTAAACGTCATAGCCTCAGCATACTGCTGCAACAGAACAGCTCAATTGAGTTTCCAATTGTTGTGCACCAAATAAGAGTAATTCTAATCCATATATTTGAACAGTGTTCCAGAATTTAGAGACAATCAGCTAGAATTCACATTGTGACATGCAACACATCACCCTCTGCAGATGAGGGAAAAGTAGGTTTTGAAGATTATTGCTTTTCCAATAACTGCCCTAGTGTTTTCTAACATCCTGGTTTTTGCATCAGGCTTTTAGCAAAGTCTCCATGTTAATAACATCAGTAGTTTGCAAATAAGCATATTTCTCACATCAACACTATTTGTCATCTTAAAATTTGTTCATCAGAAACTACCCTTCAATGACTGAACCAAAAGAAGTAATTTAAGACTGAGATAAGAGAAACTAATATTCCTTTTCTTGGAGAAGGAGGTAAAAAAGATTCCCTAATGAATGTACTATTGCCTGTGGATGCAGTTCAAAAAGTACGGAGGAAGATCTGCACCAAGTAAATGGTTAAAGTCTGCTCCCAAAATGACTGTGATATGCCTGTGCTTAACAGTTTGAGAATATCTTAGAAAGAAATTATGTATATAAAGTTGTGATGATCATTAAAAAAACTATTTTAATATTTTTTAGGTCAGAATAAATAAGGCTTAAAAATCTTATCCTTGCATAGTCTTTCCAGTTCAGTTTCCCATGCTTCCACAAGTTTTTCTTTGTGTTGATCAAGTGGCTTAGTGTGAGAAGCTCAGAGCATATAGGCATATCTACATTGATTTCAATGGAAGAGAGGTTCACGTTTACTTCTAGATTCTGGCCCTTCATCTCCTTATATTGCTAAAAGGAATTATAGCACAAAAGTGCATAAACCACCAGTCAGCCAGCCACATGGACAGGACTGTGCCAGAAAGTGCTGGAAAGACCTACCAACATGTGTCTGAGAGTAGTGCAGTGATTGTGACGTTGTGGGACCTGCCAGTCAACAAAAGCAACCTCAGAAACACCCCAGTGCCAATACAGCTGTATCACTTTCCATCATTTTGGCTACTTGCAGGGTCTCTCGACTAGTTTCATCATATAAGAGGGTTCAAAAGCAGCATAACTTAAAGCTTGCATTTATTAGCAGAAACAGATTCTATGACAGGATCCTGGAGGATTTGCCTTATTATAAATAATGTTAACTGCTACATACCTAGTGAAATTTTTCTCTTCTTATGGACAGAAAAAGAAGAGATAATAATAAAAGAAATCTTGAAGTTCAGGTGTATTCCGATATTCAAGCCAGCATCTGCTTGTAAAACTGTGTTATAGCTGGAAATACTTTGACAATGCTATAAAAGCTGATTTTCTGGCACTGCATTAGTTTGTTCCTGGAAGAACTATCTTCCATGGTACGGTACTTAATATAGTTCAGAAGGCAGATTTTCAAAGCCCTTATTCCACAGGCATGACTTAATCACTCAAGCATTCAGCTGTTTTAAACTAGAAATATATTTTTAAGAACTTATATTTAATGCAGCACTATACACTCCTCTGTTTAAAAAAAAAAAAGGAAGAGAACTTGCAAGATTTTGTTTTTTCCACAATTTCCTATTCACAAATTCCTATTGACAATAAGAATTCTAAAATAACTCAGAAATACATAGATGGTATCACCATGCAACCTCTTTCAGATGATAGGTAAAGTACACTTCTTCTCTACTATAAAACCTAGTAGCACAGTACACATATTAAACATAAATAAATCAGCAAAAACCACTTCACTACACATATGATTCTTTCCTCTGGGAGAAGATGAGAGGAAGCATAGACCACATTTGAATTCATCATCACATTTCTTATTGGAAAAGCTCAAGATGAATGTGACATAAAAACCTGAATACATTACTGCAGTAACTGTAGCTCTGTTCTGGTGGGAGCAGAATATTTAATTGCAATCAGGCACCAAGGAAGAGACAGACCAGGAAAAGTCATACTTTTATTGAGTTTTTAAATTAACCAAAAGTTTGTGGCTTATAGATCAGGCCATATGTAGGAAGTACATAGTTAAAATTTTTAGTTATTTTATGCCCACTTTTTCCATGACTTAGGAGCATCTTCCACCGGTACCCAGAATGGCTAAAATTGACATATGTTGCATCATACTTTATCTGTACCATATCTGTTTAATATATGTAATATCTGTCTAATATAAAATATTCTAAGGTAACTTTCTTTGGTAGTATCTGCCACATAGTTCATTTCAGCTCATGGAACAAACAGTGAGATTTCTGATTTTAATAACAATGGCCATGAAACATTCAGTTATGAAGTACTAAAGTTAACTTTGCATCCTGAATATTTGTTTGCCTGTGAGTGGGTGTATAATAGAAAAATATGGTTATTAATAAAGTCACTTAAGCAGCAACAGAATTCTCTGGTTTCAATCAAGCTACTAACACAGTATTCAGCAGCTTGCATACTCCTTCAGACAGAGAGCTGATAATGGAAATTAGTATTAATCACATGGCCTTGCTTATTTCTGAGAAATCATTTTAAAATCTTGTTTTCTAATCTCAGGATGGACCAATGAAAAGGAAACCTATAAATAATTTCATTTTAATTTTCTGGGTATTACAGACAGAATTCTATCAAGCAGCACTTGTCCCAACCACCACCATTTGATGTTTTGGAAATGCCTGAACTTATGCACACAATTCCATTCATGTTAATTCCTGATTGGCTGGGGTAGAGTTAGTTTTCTTCACAGTGGCTGGTATGGGGCTGCACTTTGATTTGTGTTGAACACAGGGTTGATAATACAGACACGTTTTTGTTATTATGGAGCAGGGCTTACACAGGGACAGGTGTTTTTCTGCTTTTCATACTGCCATGCTGGCAAGGATGTTAAGGGTATACAGGAGCATGGGAAGAGACACAGCCTGGACACAAACTGACCAAAGGGATGTTCCAGACCATATGTCATGATGTTCAATATATAAGGGAGGGATGTGAAGAAGGAAGAAAGGAGAACTTCTATATTGATTACATTTGTCTTCACAAGTAACTTTTACCTATTATGGGGCCCTGCTCTCCTGGAGATGGCTGAAGAACTGCCTGCCCATGGGAAGTGGTGAATTAATTCCTTGTCTTGCTTTGCTTTGCCTGTGTGTGTTGCCTTTGTTTTGCCTATGTCTGTATTGAAACCCACAAGTTTTCTAGATTTTACCTTTCCAGTTCTCTCCCTGATTGTTGCTGGGGAAGAGAGCAAGTGTCTGTGTGGTGCTTTGTTGCCAGCTGGGGTTAAATCACAGCAATACTCTTTCCTAAAACTAGTGGTCAGCACATCCTTCTAAAAATACAGTTTTAAATATTAAGAAATTTCAGACATGATTTTCTTTTGAGCATTATCATACACAGGTCTTTTCTTTTGGGGCTCCTATTGTCTTTTAAAATAATGAAAAATGAGTGTTAATTTCGCTAGTTTCAGTAAAATTTTCCCAAAAGCAAACCATGGTCTGCAGACAAATTCTAAAATGTCTAATCCCAGCAGTCAGCTGTTTCACGTTCATTCAAGTGAAGCTGTGCTTCAATACACCACACAATTTGTATGGACTTTACTGTCACTACTAAAATGTTTTATTATGCATTGTGACTCCCTGATGTGTCTAATTGTGTTACATTGTCAGCTTTATGAAATCTACTGTAAAAAGCACTTTATTCTTCTGTCTTTTCTGTGATGTTGTGCATTTCTTTCTTGTATTAAGTGTTTGCTAGTTTTCTATTAGATGTTTTCTACTTTAATTAGATGTTTGAAAGTCTTCTGGCTTTAAGCTATATAGGCTATAATCAAGTTGCAATTCTTGATTTTGACTTTTTTTCCTGGAAAATATTAAGAATGTGCTTGAGTAAACTGGGGACACTGTGTAGAGCTAAACTGTAGGAATGCAGTATGATAATAGCTTCCAAATGAAAATGCTCAATGCTCAAATGGTCATGAATTTAAAATGTTTTCTCCAGGTCTTTCTTTTTCGAAAATAATTATTCTCAAAGTAAATATAATGTGGATATATGTCTACTTTACAAACATTTATTTGATAATTATATTTATGAATACAAATTCCCAAAGCTTAGATGGGTTTGCATGTATACTTTTTTCTCTGCATACTTAAGAAACCTACTTACATCCAATTATTCTAGATTTAGACATACAGTTTTCTATTCTTTGAATGATTCAACCCTCTGATAATACTGGGATTTCTTCAGATTTTCCCAGACAGGTATTCTTTATACACTTTGAAGTATTTTTCAACTATAACATGGAGAAGTAATATAAAACTATTTTCTATTTGTTTTTTTCTTTAATAGCAACCTTCATACCAATGTGGATAAAATGCCCCTTTAAGTCAAAAAATACCCATGGATTAAAAAAATATGAGAAGGCAGTACACGTTAAAATCAACATAAGATCATTGCTACATTTGAAAAAGGTCTTTTATTTTAATGTTTTATAGAAAAGAATAATCTCAAATATTTTAAACATATATGGAAGAAATGTGTATAAGAAAACAGGAAGGAAAAGAAGACAATGGCATTTAAAATATGAAATGCACTTTGCTACCAGCACACAGATTAACTGTGACAGGGACATCTAAATGCATCATGCAGAGCTGCATGTAAAGAGCTGTACAGAGAGAATTCCTAACAATGCATGAGGACATCTTGTGTTGATCCAACAAAACCTATGAAAAATGCTTTAATATATAGTCTTCTGTAATGTCTCAGGATTGTCAAGTCATTAATTTTTGCTTCTAACTCTCATAATAGTATATGTTTTTTAAGCTTAAAATGATTTTGTCAGACAATAGTTTATAAAGGAATTGCAACTGTCAAATTGGAAAATTTGTCATGTTTAGGTTTGTAAAGACAAGACAGTTGGTGTATAAATTCTGAGTTTAAAATCAAAACAGCAAACAAAGATAATCTTCAAATTAATACTATTTTGAATTAATTTTAAAATCCTTGGTATTTTGGTTTTGCATCATATTATTGAATGCCCAGAGATGGTAATATTTAATCTATTGTTTTATAAATTTACTAATTTACATTTTTACACATGCAAACTTTTGAAGAACTTTCTCACAAAACAAAGTATGTAAATCTGACTCGCTTCTAAGAATAAACAACCTTTTCATATTACAGAATGCAATTTAGATTACATTGAAGTGCTCTTAAAATCAGAAGCCAGTTTCAACCTAAAATTGCCAATTTAGATCCACAGTCAAGTCCAGACTAAGAAAGACAGCTACATATTGTCTCTGGTATGACTCCTCTTTTAGAATGAAAGCATTAATTTAAAAGGCTTTGAAACAGCATTTTAGTGGCATATTCTAAATTTTTTAAACTTTCTGTAATGTCCTGGAAGTCCAAACATAAAGAATTTAATTTCTTCTACCCTTCTCCTCAACTGACTGTGTCTTTATACCCTGTAGGTTTGTTTTTCCATGGGTTGTTTTTTGAAAATTCCTTTGAGAGGCAAGTGTTTCTGCAGCATTTCCAAGAAGAATAGGAGAAGCCTTTGTGACTCCCTACAAAAGATCACAGGGGAGCCTTTGTACACACAGATTTAAATCATCTAGAAGAAAGGGCAGATAGGCACACAGAATCTGTAATCAGTTAGCATAAACCATCCATCTATTAGTTCTCATTCCAAGAAAAGGAGTGGAGGGGTGGAACCACCCCTCTGACTTCTGGGCAGTGACACAATGTGTGCAGTATGCCTTCCTTCCTCCTGGAGTTCTCGACTGCAGGCAGGAAGTCAGAACATGCCCTAGCAACAGATTTGCAACAGGATTATAACTCCAGGCAACCTACAAAAGAGATGTAGAGCATCTGAAAGACTTGTCTTTTGCACATGCATGGCCTTTGATCTGAGAGACTCTGCCTGTGTTTGAATTCCAGTTGAGGAGACTATTACAACCCTAAATACAGTAGCAGAAAGATGTTGTTTATTGAATTCCGTGTTAATGACTGATTGTTCTGAAACATCACTGAAATGCATTTAGCAGTCTTACAGTATCAAGCAAGAATCTTCCCTTTCTCAAACAACACTCCTGCTAAATTCCAGAATAATCTGTCAGAATCATCTCACAAAGACTTTTTTCTTGTATAAATCCTCTAAGATTTTTGGGCAGATGGATGCAGTTTGACAAAGAATCAGATTCTCTTCAAAAAACATTTGAAAATAACTATGTACATCAACATTTTTCACAAATATCATTAGAGGTATCATTTAAATGTTTGCAGAGATACTGCAAATTAATTTTATAGAAAGGCTAATTCTATCTCTGACAATTTTATTTGGATCTAAATAATTTTATTTCCTGCCATACTCATTGTGCCAGTGATTCCTAAATACTTTGCCACATGTGATTTAAATTAAGCCCATCATTGGTTTTCTCTTTTCTTCTTTTGTAGAAAAATAAAAATCAACAAAAATTAATGACATTTTTCAATCTTCTAAGAGAAATAAGAGAGAGAGAAATCTACAGATGTTACTGACAGTTACCATGGTTATAAAATGTGGGTTTTTTCATCAAGCTCATTGTACATTTTTTAGTGTAAGACAACAAGAGGTAATTTTACTATATCTACAGTGTCCACAGCTTGATAAAATAAGAAACACGGTACATAATTAATACTTTATGTTACACTCAGGACAGTAAAAAATCTGTTATATTCAAGTGATTTCATTACATAATCCAAATATTTAATATTCAGTATGATCACCCATCAAAAGATTTATGTCAGATTAAAATAAAATATCAGTATAGATAGCAGACGAAGTTCTAAAGATTAAGCACATGAAGAGAGGAGAGGAAAACAAAACAAAGCAAAAGCAATGCAGGAAGCAACAATCATATAAATCATCTCCAGCCAATAAACTGTCAGCTTCTTTATCAAACTCATTCTGAGAAGCTGAGGAATTAGCTTCAGGAATAGCTTTGTGTCATCATCATTTACCAGATAAATATCTTTGTTTGAGAAAACACACTGCAAAATAACCAAATGAGATTAGAAAAAAAAAAAATCAGAGATAAAAAATATATATGTAACCCATATTATATTAAGAAAAACAAAACTCCATTAAAAAACATTAGTTTTGGCCAGTTCCAGTAAGAATGTAACCAACTTAAACTGTCAGAAAAGTTCTGGCCTGATCTCTATTGCCCTTTAGTATCATATTTTGAGGCTGGTGTCAGAAATATTTTTGTATCAAAATATTTTTATTGAGCCCTCAGTAGTAGATTAAACACTATGTCAAAAGAAAGTCACAAGAAGTTTATATAGTATTGCCTGTAATCAATCTAATCCCTTCATATGGACTTCAGATTCTCACTGAAATCTCAAGTGTCTGCTTTCAGCATTGTTCATCACAATCTTTGTTCTTCTCAAAGTGTCATTAAGTCACATTACAGACTCATCATTTCCATCTCTCTCTACTGAGCATCTATCAGTATCCACATTTCACTCTTCCTCCAATGCTTCTACTTGCCTTTCAACTTTCATTATCCTCATTAGAAACACATCCATATTTTTGCTTTCATCTTTTCCTTTAAGGAGCTGAAGGATGACAAAATAGTTTTCAAAGGGAGCTGGGTCAGAAGAATAAGACATTTCTGATGAGATTTTTCTATCACGCAAAACACAGCAGAAAAGAAAACAAGAAGAGACAAACCAGACCTATGTAAAATTAACTTTCCTTTCATAAAGAGTTTTCTAAAAAACCACAACTTTTTATGGACCCTAGTGAAGAGTTTGGGAAATATTTTGAAAATATGTATTTACAGTTACTCCATGGTTCCAGTGATAATTACATTGATTAAAAAATTTCTGGAACAGAGACTGCATACCTATGTAACTCATTTAGCCCATTAGATAGTACTTAATTTCATAAAAGGGTCTTGAAAAATCTCACTAAAACTGAGTAATTTCTACTTCCTATCAATAAGATAAACAATTTTGTTCATTTGTCAAAATGTGTTTATAAAACTTGTCAATTTCTATCTCTCACTATAGTGAAAATGAAAGAGGAAAAGAAATCCTGTGAAGACTGAGTACATGAAGTAAAAAATATCTTTTTTCATGAGTTTTATATAAACATGTTTTGTCAACTGTTTCGCCAATTACAGCAGAGTTGTAAATCTACCAGCATGTGCGAGCTTTGAGAATCTCCTCATTTTGCTCACAGCATCCAAATGTGGAGCCAGAGATAATTCTTTCTTTCAATCACTTCTTATATCAAATAACATCTTTGCTATTTAGAAGTTAAAGAAATAATTAGTTTTTCTTCATAGAAAGTAAAAAGTTTGCTTTATATACATTAAAAGTAATATTTTAGAACTTTTTTAAATGGAAAATCAATTAATTAAATCAAGAACCTATAGAAAATGGAATTTTCTTTTAAATCGAGAACCTATAGAAAAAGTTAAACCCACATACTGAGCTGATGTATGTAAAAGTTTGTAAATAGGGTCTCCCAAATCAGACATGCTAAGTACAGAACCTGTCCTAGAGCAGTTAAGGTACCTGTAGGTCTAGGCCAAAGGTTGAGGAAAAGGTTTATGGACTTCAAATGTGGACTTTTGGATTCATGTACATTCCATTTTAGACACCATTTTTTTCCTGTCTCCCCAAATGGAAGATACCACTCCATTAGCTACATTGCAGGTTCTTGATTTTGAAACACGGAGAGTACCATAAGATATAAACCTTTAGTCAAAATACTGTAAGTATTATATTATAGTAATTTAAGATGCTTGCCAATTCAAAGAGATTGTATTCAGTATTCAATATATGAGGAAAAAAATAATAGCATGTAATAGGTAACACATATAGGTTACATGTTTTACATGCAAAGGCAATTGTCTTAAAGACAATCCAATTCTTCAGGTCTCTTAAAGACATTTGAATTTCAAATATAGCTATTTATGGTATTTTCCCTAATTCTCCACCTAATGTAGGATTAGGTTCTTGATTATCGACACAAAAATTTCTATACATTTGTGTCTTCAGTCATTTTTATGGTGGCTGTTGTCAAATATAACCCAGCTATTAGAAAATACACAGGAAGAAAAAAATTATATCACCAGAATATTTGGAATAATTCCAAGCTAGATAGGAGGGAGAAAAATAAATACTAACTATATATAAATGGGCAGCATAAGAATGAAAAAATAGTTTTCCTGAGGTCAGAGCAATGGTCCCTCTAATCTGCCCAGTGGCCAGGAAAGATGCCTATAGGAAACTATAAGAAAATGGGACAAGAATAAGGCAATACTTCTTTCACATATATTGTCAAAAATGTCAGCAAATGGCGTTTAGGAAATTCCTGAGCAAAAGGTTACATGTGCTTTGAGGATCTAATTGTTTCTGCAGAATTTTCCTCAGCTTTTTTTATTAATTCATATTCTGGAAAGCCAAACATCCTAGGAAAATGAAATCTATGGTTTGAATTCAAGTTGTATGAAAACCTTTTACTTATGTTTTTCCTGAACTCACGTGTCTGTATCATTCCTAACTTTAGTCAAAAATTTTGTACTCTGAACACTTAAGACCATCTTTTGCTGCCATTTTTGACATCTTTTCTGGGAAGAAGGAATCAGGACTGGGGGAGAATTCAAAAGAGAGGTGTACTGTTGAATTAATCAATGTTAGAATTTGATTTTCTATTTCACTGTTTATCCTCTTTTTGCAATTTCCAATTTTATTTTTGTTCTGCATTTGACAGTCAGATACATAAAATAATCTGCTTAAAAAGCTTCATTTCTGGGACCCTATACCTGATTTAGTATGTACCCTTATTTCCAAACTCAGAGTTGACTATTGCTTTCATGTGCATGATTTGGCATTTCTGAATCTTGGATTTCATCTACCTTCTTACTGGATACTCTGTACTGAGAAATCTTACTGCAGATTCAGTCAATCTCAGTTTTGTTCAAGCTGAAGAGCTCTACCACAGCACCAAATTTTAGGATCTTTCTATTCACCCCCAATCCTGAGTTATATAAGAACATTTAAACAACTTCAAAAACCAAAACTTATGGGATATATATACATTACTTTTCCTATTTTAGCAATTAACCACTTAAGGCTACCTTTTATTTCCATCATTTTACCTATTATTGGTCATGAAATTGCATCTTACTCACTGATGATTTTGTTTCTTTGTGAGCCAGTGGTAAAGGATCTAGTTCATAATTTCTTGAAAGTACATGTAGGGGGTTTCAAGTAGATAACATATACATGTTTGTTAACATTCAAAGAGAAACTATATATCCATTCCATTTGTGAATCACAGACTTATGTATATGTCCTTTGTTTAGTCATAGACTAATTGTTTAGAGTAAGTATATTGTCTATGGATGATATTATTTACCATTTGAAGAAATATAAACATATTCCTTCAACATTTGCCTGAAACAGCAGTCAGGCATAAAAATCTTTAATTTCCCAAATGCTTTTGGTGTCCTTTTGAAAATAGCCATTACATTAATTCCTTCATCTGACACTAAAGTAAATTTGAGCAGTAAACTATCAATTCCAAACAAGATCATCAATCTCATATTTGATTTTCTTTAAAGCTCTAGGACTAAAGTAATTTCATCCCAACAATTCATAGCTATTAATTTGTTATAAAACACTTTTGGGACAGTTCCTTAGACTTGACACCCACAAAGAAAACAACTTCTTTAACGGTCATCACTGCTAATACCAATACAGCGAATTCTTTTATCTTTTATTGCAGGACCTTATCATCTTCTCACATTCCTTTTACACATCAATCTTATGTTGGTTAAACAGATTTTTTTGGCATGGTTTTTGCTTGTGATATATTAAATATATATATATATTATGCATTTTTATGCTGCTAGAAAATTTCTCCACAAGATCTTTTTTGGCCTGCTTTATTGTGTACTTAAGTTTATGTTGCCAAAGTCTAGACTGCCTTCTTTCATCTTTCAGGCACAGTTTCTACTTTTCAATTTTAATGACTTCTTCAACCTTCTTGAAACGAAACCATTGGCAGTGAGGAATGCACGAGTCATAGGATCAGGAACCAAACAGACAAGAGGAGCTTGAACCTAGCTGAGAAGAAAGGGTAGAAAGTGAGCTTCTGATCTCTTATTTGAGAAGTGCTCTGCTTTTCTCTTATGATTGTCTAATGTAAAATGCATACACTCTGACAGAAGCAATATCTAGGACTTCAGTCTGTCCTCACCCAGGGGAGGGCAGGGCTGGCTTCCTAGCCTTCTGTTTTCTACATGGCCCAATGACTTAGCAAGGTCACTATTACCTCTGTATTTCACAAATGTCTGGGATGATTATCATTGATTTCTGGCAGAGAGACTTAACTGAGATAGAGACTGAGACTTCACTCAAAACTCACATTTCTGAGTGCACTGGTTTTGTCTAGGATAATATTCTTCATAGAAGTTTGTATCCTGCTGTGTTTTGAATTTTTGACTAAAACAGTGTTGATAACACAGGAATGCTTTAGCTACTGCTGAGCAGGGCTTACGCAACCTCAAGGCTTTTTCAGATTCTCACTCCTCCCCACCATCAAGGAGGCTGGAGTTGGACAAGGAGAGGCGGGAGGGGTGATCCCAAAAGTCAAAATTTATATTTATTACTATATAACATCACACTCATCAATAGAAGGTGGGGGAAGAATGAGGAAAAAGGGGTGTTTGGAGTGATGACATTCCCACGTCACCGTTAGGCTCCCTGCTTGATGATGGAGCCTTGCTTTCCAGGAGATGTCTGAACACCTGCCTGTCCTGGGGAAGCAATGAATTAACTCCTTGTTTTGCTTTGCTTCTGTGGGCTTCTGTTTGCTTCTTGTGTTTTACCTAGTAAACTGTCTGTCTCTCAGACAACAAGTTTTACCATTGTTGCCCTTCCAAATCTCTCCCATCCCACTGTGGAGAAAGTGCAGACTGAGCATCATTAAATCTCAACATGCAACAAAAGTTCTGTAAGCACAGGGCAGGCCCCAGTTTTAACCCAAATACAAAATTAGAGACAGGGACATCTCTAGAACTAAAGGCTGTAGTTTGATTTCCCACGGCAAGCAGTGTCAATGAAGTGAAATGGCCTCTGTTCACCTTCCATTCATCCCTCTTTCAGCTTTGCTTCCTTTTGATGCATATCTTTTTTTTCCACCAATTTTAAAAACAAATTATTCAAAAGTCTTTCCTGGCTTTTAAATATGTCATTCTCCAGAAAGCTAAACGCTAGAATTAATATATAGTCAAACCTTCAGTAAACTTTCATGTTCCTGTATTGGTGTTTCAGTTTGAATCAAGAGTAATTTTTACACAAATCTCCCCATCGTTCTCACTAATCATACTTTGTATCACAGCATGCAGCAGTCTCAACACACACAAACCAAGTTTCTTTACACTGAAAATAAACTGAAGCTTTCAATAGACTCCAGGTACAAATGTGCCTTTAAATATTCATGCATCAGGCTGGTCTGAGTTAGAAACTTTGTAAAATCAGCATCAGGTCTTCAGACTAAGTGTTTTGCTCTCCTTATCCTTGCCTTGTGGTACAGACTTTTAAGACATATAGATGGAAGGTATTAAGGAATTGGTACTAACATGCCCTTTAGTAGCAAACTTCCCTTTCTGACAAAGAAAATCAAAGGGCTTAACCCTGAGAGACTCAGAAACATGGAAAAGATTAAGTAAAGTATCATTACATAATACTTCTTTCTAAAATGTATACAAAAAATAAAGTTGTTTTGATAGAATACACTGATAATCTATACAGGCACAGCATGATTAGATCAACATTTCTGTCTACGGCTGCTTATGGTTCAATGTTGTATATTTCTGCATCCCCCTGGGCAATCTAAATTAAAAAAAAAAAAAAAAAGAAATATATAAAGTCTCTGAATTCAAAATAGCATGATTGTACACTGTCCTGATACATTTACTGCTATGCCAAATTTAAATCCTTAAAAATCCTTTCCTTTCAGAAATGAGAGAAGAGTAGCTGTAGTTAGCAGAGCTTCTCAGGACTGGTGTTTATAGACTGGTTATAGGACTGGTGTTTATATTCAAAACAGTTTGTTTTGAATTACATTTTAAAATGTATATAAAAGCAATTGACAGTAATATATAATGTGTTCCAAGACTTAAAACATCAACCAAAAATATATCTCGTTATTTAAATTCTATAATAAGCATGCAAATAATCTGGTCTTCTTTTTATTATGGTTTTCAGCTATCTTTAGCTTTTTGTAATTCTTTGACTTTTTAATAAACAGAATTTTATTGCTGCTTGCCATTAAAGAAGCTGAGATTTTTGAAACTTTCCTTGTCAGAATCATGCAAGTTATGTAACCAATAAAGTACATTTATCTATGCTGAGAATACCAGAGTAAATCTTTTCACATTTTATAAGGAATTGTTATTTTACAATACAAGCTACTTGCCTAAAATTTTTCAGAGCATAAATAGTTCTAATATTTATCATTCAAAGAAAAGAAAGTTTTCTAAACAGTTTTGTTCTTCTCTAATTAATAACCATTCTGTCAAAAATCTGTGCTGTTTCTTGGTTTGGTACAACATCTGCACAGTTGATGTTGTTCACTCATCAGAACTCAGAAACAGACAGACTTCCCAAATATTCTCTTATGACATAAAATAGTACTTCCTGAAAATATTTTACACAGTCTATCAAACAAAGAAACTTATTTTTATAAAGTATCCTTGATGGGAAAATCCTAAGCACAATATACATAACACTGAACACAGTAAATATTTAAAAGGATAAATAGAACACAGTATGAAATCTGCCTTACAACTGGATAGTGATTTTCATAGAATCAAAAACTACAGAATTGTAGAATCATAGAATAGCTTGGTCTGGGAGGAGCCCTAAAGAGGATCTAATTGTAACTCCCCTGCCAGGAGCAGGAACACCTTTCACTAGACCATCCAATCTGGCCTCCAGGCATAGGACAACTACAGCTTTTCTGGGCAACCTGTTGCAGTGCTTCACCTGTCTTACAATGAAGAATTTCTTCCTAATGCCTAATCTAACCTTTTTCCATTCAGAAGCTATTCCCCATTGTCCTTTCACTACCTGCTGTTGTAATTAATCACTCTCCATCTTTCTTGTAGGTTCCCTTCAGGTACTGGAATGCCACAATTAGATCATCCTGAAAACTTTTCTTTCCCAGGCTGAGCAATCCCAGTTGTCTCAGCCTTTCCTCACAGGATAGCAGTTCCATCCCCCTGATCATCTTGGTGTCTGTTGTCTGGACTCACTCCAACAGGTTCATGTCCTTCCTGTTCTGTAATCCCCAGAGCTGGATGTGTTCCAGGTGGAGTGTCACCAGAAGGGGAACAGAGGGGCAGAATCCCTCTTTGGCCCTGCTGCACATGCTGCTTTTGCTCCAGGATAGGTTTGGCTTCCTGGGCTCAAATGCACACTGCTGAGTCATGTCCAGCCTGTCATCCAGCAGCACCCCCAAATCCTACTGGGCAGGGCTGCTCTTGTTCTATTCATCCCCCAGCCCTTATTGATACCCAACCCAGGTGCAGCATCTTACACTTGGTCTTGTCACACTTAATGAAATTCCCATGCCCCACTTCTTCAGTTTGTCCAGGTCCCTCTGGATGGCATTTTGTCCTTCAGGTGTGTCAACAGCACTACTTATCTTGATGTCATCTACAAATTTTCTGAGCATGCACTCAATCTCTTTATCTATGTCATTAATGAAGATGTTAAACAACACTTGTCCCAGTATGGACCCCTGAGTTACACCAATCACTGATGTCTACTGGGGCTCTAAGCCATTGACCCTCGGGATGGGACTAGATGAGATACATCCCAGAGCCCTGAGGAAATTGGTTGATGCACTTACCAAGTCATTGCCCATGATATTTGAAAAGTCATAGCAGACAGGAGACATTCCTGCTGACTTATAAAACAAAAACATTATACCATCTTTAAAAGAGTTAGAAATTAAGACCCTGGGAACTATCAACTTTTCAGCTTCACCTCTGTTCCTGGGTAGGCCACGGGACAGGTCCTCCAAAAAGCTTTTCTAAGGCACATGGAGGACAGGGAGGTGATTTAGGACAGCCCGCACAGCTTCACCCAGGCCAAGTCTTGCCTGACCAATCCAGTGACCTTCTACAATGCTGTGATTGCCTCATTGGACAAGGGAAGGGCTACAACTGTAATTTATCTTGACTTCTGTCAAATTTTTGACAGGATCCTCATAACATCCTTCTCTCTAAATTGAGTGGACTGCTAGACACGTGCACTTAGATAATATTGATGTCAAACAGGAAAGGAGCATGGAAGCAATTTATCAGATTACAATTTAAAATTTCTAATTTCTTGCTTTAGATCTGATCAGAGAAAAGAGCTAGCCTTAATTTAATCCTGATTTTTTTTTTTTTAACATCTGGGACAGTATATGCTTAAAATTGTACAATCAAAACTCCTAATAGAAGTTCAATATCACCAAGGTCATAGTCATTATCTGAGGAAGTTAGAAGAGCTGCCACTTGCTGATATGAACATGGATTATACCTGAGATATCTGTGTTGGAGAACCAATCAATAGCAACTAAGTTTTATCTTTCCCATATTCAAGAAATTTTGTTGACATGTGTGCTTGAATAGCACAAAAAATTAAACAAGTCATCAAGCAGCCTCCCAGGATTGCAAAGACTGGAACAAATGTTCCAGAGAGTTATCAGCACACATGTGACACACCAGGCCATGACAGTGAATGGGAGTAGAACAAGCAAATATAAAGCAAAAGAGAATCCTGAGGAGATGGTGAGAGTCGGGGGAAGAACAGGAACTCCACAATTAAAATTAGTAGAGATTAGTTGAAACAGGAATTCTCTAAAGCAGCAAACTGACTTTTCCAGAAAGAAAATCTAAACCAGGCCAAGTTAAGAAAATCAAATTAAAATGTTGTGGTCCACAGTATGATAAACAAAAAAGAAAGTACTTTTTTTGTCAAAAAGAAAATCTTACCTCAAAAGGAAATATGCATTTCACTGTCAATTTGGAAAAATACCAGATTGATTCTGGTAAAATTTAATAATATCATTCATTTATAAATAATATATAATATATAGCATATAATATATAATATATATTATAGATTATATATTATAGATTATAGATTATAGAAATTATATATAAATTAAATAATAAGCATATATAATTAAAATGCAAATATTCTGCACAGGTCTTCTTTTATGTTGTAACAATCTTTTTTCGTTTAGAGGCTTGAAGAATGAGGAAACCAGCTCCTCTGGATTTGTATCAAAAACCTTAATGTTGAAATTCTATGGCCTTCACTATGGAGGTGACAAAAGTCAATAACAGTTTCCCACCATTGGCTTTGATCTTGATGAAATAAAACTAAGATAGATGCACTAGGTTAATAAAAGATTACCATCAATTCATAAACAATGAAGTTATTTGCTTTACCAGAATCTTTTTCTATCTACTGTAGCATACAGTTTTCTAAGCATCTGGCTTCCAGCATATCAAATTTTACAGTCCAGTCTTAGAACTAATAAGAAAGGTTGCTATGAAATGCTAGCAGGATTTAGAACTTGTTCAGACCTTTCAAGCAGTGAGGATCAAGTCTGGACTTCTTAAAAATCCTTTCCTTTCAGAAATGAGAGAAGAGTAGCTGTAGTTAGCAGAGCTTCTCAGGACTGGTGTTTATAGAATTTACATCTAAGATTGCTGAGAGCATAACTCATCTGTGTGATACTTTGCTTTATCCTGAGAACCAGACATGATGCTGACTGCATCACCTTGTTTAAGACTTCATATGGATATTTCCTCACCTCAAATGCTTTACATAATGAGGTTCTTAGATCCATATAAACCTTACATGGCATTTTCTGGTGATATTCCTAGGCCTTTTCCCTGCAGTGGTACCCTACATGGAATCCATGGAGAAAAATAGCCAAAGTTTTGGTTTGCATCCAAAGAAAAGCTATGAATCTAGCAAAGGATTTAGAGCACATGTTTTATGAGGAATAGTTGAGGGACCTGAGGTTGTCTGGCTTACAGAAAAAGAGGATGAGGGGAGACGTCACTCCTCTCCACAACTACCTAAAAGGAGGACATATGTGGTCCCTTCTGTGAAGCAACAAATGATAGGACAAAAAAATGCCCTCAATGCTGAGAGAGTATTAGATAGGATATCAGAAAAAAATTCTTCCCTGAATGGATTATCCCCAAGGGTTAATATTGGAACAGGCTGCTCAGGGAAGAGATTGAGTTACTATCTGTAAGGACTTAAAGCGCAGGATATGCAGCACTGTCCTAAGGCACATACCCACACAAAAGTAGTTAATGTTCTGAGACTTATAATTAAAATACCAACATATTAGAGTAGTGTGAATATTAGTTTCCTGGGTACTGGCTCTAAAATAGGACAGAATTTTATATGACTGATGCAGCAATATCAAAGCTGAATAATTCTTAGATCGTGCTGACAGTAAAATATTAAAAAACAAATTTGTAAGAAGAGGGTTACATTCTCATATTTGCATTCAGATTAGAAACCTAATGTCTTCATTAGTCACAGATATCTCTAATATTAGGAAATTCCTACATTAAAAATACATATATTGGAGTCAATCCAGCAGTTTAATGCAACAATAGCAGTGAAAAAATGTATCTTGTATACACAAATACTGCTGTAACATGGTTGGGTTTTTTTTTTTGGGCTTTTTTTAGAAACAAACGCTACAGAAGTAGGCAAAAGGAGACCCACAGCCATGAATTTGTTTTGACTTTTTCCACTGATTTATTTTCAGTCAAATATTCATGTGTATATGCTCTAAAGAGTTTAACACAATTCACCTCAATTAGAATGTTTTTCTCCTGCTATTTGATGATTTCCAAATTAAAAATTTAAACAAGCTAACACAGAAAATCCTTTCATGGTAAACAAGCACCATTGCTGCTGGCAGGCTGAGGCACTTGAAGCATCCCCCTTGAAGCTATGTATGCCTTGAAGGTGTCCATCTGGTTTCTCAATCTCTTCTTAAGGAAAGAATTCATGTCTTCTCCCTAGGGGAGCTCTGTTTGTTTGTTAACAGCTTTAGAATAATTTCCTCATTAAGTCAGAGGGTAACCTGGTCAGGATCCCTTGCAAGGCAAAAACTGTTCAGTTAAAATTAAGGAAGACGTTTATTTAATATCTTGGTAAATTGGGGTTGGATGTCTGAGGGGTTTGGGAAGAGGAAATTGAATATTTCATTGCAAGGCCAGAAAATTCAAGATAGTTTTGATAAAAGACTCATTAGCCTCTAATAAGCTCTCAGTGACATTGCTACATAATATTTTCAGTGTCCAAATTTGAACATGATGCAGAACAGACCAGATCAAAAATTTTTCATATGATGATAGATTTAAGTAATCATTACACCATAGTACTAAGAATAAGATCCCAAGTGGATGTCAAATGCAAATAGGCTATCAGAGTATGGTAAAAAAAAAAAAATATTCCAGGAAGCATAGATGGGGAACTATTAGAGTTTAAGTTCTTTCCTCTAGTTGCAGTTCTCAAACCAGTCCCAGCAGGACTGACATTCTTTGAACAAGCTAATTTCTTGTCATTTTGGCACATTTACCACAAAAGCCAAGGATGGAAAGAGTATGAATACAAAATTATCAGCTTGCTAAAATTTGTACAATTGCTTTGTACCAGCAAAGTAGGAAAGGCTACATGAGGGAAGGTTGTTGGCTATTGCTCATTCTCTACCTGTGCTACTTCTATAATTTAAAAAGTGAGCTCCCATCTGCAGAGCTGTCCATCTGGTGCAGCACAGAAGCATTAAATTCAAAATGAAACATTAAAACACAAGAGGAAGGCAAGCACTGAACCCCAAGGCAAAACAAGAGCAGCGCAGTTCTTACGGACATGTCAGGTACAACACTTGTTTGCCCTCAAAATGAGCCAGAACAAGACTTTATTCCAAAGGCTAATGCATAACCCGTGGGAGAAGAGAGACAAGACATGGAAAAAAAGCTATCTGCCGTTAAACACAGGCACTGAACCCTCTGCATTTCTGTTTCACAGGGAGTGAATTCAGAAGTAAAAAAACAAATGTCCTTAAGAGCTCGCTTTAACTTTTCTTCTCTGGCTTAGACCTGAAATAGAACTTAATTATCCTTTTTCCAGGTGTGAAAAAATAGAGTGACTTAGTTAATTTCTGCAGCATTCTGGCTAAATACACACACAGTGTTTTACTAATTTATAATTAAAAAATAAACAATTTTTGAAAAAGCATAATAACTCTTCATGCGTATAGTAAGATTTATTACTGTACCTGCAGTAAGCAATATAAAATAGAAGTCATCTGTCCAAGTCTCTGATCTGATATTGTGGAGCTCACCACACTCTGATGTTTCTCTTCATAATACATTTACTATATATTTGTATTACTTTCTAAAATCCTTAACAGGAGATTACACTAAAAAATACAAAAACAAGCAAACAAACAAAGAAACAAAAAAACCTTGATAAAATCTGAAATGAAAAAGAACCAAAGAACCTACTCAAAATGTCTTTTTTCTCAATTATTGTTGCCTATGGCTTACGTAATTGTACACAGACAACAGTTATTTTGAAAGGCAGAAAAGATGTGATATGACAGTAATTTGAAATAAACAAATAGCAACTAAATTTGATACAATGGGATGTAATACTTTGGGGAAAAATCATACAGATATTTTATAAAGAAAGGGAGTTTAATACAGATGGCACTTTGAAAGCACTGAAATTCATAGGGAGATTATTTATTCCTCGAATCTTGATAATCATATCAAGGTTATATTTAAATTTTATTTATTTCTACAAATAGAAAGCCATGTAAGAGAAGCATGGTTGGTTTTAAGCATAACATATAAAGAAGTGCTGTATACACACCATCCCACCTAACTCCTTATAGATGACCTCCTGAAGCAAATAGACTTGCATGCAGTGAAGACTCCTTCAGATCCAAAGGTAGTACTGATCTCACTTCCCTGAAGGGAACTCTTTGGCACCATTGTCTTAACTACAAGCCCAAATCTGTCTTTAACTCAAATGAAAATAAAAAGGAACAAAAAATAAGTAAAAGATATAAAGAATAAGAAAGGATTCTGTAAGCATATTGGTCAAAAAAGGAAGGCCAAGGAGACTTCACCCCCAATAAACAGGAAGGGAAAACAGGTGACAGCAGATGTGTAGAAGGCTGAGGTACCAAACAAGTTCTCCACCTCAGTTGTCATTGACAGTCAGACTTCCCAGATCTCTTAAGACTCCTCCACCTGAGGAGCATAGCCCTCCCCCTGTAAGTGAAGAGCTGGTTAAAGACCACCTGATGAAAGTGAACTGGCATGGATCTGTGGGGCCTGATGAGATGCATCCCAGGGTCCTGAGGGAACCGATTGATGTTGTTGCCAAGCTACTCTCTGTCAGATTTGAAAAATCATGATGTTCAGTCAAAGCCTCCATTATCTGGAAATATCTTTCCTTATTTTTTAAAGAGGAGAAAGGAAAATGGAGGCAACTACCGACCGGTAAGCTTTGCCCATGTGTTTCATTGGGAAAATCGTAGATTAGGTCCTTGCAAAAACATTGTGGAGGAATATACAAGTCAAGGAGATGATCCACAACCACCAGCATAGCTTCACCAAGAACATATCGTGCCTGACCAACCTTCTATGATAGAGTGACTACAGTTGCAGACAATAGAAGGCTGAATGTTCTCATTTACCTAGACTTCTGTAATACCGTTGACATAACTCCACATAACATCTTTACCTCTGAGTTGAAGAGACATAGACTCAATGGATGGGCTATTTGGTGGGTAAGAAGTTGGCTGGATAGGTACAGTGAGAGAGTTTTGGTCAATGCCTATATGTCTATATGGTGGAGGCTGACAACAAGTTGTGTCTCTCAGAGAGCTCTGTCTTGGGATAGCTGCTCTTAAATATCTTATTCAATCACAGAGACAGTGGGATTGAGTGAACCCTCAGCAGTTTGCAGAGGACATAAAGCAGAGCGGTGACAGAAGAGAAGGAAGGGATTCCATCCAGTGGGACCTGGATGGAAGAAGTTGGCCTACAAGAACCTCATAAAGATTAACAAGTAGAGTGCATAGTCCTGCATCTGGGTCAGGATATGAGTATGGGAGAAGGAAGAATTCACTCAGACCAGTTCTGCAGTGAAGGACTTGGAGGTTCAGGAGGATGATAAGCTGGACATGAGTCAACAGTATGACTCACAGAAGGCTGGCCTTTTCCACTCTGGGCTACATTAAAAGGAGCATGGCCAGCAGGTTGAGAGAAGTGGTTCTTCTTCAGCACTACCCAGAGTGCTGCATCCAGCTCTGGGATCATCAGCATAAGAAAGACAAGGACCTGTTGGCTCAGGACCAGAGGAGGTCCACAAAGATGATCAGACAGCTAGAGCATATCTCCTATGAAGTCAGGCTGAGAGAGAGATCTGGGGTTGGTCAGTCTAGAGAAGGGAAGACTTTGGGGTGAAGGCATTGCAGCCTTTCAGCACTTGAAAGAAGCTTATAAAAATAATAAAGAGTAGGCAGATAGTGGTAGTACAAGGGTAAAGGTTTAAAACTAAAAGAGGAGAAATTTAGATTAGATGGTAGAGAGGTGGTAGAAATTCAATTTCCCCAGAGGGGAAATATGGGTAGAGAGGTAGGGAGACATTCTCTACTGTGAGGGCAGTGAAGTGCTAGAACAGGTTGCCCAGAGAAGCTGTGAATGCCCCATGTGTGGGAGCATTCAAGACCAGGTTGGATCCTGGGTAACCTCATCTAACGAGTTGTTTTCTGTCCCATGTCAGAGGGGTAGGTATTACATAATTTTTAAGATGCCTTCCTACCCAACCATTCCATGATTCTATGAAAAACATTAAAAGCAACCTTCAATGTATATATGCCCTTTTCTAAAAGAATACTTGAAGAGAATACACCATTTTGTTTTCTATTGACCATGAGGAGAGTGTAGGATTAATAAAAGTTCTAACTCATAAGTTTCTTCCTAAAAGTCTACCCTTCATGCTCATATGTCAGCCTAATCCTTTCTGCAGCTCTTGTTCCTTTCCAGTCCTGTTCACTCACATTAATAAAGAGGAGTAAAGATGTCTAATATATTGAGCCAAGACAAAGTGACAAATAGAGAATAGAATAAGCTAGATTCTTTTTTACCACGTCATAAATAATTTTTGAAGCAGAATAGAGACTATGATGTCTGTTTCTCTGCATTTTAGATTGTAAAGCATGTTGGATGTGTCTAACAAGATGTTCAGCACCTTAGGACACATACATCTCACTAGTACTATACAGAATATAAATTTGGACATTTACGTGGACTATTTTAGGTCTATATGTCCTAATGGATCCAAGCTGTATGAGGACTGCTACATCACACTGGAACCTAATTATAATAGTTTTTTTAAATCTAGCCTAAGTGATCTTTCAACATCTAAACCAAATCTGAGGCTAAATAAGGAAAAAAATTGCTTCTGCCCAAAATTCTGGGTAAGCAACTGAGCCATCAAACCCTCTAAGTTCCAAATATTTTTGGAACAATTTCTTTAATGAACTTCTGTTCTGCAACATGATTTTTTGTAAAAGAGTAACCAACATTGTTCTTTGATCAGCAGACACATTGCAAAACACAGTCTATTTGCTCTAGGCTTCAGGAAATCCACTTTCTCACCTCTGAGAAGTAGTTCTCTTTCATACCTTTCCTTAAGTGGTTTTATTTTGTCTTAATTTTGTACTGTAGCAAAAGTACAAAAGGAAAAACAATTAATGAGTGGTAATTACTTAGACAACGACAGCTTTATTTTCTATTACATTCTGGATTCTCTTATTCCTATAAGTTATATAGCAGACAGACAAGCAATAGAATAAAAATGAATAAATCTTTTGTTGATCTTCAGAAAAAAATATAATGATTGTATCATTATGAAAATGGTGCTTCCTTTCAAAATGTCACACATAATTGTGCATAGCCAGACTCAAATGAACCAGTAAATGGATTGGCATTAATAATTATATTGGATATGCATGCAGTTTCAAGTATTAACTAATAAAAATGATTGATAGTTTTTAGATAATTGCATTTAAGAATGTGAAAGAACTTTTAACAAAATGTGACTTGTAGCTTTTTAGAGAAGTTAATTAAATACTTGTTAAACACAATAATTTATTATATCGCTGTTGTTTTATGAATAAAATAAAAAAGATAATCTGCATTTTTTATAGTGATGGAGTGTCACAGGCCTGTAAACATAAATCTCAAGTCCTTATGATTGTTCTTGTCTTCTGTCCATACTATCAATCTGATTTCTAAAATTCTTTCTGGATTCATACTCATTAAGCTACATTGGCAGTTTTGCCTTTACCTCTTACCAAAGGTTTGTTAGTTAAAATCCAAAATAAAATAAAGCAGGAAAAAATAATAATGAAATAAAAAAACACTGCAATTAGAAAGTGCTTTCAAGATTCCTGATCCTGAAGATTTACCTGAAATTTTCAAAAGCTAATGATGCTTTGCATCTTGCAACAAACAAAATCATTGGTTGTAACTTGATTTCTTATGAGCTATTAAGTGTTCATCTTAGCAATGTCAGTTACTGAGGTAATTATTACATCAAGTAATGTTTGATTTTTCAGGGACTCTGGCATATTCCTAATAACACTGCCTAGGTAAAGGTGGGGAGGAAATAGTCTTTATTGATAATAAAATACTAAATAAATTGATAATAAAATAAAATAAAATAAAATAAAATAAAATAAAATAAAATAAAATAAAATAAAATAAAATAAAATAAAATAAAATAAAATAAAATAAAATAAAATAAAATTCACACTTCATCTGAATATACAAAGATTTATCCCCAGAACCTTTTTGGAAACCATATTGGCCTACTGATAAACGTCTATAAAAAGATGCAGCCTTTTCCATGAGAAACTAGAAAAATAAGTGTTCCTTATTAGGTTTGGTTTGTTAGGAATTTAAAATACCACACCAGTGATCAATAGGAGGTAATGCTTGGGAATTGGTTATCACAAATGAAAACTCTCTGGACTTCAGTTCAGTGATATGATTTACCTAGAATGTGGGGAATTCTTGACATGCTATATCTCCCTAACACGCACTGTATCTAATACCGTACCCAGAGAAGCAGGATGTGGCCCAGTAATCAATTAACCCCACCTATCCTAGTATTTACAATATTGCAAACATAAAAACTAGCAAAGAAGCACACTGGTCAAGGAGCAGAATGAGGCATTCAGAAGTTATGAAGTGCTGGAATCTTCATTCATCTATCTTCACACTGTACTTTACGGTGCAGTTCATAATTATGTGATAATATTTTTACGCAAGTTCATTCATCATTTCAAATAGAGAAGGGAGTATGTTCTGTAAATGAGAAATTGAGAAAAAACCTTTCACTAAGTGTCTCTGGTTCCTTATCTTTGGTACTACAGACTTACACAAGCGATAAGAGACCAAGACTTGGTCTTCACTTTTCTTAAAGAAACATTTGAAGACCTGACTGTCGCCTTTAAGATCAGAGTCAGAACCAGCAAGCTATAGAATATTTGGAAAGGTTGAAACAAGCTTTCAGAGTGTCTTCTTGACACACTTCAATTCTGATAAGCAAAGTCAAGAGAGAAGGGGTAAGAATTTATGTGAACATAGCTACTTTCACTAAGACTGATTCTCTCACTTTGTATTTCAAAGAGCACTGAGTGATTTTAAGTGAGGAACAAGAACTCCAAGCACTGAGCTGAAAATAGCCTTGCTTTAAATATCCAACAGGCCAGAATGAAAGGCATTCCACAAGGAATATTTAAATACTTTAAGGTGTTTATATTTGAGAAATGTAGGGATATTTTTTAATATTTTATTGCTCACATTCTTTAAATATTTTCTAATTAAAGAATAAGATGAAAATATAAATATTTTCAGTTCTCAAGGATGATAGAGGTAGGCCTTGCAACCCACTTAGTAAGATGGTAAGATATTAGGTAATGAGGCACTTAGGTTTCAACCTCTGCCCCAGCGAAGGTTTGGATTTTATATAGGAAAAAATAAACAATCAAGCAATCAAATATCTCCAGAAAAATATCGATGACAGAATTAAGATGACAAAGCAATCTCTGCTGATTGCTGAAGATACTTGGCAGTAGAGCCAACTTCCAGAGGCAGCAAGGGAGTCTGTGTATTCGCCTATCTTTAGGAAATTATTTTCCTTTTTGTCTTTTTTGGGCATAGCAGCACACAGGGGGAATAATGAAATAGAACAGGGGAGATACTGTCTATAGTTTTTTACCTGTATGCTCTTCTAAGGGAAAAAAAATCTTTCTCTTCTCCTGAGCAAAATTCTCATCCTTTAAATTAATAAACCATATATCTCAAATAAATCTCTGACTTACAGATCACATAAATATCAGCACCATAGTTATTCTGTTTTGGAAATATTTATCATGTAATCACATTAGATACAACCAAAACAAAAACAACCAAGGAAAAAAGCAAGAGCCATATGTACATATTTATTTATAAAGTTGAAATATTTTAATTGTATTTTTCTTCAGAGTTAACACTAAAGAGTACCCATACACATTTTTGAGTGTTTGACAATAACTGTGCTCTTATTAGTAAAAGTACACACAGATTACTGTTCAGAATACAGTAACCTTGCTGACCAATAGCAATGCTCAAATGCACACAACAGTTTTCCTCATCTTACCAAATGGGGAAAAAAAAATTGTTCAAAGAAGGTTTCCACTTCTTACCTGTCTCACCAATGGACAAAATTTCATCCTTTTCCCAAGATAAAATTAGACAAATAGATCTTGCAATATTTTTGGATGATCTTCATATTTAGATTATTCTGGAAAGGAAATGTAAAGAAGAAATTCCAGACATTTCTTCTTCAGTATTCTGTCTGTTCTACAATGTATGTGACCTAGGTTAAACATGTAAAATGACTTAGAAACTTTTCAAAAGCCCCAGTTGTCAGCTACTGGCTTTTTCCTTCTTACAGAAAGACTTAGCTCTTTAGCTAATGCTGTAATTTACACTTTGTTAAGCACATGAATAATATTACTGTTTTTATTATCAGATATATTTTTAAATTACAATAACTGATTACAGGTATGTGTTGCACAAGTCATGGATATTTTAACAGAGTATTTATATTTCATCAGCCAGCAACAAACACATGCCATTGAAATTAGGGTGAGTATTTCAAATGTACAAACTCAGAAGACTCAAAACACTTCCACAAGTTTAAACCTTAGACCTGTTCTCTCTTTTTCAATTATATGAGTTGTGAACTCATGAAAAAGGTAAGCATTTATACAGCATTTAAAATACTCAGACTTTTAATTATTATACATATGCATAATCTTAGTCTATCTGATCAGCTACCTTTGTATAAATTTTCAAAGGTCAGTGAGAATTGCACCTGTTTGATAATTTTACTTCTTTATTGACAATTCATTTATACAATTTACATTGCTGATTTTTATTATTTACACCATACAACCACTCATCATTTTTTTACCATGTGCTGGACAGAACATAAACAAAAAGAGTCAAATCTTTATTTTATGATAGCTTATATCTCAAGGAAGAACAATAGTCTTTAGCAGAAATAGCTGTAGAGATTCTGTGAAGAGGTTATACCATATGGACTGAAGGGAAATTTGTTACTCTTGCAACAAAGAACAATGACAAGAAAACAGATTTATCATTTTGAAGTAAGATCAAGGACTGCTCCATGGAGAATTTTTTTTCAGTTAGCAGTGCATAATGAAAAGGATTTGCATTGTGCAGGAGCATAAAGTATCTCTACAAATGTAAAGTGCAGATCTCTATAAAAGTTAGAGGTTTTTCCTCAAAAAAATGGAGGTTAAAAATATACTTTAAAACTTTTAAGACTTGAAACCACAAAAGGCATCTCACATTAGTATTTGCCAGCCTTTAGAAATGAGTCATTATGTAGTCCTGTAATCACTTTACCTGAAGATGTCATTCATCAGTGTTGACACGACCAATTTAAAATAGACTTAACAATATGCAGGGTTTTTTTGCTTTTTTCTTTTTTATTTTCTCATTTACCTTGATAAAGCATAAGAGTAAAATGTTAACATGACTCTTGAAAGTTCCATCTCTACCTTGTATAATGTATTTGGCTCAGAAATGGCATATACTTGGCACTATTCTTCTTCATCAGTGTTAATCATATTTTCTTTCAGCTTATCTTCAAAGATTTCATCTGTCTTATATATTCAGTACTTCTGGTTTCAAAGTAATTTTTAATTTCCTTGTCTATTTTTAAGCTCTTCATTGTTGGTAATTTATTTTTTTTATTGTTGTTCAACAGGATTTTAGAAGGTATCTCTCAAAAGATATCTAATCTATAGAATATAGAGTTCAAAACACATTAGTAGATCACCCTGTTACAGAACATAAAAATGCAAAAATAAAATGCCTAAATTATATTTTAACTGGGATTCCTGCTCCAAAGTCAAGAAAGTCCATTACTATTAGCAAAAGTACAGGTAGCAAAGCAGTGAGGGAATCAGAAAGGTAATTTTTAGAGGATGCATATTCTGAAGTACTGTACAACATCCAGTAGAGTGCACAACAATTTAGATCTTGCCCAGGATTCTGTGGATCAAAAATGTCTTTAATTTTATGATGCGATGTATGATAGTCATAAAGTACACAGAAATTCTGAAATGTCAATGTATACAGCATTTTGTAAACAAGAATCACAGCCAGGAAGTCTGATTTGTTTCTGGAAAAAATACCCAGGCTTCAAAGACTGAAAAGGGAGAAGCTGCCATCTTCTGTCTCAATTGGAACTTTATGAAGGAATATTTGTTTGTAAATACAACTTCATCAAGTTGCAGATTTAAAGATGACTAGACCTTATGAAATTTGAGAAAATTGGATCTAGGGACAGAGGAATAGTATCTTCACATTAGTAAAATAACAAGTGTAACCAGAGCATACACGTATACACATAATCAAAGCTATATTTCAACAAGGACAGTCCAAACAATTATTTGGCATAAGTGTATCAGAAATAATTGTTCCTCCTTTTTTCCTGTTTCAAATATGCTTTTATGCTTGCCAGAGTTGCCTCAAGATATCAAACTTTTCAAAAAAGTGCGGCTTATTTAGGAGTAATGTACATATTTTGTATTGATTATAGGGTTCAAATAAAATAGATTTAAATGAAGACTTCAACAGAACTGAAGTTCACTCAGTCAAGGAGAAATCTCTGCTTATACAAGTGTTTTGAACTGAATCAAAGAAGGATCGTTATTTCCTTCATAGAACCATAGAATGATTTTGGATAGGAGGAACATTAAAGATCATCTAGTTCCAAGTCCCCTGGCATGGCTGGGGCACCTTCCACTAGCTTGTTCAGAGCCCCATCCAACCTGGTCTTGACCAATTTTGTGGAAGTTTTTTAATGCTTATTCATTAACAAGTTATTACATAGGAATAACCAATTAACTAGAATGCAGTAGGCTTTCCCCTGTAGATTTGAGGTACAAGCATCTTGCTAATTTCCAGATAGAAAACCAAACTTTTTGTGTGCAGTAGGTACAGAGTCTACTTATTCTTCCCTCCTCATCAGTCAGTGAAGAAACTGATACCTCCAGGAAACAATTCAGACCATTTAAGATATGAATCCACCAAAGCATTTCAAAGACTTCACCAATCTCAAGTGATTACAGAGATCGCAAAACAGGATGACATTTTCCACCTAGACCTAACACAAAAGGGACAATTTCAACTGTGAGGCTTTTATTTCCAAAAACTACCTCAAACCATCTATGCTCCTTCCAAAGCAATGTAAGAATGTGAGTGCTGCAACAAACATCACAGACTGTAAATGACATGAAGATGAGCAATAGGTAGTTTAAGAAGCATAAGTGAAGCTCTTTTTTAATTATTCTGAAAAAGATAAAAAATCAAAAATTTGTTCATGCCTTAAGAAGGAAGGGGAGGCTATGTTCATCCATTCATTTGTACAACACGGCACACTGGCCTTCCAGAACAATAACAGTACTTTAATACTGCTATTGTCAGCAGAAGGCACAGGTCACATGGCAAAATTAAATGGTAAATCTTTAAAGGTTTTGAAAAACTTCTTAAAATGACCAATATTGTATCATGTATAAGAGATTAAAGAGTTTGTTTCTCAGTCGAACAAGCTACTCTGTGGCACTTCAACCATACTCTATCCTTCCATTTTGGAAAGGTAGCCACCATCTTGCTCTGTTATATTACAATCTATTACTTTGTCAACCCAGCCAAAAAAAAAATAAATAAAAAAACTGTTATAGTGGCCAAAAATTGTTTTAGTGGTCATATTCAAAATTTCTGACATCCCAAAATATAAGGAAAATAAAAGCAGTCAGTTTAGATCAGGCCAAAAATTCATCTTGCCCAGTGTCTTGTCACTGAGATAGGTTGAACGCCTGTTTAGTGCCTAGGGAAGAATGCAAGAAAGAGGATGATGTACAAGATACCAGAACATATATTTATCATTTTCCCAGTGAGCTCATTTCCTCGTGAAAAAATCTGGTTTGTCTTATGTTTACTCTTGAATAGTTTCTTGTACAAAATTCCTGTGGAAGATCATAGAAAGGACAAACTTGCTATATTTCAGTTCATTAACAAAGTTATGTGAACTGAAATCTGGATTAAGGACAACAATTGTCTTCTTTTAAAAGAAAATACAAACAAACTAACAAAACACAAAAAAAACCACGAACAACAAAATAATCACAAAGAGAGCAAGTACCATGAATGTATAACTGTCTGCTGCATCTTATTTATTATTTCTGAAAAACAAGGACTATGCAGTCCATTTTGCATTGCCTACATCTACCACTGAAAGGAACAGAAAAGGTAAATCAAGGACAATAATGACAGAACATGATTTAAAGAAGTACTATCCTTGGTTCACTGTGATTTGTAGGATCCTAGTAATTATTCAGACAAATGGTAGGTACCTACAAAAATGTCTGTAAATCCCCAAGGTTTCATCTATTTCACAAAGAAATGGTGTGTAGCCAACAGTTCCTAGTGTTCCAATTGTAAATCTTTGGTTAAAACCTGTTAGATAGGAATCTGGCAGGGTAGGTAATATTGTTTGACTTGTGTCAATGTTCTCACTTATTTCTGTTTTTCATTCTTTTAGTTAAAAATTTTATCAAGGGTTTATTCATACCTCACAGCCTTGGCATATAAAAGGGTGATGAAATTATGGTTATAGATGAGAATTTTGTGTGAATTTGGAGTCATAAGAGCAAAGTATGAATTATCAGGTAATCAGGATTTAAGACTATATCTAGAGGAAGGAAACAGAGTCCAAAAAAACCTTCAACACCTGAGCATACAAAGGGCAACATTTTCCAACTAAAAGGCAGAGACGTTGAATCTTCTCACTATGGCCATTCTACAAAGGTGCTTGCCTTGTAGAAAGGTATATACCCCTATATATCCATTTAGATGGATAGTTCACTTATTGATGCTGTATGAAATATGGTAACAATACTCATAACATTTCTTTCATAATCCAATTTAGAAGAAATAACCCAGTTCAGAGGGGTGGTGTTTTAAATGGAAAAAAATTATGCTTTCTGATGATCTTATTGTAAGAAGTGCTTATGTTTGCTCAATGTTGTTACTAAAATTCTTACAGGTGAAATTTACAAGAATGTTCTAAAATAGTAATATTAATTGGAAGGCTGAATAAGATATCCACTACACTTTTGTCATAATCATAGTGCTGATGTCTACTCTCTGACAGACAAAGGATTATGATTTTATTAACAACATTGGGCAAAAAAAGGTTAGATTTCAAAATATATATTTTATTCAAAGAATCTTTTCCTATTATAGAATTTGAAGGATCAGAATTATAGTACAATCTACCCAAATGTGCACCATTTATATACAGCAATCATATTTCTGTTTTCTATTACATATGGCTGCATTATGCTTCTTTACCCAGAGGTCTGCAAATATGTTCAGGATTTGGTAATTGACACTGGTCTTAGATGGATAGCCCAGAATTTAAAAGACAACTTAATTTATATTCTACAATGTTCTATTCAGACAAGTCATTATATCAGGTGAACTCTACTGACTATCATGAAAAATCCAGCCTCACTCTGCCCAGACAAATAGAGATGTCATGATGAAAATGGAGTAATTAATGAAGTACCATTTACATTAATAGCCTAATTTATATAACACACCAGGCTAAGTTTATCATGTTACTTCACTAATTCTCTGCTCTGATCTCATTTGGCAAAGGATTTTTTTTATTTTGACAATTTTTTTCTGTCATCATCTCTGTGTGCAGCAGAAAGAAAAAGGAGTAATATCTGAATGTAGGTGATGAACCCAAAGAGACTTTCTTTATAAAATATCTCTTTACAACTACATGTACTGTTGATATTTTTTTCACCATCTTTTTATCCTTTACAAGACATTTTAGATGACAATAGATGACCAGGAGTGATTATGCTGATTTCCACAGAGTCACACCTCGGATGAATTTGGCCCTTGTATTTTCCTCAATATTTAGTTGTCACTTTAACTCTGAGGCACTTGTTGGATTAAAAGGGTCTTTTCTTGATCCCAAAGCTCATCTAATCCTGTCTGTGAGTCTTTTTCTTAGTTATGTGAAATGTAATCACATTCTATTGACTAATCATGTTCTCTGTGATGCATACTCATTATGTAGTACATCTATTAATCCCGTGGTAATCGTGCATGTTATTGTAATTCCTTTAACCACATAATGTGTCCTTACTTCTTTGTAAAAAATAAAAAAAATCAAATGGTGTGTGTGTGGATAATATTCAAATAGTTCAGCTTTGTTCTTCTCTAATCCGTATTCGACCAAAAATATCATCTTGAACTTCTTTGAAAATAACCAAGGAATTAGTTCCCCAAAAGCCTATTTAAAAGGACCACAATGACCAGGATTGTAGAATAAGCTATACTTTTGAACTAAAAATCAGAAACTTTTATCACACTATTTCCATTTCTTCTGAAAATGAGCAGGTTTCACTACAATTGTGTCTTTTTTGGCAAATCCTTTCAAATCCAACCACACAGGATGAAAATCTAGGTCTATGAAGCAATGCTTCCTCAACCCTCTTTTTATTGTTTTATGCTGACTTTGAACCCTTGCCAGTCATGTCTTTCCTGCTCTATGAGCTCTTTTTTCCATCTGTGTCTCAAAAGTTTCCAAAACAAAAAGAGAGTACTGCATCAAGAGGAACTGATAAAAACACAACTAAGCAGGGGACACATACAAAAGATCCCAGAGGAAGAGGCAGTGATCAAACAAATATTCAGTAAGAATCCTTCTTCTACCTGTTCACTTGTATCATCAAGTGACATCTTGAGAGATCCTCCACAGTAAATGTTCTCACTGGATATTCAGGTCTTCATTCAGGTATTCTTTCAAATACTGTTTTGCAACACATAATATTTCTCACTTTTATATATTTACTGTAAGAAATTGTGCCATCCAAAAGTAACAAACTACATAAGTTATGTATTAACATAAAATATAAGGAAAAAGAAAATATCTTAGATCAAACCTTCTTTCTTTGAAGAATGTATGGTTATTTTGGAGGGCATGATATATGTTCCTCTACACAGTACTAAGGAAAAAGAGAAAGTAATGTCTACTTGGTGTTTATAATGGTCTCAGACCTCATGTTTTTATTATTTTGCAAAGAATTATAGGATATTTATAACCTCTTTTGCTGGAAGACATGAATATTTCCTAAATACTGCTTTTCTTTCAGGGCAAAGTCTGCCATATGGCTGTGTAATATTTTAGATCTTTGCAAGAAAAGGGAATTTTCTAGTATGACCTTTCCATGAATCAGTATGAATTCCTCAGGAAATTATAATTATCAAGGAAACATTACAGTAAGAAATAAGGAACCCCTTCTCTTCTGGAAGGCAAGGAAGAATGAAAGGTTTGGTCTACACCAGCAAGAATGTCCTACTCTTCACCTCATTAAGAGTTATACTCTAGTCATCAGAGAATACTATGGTTTCTGAAACCTTGGACAAAGAAGAGATTTTGTTATACATATTCTTCTTCCTATATTTTCCATTATCATGACTATTTATTCTTAGTAATAATTTAAATGAAGACTACTATTTAGCATTAAACAAGTGATGAAAATAGTGATGAAATGTCACCTAATAGTGGGTTGAGTTGTCAGAAGGTCAAGGAAAGTAATTATTGCCATCTATTTAACACCTGTAGTCCACATCTGGCTTTATCTATTGTTGAGCTCTTTGATTTAAAAAAAGTATTGACCAAATGAAGATAATACAACAAAGCAACACTGGAATGCATAAGGATCTAGAGCACACAATATGTCTGCAAATGTTAAGAAACCTAAATTTATCTAAACTAAAATAGAAAGGGCTTAGAGAAGATCTAATTGTTCTCCTTAACTACATAATGGGGAGCTACAGAAGAGGTTGTGACACACCCTTCACAGAGATGCATCATGAAGAAAAAGACGCCATGATCCTAAGTTGAAGCAAAAGAGTTCTCACTAAATACAAGAAAAACAATTTCATTTTAAGAATGCTTAAGCACAGGAATGAAGCTAGTTGCCATGGTATGTTTTTTAATGTCCATCTAGAGTTTCAGATCCTGAGAAACCTGGTATAATTACAAAACCAGCACCACTTTGAGGGGCAAGCTGGACTAGGGGATCCAACCTAAAATGTTTTATGCTTCCATGAAGTGTGAGGATCAATATTCTGAACACTCCAAATGGCCATGTTGCTAGCATTTTCATAAAAATGTATTCTTCCTTCATCTCTATTCCCTAACAATTCAGTTGCACAGCTAATTTTTTTCATAATGCACTTCAGTGCTGCAAACCTTCTCTAGATCTACACTGAAGCTTCTTTCCAGCTTTATCAGTTAGTTTTGAAAATAGCATGATGATCTACAAAACACAGCATGACTTGTCACTTATTATTTTCATTAGTTAAATTCTAAGTTTTGCAGTTTATGAACAGCCCCACAGCTGAGCCTCTGCTTCCTGGATCTCCATGCTCACAAGAGGTATTTGTATAACATTCGTTATTAATTTACATTTTTGTTACACCTGCAGCTTGGACTCTGTGGTGCAAGACTGTCTGAACACACACCCCTGGGATCACCTGCACCATCCTTTAACAATTTAAAAGTCATGGGAGAGAAGACAGGCAAAGCTTATGAAAAGAAAAGGAAAGCAAAACTCTACAAACAGGAAAATGTGTCTGAGAGTATTGCTAAAAGACACAAGACATTTTGGAGCCAAACAGATAGCTACTGAGGATGTTTTCAGTGATTTAGTCACAGGACCATTTCTTCCTCTCTTCTGCCCTTCTTCATGGCATACCAACTGGCTTCTTCAATGACCGAAGTCATAGCTCTGCCAATCCTGCACTGGCTTAAAGTACAGGGATGACTGCTCTCTTTGGTTATTTCTGAAATAAATTCCAGCTACTGGAAAACGATGACAAATATCATGTCTTTGTTTATTAATCACTAATGTGGCAGAATGGTTTCTCCCTGCACAAGACACTTACCTATTTACACTCTTCCTTGGGATATTGTGAAAAATAATGCTTTTAGGAGGCAGTTCATCACAACTAATTTTAACCTCTACATTAGAACGAGATAAATTGAACTTTTCTTTACAAACACCACAGAAACAGTCTAGTTAGGGTATCTAGTACAGAAAAAGAGTTTGCAGGTGGATCTCACATTCACCATTAGTGGATTACAAAGTTAGTTACAAATCTACCAGCCTAATATTCATAGGAAGTGGCTGGCTATTTCAGATAAGGTCTGTCTATTGGCTCTTGCTTCTGGGACTCAAACCTTCTCTTTACAGTTTCAGGTAGAGTTCTCAGCTAATTTATGTCGACTGTTTTAAATGCTACCTCCTTTAAGATAAAATATCCCAACACACTCAAAAACTTTAAACCATAAACTTCATTTAATATTAGATCCACAGCATGATGCATCATATATAACTCTTTATAGTAGTGACTAGGCTCAGACAATACAGTCATTTCTGAAGTGCCTTAAATCAAAATAATGGTTTCCAATTACTTAACAACTCATTTTCATGCATTTATCATGCATTTTTACTCAGCTGATTATCTTACTGATGCACTCAACATAATTTAAGTTACTATTACTATATGAATGACACACTGCTGCTTGTGTCCCATGTTATAAATGTTAGATGCAATTATTTCCATGTCATCCTGTAAGACAGGCTGTGTAGATGTTGTTAACCCAATGAACGGAAATCTTTCTTTGTCTATTGTTTATATTATTATCAAATAATCATCATTTCAGCAACACAGCTACACTAAGTAAAATTTCTCATCTTTAGATCTACACATAATTTTTCAATCCAAAATAATAATATTAAGTTCAATGTAAAAAAGGCACCACAAGAAGGAAAGTATGAGAATTACCTAACATTTGTAGGTATTGCTGGACATAAAAATTGGCTAGTTGTGTTTTAAAAACCTTTATGTTCTCCTCATTTATGATGCTGATAGCAATGTTCGGGACCATTTTAGGACTCTGTGTCCAAAACCTTGATTCAAAACATTGCCCAATAAAGTGTGAGACTCAACAGTAGTGTGCAGGCCCACCAGTGGTCAAATCTCTGTCAGTTATTCACCCCTTGGTCACCTTTAAGACATTTAACAAAAAAGGATTCCAGGGACATGAAAAGAAGGAGTTTAATACTGTTCTAGATAGAGCACCATGTGTGAAGCAGAGGTTAGTTCAGATGGCAATACCAGTACCCAAGCACAGATTAGGCATTTTCCTACCTCTCTCACCTCCACAGCCCAATTCTTCAAGTAAGTATTCTTCAAGACTAATTAATTCATAGGAATTTTTGCATAGTAATAATAAAAGGATACAGACTTATGTTACAGTGGGATGGTGACAAAAGATGCATCCAAAATGTAGACAAAACATACTCATTTTTCACTATCTTTCCAGAAAAAAAAAAAAAAACAATTAAGACATTCAGGGGTTTTTTTTCAGAGGTAATGGTTTTTTCCATTGGAAACAAATTCCAGATGGAAAGGAAAATCTGTTTTCAGTTTTCCTTTGTATGTCATTCCCAGTGAACAATATGGTTCTGGAAGCAAAAGCTAGCATCTTATGGACATTAGAATGGAGTCTGAGTAGGAAATTCATCAGTTTTTACCCTATTCCCTAGTCCACATATACCAACAGAATAGTCATAATCGCTGCCACCTAAAAACCTATTATCTGAAACTGCTGAAAACTTTTAAATTCCAAACTAATTGAGGAAGAAAAACTTTCACAAGATCATCTAATCTTTGAACAGCAACGGCTATCTGCCACTTAAAGCAGAATTCGACAAGTACATGCCATTACCAGAAGAACTCTTGAGACTGTTGAATGTTAGAGTAACAGATAAGTTTAATTACTTAGGTAACGTGAAATAGAGGAAGGAAAAAGAACTTCATTGTCTGGAAGACAGCTTCATAACACACAGAATACAAATTCAAGCTTGAAAGGATGACCTCTTCCATCTACAGTTCACTGACAGCGTGGGATGGTTTGAGAATGGAGAAAAATAAAACTCAGGTCAAATAATATTTTGCTTCATACTAGACAAGTTTCATGTCCAGAGAAAGAAAAGAGTTATATAAAGCAGAAATATAAAATTAGCAGATGAAAGATATATGAATCTGTCATTATTCTAAGAAAGGAGGAACTCAAATGAAACAGGTATTTACCTCATGGGATAAAAAAGAACAAAGCAAATCACTGCCAACTGTTAAAAGAATTGCTGAAGGGTTGCTGCAGCATGACCCTGCCCAAATTAGTTAGTCGCGAAAGCATCCCCAGAGAAAAAAATCTTATGAAATTAAATCTCATACGAAAAGGAGGAAATTATACAGAATGCAGGGAGCGGAGCATTAAGGGAGAAGAAGTTATAGGTTGGTCACAGATATAGTATTATAAAAGAAGCATCATTCTTGCATTTTAATAGAGTATTTCAGACGTTCAAAGTCATGACATAACCAGAACCCCTAGAAAGTGCTGTTGTTATGTTTCACAGAGGCTCACAGCAAGACCTTGTGTATCAGTAATACCCAGGACTAATGGTGTCATCCAACACTACCCTGAGAGCGCATTCGTCTCAGAGCTATTGAAATACTCTAAGACAACCACCCTTCTCCCCCTCTATTTTTCATACAAAATAAATTTAGGTGTTCAGAAAAGAGGGTGTTATGTTTTTGAAGCACTGCAGTTGTACAAAGTTTCAGCTTTGGATTGTTAAGGGGCCAGGACCCTGCAATGATAAGACAGTAGTGCTGCAAAGATCAGTTTACATGTGGCATAGAAACAGCAGATCTCTCTAAGATCACTTGGTCTGTGATGGAGTAGTTAAAAACTGGGTTAAATCTGACATTTCTGAAAAGGGAGATGAAAATAGAAAAATTTCAAAAGTAATGAATCATCTGGTTTCTGCAAGCCATGGTTTCCCTGAGAAAAGAAGACAGAGGAAACTGCTGGTAACAGCTGGTCTTGAATCACTTAATGTTTGTAGTATTTTGCAGTTAATTCAGGTAGATGAGGCTCAGGCAGAGCAGACTAACTGCAGAGATTTAATACAGAGATTTGAGAAGTGCTGCTCATTACATAAAAATGAAACACATCAGCAATACATTTCTAAGCAGAGAGCACAAAAAACCTGAAAACACAGAAGTGCTCATGTGTGAAGAGCTAGTGTAACAATCCAGGGATAAACTGAATCCCTGATAATTTTAGATCATGATTGGAATCTGGAACAAAACAGCCTAAAGGAGAAATTAATGTAAGACTCAGATTTAACTCTTGATCAGTAACCAGAATTTGTCTAGCAAAGAGAACTACAAAGACCAGACAAAGTCATGGTCTGCAGACAGTCCTCTGAGACTTGAAGACATGATAGAGAATCCAGAATACTGCAAGAAAAAGCACCTGAGGCAGAAATGCATTCAGAGGTCAAAGTATGAATCTATTAAAGCCAGAATTTGATGTTCCACATGCTGGGGTAAACAGCTGGAGTCAGCTGAAACAACGGAGCCCCAGGATATGGCAAAACCAGAACTAATAGATTTACTGCCCTCTGACAGTAGTCATCACAGGAAACACTATCCCCACTCCTACATTGTCCTAGGATTGCATGCAGGGCATATCTAAGATTAAATCACATATTTCTACTTAGTTGTAATTAGCAACTGGGTCATGGCGATTTTAAATTTTGTATTATGCTACATTATATGTTAACTACTGAGCTACTGTTGCTAAGTTCAGCGAAAAACAAAGGAAAGATGAGAACGTGTCTTTAGGTAACCCTGATACAAACTATTTAAAACTAGATGTAAATATAATCTAAATGTACAAAAGGTTAAGCAGAGAGGTAATGCTTGACCCACACACTGGCCCTGTTCAGTTAAATGACTACAGATGCAGATGATTAGACTAAACTGATCACAATCTGAGGAAAATTCCATCTTTGAAATATTGTTCCAGACATCTTCACTTGTTTCTGAGACCTGTACCTTTTCGTTAAGCTAAGGTCTGTGAAGAAAGGTGGAACGTGGGCACACACCAAGAGATAAGAGAGCTACAGATGGAGAGTATCGTTCTCACAGATATCAGCATCTGACAGTTAAGGGGTACTTTGATCTGCAAAAGAGCTTGACAGACACCAGATAAGTTGTGAAAGAACAGGCAACATACACACTGGCAAAAATTCCTTTAGATAGTCCCGGAGGACTGCGTCCATTCCTCATTTCAAAAGAAGAATACTTTTCTTAAGAAGTAATTTGGTGAAGGGTATCTTTGATGGTTGAAAAGCCCGTATCTTCAGAGCATGCATTTTCTTCTTTTTTCCACAACTGTGTTCTCTAAGTAGGCTTTAAAAGACATCATCAGAAAGTATCTTTGAAATTAAATAGGTACCTAAGTAAACTTAAGCTTAGAAGTTTTAAAGACTTTCCTTCAAGTGTGTATGCTTTCTTGAAGCTTGAGATCTGTCAAAATTTATGTGGTATGATAAGGAATATCATGTAGCAAAATGAGGCATTCTCAAATGAGAAATTAAAACAGATCCAGTATAAAGGCCTATACAAGACAAACACAGCATTATAAACATTCTTAAGCTGAATAAACTCACAAAGTCAATGTGTTTGTCTCTGATATTATTGGTATACTTTGATATAAATTTAACGTTATTTGCCATGTTCCCAAATTCATTTTTCAAGCCTACTCTTTCAGAGTAATATTTTGAGAAATAAGCAGCATTTTAAAAATATAACTGCTTAACCTTGATGCTTACTGACTTCTACAAAAGTGAAAGCCATTACCAGACTAGACCCTATAAGAAAGGTAAATATATCATCATGGTTATACATACCAAATATACAGCGTATGAGGAAAATACATTCTCTATTCAAACGAGACATTCTGCTCTATATTTTCAAACTGAATACTCTTTTATCTTTCATTTTGGAGAGCTTTTATCATATTCACACTTTCTTACTTTGCTAGGGAATAATGAATGACTTCAAAAGGTTATATTTTTAGTTGAAAATACTTTCATCTGAATTTTAATTAAAAAAAAAAAAAGAGACAGAAAAAATTGAGAAAGGGGGAAAATATATGGCAAAGTTACAACACAACATCTCCTTCAGCCTTCAAGTAAACACTTATTTTCTAGCATGGTGCAAATGGCAAAAATTATGCAACATCACTTTTGGTACCTGTGAAAACTGTATAGAAATATAGTTAACACCACATAATAGAAAAAGCATAATCAGCAGTTAGATTTGTCAGCTAGCACAAAGAAGCAAAATAACACCTACTAGCTGTCTCAGTAGAATAGATAGAACATGTCATATACTAGGAAGTGGTTTACCCCATGATGAATATTTAGACAGTTGAATCCAAAACGCTAAAGCCAATTTATAATTTCTTACAGGTTTGTTTTCTTTATAGAAAGACCATTTTTACACTGTCTCAGTCTCTCCCATAAATTATTCTTACAAACACTTACATGGGGGTAACTTTCTGTGAGCCATTCTCTTAGTAAAATTCATACATATGGACATAATTATTTGTGAGAACAGGTTACTGAACTGTGCGTAAAACACAGCAAGCGTTATCCTCTGGTCACAGACAGAAACCAAGCACAAAACAGAGAGCTAGAATAGCTTGTCATTCAAGAAGAATAATTCCCCAAATCCATATACAATATAATGAAACTCCTCTTAATATTACTAAGCGCAGTACGTCTGCTTACATATTTCCATATGTGTTCAAAGTACTATATTTACAAAAACCCTGAACACCTTTCAGATCCTAAGTAGCATAACACTGATCACAAGAATGATTATTTACAGAACACCATAGTTGGAAGCCAGCAATGGCTTAGAGTGAATCATTCATGGCCAATTCAATGAATGATTGAATCATTCATTTAATTTCATCTTCATATCTGAAAAGACAGTGATTAAAAGTTAAGAAGTTAAAAATTAACAATGGTCTGAAGTATTATTTTAAAGTAAATATTTCTAGGCTATTCGCTCTCCTCAAAACAGCTGAGCCTTAAAAAACAATGTTTTTTTCAAATAAATTTTTCCCAATGAACCAGCTTGCTTTCTTTCTCAAATGTTTGCTGATTTATGGATTCTTTCAATATAAGAATTTTTCTTGTGTAAAAATAGAAGACCAAAAGCTAATATTCTGTATAATTTCTGAATTAACCTAACAGTAGGCCATGGTGTAAAACAAATCAAGTAGAATTTTTAACTGGCTGAATCACATGCAGAAAACCAGAAAAAAAACATAACAGATACAAATCTGAATGAAGGACACAGAGTCAATGAAGTAAATTGTGCTTCTTGATGAAGAAGCCAAGATATCAATACAATAAAGAGGATACTATAAGTCATAACAAATAGAAGCAAATTGCATGTAACTCTGCAGATTTTCACATCACATCTCCCACTGAGTTAAAGAAACAACATTCTCAGGGTCAAAAGAATGTAACCAGGACATGATGTGGTCTGCTGAGTTCAAGTAGAAAAATATTGCAAACCCATTGCTGTAAATTGTAACTGGTCATAAAAGCAGTAGACCTGTCCAGACTAGAGAAGAAATTGCGTATAAAAGTCTGCTAAAATGTCTGGAGAACAGAGGAACACATTTTTCAAAATAAAGAATGAACAAAATATAGGCACTATATTCTGCAAGGATCTTCTGTAATGTGTTTTGAATGACAAACCATTGTACTCTTTGACAATTGCTTGTTTAATAAGAAATAACTAACAAATAATGAACATGAATTGAAGTTGTTTGTGAATTGTAGCTCTCCACTGACTTCATAGTACCAAAAACTTTATCAGAACAGAAACCAGCTACATCATTTAGTGGTGTTCCTAGACTGTGGCTCTCTAGATAAATAACATTTGGGCTAAATGTTATTAGCTCCTTTTCTACTGATGACCTGCACAAGCCCACAAAAACCCTTTATTTGCACTTTGGCTTCAAGCAGAGTAACTCTCCTGAGCTACACCCCAGAAGTGCCGAATTTAAATAAGAGATTATTTGCACTGCTTCCTTAAAATAAAACAAAAGTGATAATACATTAGCTTTGGACTTAAACTTGTGTCATTATCTGCCAGATAACTCTATACAATACAATGACTTTATAATCACTGTTGTAATTAGTGATGCTTTCTTTTGTATACTGCACTGTTCAATTAACACACAATGTACAGGAAATATTTCACTTTCATTTCCAAGGCATATAACTTTTTTACTAGATTAAACTTTGGGGTAATATGGAAAAAAAGACCTTTTCTTTCTAGTTTCTATGTTGAGGATTGTTTTTTATTGGAGAAGGATATTTTCTTTGCTTAAATAAACCCTTTATTTTGCATTTCCAGAAGAAAAATATTGTGGAAAAAAAAAAAAAAGAATATATAAAGAAAGAAGAAAATTCAAGAAGTAAACTCAGTGACAGCATCAGACTGATAGGCAGGCAGTTTGAGATATTGGGAAAAATTTTGAGTCTGCATCTAAAGATAAATATTTAAATTTATGATAAATGTGTTTCTGATTCACCCAGGGATACATTCCTCCCCAGGGAAAAACCCTCTTAAGTGTTGCACACCTTCAGTTCACAGATTTTAGGCTATAATTCAATATATGTAATTCAATATACTCAGTAATACACACTGAGTAATTCCATTTCCATGTCCTGAGATAACATTTTCTCTCATTCAAAGTGGAGCAGAATTGCTGAAGCTGTTTGTAACAGCATAGAGGTTGATTATATTGTTTATTTGACTGATGATTTTCTAGTTATGACTGAAGTAAAAAATGCTAGAAGAGGAAGTGTTTTTTAGTCAAGAAATGTAGCTATTCCAAAATATCCCTCATTTCACACAATGCATTGAGAGATATTAGAAATTAAGATGCATAAATAAATTAATTAATCAGGATCTTTTGCTTTCTATGAAGAGTTCAGTGAAAGCGAAGGTCATTAAAATTCATTAAAGTTTGCAATTCCCAACAGTTTTGAGATTTTAAAGAACTCAAGTGAATTTTATAGAAACCATTACAGTACCTACCTGTAGGCTGTATTATAATATATTGTGTTATATTTGCTAAATATGCTTACATATATATATTTGTTTGCTTTCTGTTTCATAACTGCATAATGCTATTGCAGAATTACATATCTGAATTATTTTTCTGCTGCAGTAATGGTGTGACTTTTTATTGTGATGTTTAATTTAAATATACATGCATTTATACAATCACATAAGTTCCTCCTGGGGTAAGTGTATAACATTAAATAGGGTACTCAAAATTGAAAAGGGTTATCTATTCTTGCTATCTATCTAAGCTAGCCTGCTGCAGGTAATTTTTTGTAACACTGATATAGGTCAGAGGCATTTTGCTGCTTCAGAAGAAGAAAGCATATCTCACTATTTGACCAACAACACAACCAACCCTGGTACATATCCTGCAATAATTTCAAAAACCTCTACTATAATGTTATGTTATCATCTGTCCCAAAGCCAAAAGTACCTGTGATGAAGGAAGTCTTATGGCTTTTACCGAATTTAAAATAAAGCTAAAATTTGGAAATCAATGACAGAAAGAATGATTGTTCCAACTCTTGAAAGGTAATTGGATTAGAATAATGAGCACATATTTCTGATTGGTAATTACTGTACTTCTCTGAAAAAACTATTGTGCAAAGGTAATTGTACTGGAGATTTTCAGAGACATGCTTTTATTTCCATAGCTTCCATGCTTTACACAGTGCAGTTCTGATAATATTAATTAAGTTTTTTACAAGGACATAAAGATAGATTTTATAGAATATTTTATGTATTCCAACATCTGATCTATGAAGTGATACCCTGATATCTTTCAGTGGAAATGTTGAAAGAATGCATAAAATGTTCATGGGACTATATTGTGTGGGTGCCACTTGTCCAAATAAGCCATGGGTTTTGACTTGGGGACCCTACTGAGCCTTGGTTATGAGTCTGTTGTATAAGCAGCAGCAGCCTCAGGTGACTGAGTGCCTGTAGGTCCTGGATTTGCAGCCTCAAGAGTTACAATCTCACAGGCTTGACCAAGCTATAAAAGTTTCCCTTCTACTGTCTTCCATTGAAACATCAAACAAATAATGAAGATCTAAGTCAACCTATTCAACCAAGGCTTTGAAAACCTGTCTGGAAAAATCCTCACTCTAAGCTTAGGATGCTCGATTTTTGACTTGTGAGTGAAATGGACCATAAACCACACTTATGATAAGCCTTAGGCAAAGGTGCAGGGTATGTGTATACTTGGGCACATTACAGTTCCAAATCCCCAGGTCTGGATGTTAGCCTGAGCTGTTCCCAGTGCTCTGATGGCTTCAAAACCCTACAGAACCCCACTTTCCACATACAACCCTTCACTGGCCTGAGAACCTCAAGTTCTAGTTTTCACAGGACATGAAAAAGTGAGTGGAGAAATGGGAGCTATGGCAATATCTACACAGGAGCATAATGTGGAGCCTAAGTAACCCATTGCCTTGCATCCCAATGCACTGCAGTTACTGGGTTCAGATTAGCAGTAGTGTCCTTGCATGGTAGACAACTCTGCTGATTAAACCCAACTGAGGCTACAAGCAAGCTGTCATTTGTAAAACATCCATTGGTCTCTGTGCTATTACCCAAAACTAACAACTTAGAAGCCCTAGGAGCAAAGAGCATTTAAGTATTGCTGACATTTGCCTTTGGATATTCTCCTTGGTTGTGTCAAATTCAGATTGCCTCCCTCTGCATGTACAAATTCAGGAACTGTATTTTCTCTGTGATATAGTGAGGAGAATATTTAAACTACATTAAAACAGGAGATGCTGTTCTCCTAGGAATAGCTTTTGTCCTTGTTCTGGCTTGTTCCCTGTTAGATAAGGTTGTTTTCTCAGTTGATGCTGGATGTAAATGTAGATAAACAGAAAAAAAAAATTAAGAAGACTGGTTTTGGACTTTGCACTAATCAGCTACTGATGTCACAGTTATTTAGAAGTTTCAAAGTTTATATCAAAGCCAACAAGCATATCTTGTACTATCAAAAAGTTTTTTTGGAATAGGAAGAAAAAAGTGTAAAATTATTTTTGCTTTTTCTCTCAGTGCACACTACCCCTTGCTTAAGTACATTAACAGTACTTTGTAAACTCTTTGCAAATTCCAGTAACCTTGCAAATTTTAACCCATTAGTTTCCAATGAATATTTTTTATTTTAAATAATTTTTACTATTTATCTTCTTTTTTTTTCAATGTGAGCGTACATTTCATCCCCTCAATGAATTTCAAGTGACCAGTTATATAACATGGATAGTATATAGTAGTTACAGTTAATAATCCAGGGAAATATAGGTATCTTGACTGAACAGTGTTATGATAAATTAATAGTTTTTTTCATAAATATGATGACCTGGATTTTCATTAAGCATGCTGCAGTTTAGGTATCTATACCTATTTCCTTTTATAGTTGATGACAGAGAAACAGTCATTTAACATACAGTACAACAGACCTGGTTTAGACATCTAACTCGGAGAGCTCTTTGAACTTCTCCTTAGAAGCACTTACTTCTCCTGGATGATTCACTGTATATTGTACATTTCTGCATGTAATCAGTTGAATTTCACTGCCAGGTATTTCTCAGGCAGAGTCTCCAAAGCAAAGCAGCCATTAACTGTAAGGCAGACATTCCCAGAATAGTTATCCTCTTCCCAAGTAGTACAGTAACATGCAATTTGCCCATAATTTTCTCAGCATCAGGCTAATGGTTAGGTGAAATGGATAAAACTAGTCTAAGAGTATTTTGTTCACTAAGAATTTTAGAAATTTGTAATATCTTGGTTTCAGTTTTGGCCACCCCAAATGTAGTCTCTCTATACAGATTTACATGGCACAACTGGTAAACATTTTAACCTGCCAGACAAGAACCCAGCAGGCTGGGATTTTCCCTCATGCATTTCTATTTCTGCCTCTATACATCTTGAAACCTGTTCAATATGACAGGAAGGTGATCTTGTTACATTAACTGTATATAAAAGTCTTTAGGGAAGAAAGAGAGATGTGAGTCTGTCTCCTTCCATCTCAAAAAAACCCTCCCTGTACCAAGAGAATTGCCAATTTATAAATGTCTGTCAGACAATCCCACCAAATGAGGCAACTGTATCACCTTTTTCATTGCTACTAGGGAGAATCTTGTTCCATTCTTTGAAGAGGAGCTGTAAGTAAGCAACTTACCTTCTAGGCAGGGTACAGTGTCAGGGATCATAAGTGGCTGGAGGCATCTTCCAATGAAGAATGAATTCAGAGATGTTCAAGTTGTTAGAGATACACCTGTCATCACTGATCCTGTGCTTATATCAAGGTAACTCCTCAGGCAGCCCAGAGGTTTCCTGGATTCAGTGCTGAGTTGCGCAGCTCACTCTAGATTCTGTGAGGGAAGAATACATAGATCCAACTCTAAACTTTGTCCCAAGAAAGACAAGTAGAAATTTATCAAATCCTTATTGCTGATCTAACTCATACTTTTTTTTCTTTCTATGGCTCAATACACTGTAAATTATTCCCTCCAACAGCCTCAACAGAAGATAATCATTGGCAACAGTGGGTGAGCCACGTAAACACTCAGCTTCATCATGTGAGACTATCTGGCTGATTTGGAAATCCAGGTAGAATTACCAGGTAGAATGCCTCTATTCCTGTTTGGTCAGGTCTTCTTAAAATTGGATTACACAGTGTATATCCATTGAAGACTTTGTAAGGAGGGAGATGGAGTATGGGTTTTTAGAATTGCCAAATTATAGTTAACAACTATTTTTAGTGCACCAACAAAAGTCAGATAGCTGGGCCAAAAGACAGCAGTCAGAAGTAGATGAGGAGGATAGATATTTTCTTTAGATATTTGGTAAAAGATGTGAAAGGCTGCAGAAGTAAATAAATGATGAAACTGTATAGTACAGATAAAATGCAGAAATTACTACTCTTAAGGAAACTGCTACAGATAGCGGAAAAGAAACTGGAAATAAAAGGGTAGCCATTTGAATTGAGGTAACAATGTGATTGGGTATTTAGCAAGTACTTTTGGTGATCTCAGAAACTCAAGATCAGGAGTTATATCCTGAGTTCTAGAAGGATGTTCAAAAGAGTATCACAGATATATCCGTACTGTATAGGGAGTAAAAATAATAGTAGCAACAATTTTCATGAAATTTCTCTTATATCAACCTGACCTTGAACACTTCCACAGATTGGACATCTACAACTTCTCTGATAGACCTGTTCCAGTATCTCACCACCTTTGTCATAAAATATTTCTTTCTTACATCTACTCTGAATCTGCCCTCTTTCAATTGAAACCATTGACCACTGTCCTGTCACTACAGGTCCTGGTAAAAAGGTCTCCCTCAAGCTTTACTGTAAAGCCCTTTAAGTACTGGGAGGTCTCCCTGGAACCTGCTCTTCTCCAGACTAACAACCCCAACTCTTGCAGCATGTCTTCACAGAAGAGGTGCTCAAGCCCACTATCATTTTCATTCTTCCTCTCTCAGCTGGTTGCAACAGATCCATATCTTTCCTGTGCTGAGGACACCTGAGCTGGAAGCAGTGCTCCAGGTAGGGTCTCGTGAACATGGAGTTAAAGCAGCAGAATCACCTACTGGTCACTCTTGCAGTGCCAGTGATGCAGGCCAAGATATGTTCTGCTTTCTGGGCTGCAAGAACACATGGATGGCTTTTCATCCACCAGTGTCCCCATGTCCTTTTTTTCAGGGCTGCTTTCCATACACTCATCCCCCACTCTTTACAGGTACTGGGGATTGCCCCAGACCTGGTGTGGGACCTTGGCCTTGTTGTCTTTCATGAGTTTCTCTTGGGCCCACTTCTCAACCTGGAAAAGTCTCTCTGGATGCCATCCCCATACCTACAGAATTCACTTTTAGACCTAACCTTTCTTATAGGTATTAAAAAAAATAAATGTTCACTATTAAAACATTTAATGTGCTTACAGAAATAGAAAGAAACCTACCTAGATGTTTTTCATTGTTAAATATGTGTCCTCACTTGAACTTAAAAAAAAAAAGTTATTCTTTACCAATAGCAGTTGCTATGCTTCCCCTGTTCCCCCAAAAATCAACCAGTCATTTAATGCAGTAATGTCTGCCAAATATTTAATAAGATGGAAAGAATTCTTCATAATGAGAACAGATGAAAACCAAAGGAAAACATTCAGGAAAACTGACTTTTGGCAGAACATGAGATTTAGGACTTAAAGACAGGGAAGTGAAACACAGAGCACCTTGTTCTTTGTACATTTCAAGTAGATAACTTTCGTTGACAACTCAATCCAGAAGTAAGCTTCATCTATCTAAAACACATTCATGTCCCTATGACCTTAGACACAAACAAAACAGTATGAGTACAACATGAAATTAAATGTTTCATTTTGATTTTTCAAAGAAAAAAATTAAAATTAGAAAATCAAAATATTTTCAGCAATTTGTTATTTTATTTCAGGCAGAAATTCTTGAGCTATATATGATTTATATGTGACATGATATTTATGACATTTTGGGAAAAATTTGTTTGTTAACAAAACAGTGATGGATCATCACAGTAGGAATAAAAACATAATAGATCAACTAAGGGAAGAAAGCTTTTATACTCCACCTAGAAATTGTTCTTGGCCAAAACATAGAATTATCTTCTAACTTTAAAATTTATCTGCAATTTTAAGTTGATATATTTAAGTTACTTTGATTTTCATAAAAATAAGGAAATTACAGGCATTAGTAACTCTAATGCTTTGCAAATGTGCTAAAGGGCACAAAATGGCACAATAAATGCTGCTTTCAGTATTTCCTACCCATACAAATTGGCCATGTGGTATGTTGACCTATCCAGATGCTCCCCAATCCTGAAATAATTCGAAGCAGACCTGCATAAGAATGGAAGAGAGAAAATGTAAATCTTTTTTATTCCCAGTCCCACCATTTTTCTTTTTTATAACATCTCATCCAGACTGAGGTCACACGTCCTAGGAAATTACTGCAGCATGATAGCAGGTTATATTAGCTAATTTCTATCTTAATTCATAACTCATCATGTTGTGGGTTTTATTAGGGTAACCCTATAGAATTCTGATTAAAGAGAAGCTGGTGAAATCATAGAATCCTTATCTTTATTCTGCCTTACAATAAAGTCCAGAAGTAACCAGTGGTATTTATTCACATGGTGTGCAAAGCAATCTGGAGAGACAGAGTCCTCTGTCATCTTTGATAGGTTATGTGCTCCAAACTGAATATCAAACAGCCTCTTGGCATCATCAGTCATGAAAAAGGTATGTTTTCTCCTCTATTTGGAGCCTTAATTTTTTGGAATAAGAAAAAAGAAGTCCTCTCAGTATCCTTCCCTACAAATTCTGTTTTTAAGTTCATAAGTCTATATAGACTAAGCAGAGGGGATTTTGCTACTTTGGGAAAAAAGTGAATTCTTTGACCTTGAAACATTACTTGGATTTTTTCTTTTTTTCTTGTTTGTCTGCAAAGAGAATAGTATCACTTTGTGAAGACACCACAAAAAAATAATTTCAGGAGTCCTCTTGTCATCTACAAGAAAAAGGATTCACAGATGTTTTAGCTGCAGGTCAGAGTGTCTTTTCTGAAACCACTAATCTACTAAACACAAAAATGCTTCTCTCTATATGCATCTCTTCAATAACAGCAGCAGTTAATCTGAAAACTTTTCTGCTTTTAAAATAATTTTCCAGATACTCAGTTTTAAAGGAAAGTGACATACATGGTAACAATTACTGTTACATTAGTGCAATTTTCATTGAAGGCACCAGACATTGAAAGTGACCCATAGTATTCTGTACTATTGTTTGTTAAAATATTCCCATCAGCAACTGGAGATCCTCAAATCATGACTCTTTTATTTCTTTATTGGGTTTTCTTAAAGGAACAGAAGCAGTATTATTTAAATTTATTGGTTTAAGGAAACTCTCTTATATTTTATGTTTTTCAACATGACCATTGATATGTGCTTTTAGCAAAAAATTTGTCAAAATTAAGCCTCTTTTTCAGGAGAGGTCTTAAATTGGGCATAGTGAGGAATACTTTGTTTAATAATGAAGTAATCTCCTGTCAGTTCTAATTAACCCCGGTCTATAGGAAAGGTTTGTACAGAGCTGTTGTGAAATCAAGGATTTCCTGGACAAGGCAATCTTTCTATGCGGTAAGAACTGATACATCTGTCCCAAATATGGATGACCACTCTCTCTGCTTTGACAAGGGTGGGCTTTTTTTTTTTTATAAATCTCTTCCTCTTTCCGTTCATGTGAAGCTTCTGGTACAAATCCAGAAGTTTTACTAGTTTTTACTTTCTGATGCTGCATGCAATGGGTACTGCAGTTTCACCACAGTGCTTGGAATCATGACATTTGTGAACCACAGCTTTAAAAGAGAAAGCATAAATACTTGCTTTGTAAACTTGTCTCCATCTCCAAATTTGAAAAGTGGGAAAGACAGCAATCCTTAGCTTTCCCCTAGGGAACAACCCCCCTGCTTCAGCAATTCTAATCATGACAGAGAAGCTCACAGTGTCATCCTCGTTTATATTAAACCCCAGCTTTACTGTTTTAATTCCTCCTTGTGCAAATAGCCAGAAAAGGATTATTTACACTGATACACTTCGCAAAACAGCAGGTTCATTCACTGGGGTAAGAATCCACAAATGTATTTCAGGTGCCTTGTACTCTTTGCAGTACACATCACTGTCATTAGATCAAATAGAAACAAGGACAACTTATAAAAACAAGATGAAGTTTTATGATATATGGATAAAAAACCAGACCTTTTCATTTTTACCATGGTATCAGAGTGCACTTTTTTCAGTTCTCAGAATGTTTACTTCACAAGTAAAAGAAAAGTAAGTCTGTCTGGATCTCTCCCAGATTTTTGTTTTAGAGCAGGGGAGAACTTATATAGTCTCTTCATAAGGGAGTTTACAGAGTCCTTTGCTAGTTACATATGCTGTAAAACACCTTTCTTCTCAGTCTAGGACTCGGGCCAGGTGATAGAAATTACCGCATAGAAAAATAACCTTACAAAAAGATCAAGCTGGGAAAGACTGAAGCAGTGGATGGGAAAAATTTCCACTTCCACTACTGAAGAACATGAAGTTGCAACTAAAAAAACCCCAAAACTTCTTCCACTCAAGTCCAAAAAGTAAAAAAACCAAACAAGTGTATAATTGTATATTTGCAAGACCAGCTTGAAAAACACTAGACTGAAGCATCTCTATTGTTGTCTACTGTCATTGGGAATATGGCCAGATAGAGAACTTGTATTAATATCAAAACAAATTCTATTTTTTCATGTGAGATGAAAAAAATCCTTCCTTAGAAAATACAGATGTGATATGAAAATATAAAAAGTACTGATGCAATTTCAAGTTTTCCTAAGGGTTCCTATGATATAGGCTCTATCTATCATGTATATCTCTTAGCTACAGCTGGCAGCATTTGGTCATTTTACTTGTCAGACTTTTGCCTCACTGTTAAAATAGAAAATCAAATTAAGATACCTCCTTTCATCAACTTTGACTCCTTTTTTATACAGGCCCATATCCACTGATTTGAGGATTTTGTTTTACGCAGAGAATAAAAGTAAAACTGTAATATCTTAGTATAAGACTAAGTAAATGTGCTCTTTTACTCTAATTCCCTTAAGGCTATTTTATCTAATTTTTCCCTCACTTCCCTTAGAACTGATACTTCCATGTGATTCTTGAATGACTCCTACAACTCTTAGGCAGATAATATAAAAATGCAATAGATTTTTTTCAAAACTCTTACTATTTTTCCATGTTATGTATTTCACAGGCATCTTACTGGGGGTCAACCTCTTTCTGCTTTGGTACACAAATAATTGCATTATCACTTTGTTATCAGGCAAAGGAGCAGCTAACAGTTTAAAGTTTAGGGTCAAGTGGAATCTATGTGTGGCTTTATGGGTAATTAGGTTAGATTACAAGAGTCAAGTGAATATTCATTAGTTACAGGATGAATACTCAGCATGTAGTAGTAATTTGCATTTCCCCATGCTTCCAAAACTAATTCATGACTAGTATTGACACAGCAATCACATTACAGGCATTATTTCCTTCCAGACAAAGAATAATTGATTTGTAATAATCCTTGAAGTAAACCATCAAAACTTTCTTATTTTCCTTTTGAAATCTGATAAAATTAATGCTACTTTCTGCCTCTGTTATTGCTAACCTTTCTCTACAATTTTTAAAGTGGACTTATATGAAATAGTGGAAGTTATAATAATTGACATAATTTTATTAAGTAACATCATTCCATTTTGTACAGAGCCTGATTGACATATTAATGTCAGCAACATTTATATCTCAGCAGTGAGTAATAAGAATTTTAAAAGCCTGAAAAGGATTGCCCAGAACATTACCTAATATATAATTGGAGCTTAAATACATATGTTCTATCAAAAAATTCATTACATTTACTTAGCATCAGACATTCTTTATCACTTTCAGCCATTTTAGGTTTTTACCAAATGCTTACCCAGATTTCATTAGTACAGCACCTGTTATATAGCAAAGTTTAACTCCTATACATATTTTTTTTATTGAAGGAATTCGACAAGGAACAAACAAACAGTATAGGGATGTCTACATAAAACTAATTTCTGATGATTGTGTATATGAAAGAATCTTCCCTTCTTAGGAGCTAAAAGTAGATTCATCAGCATCTGTAGTAGTTGCTGACTTTTGCAGTCTTTCATCTTTGAGTTCCAGTCATTTCTATGGGCTCTCTAACTCTTCATGTGTCCCAAGCCAAGGCAGTTAGTGAAACGTTTTTAGTGCTGAATAGACAGGTAGAAGCACTTTCTGTTCTTCTTACCAATCCATAAAATAGAATCAAAAAGTCAATAAAGCCAGATGTCTCTCCATTGCTTTGGAGAAGAACAAAATACAGCAGATGCTTTTGCTTCTTATTTTTAATAATGGAATTTTCCAATTTAGATGTTATAACACTAAGTAGATAGCTCACTATTTCTAAATTCAAATGAACAGAGTCACTATACACATGCAGCTTGAAAATTTTAACTCACTGAAATCAATGATGGGCCAGTCATTAAATTTCATGAGATCAGAATTTTGTCAAATATATTTTGCCATCAGTTTAACAGCAAAGGATTCATGAAAATCCATTAAATACACAGGACAAATTTATTCAGAGATTTGATTATTATCTATTTTTTTTTTTAAGTTATCACATCTCACTTTAAGACACAGGTGTATATTTGCATATATTTTATTCCAGGGTCCTTATATTCATCTTTTCAGAATTATTCTGTTGTGAGAATCAATTTCAGTACAAATATCTTTGAGAAAAGCTGTTGGTGTTTTTTACAATCTGTATTAAGATAATGGCCTGAAGTGTTTGTTCACTCAGTGACTTTGTTTGCATCTCCAAAAAGATCCATATGTCAGAAGTTATTTGACATGGAAAGACAAAAGAGGATTGAGAAGGAAAGTTATTTTTTTTAATTTTGCCTATAAATTCCATTAACTGAGCGCCTTGCATGAGCAATAGTAAGTGAAGGAGAGGGAAGGCCATCTTGAAATAAAAAAAAAAGGAAGTTCTTTCACTAAGGAAAGTAAGTATTTGCAAAATACATGGTTCACACACTCTGGAGGAAGATGTTAACTATATATCCCACTGGAATGTGGAATATAATTCATGTTGGAAAATACCAATAGTTCTGGCAACATACCTGCTTATGGACTGATTGTGTGCCCTTTTGGCCTGTATCTCAACTAAAAAGTTAAAAATAAAGCACTTTGGCAATAGACATAACAAATTTTAGCAATTTGGCATCCACCAGCTGCTTACAAAATACTCAAGGAAGCCATAATATCTATTGTATTTTTTTTTTCCATCAATTGGAAAGAACCTAGATCCTTTGCAAAACTGACTGAATGTAAATTTTCTCATGTAGAGGTAGTGAGGAAATTAAGCTACATTATAGGTTACTTCATTGGCTTCTTTATCAATTTAAGGATTTTTCATTGTCTCATAAGACAATTTATCACTCCAATGTTTTCATTGTACTCTACTTCAAGCCACTGAAAAACTGTTAATACACTGCACAACTTGCTGGCCAGATGTACAGCTCAATTAGCAAATTTTGCATACTGAACATGCATATCAGTTCATGTAAACACCCATCACTATAGGATCTAAATACCCCCAAAGTAATTATTTATTCTCTGAAGTTATAGACCCAATCTATAGAAGTAATACTGCCACTTTTTCTGACATTCAGTACACAGAGAGAAATTTCACAGAAAACCCACTCTATTCTGGAGTGGCCAAGACAGAAGACATTTTGATGAACTTTTTTTTTTTGCCCTCAACTTAATTTTCTTTCTGTTCCCCAAACACAGCCTGGAACAGTAGCATAGACATTTTTTGGTACCTGAACCAAGGTTCTTGAGAGTCCTTAATAAGAGGATGCCTTCTTCTAAACTATCCACTTTCCATGCAGGAGCCCCACAAACCAGCATAGAAGCTCTGTAGGAGAAGAAGCTACGCAGCAGCTCCTCAGGCTTCCTACTGGGGTTAATAACTCGAGACAGCATGTGCAGCTGTTGTGAGAAAACTACACAGCTTGGATAGATAGTGAGGCATGGGAAATCTGGTATTGCCAAAGAATGGGACAGGCCTAGAGTGTGTTATTTCCCCCTATGGCTAACTAGAATGTTTTAAGGGGGGAAAATAGAGATTTAGAACGAATTTAAAATTATTTATTAAAAGCAAAGTTTGACCTTTCACAAATTTTCCTTTTATATTTTATCTGATTTTGAAAACTTTTTTCCTCAAATTTTATTTTAATTGTACACTGGTGAAATACAGAGGAACTTCTTTTGGTTTACATCAGTGTAACTGATATCAGCATCAGACCCACTGTCTCCATTGTAAGCAAGTCATGAATGACCATTCTTCATGGTCATATAAAATGATACAGAGGTCTCTTGGCACAATCATTACTTTTTCCATTTTCTGTAGACAAACAAACCCATAAAACAGAGCTGACAGATGTTATAACCCAAGAAAATGAAAGAGAAAAACCCACAATACAGAAGAACTAAAGAAATTCTAAATAAAGTAAGACTGTGACAACCTTCTGGAATACACCTACATGTATTTCAGGATTTGGAAAGCATAAAAGTTACATAAAAAAAAAATACTCCAATTGCTGTCCTTTCTAGATCAGGGTACTGCAAGGTGCAGCAGAAAGATCCCAAAACATGTTTGGGATGTGCAATACAAGTTTCTTTCTATTTGAAATACAACAGGTCTGTATAAATCTCTTCAATTTAATGTGGTTTATATTTTGGGTTTTTTTAAAGAAAAAAAATCTGATTTTGATTTTTGAAATAGCTTAGTATGTGTTTCAGTTGCGCTCAACATATAAAATAAAAATGTATACTATTCCACAAACTGTATTGAGAACATATTGCGATATAAATTAATAATTGATAGTCAATTAAATTTAATAATTTCAAATAACTAAAATGCTCAGACACTGAAAGCTTTGCTCCTCATTGAAACTATGATCTGAAATTCAGCTTCAGTCACATCAGACTGTGGTTGGAAACTTCTGATGTATCAGCTCTCAGGCTGAAGCCACCCTCCACCTAGTGGAAAAAAAAAAAAGCATTTCTTTGAAAATATTCCTTTTTACATATGTTTACAAAGGTGGAGATTTACCAGATTTCTGATTTGAGAGTGGTTTCAAAGATCTCACTTGATACCACAGCTCAGGCTGCAGTTGAAAGTGTTGGTTTCAACATTGCTGGAGGTTTTAGGAATATAGAAATTAATAATGGATTGCACTGAATAAAACACAAACAGCACATAAAAATCCTCACACTGACAAAGAGTTTTTTCCTACTTTTTCCCTATCCTGGGGCACACAGAGCTAAGGAAGACAAATGTAATGCATATTACCACCAATGAATTACTGTTTCATAGCAGCATAAGACCTCGTCAGTAAAGCTGAAAGCTGGCTTTCAGTAGTTTAAACTGGATTTTTCTCCAAGCTGTGCAGTTCTATAATCTTCTGACTTTGGACTTCCTTGGATTCCAACACTGAATCTGATATTTTTAAAGGGAAATGTGCACATACATAAACACATCCATTTCTATTTGCCTGTGTTTGTGGACATCTGTCTTTGGCTCTCGTTCTGTCTACTTAGCTGTTTATTTGAGTAGTGGCAGTAATTGGAAACCAATGTCATAGAACTGTAACTGCAAATGCAGATTTAACCAAGCAAGCTATCTTGGTCCTTGTACCACTGTTCATTGAAGCATAAAGCAGACATAAAGCCCTTCCAAGTAAAATGCATGCAGAGCTACTATGAGGTTCAATTAATGGTTTTTAAGTGGCTTAGGACACTGAATAAAATGAAGATAAACACAGGAGAAATGGTGCATACGTGTTTATCTGTGTTTAAAATCGGTCTCTACGGCTTTTAGACTTCATATGTTCTGGATGCCTTGCACTAGTTGAGTAACACAAAGGAGCCATAAAACTGACTTAACCAGCCAGTTAAGCTACATTAAGGGGTGCTTTGTATCCTTGTAGTGGATGCCTTGGGTCATCAGATTAATTCAAAGCAGTTGGAGTAAAGGACAGAAGGCAACCTTTGAAGTAGGTGAGATCTCTTAGAGCTTCATCCCCAGCCAATTGACATCAGTAGTAAGATTCCCATTTGTCTTAAACTGTTGATCATAATTAGTCTAACTTAATTGATTTCATTGGCCATTTACCCCGCACTCTGGTGTTGACCTAAAAAACTGTTTGTTAGGCCCTTTTTTCTAAATAAAAACCAGGGACTTCACTGTGGCTTAAAAGACACAGCATTAGCTACAGTGATTTTTTCAAGGTGAATACAAAACTATGGTTGTGTTGTATATAGCATTTTTGCAATAAAATTCTGAGCCATATTTTTGCTTGCTTTCAATGCCTGAATAATTCTCTATTACTGATGATGCACCTTGAATGATTTGGGTGTTGTGGTAGTTTCAATGATGAATGCCTAATCTCTTCACTGTAGTTTATGTTCTTTCTTATTCCCTCTGTCTCAGGGCTGCAACAACGTCCTTTGAACAGGCTTGCCAAAAGCTTAGTGAAGCTGACACTGCTCTTCTTTTCCTCTCACCAATGGCTAGAATCCAGAAAGTTTCTTCAGAATAGAATAAATATTGTCAGAGATAAGCAAGAAGAGATTATGAGACACTTATTCTGGTCAAGTTTCCATAAACTTCAAAAATCCGAATGGTGGTTTCTGTTGGGGATTTTTATTAATAATACCCAGACTCTAAAACCTCATGACTAACATGTTTCTTCCACACACATCACCTTAATTCCCCTCAGCCTTTTCACTTTCTCCCTGCTGTTTCGATATTGCATATGTCTGCACTGAAATTGAAGCTGCCAAGGATGGTTTTCTATAACATTAGTTAACATGGTTATGCCAGTTCTTATCTTTAAAATTTCATTAAAAAGCTAAATAAAATCTTTGTAATATTACAAATTTGAAGGGAGATTTATATATAAAATTAAAGATGTAGGACACTGTAAGTAAATACTACAGAAAAGCCAGATTACTGACTGGCAGTGTTAGCTTTTAAAAACAGTGGAGTTTTGGTTTCTTTCTGGACATTTGCTCATCTGTCAATCAAAAATCTTGTTATACATGAATCTGAAGTCAGATCAATATCTGACAAGACTTTTGACTGTCAGGACAAATTGTTAGACACGGATGTAATGCCACATCCATGTAAAACAAGGCCCATGTAGAACAGCTGCCAGTGATAGAATCCTATCATTCATACATTATCAAAACAGATAGAGTGGCTCCCTGAGATCTCACGTGTTAACTACATCAGAGCCTGCATTTAATCTGTAAATCATGAGAAAAACTCAATAAAATTACAGGTTCAATTAAAGAAGACAGGAATCCATAACTGTTTGTGCTTTTTGATTCACAATTATAAAAATATAGTAGGGGTTTCTTCTCCCCTGTGGTCTCTTCAGTATAGGAATGTTCGTGTTTTGCTTTCCTCTTATCAAAGAAATGAAAATGTGTGGGATTCATGTTAGTGCGCTTAACCAATGAAACATTCTACAAATGACACTGACAGCTGATAGAATAGGAGGGGTGGTAGCAAGAATTGAAAACAGAAAAGGAATGCATGTACATTATACCTAAATCCAAAGTAAGATCACCAAGAAGAGTATATGAAACATGTTTAAAGTTCATCAGCTGTACAAAAGCATAGTTATGCTATATTTAATTGGAATAGTAGTTTATTTTCTAGATTTACCCTAATGGCACCGAAATGGTGGACTGATTTCTACAAAGATAGCAGAATTCTGAGACCTACCTAGTCTGGTAGTAATGTCTACAGCATATTGGGGTGGGTGCAAAAGAGTTCAGAATCTTCACAATCTGCACAGAAATACAAGTGTTTCAACTAAAAAGCAATGGGAAATGCTGAAGGAGATACAACATTTTATAAAGGCATTCACGGTGAAAATAGAAGCTGAGCTATACAGAAACAGGCACACCTAAATCTGTAGGACAAAAGTAGTGAAGGAGCCTGATAGAACAATTAATTTGCTTAAACATAGGTTATTTATTATTTTCTGAGTTAGTCTAATGTACCTGAGGTCTAAATGTGGAGCTGAGAGCCAGAACACATGAGAATCCCAAACCTTTCTGATGTAATATCTGGAGATTAGGAGGAGTACCCTATAGATCTAGGATGGCTCTAGATTATTCTAGCAAGTCAGGTGAATTACAACCTGGGTCTGCTTTCATTTCTCTATCTGAGATATATTTACTCTACTTATTATCATGACAATTTACCAAGGACTATCCCTTTCTCTCAACACATACCATAAAGGGCAAATATCAAATACAGATTAAGTCTAAACTGCTGACATCTACATCATGCTATTAATGTTCAAAACCTACAGTGGCACTGTGTTCAAGGTAGATGCCTTCCAAGTATGCATGCATCCCACATATACACAACCCTTTTCTGTCCTTAGGTATTGTAGTTATAAATCTGTTAACCTTAAATTAGGTATCCTTAAGTCTATCACCAAGGCAGGGGTAGTTGTTTCATGTTACAGGTACTTTGAAAAAGCTATACCACATAACTAATGTCTTGGGCTGGTGAGTGACTATTTGGACTGAAAAGAAGAAAAAAAAAAAAAAAAAGAAGGAAATCTTTCCAACCTCACAGCAATGCTGCAAACAGATTTGGAAGGGAGATGAAGTACTCTTTAGCCCAAGCAATATTGTGAAGCAACATAAAGTGGATAAATATTACTTTTAGTGTTAGAAATAAAACAATTCTTTAAATGTAATCCCTCTTCTCTTATAAAGGGAATTGCATCTCCCCATATTTTATGTCTTTGTACTTGGTTCAACACTGGATTTCATTTGTGCTTCATTGCATTTAGAAGACAAGTGACTACACAACATTTCCTGGCACCATGAGTTTTAATCAAAACTGAATTGGAATACATTCTCTTTTTGGTAAACAGGTTCAGTTTATTTTCTGGACTACCCTTGAAAAACCACTGATACAACCTCATGAAGTCCCTCACTGTACAAAACAAAAATATTTGTGGAAGACCTACACCAAAACTAACTTATTCAGAAGTGATGACTTGATCCATGGACATTTGTTGATTTAACATTATGACTGGAGGAACAATAGGCAGTGAAAATGCTGTAATTCCATAAAGATGAAACACCAAGACATGTCAGGCCCTTCCTTTGTGGCATTCAGTGTCAAGCCCAGATGCATTTTTTCTCAGATCTTCTTTAAAAAACTGTAGGCCAGGGAGTTAACCTGGTAAACACAGCTTCACTTGAGAGACCTGAATTTCTTAGTAGGATTTCTTTACAGTAGTAGCATGCTCTCACCTTTGCTTTACCCATATTTCTGAATACTATACACTTTAACATATTCATTTTATTATTCTACTAAATTGTGGATGATACACTGGCAAACCTGTTTTCAGTTCCATACCTTGTACTTCTGTTTGCTGACAGTATATTCTATTTTAGTAGCTGGTTATGAATTACCTTAAGTCATGTGAACTGCATGATCCAAAGGTGTTCATATTTCTTCCCTTCCCTGATGGCAAAGAACTACTTTCCTTTCACTGTCTTTTTTAAAAAATTATAATTAGTCTAGAGTCTTGCCTCTACACTCATTCATCATTCTCTCCTATTAGTCTTATCACTGTGAAAGGCTTGAGAGAATTGGCTTGTAAAATCACCAGTAACTCAAGTTTGAAATAAGGCTATCAAAACAGATAGGCTTGCATGCCAACTCCTTGGACAAAGTGTAATTGTAAAGAATGGGGCAAAGTGGTAATGAGAGGAAAAGCTTCCACCTTTGGGACTGTGCTTCTGTCACTTTTCCATACTTCTACAGGCAATTTTCTGTAGCTCAACAAGTAGAAGGCAAAACCAATGATAAGAAATTTCAGTTAATCATTTAATTTATGCTATTTTACTCCTCTGGATTATTACACTAAATATTCATATTACAATATTTTGAAGTAAGAATTGTTGTCCAGCTTTAAGAATGGTATTCTCCAGTTTAGTGCTCCTGCTAAAACCACATTTCCATTCCCCCACTCCCCCTCCCCTCTCCCCATTTGTGAGTGGCAGGAGAATTGGAGGCACAAAAGGCAGAGATCACAGGTGGAAATAAGCAGAGTTTACTGGAGAGAAGAAAATAAACAGTAACAGCAATGATATTAAAAACAGAATTGTACAAAAAAGAAAGTGATTCACATGCAAAAAATCTCACTGAGGAGCCCATGACCTGATTGTGACTGTCCCATGCCCAGCAACTTCTGGCGTGGGATTGGTGCCATGGTTAATCAACCAGAAGGAACCCCTTTTCCCTGGAAGAGAGTCCCTTTTCCCCCTCCCCAGATATGAAATGTCCGGGCTGCAGCCTTGCCCCATTCCAACCACTGCAAAAATCAACCCTTTCCTGGCCAGAACCAGGACATTTGTGTTTATAGTCCTAAGCTGTGATAGATGTAACTGATGGCTTTTAAGAGCCTCCTCTGGAAATAAATTGTCACTGTCTTTTTATTTTTTTTGTCTTCTATTTTTTTCCCTTAACTGTTATTCTGCTGTCATGATCTGCAGCTTTTAATGCCATGAAAGTACACAGCAATAGGAATGGGGCAGTTAGAAATTTTTTCTCCCTTATCTGATAGTTATGAAAATACAAGAAGCTGCTTTTTGTGAATTAAGGCTGAATTTAATCAACAGAAGCTCTAATAATGAATGTGATGAAAATTATAGAATCACAGGTGTGTGCCAACAAGTTATTACTGAGCTAAGGTACAGTGTTTCACAGTTTTAGGATGTCAACTTTCATACCACAAAACAACTCAGATCTTCTAAACTTTAGCAACTAAACCTAACAGGAATTCCTACTTTTTAGTTGTTTCATTATGGGCAAATACGAACCTGAACCATTCTTGAAGGCTGAAGGAATACCCATAGTTGTGGAAAATGAATGTGTCAGCTTATTCAGTGTGGTCAGAGCCTATATCTTCCAAAGAGCCAGAAAAGATTAAGGAAATGAAAATAGAAATCTGGAAATTATTTACATTTTAAGGTCACATATTTAGATATCTGTAGTCATAGTCAGAAAAAGGGACTGGAATTACTAAAAATATTCAGAATTTAAATGGTTACATCTAAGCTAGATTTACCTTAGAAGTGGTAAAAAGAATTGTCACATCTGAAGTGTGCATCTTATGACCAAATGCAGACAAACTAACATAAATGCACCTTAAAACTAATTCTCTCCATTGGCTACAGGGATCCTAAACAGACTGGCCAAGTTGAGTTGAGTACCACACTGCACTGAAAACTAAAGGATTCAGCTCCACAGAATCATAAGAAATACTAGAATTAGGTACTTAGGCTTGTACTGCATGCTAAGAGATATATAGATCTCACAGTTATGCTGGTCAGGACAAATGCCAGGAACAATAATTTACCAACATGTTTGAACACCTGCCCTTTTGAGGGATACAAAAACCTCATTCTAAAATATTTATTTGACTTGGGTTATACTTTCCTTCAAGCTATAGAGTTTAGCATTTTTTCCAGACTCTAGCAAATATTTCTACATTCACAATAGCTCATCCTCAGCAGATTCACTCAGAGATTTCCCATATATACAATTGGAAATCTTTAATGGAGTGGAAATACAATCTTGAGGAGGTCTAGAACTCATGTTTCTTGCTCAGTGGTGACTGCCCCAGATATTTGTCTGATAGGCAGAAATTAGGCAGAAGAAGTTTCTCCAATGCCAGTTTTGTTTTGAGAAACTGGGCAAACGTGATGCCTTTGTAAGGAAGTCTTGTTTGTCTAGAAGACCCACTGCTGGAACTTAGCAAGCTTAAGTATCTTCTTTAACAAAAAGAATGTATAGCAGCAAACCTCAGAAGGAAGATAAACATGTAATTCCATCTAACAATGCACCTCTGTACACATGGAAACCACAGGTTAGCTCACATGGGTCATACCTCTATTAGCCACTAAATGTGGTCAGAACTGTTCTCTGACATGGCATCCAACAAGCATAGGAATGCTAGATAATGTCCTTACCCTCCTGAAAGAGGATGCTTGACTCCAGCCTTACTTAAGAGAGGTACCCAGCCTCTCTTAACTCCTAAACAAGCCTGGGAATTGTATAGGAGGGTGATAATTTAATATAACTGAGGTACCATTTCTTTTAAACAAAAATAATCAAATATTACTAAGTAATTTAAACAAATATATTGTGCTCAGATGCTATTATCAACACAACCCAAAGGAAATTTTGTTGTAAAATGAAGAAACACAGGCTTTTGTGCAATTCAGTTGTTCCTAAAAGCAGTTTTATGAGCTTTTCTTTTGCATTTAAAAGTTGACTGTTAGAATAACTTTTCTGGACAGCAAACTGTTTCTTCTACAATTTGAAAAAAGTCTCCAGGTTTCACCAGTAAACCTAGATTTCTGAAATCATTTCACTCAGCCCCGAAGAGGTTATTAAGGCACAATTATCAGGAAGAATGAGACTGAAGACTAGCCAAGAAGGACTTGTTAGGATATGTTTATGAGCTTAAGATATACTGAAAGTCAGTTCATCTTAGTCATTCATGCTAAGTCGTTCAATTTGGCAAAAGAGCAGATAAAAGTGGATTTTATCCCCACATCTATTTGACAAAGAGAATGTTGTAAAAGGAAGGAGAAATCAGTGGGTGTAGATGAAGATGAATGAAACTATGAGAGCAGAAGTTTTAGTATCATGCTAGATCTGCATGCTATCTGTGAAGTGTAGAGAGCCATAATTAGCAAGTCATCTGCAGCAGCACATAAAGCACAGTTTTAGAAGTGTATGAGATGGCTGGGCTAATATTTATTATTCCCTGTTCTGTGTATCTCTCTTATTTACTTAGATGGCAAGCTCTTTGGAACTGACATTGTCTTTAGGCAAAACTATGAGGAAAATGAACATTTTCATACATGAGTTTTCTAGGACAAAGAAATGTCCTTGAATCTGAATATATGTTTTTATTTTAGATCTCACATCCATAATTTCCTGGGAGGCTTTCAGATGTGTTAAAAAAAATTTAGTTCCCAGTTATGTGTCAGTTAAATTTACTGTCATTTACACCCATAAAATGGATTATCATGGTTGGTATTGCTTCAAAGCCTCCTTATGCCAGGAGAGATATCTAGGATATTTTTCACCATGCAGAAGTCTCAATATCCATCTGGGAAAGATCTCCAAGAACCCAAGATATCATCCTTTAAAAACTGAAGAATTTTTGATAAGGTAGGTACTTCAAAAACACATAAATGGTACTGGAGGTCTTTTCAGACCTGAAGTACAAAAAAATAATAAAAATAACCTCAAATATCTTTGTTTCTTTTTTCAGCCTTGGGCTGAGTATTTTAAGGAACTTTGTACAAACATTGCATTGAATTTTATCTGAACATTGTGTGAAGATAAATATAGGGGGAATTTTTTTTTAATTCATATGAAATACAGTGTATAAAGTAAATCCTTATCAGAGTTATGTAAAACCTTGGAGAAAGTATGACAATACCATCCTTCTTCCCTTATCTTCAGTGCTTTAAACATTTTTCAGAAATAATATTACACATCTGACATGGGGAATAGCAACACATCGAAGTGAAACTCATCCAAATCTGCTCCACAAGGCTCTCATAGGAGCTTTAATGACCTCCACTTATACAAATGGACTACTTAATGCAGAAGAAATTATTGCTAGTCTTAATGGAAAGAAGCCTTTGACAGGCACAGTCATTCACAGATTTTCCAAATGACTAATAACAATCACCTTTGTGCCTGCTTTCTTCTTGAATTGCTGATGTTGCTAGAGACAGAACAAATTAGCAGGTTATGAGGAAAGAAAGTCCAGCTAGGAAAAATAAATTAGGTTAGTCCTCATATCCTGCTTGGCTCCACTCTTGTCTATTTCTTTTTGTGTAACAAAAAACTGTTGGCAGCAACAGACTTGACATCAAGTGTTTCCTTGAGTATTTTCTCCTTACCTTTTTTCTCTTCAAATAGCCTGTATCAATAAGGTCCAAGCTATGTGTCAAGTAACTTCATTGGAGGTAAGAAGAAAATAAAATAGAGAAGAACAGAAAGGGGAGCATGCCTTCCTAAGAAATATACTTCTTGAATACTTTATGTCAAACCATGTTTGGACATACAGTGGCCTATTAAGAGCCAGGGCAGCAAATGAAGGATGAGGGAGAGAATGAGAAAGAGAGAAGGAGTGCTGAGTCAAAGAAGAAGGTAAGAAAGAAAGCAAAGAAGGAAGGAAGTGATAGAAAAAGAAACAAAAAGAAAGGAAGACATAGAAGAAAATAAAGAACAAAGAAGAAAAGAAAGAGATAGAGAGAGAGAGAAAAAAAGAGAGAAAGAAGGACAAAAAGAACAGGCAGGCTTAGCACAAAATGATAGTGCAACTCTAATGGCCCCAAGCGGACAAGATTTTTTTATCAAGTTGAAAAAAATTGCAGTTAAACATGGAAAATTCAAATTAAATATTTAATGAAAAGAATATTACTTTGCTGACTGAAAAAAACTAGACAGCACAGCTAAAAATCAAAGCCCTGTTGCCTACTTATGCTTTGTCATTGCCTTAAGACTACCCACAGAGAGTACTGATGAACTGAGGTTTCACAGGTTTTACCTTAACTGTGAATTTTCATACTTTGGTAATTGAAGGCCAGCCAGTAGAGTTCTTTTGATGTTGCTTTTTAGGTGAACCTTCCTAAAGCCAAAGAATTTTAATAGAAAGTATAATTCTATTTCTGCAGTAGAAAACAAAATGTTGTAGATAGCACAGCAACTTCTTAAGCAGGACCAAAACACATGGAAAGCAGTCAAGCCTATGATCCACATACACCTGTCAAAACTGCTGAAGTAGGAGGGAAGATAACCCAGAGAGCACAGAGGAATATGGAAAATCACCAGGCTACCAACAAGGCTGAATAATACAGGCTTTTTTTTTTTTTTTTTTTTTGTCTCTCAAGGTACTAACAGTTACTTCAGGGAGAAGAAAAATAAACTGAATCTAAAGATTTTTTAGATTCCACTCAGCTGGATATTTAACCTAAGGCAACTTGTTGGTCGTGTGTTTTTGAATGAGACTACGACTTGACATAAGAGTTGGGATTGTCCCATAACATCCGCTTTCTGATGCACTTTGGCTTTTTTTTAGAACTGTCTTGACATATGAAACTAACAGCTTTTATTCCAGGCAGCATTAATTCCTGCCATATCCTATACCAGTGAGACTGAAGACACTGCTCTGTGTTCAGAGAGCATCTAGCATAACTAAGACCAGTCTCATCAGAGACTAGGATTTTTTCTGTTCAAACAGTAAATGTGGAAGCAACAAGTTGACGTGCTGAAAGAGATTAACTCCTTAAGTACTTGGATACATATAAACCTGCTGGAAATACCCACAAAAACAATGGCTTTAAAAGGAAATATTTGCATATCCAGAAGCTGTGTATCCAGAATCTTTGTGATGAATTGAATGTGAGAGACCTTCCTCTCCATTCTTTTTCTCCTTCCCTTTTCTTTATTCTAATTAAACTAAATTTAAAGGGTTTTTAAACTATGCTCTTGTACCTGTTCTCTGCATCCTGCTCTTGGCCTTTGAAGTACAGCTTTATACATTTTACCCCTAAAAAATGAGTTGGTGTGGGCAGTCTACTCACTGCTTTAAAAGAGAAGAATTAAATGTAAAGGCATTTGAAAGGAAATTGAAATTACTTTAATCTTGAAATGGTTACCAAAAATAAATGTTCAATAACTACAGTTTAAAGCAATTAGGAGAAGATGTAAGTATACACATGTAATTGATTTTAATGCACTTATTTATTTAGATTAAAATTATATATTCCCTAAATATTTATTCCTTAAAAAACAAACAAAACCCTTCACTTGCTAGAAATTCTGAATAACCAGCTGTAAAAAACATGGGATTGTTGGTTGTATCTACTTTAGTAAGAAAAATTGTGTCAGTGCATTAGATCAAACAGTGGCCTTCAGATCTTTTTATTCTTTAACTCTAAGCATCCTCCTGGCTATGCTGACTGTCCCAGTCACTGTTCAGGCAAAGAAAAGGAATAGCTCAGGTCAATAGTGGTTTTCTTTTTGGATCTGGATAGGATCTCTGTTTTGCCTTGTGCATCTAATTAGCATAAGCAGTGCCTTGTCATTCAGTCCCTGCTGTACTTAAGAAGAGGCAATAAATGTTCCTGCACTGCCAAAAGCAGATACTGGTCCCCTACTCTCCTGTCATCTCCACTACACAAATGTTAATTCATCCAGCCACCACTTACTAAATCATCTAGTTGTCGTTGGAGCAGGATTGGGATGGTATCTGAGAGACTTCCAGGAACATCTTCCTGAAAGCTTTGAATTGCTCCCCACCAAAGAGACATCTGTCCCTATGCCAGAGGGTTTATACCCTCAAAAAATCTCATCCTTCATGTGCCATGTGATAGAATATTCATGGCATTACATCAGTTTCATGACATAAAAACACTTTCTGCAAGCTGAAGCATCACCACTATGCCTCCTACTCACCTGTGTTCATACATATGCACACACACCTACAAAATAAATTTTTATCTGAGGTTCAAAGAAGCCAAGGATCAAGTGCTTCATAGAAAGGGCACATCAGTCTGCTCAAGAAAAGGTGAGGTGTGAGCAGAGTGGATGCATCACTGAGCACCATTTGGTAGAGGAGTAGGGAATCACTCCCTGAGACTAATGAATTTAATATTGTTGTTGTAAGCCATGTCCCCTCTTGGGCTTCTTGCTGTCACAGAGGCCAAGGATTCCTGGACTTATGACTTTTTTTCTGAGAATAAATCTTAGTTTATCAAAGCAAGCTAAAAATTGTGCGTGAGATGGAAATTAGTCTAATTCACTACTAGTCCAAATTCAAACCACGGTCCTACCATGAATTGCTAAGTGATAAGCACCAAGAATAAACAAGTTCATGAAACCGATATTACTTTTGTTTTTTTCAGTAAGCAGAGAGTTAGATCAGTGTTGGATATTTTTAAAATACTGTCAGGAAGATTATGACCCATTATCAAAGTTTTGAGAATTGAACTTCTCACAGCTTTCTTAATATAGAGTGGAATGTGATGTGATATGATCTAATCCATCACCAGCTGCTTTATTGAGACAAGTAGCTTCCTAAACACAAGAATTAAGGAACCCTAGCCTTTAATGAATTTGTGTCTTGATTTCCTTTTAAATTTTTAGCTTCTACTACAGCTATAGGGCCTAAACCTGATCTTTGTTAGTCTTATCAGACTTCTTCACTAGAGAAACTTTGATCAAAAAGTGGAATTTTTGATGCTTATTAATACACAATCTTTGATTAACTAGTTACCCATAGATTAGGATACTTACAGTGTCTCTCTCCTTGGGATAAATATGTTTTAAGGAAGATGAAATCATGTATTGTTTACATCAGGAGCAGCCTTATTAGGGACTCTTTCCTGAATTCAGTTTTTTGTGAAAAAGATGCCTTTTTTTATTCTAGAATCTGTTCAAAACAGGCCAAGAGACTCATAAGGTTTTAGAACAAAATGGATACTACCTTCTTGTCCTGTCTCTTCATTTCTCCCCTTTCCCTCATGAAAAAAAGATTGATCCCACAAGATTCAGTTAGGAAATACAGAAAAAAAAATTTAAAAAAATATTCTTCTCATTCTTCTCTATCTCACGAATCCAAGAAAGAGTGCTTAAGATTTTCAAGAAAAAAGAAGTATTGATAGCATTTATAGACTGTGTTAGACACTTCAGAAAATAATAAATGTCTTAACCATGATATCCAAGATAATATTAAGGTACCAAATATATTTGGAGGGATACTCCAAATATACTTGGATGCTCAGACATGAACATGAGAATCCAGAGACTTGAAAGCTCTTGATGCAGTTCCCCTGTTCACAGAGGAACTTGGAGATGAAAACATAACCTTGGGAAAAATCAGATATTGTGGTGGACAGAAGCCTGTGGAAGATTAAAGCAACCTCTGCCTCAGCTGAAATGCTAAAACAGCAAAGACCCACAGCAAATACATTTGGATCTGTATCCTATCTAAATTTCATCTTATAGGTCTCTCATTGTTCCTTATATCCATGTGTTTCCTTCCAAAACCTGTCCTAGAACAGAAGTTAAAACAATTAAAGAACAAGCTTAAAATAGCAAAGAACAAATAATTAAGCTAATCACCCTTTGGTCTCTGTTCTACAGCCATTCCCACTGGTGAGCAGCCTTCTTCAAGTCTGTGAAATTCCATGCACCTTTGTGATACATATCAACAAGACTTACTTGCCTTGTGTCCACTGCCCCAACTCATTGCCAACAACAATGCTTTGCACTCCCCCATTCACATTTCTTGTTCAGTGTGTACCACCCATGTAATTCCTCCCTTTCACATACTTTGAGTCTCCAGAGAAACATTTTCTTTCACATCAAGGGCTTCTGTCCCTCAATATTTTTGCTTTTCTTTTCCTGCCTTTTTACACATCCCTTTTCACCCTCTTCATTGGTTAATTGTCTATATTTTATCTTTCTGTATTATTTTGTGATTTCCACTCTGCCTAGCTCTGTACCCTTCATTGTCCATTCTCAGCTCTATCAGACATTCTAAATTCTTAGAATGGCTTTGCATCATTTTCTTTGCATAGGAGCTTTCTATACTTGTCTCTATTTTGGGAGATATCCATCTGTTCAATTCTCCTGAGAAACAGGTCATAACAAAGGAAAAGGCTTTACTCAAACTGACAGTGAACTGAGTATCTGTGACTTTTGTTTATTGTTTTGTTGTTTTGTTTTTTTTAATTGGCACATCATTCAGAGGTATTTGGATCTGCCCATAAAGAGGAAAAAAATATCAGCAAACTGAGAGGAAGGAATCCCTTTGTTTTCAGACCATAATAATGAACTTCAAGTGTGTTAAATAAAGTTGTCCAATCAAGTGCTTAGTCCCTTGGACAGTCCCTTCAAGCTCCATTAACAGATATAGGTACTTTTGCCAGTTTTGGAAAAGTGAGATTTAAAGAACTGAGACAAGTGAAGAAGAAGAAGAGAGGGACAAAAGCAATACAATTAATAGAGTGCTAAATTAACTACTCGCAAACCAAAAATCAGTTTTAACGCTACTGATACATGTGGAAAAAATAATAAAAATCATTAACACACACAAAAAAAGTTTGATCTAGGCACTTTGACTAAGTTCATATTAAGAATTATGACACCTGTCTTTCCCTCATGTCTGTTTGTATGACTCCTCCTATGTCTACTTGGGTGCACTATGCTAAGCACTAAAGGCATTATCAAACTATATTACACCTCATCTCTATGAAGTATTATTGCAGACCTAGAGAGTCAGAGATGTAAGACACAGCACAGAACATTGCTATCCTTGTCTTTTAACTTCCTGATAGCCACACATTTCTTCCCTCTCTTGAATGATCCTAATCAACATCACCATGTTATTTGATTTCATTAATACTGGAGACCAGGTTTAGGGCAATGAGGCTGCCCTAAACTTGGATCAACTAATGACAGAGGTAGGCAGTCATATTATAGTGTTGGGTGTTAAGACTAAGAACTGAACATACTGTGATAAGTATTCATATTCTGATTAGAAACTCTGGAAGTACAAATTACATAATTACATAAATTAAATTACATAGATGCATTTAATTTGTGTTTATACTTTCTATAGTTAGTTTTATAGTTATAGTTTCTATAGTTAGTATTAATGTCTAATTATGGCCAGACAGTTCAAGGAACACCCAACAACTTGTCCCATGCACCTTCCATGTTCTGCATCCCTTTTCTGAGTTCTGCATTATCACAGTTATCCCACTGGCAGCATGGGTGAGAGCTAGCCTGCAAAAAGGCTGATCTTATCTGTATGAGCTGCTGCCACACTAGTGATCACAAACTGTAATCTTATTATCTTCACCATGTCAGCAATGCCTCCATACTGAGACAAAGCTCAGAACTGTTATACTGGTTCTCTTCTAAATACAAGCCCTCCCTTGCCTACAGAAATAGCAGGAAGGAGGGATTATAGCCCACAATATTCAATTTTTGCTAACAGAAAAAGGATCAAAATTATGCTGATTAATGTAAAAACCTCAACATTCTTACAACTTCAGTCAATGAAAAATTAAATTCATGTGAAATTAAAGAAATACAATCAAAATGAGGGCCATTTTTTTATTGTTAACAACAAACATAGAATCATATTCAAACATCAATTCTCTGAGTCTACTGCCTCTAGGATTGTTCTTATTAGGGAAAGAGAGTTCAATGCAAGTGGAAGGCAACATGATAATGAACATTGCCACATGTAGCCTTCTAATAAAATTCAAAAGACTAATTAGACACCTTTTATTGGAATGAATAAAACAGAAACAAGAATTTTTTCTATACATAGGCCAGAAAAGAAAGTCCAAGAAGAGTGTAGCCCTCTAATAAACAAGAAGGAAGAAATGGTGACATATGGAGAATGCTGAGGTACTCATCAAGTTCTTTGCCTCAGTCTGCATTGGTAATCAGGTTTCCCACATCTCTCAATTTCCTGAAACTCCAGGTGGACACTGGGAGAGAAAATTCCCACCCAATGTCAACAAAGAACAGACTTAAGACAAACTGATTAAACTGAACAAGCACAGGTATATGAAGGCTGATGACACACATCCCAAGGTCCTAAAGGAGCTGACGTAGTCACCAAGCCATACTCACATTTGAAAAGTCATAGCACTCAGGTGAAGCCATTAACCTGAAAAATTGACACCTCTCTTTTTTAAAAAAAGGGGAGGAAGGAAGATCTGGGGAACTACAAACTGGTGAACCTTACCTCTGTGCCTGAGAAGATCATGGAACAGATCCCTATGGAAGCAAGACTAAGGCACATATATGCAAGATGGTGTGACAAGGGAAGATCAATGGATGTCATCCTTGTAGACTTCTTTAAAGCCTTCAACATAGTCACAAACAGTGGTAGACTATTAAGTGGATAAGAAATTGGATGGATGCATGCATCCAGACAGTTGTGGTCAATGCCTCTATGTGCAGGTGGAGGCAAATGATGAGTGGTGTCCCTCAGGGTTCTCTTCAGACGTGCTCTTCAATATCTTCATTAATGACACAGACAGTGGGATCTAAGGAACCCTCAGCAGGTTTCAGGTTGTCATCAGGTTTGCAGATGACACAAGCTGAGCATGGCAATTGACACAACAGAAGGAGGGGATGTCATCCAGAGGGAACTGGATGAAAAGGATGCCCATGGGAATCTCATGAGGTGGGTGCATGTGGGTCAGGGCAACCCCAGACAAGATTACAGACTGAGAAGCCATTGATAGCAGTCCTGCAGGGACTTAAGCATTCTTGTGGATGAAAAGATGGATGTGAGACGACAGTGTGCATTTGCAGCCCAAAGAACATGGGACCATGGCCAACAGGGTGAGGGAGGTAATTGTGCCTCTCTACTCTGAGACAGTAGACCCTCATGAGACCCTACCTGGAGTAATCTGTCCAGATCTGGCAACCTCAGCACAAAAAAGATGTGGACCTATTAAACTGGGTTCAGACAAGGGCCACAAAGATGATCTTTGTGAAGACACACTGAGAGAGCTGGGGTTATGCAGCCTGAAAAAGGCTCAGGGGAGACCTCACTGAGACATTTTGTTACTTTAAAAGAGTTTTAAACTTAGAGGAGAGGTTTAGAGGTTAGGAAGAAATTCTTTACTGTAAGGCTGATGAGTCACTGGAACAAGTTGCCCAGAGAACTTGGGGATAGACCATCCCTGGAAGTGTTTATGGACAGGCTGGATGGAGCTATAAGCAACCTGATCCGGGGGAAGCTGTCCTTGCCTATGACAGGAGGGTTGGGATAGATGACCTTTAAGATGCCTTCTTACTCACCTTTTTATGAATCTGTGAAAACGATGATCTGCAAACACAGAAAACTTGCTGGTTTAAATATGAGAAGTGTATATTCAAATCAAATCCATTTTCTGGATTGTCAGTGACCGAGAAAGGGTCTGGAGAACACCACTGTCTGCTCATAATTTGCATTTTGGAATACTTGCTTTGGTCATGTTATTTTAAACCAAGTAGACAGATGGAAGCAAAAGACAAACAAAACACAGATGAAAGAGGCAGTCACAGTAACTCCTCTTTTCTACATAAAAGATTTTACAAAAATGTGAGACTGGTTATGTACCCTTTTTGGCTTGGTAGAGCACACACTGGTGTCTTTTGACTTTCCACAAGTTCACAGTTTGCTTGCGCTGAGGAAATTAATTTTATGCTCTGATTATTGAAGCTGTTCTACAAAGAGGGAGTAACAGACTTCAGCCTATTATTAGTGCACTAAGCTGAGAGGAGAGTTATGGGTTCTAATCCTTGCTCTCTGAACTGGGTATGTATTTTAACCTATATGTATTTAATGCAGACGGCATAACTGCAGCCAGTGCTGGGATTTGTAGCACTCACACTGAGAATATGAAATCTCAAAAAAGCATCCCTAATTATAAGAAGGCTTCTGAATTACAGGGAAACTCCAACAAGGATTAAGTTCTGTCCTCCTTACTCTGCCATTTAACTGGGTGAAGACTAACAAAGAAAGAGTATAAAAACTATAAGCATCCACTAAATTCTGAGGGAGAATAAAAATTATGTATTTCAGAGAGATAATGGGTTCATCATTTTCACTACTAGATGTTTAATGCTTCACCCACCTCCTCTGGGGTTTTGTCCTGGCAGATCTATCATTGGATATAATTAGACATTAGAAAGAGTTGTCTACCACTCCTAGGTCAAATCTTGAAACTCTATTGTCCTACCAATACAATGCATTTATTTTTAAGAAATGGACTGGAAAATTTCTGCTCCTAGTTCTGTGACTCATTCTCTCTCTCTCACACACAAAATTAGAATTAGAATCAGAATTAGAATCCTAGCTCCATGGGTTTCATTCTTCTCTCAGAACTAGAATTTGTCTAAGAAATGTTGTCATAATCATGAATAATTCCCACTGGAAGAACTACTGACATTCATTATAGTTTTCTATTCTGAGATTACTTTCTTCTTCTATTTAATATTAAAAAAACCTGTACTTCTTTTGTCCTGAGAAAGGCTAATCTGAATAGCATATTCAAGAAAGGGTCACCAATAATCGCTCATAGAAGCCCTATTTCTCACAAATTAGTGTTACCTGAGAGATTTCTATATTATGTAAATATGCAACACAACATTAAATTTTATTTGTGATTGGGTATTGCCAACTGTTATGAAACTTTTTTCTTAATTTTTTTGTTGAAATATTGTCCCAGAGGCTGCAGTTTCATAGGTTCAATGGTAATGAATTTTGACAGATTTATGAATGCTAAGAACTCAGATTCCCTTTTTGTTAAAAGGAGATTCTAAGGCATGAGGGGCTCAGAAATCAACCAATGCAAAACAATGATGGGGAGTAGCAGAAACAGTAGCTCATGCTACAACATATAAGAAACTCCTAGAAGCCAGAGCAACAAAACTGCTTTCTGTTCATGCAGCTTTTCCTATTAGCAAACAGTGTATTCATTACAAATCAGTGTTAATTTTGATCCGTATTTGTTTTTCTCCTCAATGTGCACAGGAAAAACTATTAGCAGTTTGGGTAACAGCCAAAGGACAGACAAATATGAAGAGTAATTAAATCATTCTAATTTCAATGAATACAGAATGCTTCTACAGTACAGAAAAGTTGAAGTTAAATTTCCAGAAAGCTTCAGAATCATAGAATCATAGCATGGCTTGTTGGCCATGTTCCTTTTTGATGTAACCTGGGATACAGCTGGCTTTCAGGGTTGCAAGTGTGCATTGCCTTCTCATGCTGATCTTCTTTCCAGCCAACACTTACAAGGCCTTCTCAGGGCTGCTCTCAATCCATTGTACATATACTGACTATACTTGTAATTGGGATTTCCTGACCCAGGTGCAGGTCTCTGCACTTGGACTCGAATTTATGAGGTGTGCACAGGCCTGTGCTCTCAAGCCTGTGTTGACCCCACACCAGAACTTGGTATCATCAAGAAGTAATGATAGGCTCAAAGGTAGATGCCTGTGATTTAGATATTTAAAATTAACTAAGAGCAGTCTTAGATTAATATTACTGTTGAGAATGAGCAACAGTTTGTGATGTCAATCTATTTGTCACCACAGCTGAGTTTAGCCAAACCCAGAATCAGGGCTGAAAAAGCAGAAAACATTATCAGCAACAGAACATTCAAAGACAGGCCATAAAGCAGGAGATGTCACTTTGCAATCTGGGAGGTGTAAAGAATGACACCAGGTTATACCCATCAGTGCTGACCTACTGCTAGGTACCTTATACTGCGAACTGCATCTGCTCTTAGAATCAAACTGCTAGCACACAAAACAGCAAATCAAAACCAATGGATGAAATGGAGTTTCTGTCTTTTATTTTTTCCTAAAACATATCTGATGCTTCCTCCTTTTTTTTTTGGCATGTGCTTTCTTCAGGTAAAACCATGGATCAGCAATCCTTTCCATTGTCTCAGAAAAACTGTTGATTTAAAAACTCGGTATGGAAAGGATTATATCACAAGGGACGTCTTTGTCTAAATTGTTACCTTCTCTAAAAACAACAAGATAATAAAAAATACTTCAGGAGGCTTATTGGCATCATGAAACTAATTATTATACACTATCCCACTTTCAGTATGTAGTTACTCAGGGAAAAAAGAACAGAGCAATGTTCCACTGACATATAGTAGAAGAAGAGTGCAGAGATGTGTGATGATAGCACAAACCATGAAGTTAAATTACCTCAACAGTTCTTTCTTAACTGCAAGTGGGACAGCACAGAGCAGCTAGCATCATGTCATTCAAACCTTAATTACTCACATTTTTACTCTAAAAGTGTCACCTGCTTTAGCTTCTTGTAGGAAATATTAGTTTTTCATAATACAGAGAAAATCTGATTCACTATATGCCATAAGTAGTTTGAAACACCTTTTTAAGCTTAATAGAAATAATAGGAATGGAACAATTACAGTTTTCAGTAGGGTAAAAGAATTGTATCAGCATATCTGGAGCTGATGAATTGCAAGCATTCATGAAAATATTCAATGATAGATTTCAAATTAAAACCATCAGCCATGAAAATCATCATTCACAATTGAGTATATCATATATCAGGTGTCATCAGAGAGAAAGAGAGATCTTATACCACAGATGTGCTGCAAGTATCCCTCTTTCACTGGTATGAGACATACTTTGCTGTCTTCCCTGTCCATTTCTTTCTTGCTTCATGATGCTACACAGAAGCATGAAGGAGGAGGCATGCTGACATCACTGACCATCCAGATATCACTGTGGTCATGTCAACTAACTGATTGTCCACTGTGGATTACCATGGCTATTAGGTTGTTTTGAAATATGACATAAAGACACTAAGACTTTTCTTCTAAATAAAGAGGTAGCCTTAGTTATATAAATATAACTATATTTATGCAATAGCATATATATATATATATTTATGCAATGGCAAATTTTTCAGTCTGTTATACATGCTTTGAGAAGGCACCCAATGTTTAATCCTCCAGAGAGCTAGAAGGAAGAACAACAATAAACTTTTGATGTCATCTGACATACTTGTTTAGATTCCCTCTACTGTTAATGAAGAGAAAGAAACACTTCTGTGGCATGATTCATGCGTTCTATTTTGGTTTGGTTTAGGTTAGGACGAAATGAATCATACCCTAGCCTGCTTTATTCTGCTGATCGTCTAGAGAATTTAGCTGACTGCACTACAGATAACTAAAGCTAATTGAACCCAAACTTCTTTATGTTTTCTAAATCCCATTCAGGCAGCACTGCATACTGTTAGGCACATGCAGAGGCATGAACTCGGTGTCTGCTCAGTATCAAAGATAATAAAACCCTGTATAAATAAAATTTACATGTCACAAGTCCCAGGCAGTAGCAGACCTGTGAGTTTTCTGATTCTGGTATCTGTGTTCTATTTTCTGATGGAGTTCTATTTAATGAGTCAGTCACTGACTTTTTTCCAGATCTGGAATGCCATGATTGTCTTGCCATACTCAAAATCCTAAGAGAAAGTCTTCAAAGGATGGAAATGTCCTAATCTTCTCTGTGGAGTACAAATGTTAAAGTAACTTCAAATCAACTCACAACTGAAGGTAATGCAGTGCTGAATAAAGGAGCAAAAGAGTACGACACCTGATCACTGAGCCTTCAGCTAACAAGAATAACAGGAGACTATGGTTTATCCCTGTCACAAGCCTCTGCAAAAGAGAAAAGGATCTGACACATACTTATTAGTTTTTTACAGCAAACCAGAGGAGAATTGGAAGTAAGGGCCCTAATCCAAGTGCCAAATGTAATCTTACATTACACTGTAACTCAAATCCCCATTCTATATCTATTGTACAAGACTGTCTGCTGGAAAAACAGCTTGTGAAGCAGAAGGAAAAGGCAGTGACAGTCTACTTAGACAGTGTTATTTAGCATAATCTCACTGTTTGTCTAGCATTACTTAATGTCCACAAAGAAGTGATTTTAAACTTAACCTATTTGTTTCTGTTAATTTAATTTTAACAACAAAACTCAGGATCATTTTTAATGTATTTAGAAAAATATACTCTGACTGACACTTATAAAGAAAATGGAGTGTGAAGCACATATCCTTGGATCTCTTTTCTTCACCTGAGAAAAAGAACGCTGACAAAGAGATAGTTTCTCCACAAAGCCAGGCAATTTTCAGACCTAGTATTTCAATGAACACTTCTTTTTTTGTCATGCTGGACAAGCTTGCTTGACCATGTTGAGAATTCTTCCCTGTTATTGTGTATTTTTCACAGCACTTCAAATGAATTCATTACTTTCCTCTTTTTTTTCTCACTTAGAGATGACTCTGGACAGCTAATTACAATATGTCACACTATGTCAACAATCCTTTGACTCCTAATTTAGAGCAGAATAAAAGATGACAGTGTATCACAAAGGCCCTGTAGATAACACAATCAAGACCTCCTTTCAGAATTTTCTATTTCAGCATATTGTACTTCTCTGTCCTGAACTTATGTAACAAAAAAGGGTTGTGAGGGGGAGGGTTGAAGTTTTCTGTTGGGATTTCTTGGGTTTTTTTATTTTATTATAAATGTCAAAGTCCAATCCACTAATGGATAAGAGTTAAACTAGCTGGAGTTTTAGAAATGAGATATAATTCTTGTTTTTGATGAGTCATAATTTTCAAGGGAATAGGGTGTTTGTAGCTGAAATGGACTAGCTCTTGAACTTATCCCATAGGCCATTTAATTTATGGATTTCATCCCTTTTTCAAACCTGAAGAAAAGTGATCTGACCTCTAAAAAGCACATTTTCAGAACATCCCATAAGACAGCAGGAAGGAATGCAGATTAAGAATGCAGTTCCAGCACCTTGCTCTTTAAAATGCTTTTAAAGCCTGTCTTATTCATTCATCTTTTAACAAAGATGAATGCACATGACAGGTTTTATCCTAGTTGGCCTCGTAAGGCAAAAATAATGTTAAATCAATGCCAAAGTGATCAGGGATGAGACCAGGATCAAAGTTCTGATCAGCCCACAATGGATTACTCTGTCTTATATATTACAAAGAATTTCCTTTCAAAAAACTGTTAGAAAACTAAAAATATGCCCCTGAATCAGCTAAGGCATCTCACTGCTACCATTAACTAAATTTTGCCAATGAAATTTTACCTAGAGATAAAAAAGCTAAACAAACACTTAGTGGAGGACATGACCACTGTGGAATTAAAACAGAATTAGAGTTCTTGAATACAAAACAGTACCTACAGTACCCATGTGAAAGACAATGAGGAGGATGTAGGGAGGGGAGAGGAACAAACAATCTAATGAATATGTATAGTGTTAAGTGCCAACCTTTAAAGTCCTTTAAGTATCTTATGCTTGCTACAAAATACTAATGGAAATAGCACAAAGATCTTCAGCAAATTCTTCAGGCTTTAAATCTCCCCTTGATTTTAATTGTCTTTCAACATCTTACTATGCCCAGTGGATATTTCATGGACATTTGAGAAAATGTGTATTTTTCATTAGCTTTGTCACTGATGGTTCATGCACAAGGATTCTCCCTTCCTGCCCTGTTTGAGGAAGCCATTACACAAGACACAGCTGGCATTTTATGTAGTATGTAAACTCAGCTGAATGCATAGGGTCTCTGTGAGCATGAAAATATATCCATATTTTTTAAATATTCCATGCACTTGTCATAATAAGAACTTGTCACCTGCTCCAGTGGAGTCAATCACCAACAGAGAACAGAGCTGGTCTTCAGATCCCACATTCTGAAGCTAATGAAGCTACTGAAATGCATAAAGACAAGTTGGAAGATCTCCAGTTACATCAGCAGAAACACTGTTCTCCAGTACTCAGAAACAGTGTGTTAACACATACAAATATATATATATATGCTTGTGTAAGTGCAGATATATATTCTCTGACTGACCTTTTTCTCCTTTCTCACTCTATTCTCTCCTCCTGAATCTCATGAATCATAGAAGAACAGAATTGTTTAGGTTGGAAAAGACCTCTAAGATCATCAAGTCCAACCTTAAAACTTATACTGTGAAGTCTATCACAAAGCCATGTCCCCTAAATCTACATGTCTTTTACAGAAATACCTCCAGTGATAGCAACTCCACTACTTCCCTGGGTAGTCTGTTCCAGTGCTTGACAACCCTTCTGGGTAACAAACTTTTCCTAATAAAATCTAAATTTTCTCTGGAGCAACTTTTGGCCATTTCCTCTTGTCCTGTGGCTAGTTACCTGGGAGAAGAGACCAAATTTCTCCTCGTACATGTTTTCTTTTCCTTTTTAGAACACCTTGCATACGTTCTTCTCTCACTAATAATCATAGAAGTCTCACTGCAACAGCAATCTGTCCAAGAGTAATTGGCAAAGAAGGGTTATCGAAAAGTTATAGATAGTGTTGTAGAACATCTCCTGGCACTGGAAGATTATAGTTTATATTTTTTTATTTTTATTTTTTTAATAAGACCCTGCTATCCCTTTGGGATCCTGCTATCACTCTCCCAAATAAATCCTGAACATGAACTGGAATTTACCATGTTCTGAGGACTGTTTCCAGAGGACAGGATGCATTCATTCTCCCTTCTGCAAGCTAAGATTGGTGGTGCCATTTCTTACCAACTGATCTCCATGCCTAGGAAAGTTTCCAGTTATGCTTAATTGTATTGCCATGGTCAGTACATCCTGCAGCTGATGCATGCACAGTGCTTGTTACTGTTACATTAAGTAGTAGGACAATTAACTGATTATTCAAAATTGACTTGGGACATAATCAGAATATTGAAATGCTTCCGGTATACTTTGAAGAAAGATTTATATGGATTTTAAAGGGTTCCATTTCAAAACTGTGCTAATCATTAGCAGAATCAAAAAGAAAACAGATTCAGTTCCAACTGTACCCACCACCTACAGGCCTTATTTTTATATGTTATATGGGCAGGAGAACAATGAATAACTATATTCCTTGCACCATTACCTGAATAAGGCTTGCGTAAATTCTGACACTGATGGTCATTGTCAACTATTAGAGATTCTCACATTTTTTAGATTTGTCAGTACAGATACCTAAGGGATATTAAACACCCAAGCCCTTCAACTGCAATTACCTTCGTTAAATAAAATCCTTATCAGCTGTATCATTTTTGCATAAGAAATTACAAACACCAAAACATATTCATAGCAGTACCTGTTTTGTACAAAAGAGTATTAATCAAGAAGTTTTAACTTTATAAACTGCACAAATGGAAAGACATTTTCCCTTATTTATTACACAAAGCTCAGTGGGGTAAAGAATAACAAATCTTAAGCCTCTAGAGTTGAGCTAATGCATTATTTCTCCAACTTCACAATACTTTTGAAACACATTATATTGCATTTCAAATCAAGGAACATCCATTTTAAAGGTGATTTGCACAAACAGCTAACATCTGTCTGACTTCTTTATGTCAACATGGTTTGTCTTAAAGTATAAATTGGTATACTTATGAAAGTTCATTTTAAGGTAATGGTTTTAGTGCTGTTGGAATCTATTAAATCCAAGTATTTCTACAAGGAAAATGTGAGCACTTATTGTAGGACCAATGACCAATATTTACTCAACATTATGTAGAGTGCAGTTAACAATTTGATTAATTTTTATAAAAGCAGGAATCAACAGGAAAAAATACACTCATACATGAGATTTCAACCTTACAGATGAAACAAAAAAAAAAAAATTAAGCATAATGCCTGAGCTGATCTTTGTTTCACATGATTTCTGCCAGACTAAAGAACTTCAAAAATGTAACATTAAATTTGTGACTCCTTAGAGCATTTTTAAAGGAAAATTATAACAATGAATGTTTCTAATCCAAAATATAAAATAAGACTTCTAAATCAACTACAGTTTGGAAAGTTTTATGCCAGACTGTTGTCTTATCTATTATGAGGGCATATTTTACTTGCATGACATACATGTGATGTGGCAAAAGGCAAGTTATAAAATTACTTTTTCAATGTCTCCAAATAGTTAACAAAACACCTTGACATTGCTAGAGGATGATGCAGCAAAATACATATCCCATGACACATCTAGAGTACAGGAGTGTAAAATAGGTCTCACTAGTATGTGTATCATACTCTGTCTTGGTATTTTGTAGTTCTACCCCATGTTTTGAACATGAATTTTCTTCTTGAAAATAGTTTTTGCATTTGATATTTAAACATAGAAGCAGGAAAAAGAATACAATAGCTCAGAAATTTGGGGTTACACCAATCATAAATGATTATTCACTAGTAAGGAAAAAAAATCCCATTGTTCTTCTTATAATCTTCTGAAACTTCCCAATAGGTATAGATCTCCAACAAAGCAAAAGGCAAAACCATTTTGTAAAACATTACTACTCACAAATATTTTCTAAAGCTTTAACACTGACGTGTAAAGCAGCCTGGAGACAGGATCACTGACGGAGCCCTAGCTAAGCTTCTGTGATGCCTTTGTTTCCATGGCCAATTTGGAAAAGTGTAAACGTCCTTCAAAATTTCAGTCAAAAATAGTGCTGGGATTTATCCCAATACAACAGGAGAGAAAAAGATAAAATTTGTCCACAATTCCTTGCATAGTAAGTAATCTCTTGTCTAGCCAGAGAAGGAATTGGTAGCTGAAAAATCAGCATGCTAAAAATAAATTGGAAATTTATTTTAGTTGCGTAATACAGAATATTCCCAAAAAAAATGCATTGCAAAAGGTGCTAACCACAAGTGTCTTCCAAGCCTTGGAAATGGGCAACTTTTGCACCTCAGACATTGAACCCAAACCAATTGACAATAGAGCATGAGTGATTTTGAGTAAGCACAGCATTCCTAAACCCAGGAAGAAAAGGTAAGCAAAATAAAGCCAGAAAGAGGTTCCATTCATTCTGGAAAGGATCTCACTAAGTGGTACTAGAAAAAAGATGATCTAATGTGTCTCATGCAGCTGAGCTTTTAGAGTTCCTCATGATGGCAAAGAACAGTAGAGAAAATCCTTATATTATCTGGAGAAGTGGACAAAATGTCATGAGGAGTGTGTCCACTGTAACTTCTCACAGGGAAAAAAATAAGCACTCGCTTAACAGAAGTGAAATCATGGGATCTGTGACTTCTCCTAAGAAGTGCTAACCTTGATTTCATAAGTCACTGCAAAAATAATCATTATAACCTCCAGTTTTAGTAGCTCTTCTGGCTTGTTTTACAAAGGTTAATAATGCTTTCCACATGACACTGGCTTTCTGGTAACAGTTTTAACACAAATTACCATCCAAGAAAAGAAGCTACTTTAGGACTTTGCTTAGATGTACTGTCTCTAAACCATGAAAGAATTCCAGTCTCCAAATGGAGACCCCTTTACATGTCTGATCCAAACCTACTTCCTTAATCCCCTGAGCCATCTTTAGAAGAATGAGATTGAGTATAATGTCCTGTGCCATGCTGTTTAGCTGGTGACAAGGAAAATGTACTCAGTCTTTTATTTTGACTCTAGATGTTGCTGTCAGGTTGGGGCAGATAGAACTTGATGGTCTTCAAGATCCATTCCAACACAAGTCTTTCTATGACTCTATGAATGAAAAAGTACAATTATTCATGGAAACTCATTGTAAGATTATTTCCACTTCACCTCCTGTCTATTCTGTTCTCTCTTCTTGATTTTTCGTTATATACTCTTCCGTTTGCTTCTACCTCTTTTCCATCCAGACTCAGTTTTATCAATAACATTAACCCATCCTATTGTTTAATGTTTCTTTTTTCCCCACTGGATAATGAGTATTTATTATGATTACCAGTAAGGCAGAAGAGAATCCATGGTTTTGTCTCTTCTAGATAGGATTTCTTCCCAAAGCTTCATCTGCTGGAAAAATAAGTATCTGTTTTCAGGGGAGGTGTGTTGAGCATTCAGATTTCATACTTTTTTTCATATTCAGGAAGTAAGAGAGTGGAAAAATGTTATGTGTATATCTTTATCTATATTTATATATATATTTACACAATCACTTGTCCAAGAGATTTCTATACATTCATAATAAAACAGTGAGAGTTTGGCCACAATATGCTGTGATGATTTAAAGGACATTCAAGTGACAGACCTAAGACACAGCAGACTGAAAAAGGCAGTCAGAAATAAGAACTTCCTTTTCAAAAATTGAACTTCTATTCTGTAAAAAATGTTGAGATTCTGAAATAAAGTCATAGTCAAAATGAGGACAAAACATTGAAATATTTTGCGAGTTAGTGGGTCAACTATGCTTATTTTTTAAAACTTTCATTTCAATTCTATCCTTAATTCTCTAGGTAAACTGAAGTCTCTGCGTTATGAAAAAAATATAGGCTGACATCATCCCTTGCCCAACAATTGACCTCCAGAGTGACTCCTTTTGTCACAAGCTCTGCTGGAATTTCCAGCAATATTGCACTGTTTTATTCCCAGCCCATAGCTGCTCACTTTTTTTGGTACTGTTCTCAGTTCTTCCGTTTCAGAAAATTCAATACAAAAGTACTCACTGGCGCTAGAGGTTGCTAACATTAAGAAGTGTTTATTTTTGGGGGTCTTTTCCCCAGTCATAATTCATAATGTTCTGAAGGTGGGATCTATTAATAAATGACATAGCCAGAAAAAATGACATCAAAATAAAGTAAATTTTAGAAAAATATCTATTTGCCTCTTTGCAATATAATTCATAATTTAATTGAAATTAAGCACTTTGACACCTTAATGAAATTCTTTCAAAAATCAGAATTAGTTGACATGAATTGTTGATTTTTTTCAATCAAGTAACTCAAGAAATGCACACTGGATCAAGGCCTCTGTATTCTACCTTGGACAAAGACATTGGCAGGTAATCATAGAATCATAGAATGGCTTGTTTGTATTGGAAGGAATTTTAAAGATCATCTATTTCCAACAGTCAGGGATACCCTCTACTAGACCAGGTTACTCAAAGTCACATCTAACCTGGCCTTGAACACAGGGATAGAGAATCCACAGCTTCTTTGGGCAACCTGTTCCAGTGCCTCATCACCCTCACAGGAAAGACTTTCTTCCTAATTTCTAATCTAAACCCACCCTCTTACAGTTTGAAACCATTCCCCCTTGTCTTAGCACCATGTGACCTTGTCAGAAGTTCTTACCCTGATCTCTCATAGCCTCTTTAGGTACTGGAAGGTGCTGCAAGGTCTCCCAGGAGCTTTCTCTTCTCCAGGTTGAACAACCCCTATTCTCCCAGTCTCTTTTCATAGAAGAGATGTTCCAACCCTGTGATCATCAATAATAAAAATCCTGGACATTTTTTCTGGATTAAATTGAAAAATTGGGAAGAGGATTTCTTGATTTTAAAGGCTAATTTCAAACATCATCATCATCTTGCACACATAAAACACTGCTAAACACATACAAGGAAAAATATAATAGTTCTGTATAAAATTTTGGTTCTAAGATGAAGTAGTTATTCCATTTCCCTAGTACAGCAATAAAACTCCTCCTGAGGTCTGGAGGAAGCCTCCTTATGCACTTAGAGTTCATAAAAGTCAAGAAAAGTTCCTTATCAAAGGAGCTTGAAAATGAAAGCACAAAAAGATGTGTCAAGATGCAGCTCCCCAAGTTCTGCAGCTTCTTTGCTGTAAGGCACACTGCACAGAAACACTGGCCTGCAGCAAGGGATCATTCATGGCCTGAGGTCTCTGAAGAAGCCCCAAAATTAGAGCTTCCAAGGGAAATGTGACTATTTTGTTGGTGAAAGATAAAAATAAAAGAGTTTTAGTAAATATTCCAGATTTGGTGGACAGCCCAGTCTTAATAAAAAATCCATATAAAGGAAGGACTGCTGTCTAGCTCACTACTCTGTCAATTAACCACCTGAAGGTAAGAATCAGTCATTACTTGGCTTACTTAGAGATAGATGGAAATGAGCAAGCAGCACAGCTGAAGGCTCTTGTTAGACCTAGTGTACTAGTCACAGATTAATAATTTAATTTCCTTCTGGCTTTCTGTCTCCAAGGAACTGATGAGCTTTGACACTACTCCTTTACCAGAACTGCAAAACTTCCAGCCCTAGGAGAAGTAAGAGTCCTTAAGTTCTCACTCACTTGAGCAGTTTCTTACCCATAATGTATTTTTCAGCAGGAAGATATAAAGATATACTGTCATCTAATGCTATTAAGTCATTTACACAATTAAAAAGTAATTATGAACAAGTATTGTTGGATTAGATGAAAATACCCTGTATCACTTGTCATGCATAATACACTGTAGCCTTGTTACATACGAAGTTTTGAAAGGTGAAATAAAATGCAATCCTTTATGTAATTAAATGTAGACAGGAACACAATACTAGAGTGGAGGTGCCTATGGTTTGTGATAGGCAGTTTGTATGTCAGCAGACAGAATGAATTTAAGTTGAGTTTAATTACCAATTTTTGGAAATTCTCAATTGCTTTTCATAGAAATTATTAGTACATCATATCCTACTAAATAGTATTTATTAAAGTAATTTAAAAACCTACCATATTAAATATAATTTAAACATCACTTGTAAAACTCAGCTATTAACTGACTACACACTGGCCACTAGGAAAAAAAAAAAAAAAAAGAACAAAGGTTTTTACATTATTTGCAGCACTTTGATTAAGACTATTTAGAATTAAGGTAGTTGTTCTTCAGTCTCCATGTACAGAAGCCTTTGAATTTAAAAAATCCTATAATGATTAGATTCCTTGCCTGCTCTGAAACAGCTAAAGAGCCAAGATTGACAGCTCAAGCTGGGGCTTCCAGAGGAAACGTCTAGAGCTACAGAGTAGGAGGAAAGCACAAAGTATTTGTAACCATGCACCAAGCCAGTACTTTAGGGGAGAAGAACACAGAGGGACAATGGGGTAGAAAAGCAATTTGGAAAATCTCCTGCTTGGCAGTTGAAGTTGATGTATCAAAAGCTGCATGAAAGGGAAATTTTTAAAAAGCAGGTAGTCAAAATTCTGCCTTGGAGTTCATGATGTATCACATTGCTCTTTTGGCTGGCAGAGCTCTCCAGGCTTGCATCAGGCAGCTCACACATTAGAGAGGCTGCTAATCTCAGAAGCATGTCCCTTTTCAGTTCTGGAATCTCACCTACATCCTCCCAGGTTGGCCCAAGGTCAGGTTTCTGGGATCTGACAAGTTTTCAGCTGGGATGTGGGTGGATTGCAGGGGCCTGTCACACAGCATACATTGTCATATATTTCCTGATGTGATATGCAGAGTGTTTCTACGCTGCAGTGTGACCACTGTTCTAACAGAACTCATTTTAAACAACATAGCCCACAGAAAATTCTGCAAGATGTGTAGCTCCGGCAAGGACAATGCTGTGCCTGAAATGGGAAGTACAGTGATGAGAAGCAGACTGATGAGATCCATCATCAGATCCATCAATTCTTCCATCTTCACTAAGCCCTACAGGTATTAATGGTACCAGCCCCTGCTCTCTTGTCACCCAGACCACTTCAGGAAACCAACTGATAAGGCTGGTTTCATCCTATACTCAATGTCTACTGCACAAGGAGCCACAGACTCTCAGGGCAAAAATGATCTCATTCTCAAAAGATCTAGCATTAACACTTAAATTAAATAATGACTTATTCATTTATGTGAAATTTATTACATTGTATTTGAGATATAAGCACTAAATTTACTTAAGTAATGTTTTATTAATTTTAAAAAATTACTTGAAAGAGTAACAAATTCAACTTGCTACTTAAATTATTTAATTCCTTAACTGAGTAATTGTTTTACTTTACATTTCAAAAAGTATAAGAAACTCACAGTTGTTTCATGCTGTGAAATAGCTTTCAACTTTTTTAAAAACCACCCATGGTTCAGAAATGTTTAAATGTTAAAAGTTAAATCTTAAAGTCAGCTGTCATGAACTCCTCAAAGCAGAGAATGATAGCATATATATAAAAATACATTTTACTCCATAAACCTCAAATTTTAATCATTGTTCAGGTATCATATATTATTTTGTATGATAACCTAATACTTAAGTTGTAGTTTATTTTAGTACAGGTAGAAAAAAACTAACATGGAGATATCTAGGTATATCCTTACCTTGTTAAAACAGAGAGTGGAACTCTTAACTTTGTATTCAGTCCAACTCTTTATAACTTGAACTCAATGATCTCAGAGATCTTTTCCAAGCTAATTGATTCCGTGATTCTGTAAAGCGAGAATATGTGAGAGCATCGGCTCTAAGAACACCCAGGACTGAAGGTTGCCTACTGGCAAGAATGAAGTAAAAAGCTAGAAAATTTTCTTCTTTCCAGGGAAAAGCCTTGAACATCATTTGGAGAGCATGCCAGCTCCAGCCCGCATTCAGCCACCCTCTCCATGTACACTGCCAAGCTCATACTGCAAAGGCAGGGTCCTGGGAAACCTATAGTGAAAGGAAACAAGGATGATCAATGTCATCATCTTTCTTCTTGGGCCAAATGAGGTAAATAAGTTTGTTCATCTTGGAAGATGGATTAATTGAGAGGGATATAAATGTTAATGAGGGATACAATCATGGATGTCACAGAGGATGTGAATACTGAAGCTGGGGAGAGCTGCAAGGACCTCTGTGAGAAGCACAGTTTGGGCTGTCCCATGCTGGGCACAGCTAGTTCCAGCTGTCTTCAACTGATTCCCATCAGGATCCCACAGCCATGGGCTGGAGCCTTGGGTTAAACACAAAACAGTGAAAACTGCTGCACAGTGAGAGAGAAGTTAGAGAATAAGTCCTCTGAGTAACAACTGAGGGAGCTGGGGTTGTTTAGCCCAGAAAGAAGGAGGCTCGGGGACCTGAAAGGAGGTTGAGGGTTGATCTCTTCCCCCAGGCAACAAGCAACAGGACAAATGGACACAGTCTTAAGCTATGCCAAGGGAGGTTTAGGTTGGACATCAGGAGGAACTTTTTCACAGAAAGCGTGATTAGACAGTGGAATGGGCTACTCAGGGAGGTGGTGGAGTCCCTGAAGGTGTTTAAGAAAAGATTTAACATGGCTGACGGTGCCATGGTCTCATTGACAGGGTGGTGTTGGGTCATAGATTTGACTCGGTGACTTCAGAGGTCTTTTCCAACCTAATTGAACTTGTGATTCTTGGAAGTGAGAATTTGCATGAGTTTCAGCCCTGCAGACAACCAGGCTGGTGAAAAAGAAGGAGGAGGAGGTGTTCCAGACACCAGAGCAGAGATACCTCTGCAGCCTGTGGTGCAGACCTTGGTGAAGCAGATGTCCTTCTGCAGCCCATGCAGGTCCATGGGTGAGCAGAGATCCACTTGCAGCCCATGGAGGAGCCCACACCACACCTACGGGCTCTTTCAGCCTGTTTTCTCCTCTGCCTTATTGAAGAGGGGAGTGAGAAGACACTGGACAGGTGTCTGGCTGCCAGGCAAGGTCAAGCCACCAAATTCTTCTGAAGATTTTGACAAATTCTGACAGGTAGAACTCATTTTCTTAAGAAGTAAATTGTGCACCAGTAAAAGAGAAAAAAAATATGACACTGAAGAGCAGGTTAAATAAAGCCAAATAATATAAAGTTTGCAGTGTAAAGGTAGTTCAAGTTGGCAATGTCATGCATACTTTCCAGTCTGTTCACTGAACCTGCAGGTGCAGCTCACCCTGAATGCAAGGAAGGACTTTATTAAGATCTAACTTTCCAAGAAAGTACACATCATCTAAAGAGCTATGCCATGGAAGAATGTCTTATATAATTTCCAGGAAAAAGAAATTAATCCCAATATTATATAAAATACAAAAACTAGATGGAGTCTGTCTTCCAGATGTTACAGCCCCTGAGCAGAAGAAAACCTTTTCATTCTGCAATATGATAGGAAGTCAAAGGATTAATGCTAATACCATAACAACAGATATGCATGAAAAATGTGTGCATTATCACTCTGCCCATTCCCTTCAATAAACTCCTAAAACTGCAGTCAGGAAAGCACCAGCTTGAAAAGAATGAATGGCATATACGCTGTGTTTCTGGCTGATAGCACAATGTTCAGGTAGTGAGACAATGACAAATTCCAGCACATGCTGCTGAGAAAGAATTATACATGTGGAAGCCAATTAGGGCTAGAGTTCCAGCATTTTCTAGCAACCTTCAGATCTTGTGTATGCCAATTTTAATTGTGGGTGCCTTTTGCCGGGAGTTCAAAACCAAGTGAATATATGATATCATTTAATCCTCATCCCCTCAATAAATGTGACTCATCTTGATTTCCAAATCAAACACTGTGTTGAATTTTAAGTCAATTATATCTGACTAAGCTCCAACTGCCTTTTCGGTATACATTTTCTAGTTTAGTTTGGTGAAGTATACAAAATTTAAAGAGCTCTAGGAAAAAAAATTAAGGAGTACTGAAGAGAAGTGTGTTTTATGTTAAAGTCATTCCTATGAACACCTGTGAAACTGTTGAGTTTAATTGGGCCACATCTGCTCCTGATTTTGCAAGTTCTGACTGATTATCTGTCCTTATATTGTATTGAGTATTTTCTTTTCTGTATATCTTTTGGAGTGCAGTTACCTAGGATGATACACCTGAGATATGAGCAATAGAAAAATCTGCAAGCTGTGTGGGATTTCGTAGTTCTCAAAGACAGGCATTCAAAAGGCAGACAGATTTACAGGCCTAGTTAGTATGGTTTCAAAAAGACTAACTCTGGCAATGATGTGGTTTATACTGAACTCACAGAGACCAATAGATATGGAGAATCAACAGCAGGAATAGAAGCAGAAATTATAGTTTCCACGTGGAATGTTTCCTTTGCATAAGATAAAAACAAGACTGTGGCTGCTTTCTTCAGAGGAATTCCATGAACTGTCACAGGAGACAGTACAAGGCCATATCATGTCCTGAAATGCACTTTATATCTGCTCATTTTATGCAACATGGGTTATACTGATTCATTGTGGCAAAAATCCTACTGACTTCCTGGATTAGACTCTTAGTGCATCTTTATGAGTCAGAGCAGCAGTAAATCATTATTATCTCAATGGATTTAAAAGCAGAGAAAAAGAGGAGAAAGAATATCACAAGGTGGAACATAAGCAAGACCCTTCAGTTCAACACTGCTATTCTACTACTGTAGAATGTTAAATTAAATGTACTTCAGTTTGAATGAAAAGCTATCTGAACTCATGGTTCTGCTTCTACTCAGCTCAGAACTGCCCCTTTCTGCCTTTCAGTCCCATTACAAATGCTTAGCTCCTAATGGAGACCAAACCCAATCTGCATTCCCATAATACACAAATATTTGGAGAAATATCTCATGAAAGGTTGCCAATGGCATTTAGAAAGAAAGATCAAGTTGTATCTGCATTTTCTTTTACAGCCTAGTAGATGGAATATTGTAGTAGGTGGAAAATTCAGGTTCATCATCCTGCTCAGCATTAGGCAATTCAAACTGGATGTAACCAGGATCCATACAAAATGTCCTGATCAACAGGAGAAGAGCTATACCAGGTGTTTTATGTCAGATTCTCCTTGAAGCCATGTTACAGACAGACACATGAGAATTAAGCTATTACATTAAACTCTAATAATTCATGGTCTCCCCAGAGCAAGAACAGAAGAATCTGTGCAAATCAGGAAGAATTAAAGATCATATAATAAAAAATATAAAGCAGAGTTTACTATTTATAATGAAGTTTGTTAGAAAATCTATCCACTGAAAATGAGGAGAGTTTGACCACTGATATTTGATGGAGCACTGAATGTTTTTAAAAGCAGTTTTAAATATCTTATCTATTTGGTTGAGGAACAGTGTTAGCAAGCCCTCAGGATGATAGAAAAATGCAGACTTTATACAAGATTTAAAAAGCCATGTAGGAAATAAGTGGCAAAAAAAAAAAAATTCTTTTAAAATAACAGCACACTTGCAGCCTGGAGAGAGTTCAGTTTTCTCCTGTCAGGAGTTTGAGATTTAAGTAAAAATTAGTGCTTAAATATAAAAATATTTTCCTATCCATTTTTTTTTTCAGTACACAAATAGTTTATCTGGAATACAGGAAAACAAAAGCAGTGTATTCTTCCTCTGTAAACATTATTAAAAATATTGTCCTTCAGAAGATTTCCTGTCTGTCAACAAGAGCTATACGTCTGCTTCAATAAACTCCATAGATGCCTCTTCTTTATTTTTGAGAAAAAATTAACTTAAATTTGATCTCGAAAAACTCTAGGTGACTGTATGTGATCCATAGCTGTTAAAATGAGTAACAGAGCTTTAAGAAGAAATTTCCATAGCAGGAAGGGTAGAGGTAGAAGCCTGAAATTAATCTGAGGAAGAAAAAGAGTGCTTTCACTTCATAAGAACCCTTTTGTTTTAATAATTTAAAAATGTTATTAAAAGCATTCTGTAGTTGGTTAATTCTAAGTTCATTAATATGATTAAAATCTGGGGGGAAAACCTTTATGTTACTGTCAAGAAGACAGTAGACTGAAATGATTTTTAAGAAATTCAAGAATGTAAAAATACTCATGGTGCGATGGGGATTTTTTTACTCTGGAAGTTATTCACCCATCTCTTCCAAACTATTCAGATGGCTTCATTATATCCTCCAGACCCCCTTCTGCTTTTATATTTTCTTCACTAAATTGAATCTAACTTCTCTTTCAATTTTTTATTCTTGCTACAAACCTCAAAATCTAGCCTGCTGGAGCTCAGAACATTCACTTGAAAAACTATGTGTTTAAAACTGCATGGACCCTATAATGACTAGATATAGGTAATGCAATATCTCCTGCTTCCATCTATGGACAATTACATAAAAAATGTTTATCCCTCTTCATTGTATGCTTTATATTAACATATTTGTCATAACAACAGATTTTCCACAATACAGAGAAAAGAAATCACAACTTCCCATAGCTGGAAATGTCTCAAATTAAATGTGATCTGTTCTCAAATTTTAAAATAAAATTTTACATTTTCCCATTAAGAATATAAAGACGTAAAATTTAAGAAAATATTCATATTTAGGGGGATAATTTTTTAAAAGTCAAAAAAATTGCCTTTTTCCTGAGTCATGCACAGTGAAGATGCTGAAAACACTAATTAGTCATTAATGGAGATCAATTTGCTGTCTTAATGCCTCAGAGACAAAACGCTGTTAAATCTTATTATTTGTGCAATAATAGAGATAGATACAAGTTTCCACTTCAGGCTTCCCTTGTGCTAGAAATTGCAGGCTATAGAATAATTAAAAAAAAAAGTCCCACCACAAATAATCTTATAAAATTAGATTTCAATAAATTAGATAACTAAAGCAGTGAAAGGGACAGCACGCAGTGTAAAGCTGTTTTAGAGCATTTTTACTGAAAATTGTTGTTCATGTAAACATTGAACCAACTAATATCTCCAGCCAGACCAGTGCTTAGCTTTGCCAAAAGTCCTATGGCTTTCTTTTGTTCAAACATTTTCACTACTCCAGCAAGCAGCATCTTAAGCAAACATAAGCAGCATGCTGACTAATTGAAATCTATCATAATAAGTGACTGGATCCACTCAAATTCAACAGCTCATGTAAAGTACTCCCAGCTGAATTGTGCAGATGAAAGAAAAGTCAGTTTCATTTATTTAGTATTCTGTTGTTCAGTTGTGTCCCTTCTTGCAGCCTAGGTTATCATAATACAAGTCATACCTTCTGGGGATATATTTTTAGAGCTGCTAGTAAAAGAATAACCCCTCTGCTTGAAAAGCTTCCAATAAATAAGGAATCCTGACAAATTTGACAACCTGCAGGAGACAAAGCTGTATGGTGGAAAACAATACCAAACTGAAAGAAAAATAAAAATAGCAAATGTGAGAAAAGGGTTGTACAATTTTCCTACAGCTCTACACAGTAAAGCTTTTGATGAAACAAGAATTTTATTGTTTACAACAAAAATACTAATTTTATGGTATTTTGAACTTAAATAAATGTCATTTAACTAGCAAATAGACTGTTAAATAAAAATAATTAAGAAAAAGAGTATCATTTGAGATTGGAATGTGCCTTTGACTGATTCAGTATTATATATGCTACATTCTAAAATTATTTTATCTGAGTGAGAATGTACAATATACTAGAACTTTTTGGAGATTTTCTAAGTACAAAAAGGTAGAGTGAAATGTGCTGCCACCCTCCAAGTTAATAGGTTTTTCTTAAGGCTTTTCTTAAGTACACGTTTCCCTGACTAGCTTTTTCAAAATAAGCCTGAGCCACCTTCAAAGCATCTGGAAACCAGTCTTCCTCATTCTCCCAAATTTATGTTAAGGAGAGTTAAACATTCTGTGAACAAGTTGTGCTTCATTGCATTTTGTATTTTGTCTTCTGTATTTGGAAGCATCAACCAAGCCAGCAAAAGGAATGACAAGACTATATCCTTCCCAACCTACCATATTAATTATAATCCTGAAGCACCAATATCCATTCAAATTGTCAGCTCTATCCACCTGAGCAATTAAATATGTACATTCAATTTTTCAATTTTAACTTCATTTTTTTTTTAACTTTTCTTCTGGAAGTTATTAATTCATCTCTCCCAAAGCAGGATTTCAGAGAAAGAGGAGGAAGAGAACACACTATCTCCATCATGTTTTCTCTGTCCCTTTTTTCCCTTTTTGAAGGAAAAGCAATTTATATCTCCCTTCCATTTTCCAAAGTTACATCTCAAAATCTAAGAAAGGAAAATCTTGACTACTCTTCCCATCAAGGTGTGGAAGAAACCCAGAAGTATTGTACTTACCTAAAAATAGTGAATCCTGATAATAACCTGCTCTTTGCAAACTTAGAATGACTTCATGGAGAATTTCCTCTAGCAGTGCAAGAAATGCCCTTTAAAACATCACCATAAAAACTTTCTGATAAGTGAGGAATCAGATTTTAGAAGTCCCAGGGACAATGTTACACAGACCATATATTTAATATTTGGTTACCTAAAATAACTTCTCAGGCCTTTCTCTGGAGATCTTTGAGCATGTCTTCCTCAGATACTTTCCAGAATCATCATCAGTAACTGCCAGTACTCCCTCACCTTCTTGTCACATGAAAAACTTTGCCATATCTTTTGGGGTCTCTACCTTCGGCTCTCCAGCACTGAGTAACCAGTACATAAGGCTGTTGTCTCAGCTTTCATTCCTTTTCTTCTGGTTTAGTCCTGAAGGATTCTGCTGCTCTCCTACCCCTAACCCTTTTTCTATCCCTAAGCTCCTACCATATATCATGGGAAGTGTGCTGTTTGCCCAGCTTTCACCATCTTTATCTTTGCATGGTCTATAGGCAAGCACCTCTGCTCATATTTTCATTTCTGCCTAGAAATCTTGCTGTGTCAGGAGATTAATATCTAAATATCTCAGCAGAGATTTCATGTCAGGCCTCACTGGGCTCCTTGGGCAAACAGTTTGTTCATTGCAGTGAAGGTTTTTCACTGCAGAAAGGGTAAATTAACAGAGCTGGTAGTGAGAAAAGAAGTTATAACCTCAGTAAAACAGCCGGGGTTTTAGTGTGGACCTGTACTGGGCTTTAGAAAAGAAAGGAATTTGATTATCATATCTTAATAGAAAAGCCAATTAGCTTAATAATGAATAATAGTTACAGCAAGGTATTCTGGTAAAAATAATAAATTAGAACAGGAGATAATGATCATTATAAAAGGAAACAGTTGAAGAGGAATTTTATTCTCAAGACATAAAAAAAATGTGTTAAAACATGTGTTTTGCATATATTTGTTTGGTAGCATTTTCCACTAACTCAAAAAAACTGTCAGTTTGACACAAAATATTAAAACATTGCTGCATTTCATCTATAAGATTTCAATCTTATCTAAAAGATAAGATCTTTTATGTACATCTATGCCATTGTAATATTTTACTGTGTCAAAATGTTGTCACATTTATCCTCAGAAATTACTTTCTAAATACTGAATAAAGGCTCAATGTTTCAATTGACTAATTGACTAATCTTGTGTGAGTCCAGTTTGTGTGGAAATTAAGGTGGGTAAAATTATTTGAAGTTTTACTCAAATTTTTCCAATAATTTTCACAAATCTATTGTGACAAAAAGGTGGTCTGATATATCTTACAAATGCTTTTTGACATTCTACTTTTGTAGGGTTGTGTTAAATCACTTTGGAATAGAAAAGAGTTGAACCTGACAGTTCCTGTGTGCTGGATAAGTCCCCTCTTTGCTGTATCACCACAAGAAAAGTGCGCTAGGTAGGGTAAACCCCAGGAATTTAAACTGTTGTTACTCCTTTCTGAATCTGGACCATTTTTGTCTTAGCTTCCACAAAAAAGGGACCGAAAATAAATCTATAAGTTCAGAAGGAACATTTTGCACAGTCCGAAATAATTTTCTGGAGATAAGCCCTGAAGTATGTTCATCTTGCTATGATACTTGAATGACAGGAAAATCCTGCTTCAATTCTGCTGAAACATTTATCCTTCTTTTTGACCCCATTCACAATAAAGTTTGCCTCTTTTGATTTTAAACTCCTCAGAATGGAAATTATATCCTCTTGAACATTAGTAAATCCATTGTACAATGGAGTGGAACTGTTAATGGGGTTCCTAGGGAACTAGTGTTCTAAAAACAATATTAGGGAAATTTCATAACATTTTCAAGACATGAAAACCTATCACGTGTGGCTTGCTGTATTCCTGTTTTGAATTGTGGCTAGGACCATTATCTTAAAACTACAACAGTATCAGTAGTAATAATGAAAGAATTTCAAGCTTATATTTATCTACAAAAATATGATAAGCACAAAATAAATATACCAAATATGCATATGAAATATAGTAGATATTTTGAAACAGAGAAATAGAATAGAGGACTGGAGCTCAGTTGTGGCAGTTATTTTAACTGCTCATGATTTTAAATGGATAGATAGATTAAGAGACATCTCATACAAAAGTAAAGAAAAATACTAATAGAAACAGTCAGCCAAATATCTCCACAACAGATAAATATTATTAATAGAGCCAAATATTATTTATAGACACATTACTTTCATCTGATCTGGCACACTAGCTAATAGCAACTAAAAATAATTATAGGCTGAGATGTTTGCAGATAGACAGTGACCTCATTAATTGCTGTGATGGAGATGCTGGTAGCTCCCTGCAGTGAGCCATTCTAGAAGTGCATCAAATAACAAACAATGACAGCTAGCTCATAGTGAGTGAAGTCTGACAGATGGTCAATAAATTCAAAACTGACACATTTTTGTAACTAAAAGGTAGGTTTGAAGTCTTTTGGGCTTCCAACAGTGCTTCTCCTGAGCACCAACTCTGGGTCATAAAAGTTAATATCCAGTTCAAGCCCTTCAAATATAAAGGAAAGAAGAAAAACCCAAATCCTCTAGTGGGTAATCAAACTGCAGTAGGCTCTAGTTTCTAGCTACCAGTGACACTTCCTCATTCACTTGCACTAGGAATGCTGCATCATTTCTAGTCTGCCACTGCACCATGCTGTGCACCACCACAATGCACTTTATGCTAATGTGATGAGATGTCACGCAGTTTGATATGATGTGGAACAACACAGTGGTGAAAACTTATGGACCAACATAATTACTTTCAGATAAGAATTATTAACTCAGCTGGCAGATCTAAATGTGCATGATCTGAGGATAAATAAATAGATTAGATAGATTTACTAAGAACAATTTGCAAGAATGGTTATTCTGTTGTGTCTGGCTCTGCAAACAGTTCTATTTAAAGTGCTTCTCCCTATACAATAGTACAGACGTATTCATCTCCCTTTTGCCCTTTTCAAGACTGCCACCTTTTATTAATATTTACTTATTTTCTGAGTTTTGCCCTTTATAATTAATTAAAACAAACATTTTTGGGGGTGTTGGTTATTTTTTAAATAGCTGGATTGTTTAACACTCTTTTAATGAAACAACTCTCTTTGGTAGTAGCATTATTGAAGGAGTAATCACAAAACTGGTAATTAAAAATAGATGCCTAGATCCTCAGCAGGAATAAAGCACTTTTCCATTTTGGAACAGAGCCAGTTCCCTTTTCTGCACTGTCCCTGGAGTCTTCATGACCTGTTTATTGAGGGAGTTACACTGGACCAGAGACATACAGCAAAATAAAATTTGCAAATCATGTTTGCAAATAACAGCACTTTGTCAGATGATTTTGCTTGTAGTTGCTGGGCTTGTTCTTGGAAGCACTGAAGAGGGTAAGATTTTTTTCAAAATTCAAAACCCAAAAACGTAGACAAGACTTGTGCAGGCACAAATCTGCAAGTGAGTATATGAAAATAAGTACTGTGCTTTCAGAAACTGAGAATAGGGAAAGGGGAATGTAAAGGGAAAGAAAAGGGAAGGAGAAGGGAAAGGCTCCTACCTAAGAAAAGGAGGGCAAAGTAAACAATGAGCAACACTAGTAGAAGACACAAGTTGTGGATTGAAGTGATTCCACCACAATATTTCAAGAAGGCCCAATAACCTGGAAGGCTCTAAGGATCAGTGATGCATCTGATAGTTCTGCCGATTGTCTGAACACAACTAAGTACAGGCAGAATAGGTGACTTTTTGGTTATGTTTAACTTGGAATACTTAATGGTGCAGTGAGATGTTCTCTAAAAGCTAAAGAGACATGGAACTAACATATTTGATAAGAAACAAAGGCCACTGTACATATTTATGCTGCTAAGAATAGAGAGTAACAGGTGACAGCATGGCACTAAGTAAAGAACAGAATATTTAATGCATGTCCTTCTTCGGCTGCTATACAAAAGTCATTTACTGTTTATAAGAGGGAGAAACAACACAGCAGCTTCCTAAATAGTATGGTTTTTCAGTTCAGCTATAGAATAAAGCAAGTGAAGAATACATACAGCTAGTTCAGCCTTCCTGTTTGAAATATTCTTGCTGTGAATTTGAATATGGAAAAAGAAAATTGAATTACTATACAGCCACTGATAAATCTGTTTATGAATCTCATCTATCTCATCAGAAATTTTCTATATATGGGATCCACAAAAAAGAATGTCAAGTGTTGGGCTAAGGGCAATCACCAAAACATTTCAAATATCCTAAATTATGCTATACCTTTATATTACCTTAGTCTGTCATTCCCTATGCTGAAAGAACAATCTACTGTAACCAGTCTCACTAACAAGAATCAAAACTGTGGGGTTCTGTTTTCAGTCACATTAGTTCAGAAAGCTTGATGCATCCCAACAAGGACTAAAAACAGTGTTACCTGACATAAGTAGCTATCCATGCAACTGAGGGAGAAAATTACAAATAACTTGTAGGGAAATGTTTAGGAACAATTGATAAGCAGCAATTTTTTTCCAAGAAAATTATTCATTCACAAGCATTAACTAATCAGTGAAAACTATGACTCAAACTGGGATAATACAAAATCAGATAAAATAATAAATTCGCTGAAACCATATCTGTAAGTAGTGAACCAAACCAGAACCAGGTCTCCTGAAAACCACTTATCACCTATAGTCAGTAGCCAGTGCTGATGTTTGTAGCTATTGCTACAAAAAAGAGGAACCTTTAAAATGTGTTGGATTTTGAAAACCACTTCCTGTCTTTGCATTGTATATTTTTCTTTCTTTTTCCGTTTGTTGCATTTGTGAAAAGATACAAGAACTATTTGATTTTAAAGGGAGCAATATATCAAAGTTTAATTTAGATTAATGAACAGAGAAAAGAAAATATGTTGCTTATCTTTTTTTTGCTCATTAATGTTAGGCTTTTAGGTATCTTCTTAAAAGAGTTATTAAAAAAAACACAGCAAAACTAATACAAAACTTGTCATTTCCCCCTTCTTATTCCCTGTTCTAAGCTCAGTAATACTTTTAAAGGCTGTATTGCAAAACAACTATAAATGATAGAGTGCTTAAGGATTTTCTCAAGCAGATTGTTATGAAAATGAGTTGACCTCATCCCCTTTTGTCAATAAAATAGGATATTACCAAAAGGCAGCTTTTGCAATTACATGTGAATTGGTTTTCAGGCTTCACAGAAAGGTCGATTCAAACAGTGACAAACATCAACTTTGTAGGCGCCACTGCCTACCTCCAATTTGGGAAAGCTTTTATTAGCTCACATTCATGCTGAGGGTCAGCTTTTCAGTGTTCTTTTCTGAGAGACTGAGGCATGAAAGCTCTTGAAATCTCCATTTACTTAATGAAAATAATATTACTGAATGAATGATAATCAAGTGATGTTTTCATTATGCCAAGTAATTTTCCGCCAGTATTTCAATTCCCCTTAGGAACATGTATGTGTGAGGGTTGTAACCTCTAGGCTCTTTACAGCAACCATCTCTCACTCCTGCAAAGGACATCTTGACCACGGGAGGGTTAGACATTTGAACATACCAAATTAGCTGTCTAGAGCTCTCTTTGCTGCTCCACTCCTAAAGAGAATTTTCTTTGTAATTTTCTTTATTGCTACTTATTTCTGCAAAATATACATCTTTTGACACAGTCACGTTAATTGATGAAGAGCAGCAATACAGAAGGAGGGTCTTGTAAAGTGAGACCCACTGTCAGGGAGGGACAGGAGTGGGGCTGTGCTCTGCCGCGGCTGGAGGCCGGGAGTCGGGAGCTGCAGCAAGGATGGCAGGGCAGGGACCTGGCTGGCAAAGAACACGGACACTGGATGAGGACAGCAGGGCAAGTCCCGTGACAGAAAGCCAGTTTAGCCAGCATCTAGGAGCCAGGCAAGTCCATGGTGACGAGATGAACTCAGGGTGAGGGTAGGAGTTCAAGTCATCAGGTCAGGGCCAGGATCAGTGGCAGGCACAGAAACTCATGCACAGACTGAGGTTTAGCAGCCCTCCCGAGCAAAGAGAGGCCAGGACCCAGCTCTTTTCCCAACAGCCTGACTCAAGGTCAGAGCTGCAGCATACTACAACTGGCTAGGAGCCTTCCTTTAAAATATCTTTTGGAAAAATACCTATTATCTCTAACACATGTCATGGATTAGGACCAAATGAAGGTTATAAGGGATACTAAGGATGGAAACACGTTTTTGTGTCAAAATTTCAAGAGGATGCACAGAGCTGGAGAACATAAAAGCAAAGCAGAGGATTTGTAGAGTAATGTCCACAACAGCTCATTGTTGAAAAAAATCACTGCAGACAAAATAAGACTTTTAATGGTTTTTCATTGATTCTACTGAAAAGAAGTTGTGCATTTCATCAAGTGAAAACCTTTCTGAAGCTAAGGGCTTAATTTTATGAATAGGACTTAATAAATAAGTAGATTTGGTTGTAATCATAAGCATTTTATAACAACATGAAATTGTGGGGATGTTTTGTGTGAACAGAGATGTATCCAGGAAGAACTTAGAAATTTTTAATGAATTTAAATTGTATTTGTCTAACACTTTTACTCTTGAAAATGTAAGAAATTCTTTTTACAAAGAAAAATCATTAAATTCCATCACATTTTTTCCTTTTTTTTTCTTAGAATTATTCATCAAGGAATGTTGCTAACAACATCTTCTTAAATAAGAAAACAATTCTAGGATAAAATAAAATTGACTTAAGCCAACAGAAATACCTTGTTCAGAGTGACATAATGTTTTCAGATTTTTAACACTACAAAGAGTAGAGGATTGTTTCATGCTTTTGTCTGGAATTTTATGTTCAACTAAAAATCAGTTATTCATAAAGTTCTAATTAAGACATAAGGATATTTCATAAACACTATTAAATAAATTTCAGCATCTATAAAATCTTATCATCTTTCTGTTTCACAAAATTATTTGCAGTTCTAGTTTTAAGAAACAAAAGCTTATGAAGTGCTAGGTATTATAGCAGACTAAGATTCCCTCGTGAATCCAAGACCTAATACAAGCTTTCTGACTTTTCTAGTATGTTTCAGCTCTGGAAACACTTTGTGAATTATATTAGTGCTAATCCATTGTGGGATAACAGTATATAATAGAATATGAAGAGATGCAATTACTGTTTTCTGTGTACAATTCAATAATTCTAAAATGCAAGTAATTCTTTTTACAGACAGACATTCCTTACTCTCATAGATTTAGTGTTTATTATGACCACAGATATGAGCCACAACAGAGGTTATGCCATCACTGATTGCACTATCCTTTACCTACATATCAAAACATTAATGTAAACTCATTAATTTTCTAAGAAATCTGGTTATTCAATAAAGAAACTTTCAACTTTCTAGTATGTAAGATAATTTATTAGAGCTTGCTTAGATATTGTTATGTAGCAGATACAATATAAACATGTTGACGTACTGGGACTGTTTGGCAGGGATGACAAAAATTTTTAGATCACCTCAGGATTGGACTAAGCTTATTTAGATAAATATACAGCAATTCAGCTATGCCAAAAAGATCCTGTAAATTCTATGAAATGATCAGAAAACTTTGCTGCCGCTCATTGTTTATTTTAGGTCAGAAGGTTAAGAATCATAACAAACATACATCATTTGGAGTGCTGGTCCAAGCTTAGCAGGTTTTTCTGATTCAGTCCACTCAATATTGTGAGTCTCATGTTCAAAAAATTAAATATGACACTTCTTCCAGAAATACTAGCAACAGGCTTGGGAGTCATAGGGTTAGAGTAACTAATATGACTGACACTCTTAATGGGACACCTCAAATGAACTTTTTCAAGGATTTGGATTAATTAGTTAATGGATTAATCCCAGAGAAGCATTATTAGCAGAAGCATGGGTGATGTGCTTTAGGGATATATATAATAGTTAATAATAAAGGTAAACTAGAGAAGTCCTTCTGTAACTGTGGAAAATAATAGCTGCCAGGAAAGGTAACTCGATGGAAATGCAGCATCACCAACCATATTGTACCAAGAGTTGCACCAGCGTTGTCAGCAAGTGCTTGATGCTGGGAGCCAGCCAGACCATTCTGGCCGATCCTGATCTGCATCGGAGTGCAGTGTAATTTGGGAACCAACATATGGCAATAAACATGGCTACACAGATACAGAGCAGCCCCTTCATCACAGTGTTATTAGGCACCAAGAACACTATGTGACAAAAAGAGAGCAGACTGTCTGGGGTTGCCTCCCTGCTGCCTGCATATATGAAATATGTTAGCATAATGTTTTGCTTTGCAACCTCGGAGAGATAAGTATCCTGTCTGAAATTGAATAAACAAATATTTCATTACTGCAGTCAATTTTAACACACAAATCCTTCCACTTGTATGCTTAGAGAGCTGATAGGAGTCTGAAGGATATTGCTGAAATGCTTACAGCCTACACAAAAGCTCAGAGTTTCTTGTGTGTTAAATTGGTCACATTTCCTTCCACGGAAGAAATTGCTTACACTGTTCTCACTTGCAATTGCATTTGCGAACACTGAAGAAGGTAGGTTGACACATTTAAAACAGAGATATTTAAAGCTTGATAGAACTTGATGCATGTGCTATTATTTTTTCTTTTGCCTTTTTTTTATTCTTTTTTCTTTTTTGCTTTTTTCTTTTCTTTATGCACATCAGCCAGGAAGCTTCAGTGTGTAGCAAATAGCATAAACTGGCCTCTGTTTTCTCTTGTTTTTAGTAACAAGTCTAAAGTGTATCTACCTGCTGAGACAATAAACATGACTTCCCATGACTTTTCAGTAAATGGAGCTCACTTCTTAGGCCCTGGGGCATAGTCAATCTAAAATATAGATATGAGGGCTGGAATTAGAAATTTCATGATCAGTGAAGTGTACTTATAGCAGCTACATTTTGAAGGGGCATTCTTTCATCTATTAATTACATTCCACTTCCCACTCTCACCAATACTAGCAACTCATCATTTTACATATTTAATGGGACACGACTAAAAATACATCAGAAAATTAATCGGTATTCATACTGTACCAAAAAATTTTTTAGACTTTCCGTTTATTTCTTTCAGGCAGGCTGCTAAGTCTTCGAAAATCTAGAAACAAAAGGAAAGGACTTACGAAAAAAATTATTATGACAAGATAGCTGCAGGATGTAACAGAAAATCAGTGTTCACTGCATAGCATAGTTCAATATAGAAAGTAATTTCCCAATCTTTTTCTATATTTTTGGCTGTCTATTTCCTTGCATGTCATATATCACCATACAGATTTTTCAAAGTGGATATCACAATGACACTACCAGCCTCCCTAGGTCTCATCTTTAAAGTTGAAAAGATAGAGAAACAGAGATGGAGAAGTATGCTGATTTGTTTTAGCAATACTTTAATTTTGCTGATTCCTCAAAATAAAGGATACAGAAAAGTATACCCAAGCAAAAAGAGCATGCTATAAGGAAAACCTTTTATTTTACTGTGGTTTTCATGTTGGGTATATCAAAACTTAAGCATTTATTTTAAAATATATGTTTACATCCTGTATCTGTGACAAGATATTTTTTTAAATTATTAAATCTAAAATGTGAATGCTAATTAGCAGGACAAAATAATCAGAGACTTTTAAAAAAATAAATTTGCTTATTTACTCATAAAGAGTTTTTGATCCTTAAAGCATCACTCATCTGCTGTAAGGAAAATAGAATTTACAGCTGCCAGTACTGGAATTAAGACTGAGGGAAATGAGAGTTTGGGAATTTGCCCATGGTGGATTTTCTGGTTCAGACTATGTCATTAAATACCTGGATATATTCACCCTTGCTGAGAAGGCTCCCAGTATTCATTCATACTTACAAATTAGAAATGGTATAAAAATTATTAATTGTTAATTAATTAATTAGAGAACATGGAATATATATATTGAAAATTGACTAAAAGTAAAAGATGCTTTTATGTGTCTCTAAAAAATTCATATGGGATGAGACAGGACAGGATGGGATCAGTAGGGAAAGAAGGAAGAGAAGGGACATGAAAAAAATACAAAAGTTGCATAATCTGCCTGACAGGAGAAGGAAATAGACCATGAGATTTTGTGTGCCCAGGTGTGAGGGAAGAGGTCATATCAGATTTAGTTTTAAAATCAATATAAGTTAAAGAAAGTGTGCAGAGAATGAAGATTTCTTTGAGTTACTAAAAGTGCAGGATATCAGAATTTTCAGTCTTAAAGTTATAACCCCGATCCAGCCAACACTGATGGCAAGAAAAGTTATGCACTGAAATGCAGGCAAGGTATTTTTTTTTTCTAAATCTACGTATTCTCTATGAAATGTAAGAAAAATCGTCCATCAGAAACCCCTTAAGCCATCCAGTTTTTATGTTTGCCTACCTAGTGTTCATACCTTAAATCCTGTCTTTTTTGTTCTTTTAGAGCAATAGATATTACACAAAGACTAAAGATTTTGGAAGCATGAAATTTATTATGGCACCTGAAGATTAAAAATCTCCAAAAGACCTAACCACAGTGAACTATTATTTGGAGGAAAAACTAGAGTTTCACCTGTCTAAGTGCACTAATCCTACCTGTAATGCCATACAGTCATTCCCCCTTGCTTGCTTTAGCCCTGTGAATCCTTAATTCCTCTATGCAAAGTTGAACAACTATAAAAGCAGGACATCAGAAGAATCTTGCCAAAAAATACCTTCAGGAACTCAGTGATAAAAGTAGGCAAAAGAGATAGCCAGGGAAGAGCCAGAACTTGATTTACCTGCATTTAGAAGAGTCTTGGATAGCTGTGGGGCTGTTGGATAAAAGAGAGAAGCAATCACTTTGTATAGCACTATTTAAAAAGAATGTCCAGGTGCGTTCTTTCAGAACAAAGCCACTTCAGGCCAAAGTTTAAAAGTTATATCCACTAGAAATTCATGATTTTAGACCCAGCTCTTTGTAAAAAAACAATTTTAGGAGGAAAGTCCTCAGGAATAATGTCAGTTTTACAAGATTAATTTCCTAAAAGTACTTAAGAACTTTCACAAATTATGCTGCTTCTAGATTTTATCTCATAGTACTTTACCTATAACAGAACACATGCAAAACCAAAATCCTGGACTGAGATGGTAAAATGAATACAGGAGATGATGAGTGTCTTGAAGTTTTTAAGGTGTTTGGAGAAGGCCGCTATGAGCATGTTGCAAAGCACAATCTATACTGGTAACCTTCAGATCAGATAGAAGTCAAATAGAATCCACAGAAAAACATAGAACAACCTGCTTCTGGCAGCTAGGAGTGGCTTGACTTAAATGACAGATCATTAACCTTGTCTTCTAAGTTCTCAAAGGAAGCAGGAATACAAATAACACTTTAGGCTATGCTAATTCATACCTTTTCCACGTATCAGCAAGTAAAATTCTTTATGATATGACAATAATATAATTTATATTGTCATCATTATTATCATTATTATCATTATTATCATTATTATCATTATCATTATTATTATTACAGGCACAAATGACATTTTTTATGTTTATTATATAAATTGTCCCCCAAAAAGAAAGGTTTTTCTTTGTGCAAACACTAGCACATTTCATTTATTGCTAGAATTTACTACAATAATATGCCACAAGCTTGCATTTTAATAGGGATAATTAAACAAAATATCAATCATGTCAGCTATTCCTAAATTGTTGGAGGATAACTCCAGGAAAGTTTCATGTCTAAAGTAGGTTATTTTGGAGGACTTTATATACAAAACAAAGCAATACATTATGGAATATGATTTTCAGTTAGTCCACTCAGCATGGAGCACAAACTCTACATTATCATCACAAAATTCTTGAATGTATAAAAGCAGGATTTCTGGCCTAGAAGGTAAGTGTCATAATCCAATTTTTTCTATTTTTATTCTACTATTTTTTCTATTTTCTATTTTATTTTTCTAATTTCTATTATTCTACTATCTTTTTCTCCATTTACATTTACTCAACAACAATATGCCCGCTCCATAATCCCTCAGATTTCCACATGCACCTGAAAACATACCAAAAACTAGAGACAAGAAAGCTGATTCAGTGTTTCCAGCCTGACAAACATTTACATTTTCATTAATTTTTTATTAGTGCATGAAATTAATTCACCAGTAAATTTTATTGGAACAGATGTTAAGTTTGTGAAAATCTCAGGGATTCACTGGATTTTTTAAAATTCCTTTTACTCTTGTACATAAAATATATGAGGGTTTGTAGACAGTTGTTTAAATTTTCACAAAATTTTAATTGAAACTGCTGACGAAACTCCCAACTATTGACCCTAAAATATGAATTCATCTATGGCTCTTCCAGGTTGATAAATAGGCTGTATGTTTGTTTCTAAAATTATTACTATATTGTTGCTTTTGTTGAAATTTTTTCATTGGGCTTGATTTCAAAGTCTGGCATGTTGCCTTCTCTGTATATTAAGAGAAGGAGCAAAATAAATAACTGCTTGTCATTTCTGTACACTTTACAAACTCTCTGTAACATAAAGCCCACATCACTTAAGTGGATGAGACAGAGGTTAAGACTAAGGTGTTTTAGTGAATTATATGGGAAGTTTGCACAGTGTTAACACTTGGCACTAGCTGAGATTTAACTGTGGCCTACTTGTATGAGTACTGGCATTTGCCAAACAATTTTACATGATCATATGTTAATGTTGTGAACTGCTTGTGCGAAAATATATGAAAAAAAAATACTGAAAGAGAAGAATCAGAAAGAAAAGTGATAAATAAAGCACTAGTTGAATATCCAATTACAAGTCAAAGACAAGCAAGGCCAAATTAAAGCAGAAAATTCTAATTTCCAGAAATATGAAGACTCATACTGGAATTGCACAGAGCTAGAGATGTGAAAATCCTGCTGCTCAGGGTAAGCCAGCATTTAAGATGACTGGGTCTCAGCAGCTGTAAAACAAAAGTGTAGGATGTAGGCTTTAACAAGAGTCCAGACAGATCTAACATGAACTGACTATATCCTGGGGAAATTTTAACGACTGGAGATATAAGTATAAATTATATTGATGAAACAAGAAGTAAAGTAATATTTTTGGCACTTCCTCCTACAAAGACAAGAAATGTGGAAGCCTGAATTGGATGCTTTGAAGTGCAGTATCGATGTTTTAAGTAAACACAGTGAAAATTAGGTCTCACAGTTTCATGCCCATTTTCATGGCACTGCCTGGAGTTGGCATTTGAAATGCTGTACTTGGAATACTTTATTTGAAATACCAAACAATTTAGTTGGTACACCTCGATGAGCATTTGATTAATTACTTTCAGTCATAATTTAGCACTAGTTGTGTAAATAAAAAATAAGAATGCTATTATAAATATTGCCTTTGACTAATATTCTCAAGGTCTCTGCTATAACTAGAAGTCATGACCAGTGCCTGCTCCACAGTTATGTGTGTATGAATCAGAGTTGTTTTTCACTTCACATATTGCCATCCAAATGAGGCACACTTCTTTGTGTAAAGGGAGGTTTCATGACTAGAGTTTTATTATGGCTATTTCTGATAAAATTTCATTTTGAAAACTGCTTTTAAAACCATTTAAGTACCCATTAGCTCTCAGTGCAGTATATAAATTAGATAATTGCAGAAAACAGCTCAGTGAAGGATTCTCTATGGTCTTGGAAAGTGTGTGTTTCTAGTTAATCATCCAATGATATTGCATTGCCTACTTCATGTGGCAGGTGAAGAAGAGAATAAATGAAGCCGTAAAGAGACCTTATTGACACACCCATGTTAATTACCCTCCTTTTTGAGTATTTGTTTGCATAGGTACTTTTCAATCCTTCACAAGACTTTCAAGCACTACATAACTGTATTTGATCATGTCTTTGAAGCCTTTCATTGAAAATATTATTATTCCTAACCATTTTCTCAGTCTCAGAACAGAAATTCCTTGCAAAATCACTTTGCTTATATTGAAAAAATATTTTAAACACACTTTTATATGCTCTGTTGACAAAATTCATAGTTTTTGCAAAAAATCTTATATGAAAATGAGTATCAAATTAGCTTTAATTGTCAAGGTTAATCAAGATCATTTCTCTGATGACGGGTTGTATCCAAATAACTGGGAAAATGAGGAAAGTTTCCATTAGGAAATGAAAAAGCACAACAAATAACAGGTGTTGTCAGCAAAATGGCACAAATATCGAGGACCAAGAAAAAGTACCACATGTTTAATGGACAGTAAGGTGGGTTGCAATGCCATCTGTGTCATCAGCAACTGGATATTTTCTGCCTTGTAATCTTCAATTTTTAGAGTAAGTCTCTCTGGGTTTTCAGGTTTAAATCCTTTGGCAGAAAAAGATTGCAAATACTCCTCAACCACTAGAGAATAACTGCTCTGTAAGGTGTATATGCTTTGGTGTTCAGAAGGGGGACCATAGCAATTTTCAATGCAGCCAACTTCCATATAAGAAAAGAGAGTCACATTCACTGTTATGATAGACAGTTGCAGAAACTTACTCACATTTCCAGTTTCCAATGCCAAGATACTGCATCCTCAGGGATGCAGAATTTTGAGAAAATGAGCATGTATTTCATGTCATCAGAAACAAAAGATTTTTCTCCAAGAGGAGATGAAATGCAAGATCTTGCCTTCCTGTAGCTATCACATCTTTGCCAAGATTATAGACAGAATTAATGGATAAAAGGAAGCGCATTATATTATCAAAGACATCCTCCCTACAGTTTTCTTATGCCTGGAGGATGAATTGCTCCAGTGGATGTCCTCCCTGCCTTTCATGATGAGGTCAAGAAATTTGCTGTCACTACCACCGTTGTGATTAATGATCTGACTGGTAGTGACAGTAATCAAACCATAGACTCTGTACAGCTAGTTTGTGCTAGTATCCCAGTGGCTGGAGTCACTGCACTGGCAGGGGATCTATCTGCTTCTACTCCAGACAGCTCCTTGTGTCCTTCTTGAAGAAACTTGTCATGAAAGTATGGGTGAAACCAAAACAAGTCATGACAATGAAAACAATTAAAACATTACATTTTAATTTTAAAAACCAAGTGACAAAACTTTGGAGCATTTGTAAAAAGAGTGTATAACGAATAATTAAACTACTAATAATATAATCCTCTTAAAAGCATAGAACCACTGCTTGAGAAGATTAAGTGTATAACAGCTCTCAGTACAATGAAAGTGTTATAAGTGAAAGAGCTGAATTTCCTTCTCTCTTTCTACACTTTTTGTAACAGATTTTCAGTGCATTCACTTTAATTATATTTCAATAAGTGTTCATTAGCTGAACATACAACTCTGTATATAAGTATTAGTAGACAAAAGGTTAATACAAAAATATCACATTGCCTAAACAATGGTAAGAGTTAAAGGGTTAAATTTTGAAACTGATATGATGGCAAAGTCCACTGAAAACCTGAAGGCAAAGACAGAATGCGGGAAAGGAGATGACAGCTGAAATGAAATAGACTGATAAAAAGGTTATACAAAAATAACAATGGAAAAATCTATTAAACCTACTCTATTCTCAGAAATAAATTTCAACTTCCATCTGGTTAAATGCTATCTAAATGAGTTCTTTGAATCACACAGGAGATAGAGTACTAGAAATAGAAAGTACTTATAATATTCTTGAATCTAGTTAGCAAGTTATCCTATTCAGTTCTCCCTATCTGAAGTTCTCTCCCCAGACCTATCCCATAGCAGGAGCTTTAGCACATCATACTGTCATGAGGGGAAAGATGAATATTGGCATTGGCAAGTCAAAAAGAAGCACATGAAGAAAATGAGATTGTAGTTGGGAAGAGAGCAAGTGAGAGATCACTGAAGGCAGCCTAGTGGACCGTGGGCTTCCCAGCAGTAACTTGCACTTTTGTTTTACATGACAACTTTGTTTTTTAACACACTGAGTAAGATACAGATGCAAGCCTAACCAGGTGAACCTCTCAGCTGTATCAAGACGAAGACTGGGTGGTTCATAGCAAGGAGCTGAGAGCCAGACTGGGCAGGAAAATGAGTTTTAATTATGTGAAAACAGCTATCTTGTCTTTTTCTAACATTCTGGGCTTCAGGACAAATGTTGCCATGAATGCATGGTCTCTGTCTAAAGAGTGCTCTGCATGAAGAAATACGTAAGTTATGTAATTCCTGCTTCAGAGAGCTGTTATCCTGATCCTTTGCCTTGACAGAAACAATTAGCTGCTTATTATTGTATTTAGTATGATTTATGTATTTTTTTCTATTTTTATGAAAAATAAAACTAAAAAAAAACTTGCAAACCACACCATTCTGACCACGTCTTGAGGAGAGGCGAAAAGGACCAAGAGGTATGATATCCAGTTCTCTAGGTGTAACATTTTCCTCTAATTGTAATCAAGGCCTAATAACCAGTCTAGAAAAAAATTAATAATACAAACTGACAAGCAATAAAGTCTTTGATAACTTTTACTACCATGAAGAAAAAGGCATGAGATAGATAGATTGATAGATAGATTTCACTCTAATTTTAAGCTCTTTTATTGTTGTTCAGAAAATAATTTTTTTCCTTCTCATAGAGTTTTACTCGAGCAATCATCTACCAGGAAGACATTGACTACCCTGTCACAGAATGGAATAATATATGTTTCACTTTAAATTAATCTTATTAATAAAACATTCATGGAAAAGAGCTGAACTACATTTATTTGCTGCTAAACTCAGAGAGCTACATTTTAATCTCATTATAATATGACCTTCCAAAGTCTCTTCTGCTTAGTTCTTTTTGGGATGGAGGAGAGAATTTGTTGCTTTCTTTTGTTATTAACAGTATTTAAGGCATGAAGAAGAGGCACTTGGTATTTAATTTGCCTAGGTAAAATGGGTATGGGGATGAGGAGGGGAGAGATGGCAAGAGCAAGAATAAACTTTAATAAGGATATGAAAATAGCCTTCATAAAACAAGAATAAACAGCATTGTAATCTAATTTGCCCCCACATAAAATGCAAAATAGAACTCCATGTGTAATAAAACATTAGTATCTTTATTGCCAGCTTAATCTCAACTAATCTTTTCTTACATTATTTCAATAGTTAGAGTAATTCATCTGCATGAAATTTAAATGAATAAGGTTAGCCTTGCAATTGAAACTATGCTGATTCTTACCCTTCTTCTATTCACCAAATCCTTCATTAGCATTTGCATATGTTCCTAAGTCAGTTCCAGGCAGGATCAGCCTCCTCAGAATGTCAGCAGCCCAGAACGGTTTTCCTCTGAACATCCCTTTCCTTTGTAATACATAAATACAATCTTCTGGGGCTCTGTAATTATCCAAAATGAGCTTTAATGTTGCAAATTACTTCAGCACCCCTATGATTTATCTGTTGTAAACACACTTTATAATATTTATATTCCTATTAGAACCTCCACTAATAATGAGCTGACAGAACATAAATATTTACATGATAGTACATGGACAAATGTGTGATACCCTCGTATTAGTTGCGTTTCTTGTTCTCTCTATCACACTTTGAAAAAAAATTAAACCTTTGCAATTTGCTGTCTTCACAAAAATATCTTTGAAAATGGCTCAGAACATTAACAGAGCTTCACATTTGTCGCACTTTTCTTTAAAAGAATGGCATTCCTTCATACTTATGCAGTCTGGGTTATTGCTTCTTCACATTATGCATCATTACTCTGAGTAGGTGTCTTATCAGCAGCTCCAGTTGTTGTGGAGACGATTGGAATTAAGCACTGGAAGCTTTTTATTTATCTTACTTGCTTTATTCCTACAAGATTTTCAGCATATAAGCTTCTTTGTTCAGCTCAGAATTGGATACGTTGCCAGGCATTGTAAAATTTACATCTTCCTTTTTTTGTATTTGTTCTTAAATTGGATTGAAAACAAAGTATGGCTTTAATTAAAGCTCTGCTTAACAATAGACAATTTTTCCATACAGTGGAATTTCTGAGCAGTTGTGAGGATTTTGCAAAGGCCTAATAGGTGACATTCACCACTAAGCCCCAAGCAGAACTGCAGTATACTTACCTGTGCTAAGTGTCTGCCTGACAGTACTTGCACAAAGAAAACTGTAATAATGCTGTTGAAATACTGACTTAGCCAACAAAACCCATGGAATTCAAACTGAAGGTTACTCTAAACCCAGTATGATATGTAATAACTTACAAGTTCAAAGGATAAATGTTGATATTAAGGGAAGGGAAGGGAAGGTGCGGGAAGGGAAGGGAAGGTGTGGGAAGGGAAGGTGCGGGAAGGGAAGGTGCGGGAAGGGAAGGTGCGGGAAGGTGCGGGAAGGTGCGGGAAGGTGCGGGAAGGTGCGGGAAGGTGCGGGAAGGGAAGGGAAGGGAAGGGAAGGGAAGGGAAGGGAAGGGAAGGGAAGGGAAGGGAAGGGAAGGGAAGGGAAGGGAAGGGAAGGGAAGGGAAGGGAAGGGAAGGGAAGGGAAGGGAAGGGAAGGGAAGGGAAGGGAAGGGAAGGGAAGGGAAGGGAAGGGAAGGGAAGGGAAGGGAAGGGAAGGGAAGGGAAGGGAAGGATATATGACATCTGTCATTCCTCAGCAAATCTAGTTTATCTAACATGGATTTTCACAAAATTTGGGAATAGTTAATTAAAAATAAATTTTAATCTTTCTCTCAAGGCCGATTCTACACTAGATATGCTGTAGGAGACAGAAGGATGAAAAACAAAAACCCAACCAAACTTGCTGGTCAGTCTGTTAAAAGTTGTTCAATAAACATTCCTATTCCAAAGACTGCCTGGGGCCTTTTTTCTCTCCTTTCCTCAATATTTCACAGAAGACATCTGCTGTTCAAACACAGATAGCTGGTTTTTTTGAATTATTGCCAAAAATATTGTACTTATTTGAGAGGTGATAATGAGTAAGAAATGCATAGACACTCACCAGTCCGCATTGAACAAAGGACCAATAATTAACTTTCTGGAGGGCTGTCAGAAACATCTGGAGCACCTGTCCAGCACACTTCATTTGTGACATGCTTAAATGTCAGTAGCCTGGTGGAGCTGCTTTGAGAAGCTGATCAGTAGGGTTTCCCAGTTTGGTAGGACACTGAGAGTAGGAGAGGATCAGCCAGGAAAGAGAGAGAGTATGAAAAGTCACCCAACCAAGTGGTATTACAAATGAGTTAACTTCTAAGTACCCTGTAATGTACTGCCATACCTGCCAAAAAAAAAAAAAAAAAAAAAGAAAATAAGTACCCTGAAGGTGACTCAGCTTCCTACAAAGGCTGTTCCTATTGCTGAGTCATTCGCATCTTAAATGGAAAATAATTAAAAAAAAAAGGAGAAATATTCTAAAGTAAAATCTCTCACATAAGGGAATGAGGTGATAGAGAAACTCATGACAACAAAGTGCATTCCATTGCATGGAAGGTAATTTTTAAACCACTGAGTGTAATAACTGTCTGATACTATGTTTTTTACCTGAGTTATAACAAGAATTGGTGTAGATGGTACAGTGAAAAAGCACATTATTATGGTGCTATGTTAAATGGGCAGACTGCCCAAAAGAGCCATCATCCCACTTCAGAGCAGGTCAGTGACCAGAACAGTGGGCTGCAGAGACACCCCTGAAAGTCTGAGAGACAGGATGTCTGTTCTTTTTTTATCTTTTATCAGGATATCAGGATATCTTATCTTCTTTATCTTTTACCACTATTTCTACAGAATCTGCATGTATTTCACTGTGTCATCTGTGCTTTAACAAAAAAAAAAAATAAAAGATTTTAATTTTATGTGAGTAAAATTAACTGAGATGTGGGAGAAAAGGGGCTTTACTACAGCTTTTCAGTCCATAAAAGTCCCAGAAGCATTATAAAACAAGGCAATAATGTAACTTGGGAAATTAATTTTCACTTAGTCACATTACAAACAAAAACAAATGCACCTCCAAAAAGTAAAAATAACTTCTAAATAAACACAAAATATCTAATGTTATTTGCAGTATTTTAGATCATTAAAATGTAAGTGTGCTGCTTTTGAAACTACCACTTCATCACTTCTGAAATAATCTTCATTAGCCTAAAAGACTGTTTGCCTCCTCTTTAAATCTCTCATCCATCTATTCTGCTATACTTAGCATAATTCCAAATACAGAAAAATAAATTTACAGATTTACAGTCATTGTGCTGTAAGTTTCATGTTTTGTTTAGACAAATCACCTTGTCTCTCTGGCAAGCATCTTTTCAGGTTGGTGTTGCTGAAGTACCTAAGCAGCCAAGGTCTCCGAAACACATAAAAATATAACTGCAGTATTAGATTAAGCTCAGAGTTCAACTAGTCCTGTATCTTTCCTCCTGGCTTTCCCCAAAGAAAAAAAAAAATCACACAGAAGGCGAATGTCATATAATCTATTCCTTGAATTTCAAATAGCTCCAGATTTTTTTGAAGTCTGAAAAGTGTGAATACAGTGGTCACCAGGCTCACATTGATACACAAAAACAAGCAAAAAAGCAACATCTTTTTCTGATAGGGATTTTCATTGGTAAAATGCAGTGAGAAAATATATCAGATTACATTATAGATAAATCAGATGCCAAATGTAATTTCTGAAACGGAGAATATTTTTAGATTTTATGACAGAAAAAAATATGGCTTTAAAATGGGTAATCTTCTATTTCACTAAATGTGCTCCCTGACTGAGACCTTGTACGCCAAGTTTCAGCCTGAAGCAAATTGTTATAGTCGAGCTATTAACTTCTAAAAATAGGGGGATGTGATGGAAACATTAAGAAAACCACTACTGGGCACAACCACAAGCCAGGGGAGGATGAAACAACACTCCTTTATTTCTCCTTCTTTACCTCATCACATTAGTGCCATTTGTGGCACTGAACTGTGTCTGTGCTGAATGCATTTTTTTTTAGCCACTTTCTTTCTAAAGAGCAGCTTATGATGGTGATATTTAATCTGTCCCTCCCTCTCTCTTGTTTTTGAAGAAACTCAATAGCAGCCAAATACTTCAGGTCAGGCACTTGCCATTTGTGACTTAGTACTCAGAAAAGGTGCTGCTTCCTGGGGGAGAAAACAGACAGGCTTTGGAGGATTGCAAGAGTGATCTGAAATTAAAATGCTTTACAACAGGAGGCTTTTGCATTTTCACTTGAAGCATTTTGAGAAACAGAACAGTAGAGTTACTTTGTAACAAAATGTGCAGCAGTGAATTACTTTTCTGTCACGAACTGTGCATTCTCTCAGTTTTATTGTAGTGTACAAAATTTCTCATCATCTGCTATTTATTTTACAGCACTGTAAAACCAAAGAAGCACTGACTCATGAGTCAGCAGGTGGGTGCCCTCTCCAGAGGCATTCCATGCTTTTTTGCCAAACCATTTAGCACATCTGCAGCCTTCGCTAAATCATTTTTAAAAGTAATATCAGTAATAAGAGTCAGAGAGCCTTGAAAGGTATGTGTGGTATGTGTTCTGCAAACAGGCTCTCAACAAAAATCCCCAGAGCTAGGAACAACAGTAAAAATCATCTCAAAGGAGCAGTAGAGAGTGGAGAAAATGGATCTTGGTATGGAGGACATGCTATTTATAGAGGTCAATCTGCATCAGCGACATAACATTTCAGGGCTCTTCAGCTATAAACGCATTCTCATGAGTCGTGCAGGGTTTTAAGAAAGAGATCAAAAGATGAGCACACAACAAATGTGTGTGAATGCTTCACACAGCACTAACAGACTGCTTTTCTACTTCGACCACAGAGAGGTGTGCTGCAATCAGGGCAAAGACAAACTGGAAAACAGGCTTTAACACTTCACAAGGAATAACTAAATCAATACACTCGAGTCTCAGAAAATGCATTGCATTGCAGGAATTTTTAGAAGTGTCAAGAAACTTAGAAACCTGCTAGATCTTGTGCTCCTGAGTTACCTGGACAGCCTAAAAGTCACTCCCTGAACACTTCTGGACCAGCCTGAATTCTGCAAATGTTTCACTGCAGGTAGATACCAGTTTGGATATAGACAATGTGTTAAAATCAAGTTAAAGTTCCTGGAGTGTGTATGGCGCAAGAGGTTTGCCCTTGTGTTCAAACATGCTCTTCTGAAATGCTTAGATCAATAGGCAACTTGTTAGAGCATTTTTCTTGTTTATGGGGACAAGATATTAGACTTCCAAAGTTTAAATGCCTAACTCTGTTTGAATCCCACTTCTAAATCTGTCTCAATCCCTTCAGTAACCTTTTGGTTATTTGACAAGCAGGGTAATAATTTGTCATGCCAGAGTCTTTTATGTGTTTTTCAGAAACCTTACTTATTTCTGAAATCACATTTTCTGGATATTTTCTGGTTTCTATGGCTGCTGTTCTCCAGTTGCTACCATACCATGCTTCCATTCATCTGGTCATCTCATCAAAACTGCCTCATTCACTTGCCCAAGAGAATATGACATTGTAAATCACCTTCTCTGAATTTCTGCCAATATAGTTAAGACAGGACACAGAACAGTTCTCCCACAAAATGTTTCCATTTCTCTTCAATTTCAATAAAGTGAATGTTTATCTCTCTCTCCACCCTTTTCTGTTTTAATCTGTGTTGGCACCTGGAAGCTCCAGAGAGCCTGATAGTAGAAAACTACATTTTGCATGTGACATAAATTTTGCACTTTTTGTCAAAATATTTATTACTTCTTATTTAAAGTAATACTGTCAGATCATGAAATACTGCAACTGTTGTTCTGGATACTGGATTTCAGTAATTATGCAGTGTTCCATGTTTCAAAAATATTATATTCTCCAGATAAAGCCTCCTGACTTACTACAGTTTCAAATGTTGAAATCACTTTTTTTTCTTTTGCATTTTTTGGGCATTCTGTGGATGTCCTGCTAGTTCTTTGAGGTTCAAAAACAAAGCAAAAGCAATGAAGCAACAAAATTTTTTGGTATGTTGAAATTTTATGCAGACCATAAAATAAAGCGGAAGATAAAATGTTGCCAAAAAAATAAGAAAGGAGAATAAACATGAGAAAAAAAAACCAACCAAAAAAAAAAAACAACCACAAAAAAACCCAGGAATCCTGGAGGAACAGTAAAAAAGAATGAGAAAGGAGAAAGGAAAATGGAGAAACTAAAGAATCTAAGGAATTTTAATGTAAAAGAGAGATTCAAATGTTTTTAAAATAGCTTTTAATTTGAAAAATTTAATGCAAATTAAGAAACATGACCCAAATTCACCAGTGACATAATTCCACAAGGATAATTATAACAGATAACTGTAAATTGTGTTCAGTTAATTGAAAGTAATGGATAAAACAAAGGTAAATTGATAAGGTAAAATATTGATAGAAATTGTGGTTTGATAATAACAGATAGTAATTGATAGGCATGTTCTTAAGAGGGAGGTGTGGGTAGAAATGAAAAAAAGGGAAAGCAATAGAGCACTTTGTGGACACACTTCCAGGCAGACCTGAACTGTCTGCTGTGTACACACAAGAGCACTACAACTTTATGGGGCAGAGGCATTCACCTAAGATGTCATGCCAGCATACTGGTCCTGGTTAGTGCATACAGAATTTATGTCATGTCCTGTTTCTCCTTGCCTTCACTCAAGCAGCAGTGGCCAAAAAGACACAGGAGAGCACCAGTTGTGTGCTGTTGTTGTTCATGATTGTGAAAATAAAAGAGTTCCCTTCCTGGTCGCTGATTCTGCTCTGCTAGTACAACATAAAAATTTCTTAGAGGGGAGAAAGAAAAGCTCTGAAGAGCATCATGGAGTAATACAATAGTGAGATAAATAAAAGACCTTTGAGACAAGAATTTTCATTCTATGGGTTTGAAGAGGAAGCAGTTTTTTTATAAATATTTCTCTTGGAACAGGGAGAAGATGAGAAATGCAGAAAATTTGAGTCCTACCTGCAGCTGAACAGCCAGTACTGACAGTGATTTTACTGTATAGGACTGTGTCAGACATTATCAAAACTATTTTGTTATGTCAGGTCCTCAGATTGTCCCACTGAGCAGGTACCCCTTTTCACTACATCCTGCCACTTTAATATTGGGTTTGGTTTTTAGACACAGTTTATGTCTCTAAAAAACCTTGCAAATTGTACCATCATTTACATCTCTACAGAGGGTTGCACATGTCAAAAATACCCCCAGATGATCCTGACAAGACATACTTTTTTCCTTCACTGTCACTATCTGTATGTGAAAGATACCAGGCAAGTACAATCATCTGTGTCCCTGAGCATATTAGCTACCTTCAGTGAATCCTGAAGGGAGATGCATCCCCTAAGTCTATTTATAAGCTGACTGTGCTGCAAAGCAGTAGCCCAAGTAATAAATGAGTGTGTTTCCCATTTGTAAGGTACACAACACTTTAGGAGCAACTGGGGCTACCTTTCGCTTTCCAGACAGTGGGCCAGTTTGATCAGATGAAGTTTTAAAAAGTAACTTTGGAGCAGAGTTGACTTGAATACCAATTAAACCTATGTTTCTTTTCCACCTAGACATATTTGAAACTCCTGACCCTCCCAGATAAATTCATACAGAAATTTGAGAGTCTAATTGTGACTTAATGTGTCTAATCAAAGTGCCTGTAGTTACAGATTCCACACTCAGATACTCTCTTGTGTTGGAAATGCCTCATATCCCTATAGCATCTACATTTATGATGCAGTTACAGAGACACCTATATAGGCATCTATAAATTGTCATATGTATTTGACCAGACACAGATCTTGCTGAGTGGTTCAGAGCCTTTGCTGTCTCGTACACTTGTTAGCAATTCCCTGGGGAAATAGTGCATTGAATCTAATTAGTCAGTTGGGCAGAAAAGAGAAAAAGAAATTATTGATTTTTCACTTGGTGGGTCAAGATCTCATATGGGATATGGGAAATCAGATTCTTTTGTGGGTTTTGGGGTTTGGTCGTTTGGGGTGGTGTTTTCTGTATATGCAATTATTTATTTTGGAGATAGAATAATGAAATTATTCCTTCCCTCAGACTGTTACTTTCTGGCACTTTGTTTTTTTAACCTGGGCTGTAGGAAGCCTGGATTTATGTTTCTGTTCTAAGCTATGCCACTGGGACCGCAAGATAAGGCACAGCCTTGTCCCGGTGACTATTGTATTGACTATCCATAGATGTCAGGGAAGTCTTTGCCTGCCTCCCAAGAGAAAGAGCTGGCCATAAGTACTTAATTCTAGAAAGTTCAGAGCTGACAATCTGATATCAGAGGGATTTCCAGGGGGAAATCACTGCCTCCTGTGTTCTGGAATGTGATGTCTGACCATGTTCAACTTTTGGGGGTTAAGGCCCTCTCTCTGTTTTCAGATTCTCAAAACAACTAGCCTGCTCAAGCAGCTGAATCCTGCTTATCTATTTTTCTAAGATTATCTCTTGTCATTGTAGATAGAAAATGCCTGGGGAGTTGGAGCAATGGAGAGGATGCAGCATATTTTTCAAAAGAACCTATTGAAATTGTGGACCCGTGGCTCTGTACTTAACTATCATAAACATTTATTTTCCGAAATAAATTCAGATAATCTAAACAGCTTCCCTTTTGTTCCTTCTGATTGACAATTTTGCCCTCAAAGCACAAGGCCATATTTCAGTGTTATCAGTGAAATGTACTTTAACACTTGGCAGAAGTCAGCAACCTGTTTCAGAAGAGGGACTTCCCTCTCCCAAGAGCACAGCAGGGAGGCTGTGGCCACCTCCCTCTCTTTGAGTTTAAAGAACAAGCAGAACGCTTCAACCACAAGGATAAACTTAAAAGGATATCCAGTTAGGTGTACAATGCAGGTGTGTCATTTCAATGTCAAAAAGGCAGTGTTTCAAGAGCGACATTTCCTTTCCCAAGGGTGGGTTTCTCTGCACAGCAATCCCTTAACATGTCTCTCCCAAAACCAGTCTCACCAGAACAGCATTGCAGCCAGCAAATCATTCCCTAATACATTCAGTTTCATACTCAAATCCTAATCTCTTCTTGTCTTTGATCAAAACAAAACAAGGCAACAAGCAAAAACCACAAACAAATAAACAAAAGCAATTGCTGCTGTTATTTCTGTTAGGGTTAATACTATTACTTGGTACCTTAATTTTCACAGGTTAAAGAAAAAAATTGCATCGTGCTAACCAGCATCTAATTCAGTAAAGAATTTGTTTCATTTGAACTACATTTAAAGGTTTAGTGAAGATATTAGTGATTATTTTTCTGGTGCTTGTAAAAATATATTTTTCTGTGAAAAAAAAAACAAACTGAAATTGTGTAGTTTAATTATAATCTCCTCTAGCATAAGAGCACAAAGGAGGGAAATGTGACACTAAATGTAATGAAAAAGAAACAATGTTTGGATAATATTGCAGAAGAAATCGAATATTGTGAAGCATGGAATTACACATCAGAAATCTCATATAAATTTAAATGAAAAGTTCTAATGGGAGGCCTTTTAATCTAATGAAAACATATGAATTTGCAAAGGACAATGTCTCTCATTTAAACTATCAAATTTGATAAAATGATCTCAGAAAGGTTTAGGTCTAATTATATTTTCAAAAAATAACAGTTGACAGAGATATGTAATAATCTTCTTGAGGAGAACTAACAGAAAAAAATTAATTATACCAGAATGCTACAGCAGGGAAAATGAGGCTGATATGCCTTGTTTACCAGTGTAGAAACACATTCAGCAAAGCTGCTATTGAAACATCAAACTTGTTTTATCAGTATTGTTTCATCAGTTTATCAAATGTTCAAGTGACTGCTATTTGAAATATCCTTTCTTTAAGACTCATTGAGTGTGACTACCTACAATTAATCCAGCCATAACTATAAATACAACTAGATACATCCAACATAACTATAAACCAATGAACACTAAAGGAATTCCCTCAGATACACTTCTTTCAGTGATTAATGCTCAGTTAATTAAATAATTAGACATTCTGGGAAGTGATCTGGCATTATATCTCCTGTTAATAGCAGAGATAAATGAAACAGTTTAAGCTTGCATCATTCCATACATTTGGATTCTAGCTTTATTTCCTTAGGTTTTCTGGCAAGATGAAAAACCTGTTTCAAAACTGTTACTCTTTTTTAAACATGTCTTCTTAATAAAATGAATCCAATAAGTGAAAATGCCTGGTGCTATTTAATTTTTTTTCTTTTTGGTTTGTTTATAACCAATAAAAACTGGGAAAGTGAAGAGTTCTGTATTCATATTGTACTGATTATGTCAATGTCTCCCTTTCAAGAAACATGAAATCATAATTTTCCTTAGATAAAAGGAAAACAGCCCTCCTTTTAAAATTATCATGTACTTGTTGAATTCAGATTTTAGCACATATTTTTTATGCTAACTACACTATTTCCTAATATGATCAAATATATGTTGTCTGCCCCCAGTCTAGTATTATTTTTAAAAGTGCAGGGAATGTTTGGGTGTTAACCAAATTTGAAAAAGCACAAGCATTATCCAATGCTGTTCTTTAAATCATCTTAGAGCTAATTTTGACTTCAATAAGACTTACGATAAAAGTAACTATATAAGTTTTAAGTTTCAAAGAATATTCTAGACTTATTCTGTTTGAATTATACCCCAGGTCTTGAAGAAAGTTTTAAAGGGTTTAGCTCATTGGAAGTCATTATGCTTTTCATGGGCAGTCAGAACAAATGTTATTAAAATGAATATCTCAGTAAGATTCAATTATTTATCACAGGTTTTGCTTATAATGATACCACTTTCCTTTTTTCAACATCCTGACAAAAAAATTGTATGAAATAATAGTTATTCACAAGCTAGTATTATTCAACCTCAGCAAAGAAAACTACTTTACTCTGCCTCACAGATTTTTTTCTTTTGCTGTGCTTTTTAAAGAGTGATTCAGTTTTTTGTGTTGAAAAGGATGTTTCAGAATCAGTTTTCCATTTTGGGATGTGAGGAATTTGAAATTAACTCTTTCTTCCTATTGCCTATAGCTGGAATCACTGAACTCAAATCCACAAAATTAACATTAACTTCAAGACTACAGGAAGAGCAGAACATGCAATGTCTGATGGTACTGTAATGAAACAATGTGCAGAGCTCACAGTATCTAATAATGCTGTAATGAAACTATGTATTGCTTCAATTGCTCAATGACATGCTGTCCAGGTCTAAAGTAACTAAAAATACTTTGTCAAATTTACTCAAAGTTATTTACTAACAACAATTAAACAAAATTATTGTGTTTTTATAAGCAATGTTCATACAGGATTTAGCTCTAAAAAAAAAAAAAGGTAATATAATGTCTATTTTTAAGTATTAAAAGAAGTACTTAAGGCACTATGTACTATAAACTTCTTTTGGATTTAATTACTCTTCATGATAGTTTACTAAGTGTCAGGAAGATTTCCTAGACAGCTCTGTTCATCAGATCATGAAAGTAGCCTTTTCTTAACAGATGGCAGCAAACTGAACTTGAAAGTTCCAGTCCTTACAGCTTGGTGGAATTTTTAACAGCATCTGGAAAAATATCAGAAGTATATGCAATTTTGTGAACAAAAATTTGTGCAATATTATATCTAGAGTTTGAATTCACAAAAAAAAACCAAGTCTGGGAAAAGTTTTTATACTCAATCCATTCTTTATCATCCTTTTTGTATTCCTTTCAAATGTGAATTTACACTTCTCACTGCTATTCTCCCTTCCTTTCGTCAAGTTTTAAGTCCTTAAGTTATCGATGCACCTGCCTATTGCCTCACACACGCACACATTCTTCAGTGAGGTGACCTGCTGTCTCCCTGGTTCTCGGGGTGACCCTGTCTGCTCCAACCCAGCACAGCCTGTCTAAACTTAATGCTTTATGTGATGTACAGCATAATTATCTACCCCATGATGCAACCTTAAAATAATATTTCAAAGCTTTTGCACACAAATAATTTCGTGTATCCTTGGGTGACAGTTTGTATAAATACTTGTTTTGTCTGTTCAACATCTGTTGTATTTCCTGTTCTTCAAAAACAGCTGAATGAAACTGCCAGTTTACCTTTTCTTGACTTCCATATTCTGCATCAACAGGACCAGTCTGAGAAGGACACAAGGCCCTTTCACAGAGAAGGTGGAGGGGCAGCAGGAGACCTTGCAAGCCACCAGTGGATTAAGGACCAGAATGTCCTGGGGGAAGATGTGCAGCCAAACTAAGGAGTGATAGAAACAATTAGTCATTCTGTGGAGTTTGCTGTAAATCAGAAACTGGATTAAAAGTAAGCCTTAAGGAAAGAATCTACCCTGCAAGGACAAGGGTCAGGAAGGAGACTTGTTTGTAATTTATATTTTAGTAACTCATTTCTAACAGATCTGACTTTTGCTCTTAGCTGCCTCATACATGCCTGTTTGTGTCGTGATAAAACCTAGCTTTACAGAAACAAAGGTAAAACAGTTTAATGAATGTTGTAGGAGGAGGGGTGAGGACAGGGCATGTCTAAGCTTTAGACATCTCAGCTTCCTTACACCAGCCACAATGTCACCTGTCCTCTTTTATGTATGTCTCCAAGTTTTATAAATATCTTTATAAAGATTTTTATAAAGTTTTTTAATAAAGTTTTATAGATATCTTTAGAAAAGATTCAGTAATTTTTTCCCATGTAAGTCTTGTCTCGACAAACTGACCATTGGAGGGCACTGTAGAATCTTGGCAGGCTACATGTACCCTAAATAACATATTAAATAAAAATCGTAAAGGACAATCTCATATACAGAGAAGAGATTGAATCTCATATACAGAGAAGAGAAGGGTGGATGCTTCTATGGACTAACAGAGTTACTCTTAATAGCATGGATTTAATATATTCACATCTAGTCCCAGAGCTAAATTTAATTCCCTGGCAACCAAGTGTTTATCAATGTAGAAATAATTATTGAATCTTAGAGATCCACCAGAGGTCTTTTGAAGAACTGGACAACTACAGCTGAGCAGCATAAGCTCTTTTCTTATTAAAAGCCAAAGGTGATTAGCTTGGTTTCAAGAGAGATATCTGTTGCAAAATTTTTGGAAATCTATTTTCACCTTTTTATTCACAAAAATTGATAGAATATTTGGCATGTCTTGTGAAATATTCATTTATATATGAATTTGGAAATTTTCATATGGGGAAAATATTGTATTTAATTTCCTTTATTTCTGTTGATTTATTTTTCATCTGAACATTATTCTGCTATAGGTCAAGAGGGGCAATGCAATACTGTCCACTACGGCATATAATTTCTTTCATATTCTGTCTTTCAGTTTTAAAATATTAGGACAGTTTTGTCCTAGAATAAATTGAAACCTCCCAATTTCTAGATTTATGCCCTCTTTCCATGATAAGAAATGGATGTATCCAAAGTCCACAGAAATGGACAGAAGTCTTGCAGTTCCTCTTGAGATGACTTGAACCAATCAGAGAAGTTGGCAGTGCTTCAAAAAATGAACTTTAGCATGGGAGAACTAATCTCCCAAGACTCTTTCTACAGCTAATGGAGATATGGAAGCATCTCTACAGGCAATTCAGAGAGAATTCTATAATCCTCAGAAGATGAATAATATTGAATCTAATTTTAGATTTTGCCTTGCCCTCCAGAGGAACTGATCTCTCCTTATTGAACACCTTGAACTTGGGGAGATTAGCAACCCAGGACATAGATAGTCTTCATATTTATACCCCTAAGGCTGGACTGTTTCATCATAACTCAGACTCAAGCTGATCTAAAGCATGCGCTCAAATATTGGCTTCTGAAGCAATTGTTTTGATTTATTTCTACATATAAGTTTTTATAACCTGAAATATCAAGTATTTCTATTGTTTTGACCCCAGCCATCAGTGGTAAACAATAAATAAAATATTATTAATATATCAACATGCAGTTTTATAGAAATGTTGTATACCTACACATATGCAAACTTTGATTTTCAGGAGGAAGAAAACCTTTTTAACAAGTTTTGTAAGCCTGTCACTTAAAAGTGACATTTACTTTTCTAGAATCAAAGAGATTGAAAGTGAAATTTTGGCTTCATCAAGACAGGATTTGCTGGGTAGGGTCAATGCAAGAAAACATCTAAGTAATTCTGCTTTTAGATGATTTCCACTTTTGTTTATTTTATGCTCTACATGAGACTGGGACAATTAATGAATATTGACAGCACTGCAGCAGTAACAACTGCACATCAACAATCTTCATGAAAGAGACCTTAGTGTCGGAAATTCATTTCTTACAAGGTGACAACTTTATTTTCTTTCCACTCTAGCAGATAAAAACTGAATGTTTGATTTAGGCTGTGTATAGCAGATAGTACCATGAACATTCTGTCCCAATTGCATTCCCACTTCTCTCTGCCAATGACAAAGCAAAGGCAGCAAGTCCAACTGTTCTTATGAATCATCCTAGTTAGATGTGAAACAGATCAAGAAATATTCTAACCACTATTTATAGAAATTGATCCAGCCTTGTTCCACAGAGTGCATTTTTTGAGAGACTACACCCCCTTGGTTGTGGTGGGTCAGCTGGGGACCTCTGGAACTGGCTATGTCCAATACAGGGCAGCCCTGGACCCCACCCAAAAAGACCATCCTGCAGTCACCACTTACACTACCTGGGCACCTGTTCTGAGTTAATCCACATGCCTTACAAGACTATAAAAAAAATACTTCCTCTCCTTCTTGTCATATCTTAACCCCACTACCACCCATGACAAAACTTCAGTACTATATTTATCCATAGCATTTGGTTTTACTTAGTCAAAACAAACTTGTTCAGTGATTTTAAAGTTCCCACACAAAGGGAGGACTTAGAATTTCCTTTCTTATAAATTTTGCATCTGTTTCACCAACGCTCTCATTGTTTCTGTGCTTGTAACTGTGACTAAAAGAATGGAAATCCTTGAAATCTTCATCCTCACTATCTCTTTTGATGCCATTTAGGTTTTGCCTTTTCTTCTTTCATATGTTTCTCTGTATTCTTCACACATATATTTCTAGCTCTGTAGTCTATGGCATTAGTGACTCGTTTACCCAGTATTTTTCCATGGCCTTTCCTTAAGCAGAAATTCCAGAGCTCCAAACCCCAGGAGGTACAAGGTTCTCTACTATCTTGGTTCTTCCTGGGAACCAAGGCTGAGAACAACTCGTTGAGATACATTTTCATGGATAAGGCACAACTAACCAGTGCTGAACAGAGGGCTCCAGAGAAGGGGCTTGACACGGGTGGGAATTGCATCACTACTTGTCCTCTTAATTGGTGTTTTTTATCAATTATGCTAATTTCAGAAAACCTATAAAAATGAGCTATTGTGGACATGTTTCCATAACTGCCTCTGAAGGCCTTCAAATAAAAGTCCCCTTTTATATTACCTCCTTACTAAATCTTGAGTTTTATTTCCAAGCTGGGAAAGAGGCAACCCTTGTTTATAATTCCTTTTTCCTCAGTTTATAACAACTCATTTTTATCATTCTGAATGTGTTAAGTAAGATTTAATGAAACTTAATTCTGATGCTTTGTTAAAATCCAATTATACCACAGCTAATTGTGCATCTTTTGAGAAATTTTGTGTAATATATTTTGTTTCCTAGCTAAGTATCTCCTTTATATTTCAAGGATGCCCATTGTTCTAGACTTTGACTGTTTTTTTTGATTTTGACATTTTTGCAGAATTTATCAGATTTGACAGTTTTAGCAGAAGTTTCAAGCTAAGAAATAGTGATTCCGGAGTAAGAGGGTAGTTTCATGGCAGTAGTACTGGACACTTGGAGACCAAAACCAGTGACCCTCGAGGAAAGGGCTGATGAGAACAAATTCTTTATGCAAAAGCATAGATGATAAAAATCATCAAGATCAAAAGGAAGAAGAAAAAAAATTTTGGCCACTTCCTCAACCAAGCTAAAGAGTAGGCTACTAGTAACTTCAGTCAATGGAATGGATGAAGGTGAAATTCATTTGGAAAGGATGAAGAAAAAAGTTGAAGGAGAAAGATAGATTATTCATGTATTGCACACAACTAATTTCCCATCATAATGCAATTCCATCTGCAGGCAGATAGAGCAATACAAGAGGAAATAAAATAAAAAATATATTTTTACATTATGAATACGCCTAAGGCCTTTTAAAGCAAAGACGATGACAGAAATCTATGAGGCTGTATTGGATAATGTTTAATTACTTACATCAGGACTGGTTGTTCTACTGTCTTTTGCTTAAATAACTCTACAATTAATATTTTTATGTGACTTAAAATAAATGTACAGTGGTTACCATTGAAAGAAAAATTGATTGAGAACAAAACAGCTACTAGTCATTCTTTGGACCTCCCAGAGGACCTAATCTGATTAAATGTGCCATGGGTGCTCAAGTAGGGTTGTCAGAGACAGATTTAAGGACTATAACACACAGGAGGCACTTTACCTTTAATGAACACACACAGCATTAGCAACCTGTCATGTAACAGATGTAGAGCACACAACAAATACTTAGAGACACTATTCCAAGGAGAACAAGCCACCATATTTTTCTGTCCTTTTGCTATACAGCTGTGATTAGACAGGCTACATTCATTGTATGTGACAAAGGCTGCATTGTGTTTGTATTTGTTCCGGGAGCAGTGATCAAACTTTTGTAGGTATCATTCTGTGCCTTTTAGTGCTTTACATGTAAAAAACAGTCTCTTTTTTTACAAATGAAGCAAAGATATGAGTTAAAGGTGACCTACAGTTTCTTTTAAGCAACTTTATGCTTTTTATGCACTGAATTTCCCAAATAATAAAGATAACGGGAACAGTCCTCACTTAAATGAATTCATTTATTTTGCGTCTGTGCAGCACAGGTCACTTGGAATCCAGAATAATGTATTCACTGTGTGATGCACCAGCTTTCCTGTAATCTGTATCTGGCATCACACCCAGGAAGGAACCTCAATTAGACACAATGAAATAATTTTGGTAAATAAAGGAATTTTCTAGCAGTCAGATTTAAGAGTCACATGAATTAATACTGAAGGATCTAGAATTTCTTTTTTTAAAAATAACTGTTTTATTAAGATTTTAAATACCTGTGCTATGTACCAAATTTAAAAAATAATTTAAACTTTATTAGGTTTAGAAGGTTTTCTGCCTCCCTCATATATTCAGATACTGAGTCACATTTCCTTGTGTCTGCAACTAGGTTATCAGATCAATCAGACAGAACCTTCGTGTCTAGTTGCTAATTATTCTTTATTATATTTCATATTATTTCTAAAGTATATGAGCAGTTCTCAGGTGTTATAATCCCTTTTACTACACTACCGTTATCATTTTATATACCCAGTAGCCTTTTATAATCACAGGAGAAAGAAAAAAAAATAAACCATGAGAAATATCTCAGGAGTTTTCTTTTTAAAGAAAAGACTGCAGAATTTTTTTCCCAATCATAATATAACTTAAAAGAAAATTTTTGTGTTCATAAATGTACAGCCCAGTTGTGCTTACTCACTCTGAATTGATGCTCTGGTATTTAAATACTACAACATCAGGACACAATTGGTTTAAATTCATGAAAATCTTTGAGCAGTAACAGCTTACAGGCTCTTTACACAAGGTGCAGCAATTTGATTTTCTAACAGTTTAGCACTTTGTCTCATTACCCTTCCATCACTCTAAAATTCACAGCAGATGACAAGTTGCCTTATATACAAAAAGTATGAAATCTGTGTAACATACATAATGCTGATTAATAGAAATGTTAATAACCTAATATTGAAGTAGTTGGATGAGGATTTTACTATCTTCCTTATCAAGCTATACCACACCCATTGCTTTGTACCCTAGTTAAAATTATCCAGAGATTATGTTCATTATTCAGCCAACACTCAATAGCTGAATTCGGTGTGATTTGCTTTTCTAAGAGAAACACTTCTGACAAAGACAGAAAAAATTTACAAATCAAAGAGGGAGCGATGACCAGTGTTGTCTTGGCACCATGACAAAGTGTATGAAATTGTAACACAATAGTTTCCAAGATGCTCCACTTTGGGGGTCATAGTCTTCCCTCCCTTGACAAAAATCTAGATTCACAATTACTTAGCTGGTAGCAGAGGGATCTGTGCTATGGTCTTCCAGGAACTACTTACACACAGTGTAGATAAAACATATTTCAAGCAACCAAACCAAGCATTGAACACTGGAACATAAACTCTCCTTATGTGTTGATTAACTACCTTTTAATGTCTTCTCTTTTTTTCAGTAAGTCATCATAGAGTCATTCTTAATCTTCCATTTGGTAAGATAAATAACCTAAACATCAGGAGTTTTTTACTTTGCGGTGGCTTTTAACTGTGTTTATTCAGTCCTGTCGCACTTCTCTACCTCCCCTCCTGTTTATCTTTGAGGCTTTTTTGACAGGACATTTGAGAACTGACTTACATAATAACAAGAAATGCCGAGATATTTTATCAATGGTAGTCCTGGTTTCTACTTTATGCCATGAAGAATGAACTACCCTAGACCACGGAGATTCCGATTCTAGATTCTGCTTTTTATTTTTTCCTGAATTTTATGAATAGTTAAGGAACCAGCTATCTATTTTGCAGTGTGATTTGATGATCTTGTGTTCATAAATTTGCTCTCTCTGCAGAACTGCCAAGGAGTGTGTACTTATAGATGCTGTTCTTTCCCAAGTTTATTAACATAAACACTGGTTACAATACTTCCTTTTTTTTTCCTCCTTAAGTTGTTTCTAACTCAAGAAAAGATAGAACTGTCTTTTGGGTTTTTATAAGAAAAAGCACTCCTCCCCTTACTATTTTGCCTAAATGATATTTCCTAAAAGATGCATAAATGGTGATTTTAAAATTCCAGTCATGTGAACCATCCCCTCAGGTTTCTGTTATACCAACGAGGTTGTGTTTATGCTCATAAATAAGCAATTCCAATTATGCTTGTTTATTACCCAAGCTCCTATCATTGGTGAATAGGCAATTAAAGATTAAAGAATTTCTTCTCGCCTCATCCTTTGGTGTCTTGATTAATTTTGTTCTCAGCATCACAACTCTGTACTGAGAGTTCATGTGTTTCCTCTTTTCACCCTTCTCTTTTATTTGATGCCATCCTAACCACCACAGTACACTTCTTTGGTACTTGCCTCAGTGATGTTTTCTAAGGAACTTTAAAAGGTTTTTAGGACTTCCTAATACCTATGTTGAAATTAATTCCCAGAACTGATTGCCGTTTTATTAGCAGAGTAATTCCTTAAAAGAAATCCATGGTTGATTGACAGCCAATGCCATCCCTCTGGCTTTACCTTTTAAGGAAGCAAATAATCTACTTCAGCATCGCTCATACTGTGCCACATTTCCCATCTTCTTCATCAGGATAAGTTCTAGTACTACAAAATATTTACTATTATCAAGCAGTCCACTTGAAATCCTCATATATTAACTTTTAACTAGAGTGCTACTGGACCATGCCAGGGCAGACAAATCAAATATCACTTCATAGAAGCAAAATCATCCTCCAACTCCTGTCACATCAAAGCAAAACAATTTTTTTTTTGGTTTTGTGGTAGTATGAATTCTTTTTGCCAAGTTGTCAGGCAAAGAAATTTGAACAATTCACAAAAACAATTATGTTCATAGGCAGTCATTCTTAAGTGTGCCATTTCGTAAGAAAGTTTCATGAATAATTCAAATAGTGACTTTAATTAGTGTTTAAATGATCAAAAAGATAGTTCTGCTTAAATAATGATGTGATTTTACTAGCAACTGTTTTACCACCACGAAAATTATTGAAATAGAAAACTTCCTAAGACAACTAATCAAACTTGAGCAAATGCAGATGCCACTATATTTTTCTGCAGGTAAACTTGATTGCATTTTTCAGGCAAGCAGAGTTTACAGCACATCTTTTGCGAGTACAGAAGAATCTTAATAAATCTCAGTTATGTCTTTCACAGATAACATATATTCTTAAGACTGACATGTATGTCCTTCTTCAACTCCCTTAAAAGCCAGCAGAATATCTTGTGTAGCTAATATTTGGAGGAGGAAAGGCTCCATATCAATGACACTCTTCCAGACCTCTGACAAGAGGTTGTGATTAATATTTTGTTATCATAACCACAGGGTTATGATGAAAAAAATTCTGTTTCATGGAAATTAGTGAAAGTTTTTGCTCCTGACTTCACACATTATCTCAGTCTTAAAAAGGTGTGATTTGGTTGCCTAACTGGAGTTAAACAATATCACTTTTGGCATGCTTTCATAATGCACCAGATCATCTGTCACTCCAGAAGAAAGGCACTGAACCCCACTGTGTCAGATCTGTCACCCCCACATGAACCCCACTGTGTCAGATCTGTCACCCCCACATGAATGTACAAGATACAGAAAATCTGAAACAGCACCAAATGCATAGATTCAGGCCACTGAATTGTACCCAAAGCATTTCTTTACTTGGGATTTATATAGAAATTATGGGGAAGATGAAAATCAATTTTTATTTTTTTTTTAACATGACTTAAGCATTCTAAGATTCTGTGAACTTGTCATTCAACCAGGCTTTCTTTTAAGTAACAATGCCTCAGCTAAAAAACACAGGAAATTGAAGATCTGGAGGAAGAGATACTAGCAGGTCTCAATTTTAATATTCATGGGAATTAATTTATAATATTTTCTCTAACTTTGATTGCTAAAACCAAAATTTAATTTGTTTCTACCTACCTCTAAATCATCTTTCTCTATTTTCTTGTCTTCTCAGACTTTGACACAGTGAGTGGAATTGTAGGTGATGACTTTTGCATGAGATGACTTGTTCCCCACTGACTGTACTGAACAATTTCCATGATGTGAGATTAACACTCAGCTACTAAGCAGGTTGAGCAGTCTTAGACACAACCTGGAATGGAATCCTTCTTTCAGCTGCTAACACACAAGTGTTTGGTTCCACAAAACAACCAGAATATCTGAGAGTTCATGGAAAGGCAGCAAACATGACACTCAAAGTCTGCACCTGCTGAAGGGCAGGTAAGGTACTATAAGGAGTTTCAGCTGGTCCTATGTGGATGTATTTAAGCAACTGAATTAGGCCCATAGCACCTTTCCAAGAAGCTGGGACTAAGAATGTTGCCAGATCTTTCTAGGCAGAGAAGAATAAAGGCTAGTTTAAATTTTTGTACCATGATTATTATGGTTGATGGTAAAGAAAACTGTTTACCTTCTGTAAGTCCACTTGGCTCTAAATATATTAAAAAAGGATGCAGTTGACAAACAAGATGCACGGCAGTTTACACTGAAACTTCAACAGCAGTGAAATTCTGAAAATAATGAAATGTCTTCTAGCGGACTTACTGATGTTTATATTACAGGGAAGCAGGTTTCCAAAACACAGTGAAGCTTTTTCTTTCATCAGTAAAAATATTTTCTTGTGAATTGTAAAGATTCTTGCAAAGATCCATTTGGAGCAAGAGGTGATTCTCAATAGGAGGATGGTAATCTTACTAAATGAGTAAACTCACAGGCATCAGAATATATTATTCTCATGATGTACAAATGTTCAGAGCTAGAGGAGTTGGAAGCAGAGTGAGGAATTAAAAAGAAATAAGAAACTGCTTATATTTCAGATACATCCAACCTTTTTTCACCACCATTTCTTGTAATATTGCACCAATGGGGTGTGCAGTGCAGGGTTTTGAGGGATTAGTCTTATTAGTCCAACCTATACTGTTGAAAAACAATTTCCTATGTTACATTAAGAAGTAAGATTCATTCTTCATAGGGACCCTAGGCTTTTAGGGAAAGAAAACTAATATTGTTCAAGGTTCTTCTAAAGGACAAGGGAAGAGATGTACATAAAAATTTTGAGTTACCCGTTCTTTGTCTCACATTGTTGTTTTGTGAGAAAGTCTTACAGAGAAAGAAGAAAGTCACTTCGCAGTCCTCCTGGGATATAGAAATCGTGTATGAATCCATAATGTCTTCTCATCCATGCATTACTGGGGAAGGAAAAATCAAAGTAAGCTTTCTCTTCCAGCCCTGCAGTGTGCTTACTTTCTATTTTTGCTGATTACATGCTCTCTTTACTGTTGAAATAATATTAAAAACACATAATAAAAACTTTATTTTAAACCATATTGTTTGCTTTAAACCACTTATACAGAAATGGTCATCTACCTCCCCAAACAAACTCCTGGCAAACAAACAAATTCAGCAACAGCTACTGTGAATTATAAGAGGGTTTCATATTTCCTTCAGCATAAAACAGGGAAAAATAAATCCCATCAGTAAGTAAATGAAGTGGATCTCAGCATAACCAATCTATGAGCTGAAAATTAGTTTAATTCCCATGGTAGGAAGTTTAAGAGATTCATAGATTAGAGGGCCAGAAGGGACTGTTGTGATCAAATTTATAAACTTATGCAGAGATTTTCAAAGGCACAGAAGACATTTGGGTATGTAATTCCCACTGACTTACAAAAGAAGTTGGATTTTAATTGTGGCTTCATTACAGAGCTCCCCTTTCAAAGAATAGTAATTTGACCAACACCCTGAATCCTAAATCATGATGCATAATAGCCAGTGTCACCCGTGATTCAATTACAAGTGTCTCAACATAGACACAATGCTAACAAACTACAGCACCCTCAGTGCCAAGAATTTTTCTTCTGACATTTCCTGCAGAAGAGCTAACAGAAATTTGATTCTTAGGCCTGTCCACAGACCTGTGCAGCCATGGTGGTGGTAAAAGTACCTTTAGACTGAATTGGAAAACACAGACTATCTGAAGTAAGCAGAAGTACAGGCATAAGCTTACAAGTTGAGGGAAAACACATTGCTTATTTAATTTATTTGACTTATTATTCCTTCTCAATGGATAATATCTTGATGACATGAACAAATTACAATAAAGTTTTTCAAGCTTACTAGAGAGCAGTCAAGATTCAACTTGGAAGGGATTAAATACCTTTTCACCGCAAAAAGGATTCTTGAACAGGAGAGATATACTTATAAAAAAAAATTTTAAAAAAAATTGCTAATCTCTTATAACAGACTGTTTGTCCACAGTCTGCTTCCTTAGTTTATTTTTTTCTTAGTTTATCTATTAGTTTTTAAAATAGCATTTAAAAAAGGAACAGAAGTTTTACACTGCATGAGACAGTGATCCATCTATTCCTAGCATCCAGTCTCCAAGAGAGGTTGTTAACACAGTTCTTATTCTGTCGTATATATCTGGTGTCTTCTAATGACAGTTTTAAACATTCTTTGTATTTCTCTTCTGTTAAGTGCTTTTTTTTTAAAAATGTTTGTTTACTCATTTATTTATTGCACTATTACTGGCTGTGCTTTCTCAGGTGCTGCCACAAACACAACTGCATACCTTTTTTATTCCAGCTGTGTTGGTTCTGAAGAGCCAGCAGCTGATGTATTTCTCCAGCAGTCACATTTTGAAAATTGCTGTTGGTCTCAAGCATTGTCTCTAGTTTCAGAGACAGAAAGAAAATTTATGGCTGGGAATAGTAGTAAAACTAAAGTTTTCTTACCAGAAAGGAAGTTTTTTTTCAGTATATCTGTTGCTGCTGTTTGCTTCCCAAGGTGGCTGACATGGAAGCTCTGACTGACAATATGCTAACCTCCAAGAACAGAAAAAAAAAAAAAGAAATCTCAGCAATGTGTTTGCTATAGAAACACCTACAGTATTGGTACAATCTCAATAGCTGAAGAGATCATGGGAATTTTTTTATATATCAGTCAGTTCCATCTACAGTCTGGGTTTTTTACTTCTCCATATGTTAACGGACTTATGCTCTGAAATTATAATTTTGACTAATTTTGGCCAACAACTACATTATGTATCAAATGGAAATAAAGAGAAATTGATCTGACTGATATATTTTTTTGTAGGGGAAAAAGTAGAGTCATCTTTTCAGAGACATCTTTTCCAGTCAAGTACCCTATTGAGAAAAGTAGGCATCACTAGCTTAAATAAATCATATTTATGCCTATTTTGGAAGTTCAGGCATATGCAAAATAGCAGCTTTGAAATGGTAATTAAATTATTGGAAAGAGATAGTGTAGTTTTTTCCTTATCTGCTCCAAACCCAGAACCACTTTGTCTTCCTCTACTACTGCTAGCTGTAACAAAGATTAACCAAGCATACTGAAAAACTGAAAGAAACCTCTTTTCACAGACTTATTTCTATATTCTCTGTAAAATATAGAATCAGTTTTCCACACAACCCCTTGTTAAATAGTAATGCTTACCAGTAGGATAAAAAATTACTTTTGAATCTTGTAGAGAGGAATGATTGAACTAAGAATTTACTTTCCTTTTACAGGGTTATTTCATATAACTAATATCTTATTAGATCATTTCATTTGAATTTCCCATCATTGATTATTAGTACATGTGTTTTCTTATACAGACCAGATAATACCTTCATGCTGAATTTTCACCAGATTGCTGTTATCTTTTTGGATACTATTGCATTAGTTCAAAAATTTTTAAGGCTTTCTTTTTTTTCTGCATGTGTTTTTTCCGTATTTTTTGTCATGCTTCTTCAACATATCTCTCTCTCCATTTTTCTTCACTTAAGTAGGATGTAAAGACCTCTCTTATTGTCCCATCTCTTTTCACCCCATCCAGTGGAGACTTTCTGTGGATTCTCATATTGATTAGGCACTCTTTTTCCCTGAGATCATCATACTGGCAGCAGTAGAACCATATAGTTTGCATTTTAGCTGGTATATGAAAGACAGAAGTGTAAAGAAAATTAAACCTTTCCCTGACTGCATTTACTTATTGCTCTTGGTCCTTCAGTGATCCTGTTACTCCAAGTCCTCCAATTTGTCTCTGCTGAAACAAATTCAGGCTAGCTCTGTTCTCTCTCTTGGCTTCAAAATGTTTGTAAACACCATGGCTTGTCCAAGGAAGATACAATTTCACCAAGTTTAGACTGAACATAGAAAGATTCAACTCTAAGAGGCCACTCATTTTACGACAATAATAACATTTGCAGGTTTAAAGCAGAATGAAGCATCACACCTTACATGGATGATCTAGAAGAATTCAGTAATCTGCTAACAGCAGGGATTTCTCTCCTTTTCTCTGTCTCTTCTTTCCTGCCCTCTCTTTCTCTCCTAATCTAGTTTTTTTCTCTTCTACAAAACTGAAAACCTTGATGGTTGTTGTTGGGCTGAAATACCCACTTCCATGCACACCTTGATTAAAACACTACTGTGCTACCAGAATGCTGATTTCATTATTTTGTACTGATGCTGAAACTTGAATTGTTAGGCTTTGTTTAAGCTCACCATGTAAGTAGCTTTCTTTTGATCGTCTCACTGGTTTTCTTGAGAATCTTATTTTTTCTTGCTTGCTTCCTGTGGATGAGGAAGCTAATTTACCTCAAGAGTGACTGCTGTGCTTACTCAGCAAGGTGATATTGCCTTTGGAATTAATTTCTAGAAAAGCTAAGAAAAATCACAGAACCTACAAGTGTGAGGTTCAGAGGCAAGCCCCACATCTTTTTGTTTTGTTTTGTTGGGTTTTTTTTACTTCGGTTTTGAGGACATAAATTCAGAATTTGTGGGTAACAGACATAAAGACTAGTATTTGGCATATTCTTTCCTGGAAAATTGGGAGAAGAATCTGTATTGGTAGCAAATACTGTAGTAGGCTTTTTTTAAAATCTTGAGAGGTGGTAAAACATCACAGTAACAGCAATGAGCTATAAAAATCTCTATAAAAGAAAAACAATTAGTGATATATACATTAAAACACATTATGTTTCTCTTATTTTCATTTTACGGGAGTACAGAATGCACAAGCCACAGTGGGAAAGCAGCTGCAACTCATTGCAAATATGAAACATCAGGAATACTAACATATTCTTAACCTTTTAGCAAGAACTTCATACATAACTAGTGAATCTGAAAAATATAATTCTTGAGATTAGTTCCCCACAAAGAAATCTTTTTCCATATACTTCCACTTTTCCTTTATCTACCCATAATCCTCCTTTCTTGTTTCAAAACAAGAAGAGGAGGAGTCCTAAACTACAAATTAGACAGTATTCAGGCCCTTTAGAAATACAGTACTTTTACAATGTAATTACATTATGATAAAACCTTGTAGTTTTCAAAGTTTTATGTATTTAAAGATGTATATATGGTTTGACAGAAAAGGAGATTTTAGTCATTTGAGTTGAAATTATATTGAAAAATATGATTTAGGATAGTAATAAGTTAATTTCTAGGATGTCCTTAGTATCAGTACTTTATATATAAATAAATATAAAAAATAAATAAACAAATAACTTTATACTATTTTTATAATATATTATATATAAATATATAAAAATATTTATAAATAAACAAACAAAACTAAGGTTTTTAATCATATCTTATCAGGGAATAGAAAGAAAATAATATTAATTTCACATTTGCAATGAATAATATTTCAGTGTTTTGTATGCCTCAGAAAACTAGGAGTTTATCTGTTATTAGTCAGAAATTATGAAATCAGTAACCTCAGTCTCCAATTTCACATGCTTCTTTTATTCCACAACAGGTCCTTTGGAAACTAAAATTCTGACCATTTTTTTTTAATTCATTATCTTAACTGTTGAGTATGAGAGAACTGCATGCAGTAGGCAAAACCTGTAGAAAAGCCTTTTAACTATCTAACAACTGTTCTTTCTGAAGCAGATTTAACAGAGCAGGATCAGAGTCATGATAAGGAGAATTAGCCTGTGATTTGAATTAGAATTTCTGTTATTGTTTACTCACATGTAAGTAATGTTTGTGGTCGTTTTCAAATTCTGTTCTATAGTGTGTTGGTAAAATGCTTTATAGTGGTGTAAGGGAGAAAGGTAAAAAAGGAAAATTGCTAAAAAAGATAAAATCAGGGAAAGGAATATCGTGCCTGATTGTTGGGATGCAGCAAAAAGCTGTAGTTTTCTCAATTAAGATGAAGTGGTCTGAGTGATCTTTTTAATGTTGACATAGAGCAGTCTCAGTTTTATTTAGGGTCTCCTAGGTAAGAAGACTGAGAACCGCCTCTCCCTTTTATGAAAGTATAAAGAACTTTTTCTTTCACACAGAAAGAGTTCTTTTTCCCTCCCAGATGATTTATTAAGAGTACAAAGATTTCAGTCTCCTGTGAAGTCTCCTAAATTGTTCATCTTTAAGCATACACAAGGATGTTATAACGTAATATTTTTAATGCAAAAATATGCAGAAAATGCACTTTAAAATACCACAGGGACTCTTAATACAGCAAAAAGAAATTGGAAAGGCACATCTGCATTTTGTTTTTCTCTTACTTAAGCCACCCTTGGAAGTGGCGGGTTGGATATTACTCACATGACATTCTGAACACTTTATACCTTGTTAGTGAAACTTGCTCACACATTTTACTCTGCATCCAGTCTGACAGTACACAAGCCATCTTGAAAGATTCCCTTAAATATTTTTTTTTCCTACAGTGCTCTATTTTTTTATTATTAATGGCTTCCAGAGCATGGGTTGTGAACACAACTCTCACTACTTTACTTGGGCAGAACTACTACTCCTGGAGTTGTCAGCTCCAGCTGTGCCTCGGAAGTCTAAAAATAAATGGATACGCTGCAGCCTGGTGAGACTGTTAAACTCCTGTGGTGCACATTCTTGCTCCTTGGTGAGCTACACTAGTTCATCAGGTCTAGACCAAAGAAGATCCACTCTGCCCCCATGTAGTTGCAGAGAAAGGTTTTGAAGTAGTAGCCTGTTTCTTAGGAATGGGGAGGAAACTTGTCTGTTCTTGTTAACCATGCAATAAAAAGCATTGAAGGTCCTTTCAAGTCTGCAGCAGTTCTGCCATCACATGCTGTCAGCACAGGATATTCCTGCAAAGACCTAGCTTGTGAAGGAATATATAATCAATTCATCTCTACAAATCAGTGGAACAAAAATCATTCGGTGAAAAACACTGGTTTTCCCCCAAAGCATAGCCTCCTTTTTTCCCTTTGTACTCATCAGTGTGCACCTTGTATGCATGAGGCATAGCCAGTCTCTGAGTACAGCTGCTGATGTGTCATTTACACAGCTATCCTTCCTCTGAGCATCCTTCTGTAGGCATTTTTGCCATTTTCTCCAAATAATGTGGCATCTCAGTGTGGGTTTTCCCTATCAGAGGAAAGCAGCAACACCTTGAAATAAAATCAAAGCCACAGCCTTAGAATAAATAAACCTATTTTCAGAAACTTAAAGACAGTATATGAGATGTGTCATCCCAGTAGTTTCAAAAATTGAAAAGGGGAGAGGGTCTTAAATAATTTCAGCAAAAGCCAACACGGTTAAAAGTAAGCACTAACTTGGTTCTCTGCAAGACAGAGACAGAGAAAGCAGATAGTACCAGTTGCCTTTATAAAAATAAATGTGTTAAGTCACTTGAAATAACCATCAGTAGCTACAGTTAAAAAAAAATAGTTACAACAAAAACTAACATCAGTGCTTAAATTCAAAAAGTTGCTTCAGGCTTTTAAAATTTAGTAATAGAAGGTACATTTTATAAACTGTCAGCTCAGTGATTTGACTTCAGCTTTATCTACTGCAAAGCAAGAGGTCAGGGTTAAAGAACAGCCAGAAGCCTCCTGCCTTGGGGACCAGCAGAGATGAGAAGGATCTGTCCTTCTGGACTCAGGGGAGGGAGGAGGTGCAGCTCACTTCTCTCTGGAGCACTCCCTGAGTAGATGTCTAGCTCCAGCAATGACAATAGTAATTATAATCTCGAAGACGGCAGAATAGCTGAAACAGCATGGGGCAGTATTAAAAAAAGGAAGAATCCTCAGGAGCTATTGAATACCCTTTTGGAAGGCTAAGTGTGCTTGCTTTAGAAGTTTTCCTGAACAGTGAATAGAGGGATTTCAGACAGCAGGTACAAAAACATGCATTGTTGGAATCTAAGAAAGTGGAAAGGAAAAACCATGAATCATCATTAGTCATTATAAGGAAATAAAGTTATATGCTCTGAATTCAGATGAAGCCCTTGACAGAGGCAGTGACAGCTACTGAAAAGACGGCAGAGCTCTCAAGCCTTCCTTATAATGATGGCACTACAATTGGATTTTATATGAAGCATAGTCTGCTTGCTCTTCTGTTGTCATTTCTGAATCAGCTAGGGGCTGACACGTTGCTGGTCCAACAAATAACTTATCATTGAGCTTACAAAAGGTTAAAGTTCTTTGTATTTACAGATCACAAACCAGAGGAGCAGAGAGAGGCAGGATTCACATTAATTTCTTGAAACTGTGCCCCTAAAAATTGAACTGTGAAACAGGCATTTAGCCAAGGATGTTGTTAGTGCACACCCATTGTGGCAACTCTGCAAATGTGTGCTGAACATGTTCTCAGCCGCTCTGCTCCATGAAGAGCAGAGAGATGACCATTCCCTCCAGCTCAGGAGCAATCCTGTATATCTACAAAATTTAATTCTTTATTTGTTCTATGCTCTTTGGGATCCCCATCTGGAAATCATCATTACAATTAACTTTCACATACATCACCACATTTTTTTAATGTGACATAAATACAGATATTCTAGAAAACACTGCTAAAATCTCTATAAAGTACCTCTTTGTAGCATAAAAGAATAATCAGCAAAGTTGAAGAGACATAACAGTGGTTCTCAGATTTCATGCCTGAAAACTGAAGGCTTGAAAGTCAGAAAGAATTCCTAAGAGGAGACTCCATCTTCCACTTTAAAAACAAAGTCCGATTTATTTATGCATCTCCTCTTATTCAGTATAATTCTTCTACGTACACAAACAGAAATACATATTTATGTGCAAATTTTAATTCCAAGGTTGGGAGGCATAATGGAGCCTAATTTTATTATACTAGATAATTTTCCTAGAGGTGCATATTGATTTCACACTGTCAAACAAACTGCAAAATACATTATAACAAAACAATTAAAACTGCTGATAATTATTACAATTAACTCACTGCTTCATACTAATGGAATGTTCAAGCATCCGAGAATTCCTGATTATCAGAAACTAATGGGTGTTCAGAAAAGGATGTCATTTTCTGTAGCAATTTGTTCTTGGCCAATTTAATGTTCCCTCAAAACAGTTTTCCATTCCCAAATGTCTCATTTGTGGCTTTACAAAGGAAAGAATCATGACAGTATTATTTCAGTGCTTACTTTGTCTTCAGAAGTCTCAGGTCTGTTCACTTTGCTGTTATGCCAGGAGCATATAATCCAAAGTAAAAGAATCATAGAATCATTTTGTACATTCATTTGTTAAACAGAGCTGGAGGACTCTCATTTAAAGCAGTGTTAAATATAAACTAATTCTACTGAAGTGCAAGAGTTTTGGCTGAAAGAAGATCACTGATCCACTTCATCTAGCTGTATTCCTCTGTCATGTGTGCTACTTGGGCTATGTGAAACCTTATTATACAGCTCTTGATCCCCAGCATGCTGCTGTAACACTTGTGATGCTGTTCCAGTGCTTCAACGTGATGCTTTTCTACCAAGCAACCAAGTGGAGTTTTGCTATTCAAATCTGACCAGTTACTGCAGTACCCCTTTAATAGAAAGAGCAAGCTAGGAAGAGCAAAGGTTCTTAAAGTTCACTTCTGTCCACATGCATTTTTTGCACTTACAGTGCCAGATGCACATCAACTGAATGTTGTCCTCAAGTGGAATACTTTCTGCAGGGACTCATGCAGCTGGTTTGGCAACCACTGTTTTGAGTCAGTGTTAAAACTCATCATGCAATAATTTGCTTTATGAAATACTTTTATGTGCTTTTCAGTAGGGAGCACTGTCATCAAGGGTGGCATCAATTATATAGGACACCTCTTTCACAGAACAGAACTTTTCCAGTGACTAATGTCTTGGGAAAATACATCTCTCAAAAGTTACAGTTTTTGAAAAACCATGAGACAATGAGGTTCTTTTCTGAGATTTGTATTTCCAGTATCTTCATTTTGTTATTCAGAGAAATAAAGTAATTAACAGGGACAAGCAAGTATCATTAATCATTTCTTCAATGTCATCCACATTATCTTCTGTATTGAACTTACTGGAGAACATCTTGTGATGTAAAGGTCTTACTGTCTCCTAGAAATAAAAAATACAATTGAAACATAAGCAATCACAACCTTATGACCTTTCCCATCGAAAAGAAAAAAAAATTGAGGGAGAAAAGTTTTATATTCCTTCATTAGAAATGTTTAAGATATGATACATTCCAAAGAATAACAGTCTCTCTTTGAATTTTTAAATAATTTTTCCAATAAACTGGGGCAGAATTTCCAAGGATTACTTTAAGACCTTTAATCTTTTCTTAAAGCAGGAAACATATTACTGTTTTGCTGATTTTTAAAACAGGAAATACCCTAGTGCTCTGCTGAATCAGGGCCTAAAAGAGCAATCCAGTCACACTCTGGGACAAAAATATCACAGTGTGTAAAATATCCATAATGTGATTAAGAAGAAAAAGGTCATTTTGAAGCTTAAAAATATTTAAGAGTTGAAACTTTAAAACGTTTCTGCACCCAGGGTAAGAAATATATACTTTCACGAATACAGTCACCTAGTAACACAGCTTAGCTAATTACACAGCTTGAACAAACTGGTTTGTGTCACAGGGGAAAGGAGTGAGGAGCACCTAAGTCCATTCTGGACTTTAATGTCTGAGCAATATTTCTTACAAAACACCACAGCTAGCAGAGACTGAAGGCAGAAGCCCTCATCATGCCAAATTTCTTTTACACATACCTGGCAAAGGAACCTAGTATCTCAGCAGTTCTGTGGTGAGCATTGCTTGGCAAGACAGCACAGGCTGGGGAAATATTTGCCAGCAATTGAGCAAAGAAACTGCCTGTTGTTGTACTTGATTGTTCTCATTAGAAACAAATTTTTTTGGAAATAATAAGGGTGGCAAAAAATGAATACCAGGAACTTCTCCTCCGAATGGGAAGACCCCATATCATCCTGAATATGGAGGTTTTTATATGTTGCAAACACATAACAACATATTTTTGCCAAAAGGCATGAACACCTAATTATTGCCCCTACCTTTGCTATATTAGATTTCAGTGTGTCAAATGAAATCAACCCTGGTTGTACACTTCCACTAAATTACCTAAAAGAGCTACGATTTTGACTACAGACTTCAGGTTCTGTCACAGTAAAAAAAAAAATAATAATTAAAAAAAAAATATATATATATATAAGATTAATATAGTATTATATTATAATACAATAATTAATACATATTAATATATATTTTTTATTTTTTTTTTTACTCATTCATCTTTATTTCAAAATGTAGAATTAAAATACCAGTGAAAAATAAAAAAGACCATAATGCTTTTTAAGGACTTTGGAGTACTCTGGACCAGGATACCAAAACCCCATTAACTTCTTCTCAGAACAAATGTGGGCTCACATCTTTAGCAAATATCTGAGAATTTGCTGTGTTGATTTGAATTACAATTTCTAGCACAGTGTTCTTTCATGGTTTTTTTTTCACTATGGTGTCTTCCCACTCCAAACCCAGGCTGTCAAAGAGTTCCTTAGAATGATTCACATTTTAACAGTACCATGGATATGTAAAACATGAATTACTAAAAGAAATAGAATCTGAATGTAAAGCAGAGAGAATACTTTTTCAAGGAGTTACATGGTTCACTGTAGCCTCTGAACACAAATCAGCTCTTGGCTTACTATTTCACAGAAACTGCACAAGGAACAAGACAGGGCAAATAGATGCCCCACTAGTATCTTTCTCTGCTGCAGTCAACTAAACATATCCTAGGTTGATGAGTTTGACTCGCTCAGATAATTTATTTGTGTTTGCAAAACATCAATTTTTTAAATTTTTTTCTTTTCCCTAGGAGATTTTCCCATATATTCCCATGAATCAGATGGCAAACGTAAGGCATCACATCTTGGTTCTTACATTTCAGTACTCTTTTTAATCCTGAAGGCCGTTATCACATTCAAGGATCTGAAATGCACATAACACACATTTTAATTCAGGCTATGTGACAGACCAAACTAGGAAAGAAAAGATGAAACATATCGTCACAGATCCCTGGAAGAACAGCGGGAAGCACTGAAGGTAAACACAGTAACAGTCTGTCCCAGCCCAAGATTTCAGCTGGAAAATGAGAAAATGAGCACAGAGGTCAATTCAAGTCCCAGCTGAGCCATATGGCACTATTAAGAACAGAGAAAACCTTTATTTCCTAATATCAAGGCAGTCAAAATTGTCTTCAATAGATGAGTTTTTAATTTTTCATTGTTCACATAAGAATGTCCCTCCCTATAAATAAAAAAAGCAAAACCAAATGAAAAAATTCTGAGACTGTTGGCAGGCTAAGGTAAAAACATTGAAAACTGTTGGTAAGTAGGAAAAACTCTTTTAATTTGGGCATTTTATGAAGTACACAATTAAGTGAAGTAAGATAGCTGAATGACTTTTTACCTCCTGTGGTGAATTTTAAACACCCAGAAAAATAAAACTCTGTCATCACCTTAAGCAGTTTGTGTCAGCCTTGTAGATGGCCTGAAGCATGTGCCCTGAGAGTATGGGACAGTCAGACTCAAGTTTTTGGCTTCCTCACTGAACAGAGGCTCAGATAGGTCATGGAGGGGAATCACACAGAGCTTCTGATAATTTGAAGCAGGGAGGTATTTTCCATTGTTCACATCACTTCTGAAGGCACACAAAAAGATTATTTGTGTCTCCAGCAGGAAAAGACTTCCCTTTTTACCACAGGAGTGTTCATCTGCCATTTTTTTTTAATGGCCCAGATATTGATGACTCACTTCAGAATAAATTTGATGGATACAAGAGTAACCAGGGAGTGAGTGAACCTGATGAGTGCATTTCACATCTGAGACTTATTTCCCATTCTCTGTCCCAGGCTGAAGTAACTGTGGATGATTTTAATGAATCTGCCATAGAAAGCCAAAGCCTAAATGAGTTCAAAAAATTTCAATACAATCCATAGCACATCACAAATACTACCTTCATCTACAGTCATTTCTATAGTCTTAAATCTGAGAGACATGTAGATAAGATGACAGGTGTAGCATAAAAGAATAAAATACAGTAGAAATCAATTACAGTCAAGTAATTTTTCTTCCTTAAGCCAGATTTTTATAAAAGAGAAATTACTACAACAAAAATGACTGTAATTTCCTTAATGACTGAAAGATCTACATATTTTCCCTAAAAACTAAATTTCATTCTTTCAGTGTAAATTAGAAATAAATTCTCTAGTTTTCCATGATTGCTATAGTTCATCACATTGAAAACTGTGTCACCTGCACTGAGAGAGATGAATTCAGGAACTCATGTCCTAAACAATCAGATGTAATTAATATGATAGTCACAATTAATATGATGTTTTCATATCTAAGATGAAACAGGCAGATGGGGACAAGAGTCGCACATGCATCTGGTATCACATAATAGGAGCACAGCAAAAGATTCTTTTTCTAGACTTCCTATTTACATATTTGATTAACTAAAATCATACAATTGTGTAATTGTTTAGGTTGAAAAAGAATTCTAAGATCATCAAGTCCAGCCATACACTTAACACTGCCCAGTTCATCACTAAACCATGCCCCTAAGCATCACATCTAGACATCTTTTAAATACCTCCAAGGGTAATTACTAGACCTCTTCTCTGGGCAGCCTTCTCCAATGCTTAATCACCCTTGCACCCTTTTTCTTAATATCCAGCCTAAAGACCTCCTGCAGCAACTTGACGCCATTTCCTCTTGCCCTATTTCTTGCTATCTGGGAGGAGACTGACCCCCCACTTTCCTACAACCTCCTTACAGGTGTTGTAGAGAGTGATAAGGTCTCCCCAGAGCCTGCTTTTCTCCAAGATAAATAACCCCAGCTCCCTGAGCCAGTCCTCATCAAACCTGTGCTCCAGACCCTTCACCTGCTCTGGATGTGCTCCAGCACCTCAATGTCTTTCTTGCAAAGAGGGGCCCAAAACTGAACACAGGGTGTGAGATGTGGCCCCACCAGTGTTGAGTACAGAGGGACAATCACTGCCCTGCTCCTGCTGGCCACACTATTGCTGACACAGGCCAGGATGCCATTTTACTTCTTGGCCACCTGGGCACATTGCTTTGGGTTCAGCCAGCTGTTGACCAGCACATCCAGATCTTTTTATGCTGGGCAACTTTCCAGACACTCTTCCCCTAGCCTGTAACACTGCAGGGGATTTCTGTGACCCTAGTGCAACCTGGCCTTGTTGAATTTCATACTATTGGCCTTGGTCCATTAATCCAGCCTGTCCAGATCCCTTTTCAGAGCCTTGCTACCCTCTAGCAGATCAACACTCCCACCCAACCTGGTGTTGTCTGCAAATTGACCGAGGGTGCACTTGATCTTGACCTTGTCCAGATCATTGATAAAGATATTAAACAGAGCTGGCCCCAGCACTCAGTCCTGGGGAACCCCTCTGTTACTGGCCATAAGTAGATATAACTCCATTCACCACCACTGTCAAGGAATGGCCATCCAGCCAGCTGCTGGGAGAATACTGTGGGAAACAGTGCTGAACTACAGTCCATATGGAAAAAAACCACAACCTTTCCCTCATTCACTGGGCAGATGACTCTGCTATCAAAGGACTTGGGGGTGCTCAAGCAGGATGTGAATCTCATAAAACCATGCTGGCTGGGCAACAATGCCCTGGTTCTCCTGTACATTGCATAATGACATGCAAGATGATCTGCTCCATGACCTTTCCCAGCACCAAGGTCAGTCTCTCAGCCCTGTAGTTCCCTGGATCTTCCTTCTGACCCTTCTTGTAGATTTTCTAAATTCCAGTCAACTGGGACCACTAGAAAATCAGTTCCCCCAGCAAAACTCTGGGGATTTTATTTTTTTCTTATGTTTTCAAATTTAAAAACAGTGCCAGAAATGCATTAATTGTCTATGCATAATTTATTAATTGAACTTCTACTACTATGAGGGATTCTTATTGCTAATGATGTAGTCTATTGTATTCCTCAGAATGGTATTCTTACAACTTGAAAAGGCTGACTCCCTTTCTAAGATGGAAAGATGGTGGGCTGTATGATTTTTATATTTTATATTCTAAATAAAAAATTACCTTTAGACTACTCCTCTCACTTCTATCTGAGGGAAGTTTTCACTAATCTTTTCAGTAAAAATTGTACATCTAATTAAGGTATTCAGAAGTCTGACTGTATCCTGCTGTTACATTTCCAAGTCCTTCTTACCTTGGAAAATTCAAGTGGAGAAGGAAATTTCTCTACGGTTTCGATAACAGGTCAATTTTTTGAGCTTTCATTATGTATTAAAGTTACATCCTGTAAATCCATCTCCTGCATATATTTCATGTCTCTCTTTCATGTTGAAGTTGTTCCACTTTTTTATGGAATAATTATCATTAGGTTATAGCAACACCCAGAATGACCCTTCACTTCTCTCAGTTTTGAAACAGAGGGCTCAAGATGAGATCTGATCCTAGATACTAAGTAATTAAGTTTCTTCTTTCATAGACATTTTCTTTGTTTTTATAATAGTGTTATTTTCTTCTAAATATTATATTGGGCCATAATAAAATACGTGCTATTTTTTTTGTGCCAGTTTGTCTGGACAATTGAGGTAATGTAGAAGCAGTAATTCATTCTCTTCACTATTACATGTCTGTTTTCCTTCAGTTACTGTAGTCTCCCAAACTTTAGCAGTGCTTATTTCCTTGGGGGGTTAATTTGGGTTTCTTTTGGGGTCTACTTGGTTGCTATTTGTTTTTTTCCCCAGTAACTTTTACAAACAGGAAATAGATCAGTTTTGCCATATGGGTAAAAATGCATCCTGGTCAAAGTGATTGGTATATATAAAAGTAGTGACTGGCTATTTCAGAAAAATTCATGTGAATTTGTAAGGATTTCATTTCCTAATAAGAATTCTGTGAGACTAGAGCCTCATGTGAGGCACTACTATTAAAAACTATCAAGTTGTTTTTAGTGGCGTAACACTGGATCAAGTGGTTGTGAGTGACTCAGCTGAAATGAATGGGAACCAAATAAAAGCAATTCCATAATGAAAGTTTTAAATTCAGAAGAGAAAACTTGCAGGTGTTGAATTTAATGTACCACAGATTTAGAATCTCCCTAAGCCATAGGCAAAGAAATTTTCTTCGATTTTCAACACTAAAGTGGAGGAAACGTGGAGAAAAGGGCTTCAAATTTACATGGATGAAAATGGTGTCTTCAAAAGTGAGAAAAACAGAAGACCTACATTAAAGGAAAAAAGAGTTTAATCAGTAGTGAAAGTTACATGTTACAGGTCAATATGTTTAGAGAAGAAGTGAGAACTGCAAAAGTCAAGATAAATTAGATCTTGCAAAGGATATTAAACAAATACTGAACAGTTTCTTATCCACATAATTAAAAATAGATCAAGGAAAAAGATTAAATATAATCTAGCTATGGCCCCAAAACTTGAATTAATATTTTGCCTCAGTTTTAAGTAAAGTTGATGGCATTAAGCATATTAGAAGATGCAAGCTGCCTTATAGAAATCAGGATCTACAAATGTAAATTACTATAAGTAGGGTGCAAAAAAATCTCAGTAGATATTCAATGTACTCAGGTCTGAGGACATTATAATCCTTATCAGAAAGATTGTATGATTTCTTGGGTAAATCTGTCTTTAAGATGAGTGCAGATCCTGGGTTTAGTCCATATAGTACCACTGCAGTTTTGAAAAAAAAAGTATTTTCGGGGCAGTTATTTTTGCCTAATGATTTAAAAGTAATTTGAAGGAAAAAATAATTTAAGACTTAAAAGCAAACAGATTATAAGGTAAAAAACCCTATGAGCCCATAAAAATTGTATTGCCCAGGATAATAGACAGGCTAGATATTCTTCACATATGATTTTAAATTAATCACAGGTAAATTAAATTAGGGTGAAGTGACCAATGCAGACCTCAATGAAGAATTTGTTACTGTACATCATACTAAAAAAAAAAATAATTGTACAGAGCATAAGGTCTAGCAATTTGGGATTAATAACAATACTTTTAACTATCAACTAGGATTCTATCATTTTGAAAGGACAAAATGGAAAGAACTTAATTTATTTGACATCAGGATAACTACGGGCCATGGAAGTGAAAATGTTGCAGAACAGGGAAAGAAGTAGGAAAATGCAGGAGTGAGGGAAATACACTTTTTTTAACAGATTCATATGTGAACTCTTTCACTGGGACAAAGCTGCCTCTTAAGTTAAAGTTAAAAGTTAAAGTTTTAACTTTAGTTAAAAGTTAAAAGGTTTACCTTTGGATTTTTAGGGCACATACTCCCAACATATAGTAATTTAAAGTGACATTTAATAAAGCTATGTATTTTTTTATCAAATGAAAAACCAAAAGTTGAATAAGAGATACCCTTTGTTAAAAAGAACAATACAGATTTCTCAAGTACATATTTACTGTTCCAAAATTGTGCTACAGATACCTTAATAATGACCAAAAAAAAATAAAAAAATTACATTAACATATGCACAGAAATCAAAATAATATTTTGGCAATTTTTGAACATATATGTGTCTGGGATTGATGTCAGTTTCTTTTCTGAGTAGATATTATTCACTATTTCCCATAAAATATTATTTATATAGACTATAAAACATAGCAACACACTTATAAATAATAATTTGATTAACCTCATCACTTTGGATTGGATTTCTGGAAAAACAAAAAAAAAGCCAGCAATGAAGACATAACCTCTGCAGCAAAGTTTTCCACTCAAGATTCAATTACAGATTAACAGAAGTATGTTGAGCAGAGAGATGGTGTCAAGACTGATCAGGCAAATGAAACATGTTGACTACTGTCACATCTGTTGGCCTTATGTTATTTTCCTAAGACAAAATATAACATACATATCTTATGTACTTCTACTTTCACATTCCACATCTGATTCCATATTTCAAGAGAATTAGGGAAGAAATTCATTTTCAGAGTTTACAAAATTCAAAACAGGGTTTAACAGCACTTGACTGACCAGAAGGGAGATACAGTCTACCAAAATCCAAATAAGACTGTTTTTCCAGAGGGAGTTCTAATGTAACTAGTGTAATTTTTTCTCTGCTGAGAAATAATTCATAAGCTAACATTTTTCACTGACTGTTCCTCCCAGGTGCAACTCAATAAGGAGCATTCTGTTAAAACTTATACCCAAAAGCTCTTTCAATTTCTGAATACAAAGCTGGAAAAAAAAGTGATAAAGCTTCCAAATTTTTTCATCTCTTAGGCTGTTGCCTCTAGTTCCTTGATGCCAAGGGCACACTTGAATATATCATTTTAATGGCTAGAAATAACTTACTTTGGTAAAAGTTTTAAAAGGAAAGATTATTTGGTATTCTGCACAAATTATTACAAATCCTTAGACGAACCAATTGAAAAAACACAGAAAAGTTGCATGAAGTTTTCTTTCAGGAAAATCAGGCCTACTTACTGGTGGTTTGCCACCATACCTTCCAATTCTTCACCAAACACAAACTAGAATGGCTACTTTGTGAAATGAACAGTTGTTTTCCAACCACCAAGACACAGCTCCATATTTGCAACAATCTAATTTAAAATCTTTACATCCCCAAATATTTTAGGAACAGACATGAATATTATAGGATAAATATCAGTCTGGTATAGGGCTTTACAGTATTTCAATGAAAAACGACTGGTATGTTTTCTGCTGTTCTGCATGTTCTGTTATTCAAAACAATTTGTTTATGTATTTGAATTAGAGAAGTAATTTATGTCTCTCCATAAGAGTTCCTACAGCTTTTATAAGCTTCCATGGATTAATCATATGCTAGCTCTTTTTTTGTAGCAAGGTTTACTGAAAATTAAACTGATCTACAGAGTCTCTCATAGCAGTAATTTGACAAACAAGGATATCAGCAGTACCCATATAAATGAATAAAAGTATAATAACAACATTGTTTAGAGACAAAATGCTATTTCTAACTCTAAATTGAACAATGATATTATATGCCTTAATGACATGATGAATGAACATACCTTCAAATTCTTATATTAAAAATTATCTGAGTAAATTAAATAATTCTCTTGTGTTATCTTCACCTATGTCTTTTTTTATGAATTTTGCTATTAAATAGTTATTTTGGTGATTCAAATGGAATAAATTCCTGGAATAAAGCACTATTCTGACATGATGAACTATTCATAGTACCTTCATGTCTCCTGTTACAAGCTCCAAAACTGGCACTTTAAAAGTGGCAAGGATTTTTCTTGTTTTATTTGGCAGAAGTGAACTCCTTAAGAATAGTATGTTTTCTGAGATGTTATCTTCTCTGCAAGTTCTCTGAGACTATTGACAGGATGCTCTAAAGTGAAAATCAATGTGAGCTGCAACAGTTTTGAAAGGAAGACCAAAAAGATCCTAAAAGTTAAAAACAGTGGTGCTTCTTCCCTACCAAAACATTGTAACTGGTTATCTCTGCTTTTCCTGTACCTAGGATAGGGTGTGAATTACTAAAACTACAGTTTATGCAAAAATAAGTAACGGGCTGGGTCAGAGAACACCTGGGCAATCTTCATATCCTCAAGTGTACAGGCCTTGATGGGATGTATCCACGAGTGCTGAGAGAGCTGGCAGACACCATAGACACCAGAGGCCACTCATGATCATCTCTGAAAGGTCATGGTGATCAGTTCAAGTGCTTGAGGACTGGAAGAAAACAAATATCACCCTTTCTAAAAGGGCAAGAAGGAGGACCCAGGGAGCTACTAGCCAGGCAGCCTCACCACAGTCCCCAGAAAAATGATGGAGCACCTCATTCTGGAGATCATCTCCATTCACATGGATGACAAGAAGGTGATCAGTCAACATGAATTGACTAAAAGCATACCATGCTTGATTAATTGAACAACCATGTAGGATGAAACAGCTACCTGGATAGATGATGGGAGAGAGCAGTGGATATTACGTATTTCAACTTCACCAGGGCTTTCAACCCTGTCTCTCACAACATCCTCATAGGCAAACTCAGGAAGGACAGTGAGTAGATTGAGAACTGGCTGAACAGCAGATCCCAGAGGGTTGTAATCAGTGGCACAGGGATGGATGTTGGATGCCTGTCTCTAGTAGTATCCCCAAAGTTCAATACTGGGTTGAGAATAGTTTAACTTATCCATCAGTGACTTGCATGAAGGTACAGATGCCTCCTTAGCAATTTTGCTGATGACACAAAGCTGGGAAGGGCAGCCAATACTCCAGAGTGTGTTGTGCAGCCCTTCAGAAGGACTGCAACAGGCTGAAGAGATGGGCAGAGAACAACCATCCAAAATTCAACAAAGGCAAGTGCAGAGTCAAGCCCTGGGGTAAGAATAACCCGCCAGCACAGGCTGGAAAGCAGCTCTGCAGAGAAGGACTGGGGGTCCTGGTGGACAACAAGCTGTCCATGAGCCAGCAGTGCTCTCTGGCCAAGAAGGCAAACAGTATCCTGGGTTGCATTAGGAAGAACATTGCCAGCAGGACAAGTGAGGTCATCCTGCCCCTCTACTCATCCCAGTCTGAAAAGACTCACATCATCTACCACAAAACAAATAAAACTTCTTTGTAAAGTAGCCTCCTGTAACCATGGCCCCAAAAGATCAATGGGAATTTTGTCTTTGTTTTCAATGGTGCCAGGATCTCACCCATAATAAATAGTGCCGGTAGGGGAGGCATAAGAAATTCTGTCAGGTGACTTAATAGCACTTGGCAGCCTACTTGCTGTAAAGTATCCTCCTCCAGGCAAAAAAACTGTAATTTTACAAGGTGATATGAACACAGGTTATAGAGACTATGCATGGGGTTTTTTCACATATATTTTTTCACTGCTGACTTTTCCTTTATTGGAGTAATGGTCTGATTATCCTTAGAGATATCCCAATGTATTACTTTAGACCAGACTTTAATCCCTCTGCTGATCTATCATTTCCTGGGTCTATTTCACTTGACAAGGCTTTGACCAAAGCATACTCCAAAATTGTCTAATCAGGAGCTTGTAATTTATTGCTCACAAACAAATCTAAGACCTGTGCTCCCACCTATGAACCATAGGTCATGAATCTTGGCATCATATTAGAGCTTGATTGCAGCCAAAAATTCTCAGATTACTTCTCAGATCAACACATAAGCAGACACACTACTTACACTGCATACACTTAGTTTTCATCTGTTAAATAAAATCCATCTGACCTTGATTGTGTGCTAGCTGAAGCGTGCTCACAGCACAAACATGGGAACAATGAGCATAAATTCATTTATTGCCTTCAGGATAACCGACTTATTCAATGCTCTGGATAGAACATCCTGTGTTCATCCAGGAAAGCAAAGGAGAAATCCCAAAATGTAGCCTTTTTCCTACTCTGCAGAGCTTCATTCCAGGTCCTCTCCCACACTACTTCTGGTGCTTGTTTGGTCAAAAATGCTGTTAAATGGAGAAATAAATCTAATAACATAAGAATAAATCTTTAAAATAAATGTAACCTGTAAGAAAATGTTGATTGTAGAGTTTAATTTTCATTTTTCACTTTCAGTTTTTCCTACTGTTCTCTGGAGCTTTCCAAATTTACTCTTTTAAAGTCATCCATACTTATTGTAAAGTGGGTTTGAAAGACCCAACAGCCAGAAGAAGAAAAATTATTTAAACATAAATCTATCTGGTCTTGAGATGCATACTGTATTTGAGGATTTATTTATTTTTTTTTAACCAGTAGTTAGTGTGATATCAAAAAAGTGTATGCTATTAATTCACATATGGTCATATAAAAAGATCTTTTTTCAAATGTGAAACTGAGCATTCAGTGTATTGTTAAGTATTTTTCTGTAATAGCTACACTTTAATTCTCTTTCATCTTTTTTTCTCCCTGGTAATGTTTTCGTGAAATGGCATGCTTATTCACTTAATATGTAGTGCACCTTCAACATGCATTGCTTGATAAATACAGAATTAAGTTATTTAAAAAACACACACAATGCATAACTCGTTACAGGAAATCCAAACTGTGTTTGTATTGCTTTATATCTTCTGATGGCTAATAGTCCCTGCAACCACAGGACTAAATTGTATATAGAGGTTGAATTAAGTTTAATATTTAAGGTTTACTTTTCATTAAGTACTGCTGCAACAAGGGTAAAACATTTACTGGAAGAATGCAAGATTTCTTCATTCTGCAGTTCTGTCGCAATTCATTTCCCTGACATCAAGTATAAAAGAAGGTCACTTAAAAACAAAACAAGCTAACTAACTAAATAAGCAAGCAAACAAACAAACAACAATTTAAAAAGGCAACCAATGATAAAAAGCAGGTTAAATGGTAATAATAAAATGTCATTTTAACTGATTTTTCATTTCTACATGAATTAAGCTGCTTTGATTTTCTCTCTTCATGTATCACAATTGCATTCCCTGTTTTAATGTCACTGTATCACTGCTTAATTTTACCCCACCTCTTCATTGTTCTCGCTTGCTAATGTCAACTTCCTTCTTTTGTCACATTCTGAGGAAGATGCCAAATGAAAGCATCATTAGCACATACATAAGTATTCAATGACTGAGTTCCCATCACTGGGAAAATCAAGGCACTGATATTTAAATACAAAATCCTTCTTTTGACAAAGCCAATCTGGCAGTTCCTTACCTTCCAGGAAAACTGAACTCCCAGCCTGATACAAAAATGAGCCTTTTGGATTGCTGGGGGTTAAACCAAGCTGCTAGGAAAGCCAGAGAGAGGATCTGACTCCCAGTTGCCTCAGCTAGAGAAATTAATCCTAGAATTTAGCATCTGGATCCTTCAACTGCCAAGCTTGCCCCAGTTGTGTGCTTCATCGCTGGGCTAGATTAAAAAAGAATGATGAGCAGGAGCAGGTTCTGCTCCATCAGTGACAAAATAAAAGAAGAAAAAATATCACAAAAACAAAAGCCAAAATCTAGGAACAAAAAAACTTAAATCAAGTATGTCTTGCCATTGCATGTGTATGATACTCCACACTGAAACAATGTCGTGCTTTAAAGCCATGTCAAGAAAAGTCAGCCATATCTGTCATTTTGTTTTTGCAAACAGTGTGAAATGAAAAGTTTAGAGGTGGCAAATTTGTGCAGGTTCATACTCCTATTAGGATACCACCTGTCAAGTTTTCCCTTGAGCACACAGGTTTATAAAACACATTTTGTTTCAGGGGGAGGGCAATCCTCATCAAGCATTCTGCTCCCACACACACCCTGTACACTCGTGGTAATGTGATTTCAAAATGCAGATGTGCTCCACCTGCTAAACTAAAATCCAGATCTGAGTGTAGTTCCCCTTACAAAGTTCATACAAGATATGCTGGGGATTTGAGCTAGTCCCATCATAGTTTGGAGTCCATCTGCAAAGCTGGAAGTGCATTCAGATTCTAAAATCCCTACTTCATAATTCATGTCAAGATCCTCATGTCTTTATTTGCATAAATGTAGGATGCTAAGGAGCACATTTTGACATCTTGCCTATCCATATGTTGTAACTGCAACATTTTGGATTCTAGCCTTACCCAAAACTCAGTAAAATTGTCCTTTGTTTTTCCCTTCCTCAAAACAAACCTTGAGAGCTTCAATCATACCATCAGAAGTCAAAAAAATCTGGACAAAATATCACTGATCCACCATATTTATGGCAGAGATGGAGTGAATCAGCAAGGTGAGGTAATAAAACTTGTTTTTAAAGAAGTCTTTCAAAGATAATAACCTCCCTGGTGGGGTCTATCTGATTTAGAGGGAGGAAAAATTAATCCAGCTCCATAGTTTCTGTAAATAGTTTCCAGCTGTAGTTTTATGCTGCAGGATTACTGTGTGTATGTTACATCTAAGGGAGATGTTGTCTTGATGGCATGAAATGTATCTCCTTGAATAGCTACAATCTGCCATAGGTAATGATAATATATTTATCTGCATTACAGAGACTCCAGGACACATAGAAGTTGGTGATAAGATGAAATGAACACCGGGAGAAGTAACAGGATGAGAAGTCTATAAATGTTATTCAGCTCTTCTTGTTAATGCTGGAAGAGTCATAAGAGTAAATAAGAGTAAATAAGTATAGATCAGAACCTCTGCTACAATGCTCAATTAGCAGATACCCTCCTTTCCCTAGATAGATCACAGAGTAGAACACACTAGTCAGTCCTTTTCACTACAAATCTATAACACAGCCATTTTTCTTCAATATAAGGTGATAACGCCTACTGGCTTAATATCAACATTGTGTCATGGCTGAGTGGCCAGACTATATCCAGGATACTCTCTTAATATTACACTTGGGCTGGTATAATTGCAAATATAAGCACAGAGGGAAAAAAGCAGAAAATTGGTTCTGTAACCAGTACAGACAAAAAAAAATCAATTTTTAAATTTGTCCCTTACTCCATGGTTTGGTCAACATGGCTAAGACTTTCAAAAGTTTTGATTTCTGCTAAGTGACATTGTTCTTTAGATGATGCATTTGAAAATTCAAGTATCTAGGGGCTAGGGGAGGAAGTTTCCTTTATGCCTTGTAGTGCTCTAGATGAATCTCTATTGTCCCGTTGACCTCCATGAGCTCCAGGGCACAGACTGACTAACCATGGTCTTCACCATGGCCTTCAGGTGAATGTCAGCTCCAGCACGTGGAACACCTTCTCTCCCTCCTTCTCCACTGACCTTGGTGTCTGCAGAGTTGTTCCTCTCACAGGTTCTCACACCACTCTTTTCTGGCCACAATAATATCTGCACAATAACCGTATTTCACTTCCTAAATACGATTTCACAGAGACATTACCATCATTCCTGATTGGTTTGACACTGGTGAGTCCACCCTGGACATGGCTGGCATTGACTGTGCTGGACATGGGAGAAGCTTCTGGCAGCTTCTCATAAAAGACACACCTGTAGCTCTGCCCACAACCAAAACTTGGCCATGCAAGTCCAATACAACAGTGAAACAGACAGAGGAAAACAGAAAATTAGTGATTTTAAATGTAAATAGATCCAAAAGTCTTACATGAAAAACAAGGAATGAAGTGGAGGTAAATAAGTGGGATCCAGCCTGTAGAGAAACTGCTCAATTTAAATTTTACTGGCTGAAAAGCATGACCCTTTTATCTAGTGTGATTTCTTTTTGGTGGTTTTAGTTTGTTATAGTTCTGACAAAACACAGCTTTAGAAATTGCAAGATATAAGGATTTATTATGTTATGTTTAGTATCCTCTAAAGAAAGAATGGACGGTTGCACTCCATGGCCTTGGTTGCCTGGGGTAGCACTATCATTTTTGTAAGCTCTTTGTCCAGATACTTAAAGCAAGTACAAAAGAAACTTTGGCATAATATAGGCAATTTGATTGTAGACTAAAAAAAAAATTATAAAAAAATACAGAAATTATCCACCACAGAAAGAAAATTTATACTGTCTCAGAAGGATGTAAAGAGAAAGTCAATAATATGGGACAACTCAAAGATACAAAGTAAATGGAACAAACTCTAGCTAGTACTAATTCTAGAAATTTGATGGGGAGATCATAAATATGTATATGTCTTCTTGAATCATGCAATTTAATCAAGAAATGAAATTTATTAGCTGATGAGAAATGTAGAAGAGGTGGCAGAATATCTCTCAGAATAGAACATGTGTCCTAATCAGATCAGAAACACATATTCCCATCAAGCAGATGAGCCAAACTGTAGTTCAATAACTTCAAAAACACAAGCTAGATATTATGAATCACCCTTGGAAAACAGGAGGGCGTTGTTCATCTCCACAAAAACTTGTGAGGATAAACTTTGATACTGCTTCTTTTGTGTCAAGAGCCGTGCCATTGAGGATCAGATGCAATATTAGTGCCTGACTAACCTAGATACACTGTAACATGCAAATTTAGGCCTGGTTCCCAGAATGAAATTTTAATCTTAGAACTAGGTAAGCACATATAACCTGTATAGGAGGAATGAAGATCAGAAGGATAATGAAAATAAACTCATATGATTAACAAGCCAAAAATAAGATCCAAGGAAGTGCTGACCACTAAACTTGCCTGGAATTAAATGCTGTGTCTGGAACTTGGGACTCTTCTGGACCAAGGCACCCATCTTCATTATGGATTCATGCCTGAATTAATTCCTGGATCTAGACTGCAAATTTTGCTTTTTTTTCAAAGAATGAGATATCCTGGATAGGTCTTAAGGCACATTTGCACTTTGGAAGTAGGAAAAGTGATTGTTGTGAAAAAAAAAAAAAAAGGTTCAATTCATCTACCCTAAGGAATTCTCTTTTCTTCATTCATAATTTTTTTGTATGTCTTCCCAATGACTGTTCCACTGCAAACAGCTTTTGATAGAGTTGTTGATCAGGGTTTACACAGAGCCAAGGCCTTTTCCGCCACACTGGTGAGGAAGCTGGGGGCACAAGGGAGCTTGGGAAGTGACAGCTGACTCTAGGTGACCAGAGGGATATCCCAGACCATATGACATCACCCTCAGTACATAAAGCTGTGGTGGGTAAAAGGAGGAAATAGAGGATATTTGGAATGATGGTGTTTGTCTTCCCAAGTCACAGCTATGTGTGATAGGGCCCTGCTCTCCTGAACACCTTCCTGTCCTTGGGAAGAGACGATCTATTTCCTTGTTTTGCTTTGCTTGTGTGTGCTGCTCTTGCTTTCCCTATTAAACTTATCTCAACCCATGAGTTTTTCTGGCTTTTATTCTTCAGATTCCCTCCCCAGTCCCATTGCAGGGGGAGTGAGCAAGAGGCTGCATGGAGCTTGGCTGATGGCTGGGGTTATACCACCTCCACACATAAACAAAAATTGTCAGAAAATAATATGTTATGATCCCGTGGTAGGGGACGACTTCAGCAACTGTAGTCTGGAGTTACTCTTTAGCATGCTCTTCCTGATCCTGCACACCACCTACATTTCTGCAGAGTTACAGTGGTGCCGTATCAACAGGAGCATGAATCTGCGTCTCCACATGACTCCATCTGACTCACCCTTTGTTGCACACTCTATAAATTGAGCTTTTAAGTGACACTCCTGGCAAACGACACAGCTAGGATTCATCTCCTTTGTACTAAAAAAATCAGAAGGACTAAGACCTTCTCTTTCTGTAAGTGATTGCCCTTCTTACCAGAGAAGAAAAAAGTGAGAAGGGAAGGCAAAAAATTATTCCAGTCAGATTTTAAAAAGAAAGAAGACTCAGCAGCCTTAATTCAATTCCTATGTCCTAGGCCCCAAGAAAGTGTAGATGGGTGATCTTAGCCTGATCAGTTCTGGGTGTGCACAAAAAGAAAAATTTATAACAATAAGGACTTTGAAGGCTGGACATTAAGACTGAATTTAAAACATTTTTATATTTCATGAACACTGTGCAAAGATTTCATTACATAATAATACCGGCTGTAGCGTTCATTTGCACTGTTCAGCAGAGAGAGGGCTCCCAGGAAGGAGAATGCATATTCCTTGGCAAGCACTCCATACAGTGTAAATCCATTACACTCTATATGACTTAAAATGAGTCCTAAAATACCTATTGAATAGTTCCACGTGTATCAGAGCAGCACCTGGTATCCAGCTCTACAAAATAGCCCAGCTTATCTGCTTCATATTCCATGCACCACCACCCCAGGGACCTTTGGGAATATATGTATAAGACAGACTTGAAACTGACAAATTCAGGACCATGACATTTCCTTCTAGTGACATTTCAAAATCACTCAAAAATGGCACCATGCCATCTGGAAACTGCCTGCACCCACACTTAAAATTATAAACAATTTTTTTTACACTTTCTGAATCTTTTTTCTGGTGATTAATACCCCTTGAAACTAAATCTTGAGGACTAGTTTTGAAAGGTTCTCACATGCAAAAAAATTTTGTAGCTAAACAGCTACAAAATTAGAATCTCCAACTACATATAGGCCACAATAGATTCTTAAGTTCATACAAAAATGGCATTGAAACATTTCTTGAAAAAGCCAAATAAAATTAAAAGATGATTTTTCTTATATTTAGGTGAAATAAGCAAAATTGATCTATTTTGGACAAAAGAGGCTAAATTGTGAAATTACATACTTTTCAACATGTAGCAAATTTACACAACGCAACAGAAAGGACTAAAAAAATTTAAAATATAATTTTAATGAAACAAATGCAGTATAAGCAGGTCCACATTCTGAGTGGTAAAAGGTATGTATCATTTACAAAAATAAACATTATTGACATTATTAACATAGGTAAAAATAAATTATCCTGAAAAAATAAAGGAGATGTGCAGGCTGTAAAGTTACATTCTGGAATTCCTATTATAAGTAAAATATATTTTAGAATACCATTATAAAATAATCAGAAACATAGTGAAAGTGCATTTAATGGAACATTGTTAATAGCCATCTAGAATCTGCCTGTAGACATGCAAGGTGTTATTATAGGAGAGTTGTGTATGCTGAATCTCATCACTGGTGGTCACTTGCACTCCTAAGAAATAATCTGTTCTGATACTAATTTATCCCTTTTAGGTTTGTTTTTATTTGACTGTCATTTGTGTCAAGGGATTTGGTCTTGTACCTTCAGCTACAGTTTATAATCCTTTTTCATTCAAATGAATCTATTACCTAGATTCAGGAACTGAATAATATAAAAATAAATCTTTTGACTACATCAGTACAATAACAAGTTTTTTGATGACAACTAAAACCCCATTTTGTCTAAAAAGAAAATAATAGTTTTATAAGCTATAATGAGAAGCTAGAGGGATGATTCATTCTGGTATTCCTTAAAAAGAAATTTAAAAAAATATATATCACCAGACAAGGGAATTGTCCACCTCCATGTAGTTACTAGATAAAAAAGGCAAAGAGTAGGAAAAGGTATTTTGGACAAAGAAATACCCATTCAAAGAAAAATAATAGGTCACTTAGTCTTATGGAATGTTTCTGAAGACCTTGCCAAAGCATTATTTGGCAAATTAGAATCATAAATGGCATAATTTATAGAAATTAGGAAATAAGCTTTGACTTTAATTACATATATGTATGTCTATCTAAAGTCAAGATATATCAAAAAAACCTAGCTCTGACAAGCTTATTCCTTAGTCAATTAAAAAAAAAATAAAAATAGGTGAGTAAATCCAACTGTGTTACATAAGCTATTACCTATCTCATTTGTCAGGAGTTAATCAAAAATGGTCTTCTACAATAGTAGCAGCAGCCAATCTGTGTGTTTAATGTTGAAGCAATCAGATGAGCAACCCACTGAATTAGCTCTGGGAGTCTCAAAACTCACAAGTAATGCTCCAGAAGGATTCATGCACTACTGCTTTATAAAACAGAAGAGGTAAATATGGAAAAGAAGGGACTATTCCTACATGTACAGGGATCAGCAATCATTTTAGGAACCATTTTGAACTGCACTGTTTAGTCCCACCTGTGCTTTAAACTGAGATAGGTTTGTTAATTCAATTTACTTATTTCATCTGCATTGTGTAGGCATCAAAATGAGGAAAACTAATAATGAGGCAGGCAACGATTTCCAAAATTCTTCAGGGATGTTACATATCTATTTACTCCTCTTCCTCTACTGAACTGTCGCTGTTGTTGTCTTTGGATTTACTTTTCAATCAATGTTTCCATAGCTTTTGGAAAACTCCTTGTTACCCCCTGGAGTTATACTGTTTCCATTGAGGAGAATGGAATTAATTCCACTTATTTTAATGCTCCAGTGTCACAGTCCAAGGTACTAACTCCCAATAAAACCATAGAATAGTTTAGTCTGAAGGGGACCTTAAAGATCATCTTTTTCCAACCCCTCACAGGCACACCTTCCTCTAGAGCAGGTTGTTCAGATACCCATCCAGCCTGGCCTTGAACACTTCCAGGGATGCGACATCTACAACAGTTCCAGTGCCTCACCACCCTCGCAGCAAAGATTTTCTTCCTAATATCTCATGTAAACTATCTGTCAGTTTAAAGCTATTAGACATCATCCTTTTTCTACATACTTCTGTAGAAAGTCACTCTTTAGATTTCTTGTAGGATCCCTCTAGTCACCTGGAAGGTGTCCCTGAATCCCAGCTCTTTGAATCTGTCTGCAAAAGAGAGGTGCTCCATCTCTGTGATCAACTTAATGACTATCCTCTGGACCTGCTCTAACAGGTCCATGTTCACTCATGCTGGCCGCCTGGTAGTTTTGCTCAACTTCCTTATTGTTGGGAAGTATCTCTCATGAGCTTGGAGAATTAAATACCTGTCAATATTAACCAGCTTTCTTGGGCTTCTCTTTCCTCTAGAGCTTTATCCCATGGTGGTTCAAACAGATAACTGAAGAGGCCAAAGTCTACTCTCTTGAAGTCCAAGGCAGCAAACTTGCTGCATACCCTTTCTACTGCCCAAAGGATCTTAAACTCCACTACTTCATGACCATGTCAGCCCAGACTACTCTCAAATTCCCCACCAGCCCCTACTTTTTGGAGTGAACAAGGTCCAGCATACCTCTCCTCACTGGATTCTCTGTCACTGGGAGAAGGAAGTTATCATCAATGCATTCCACTAGCCTCATGGATTTCTCAAGCCTGGCTGTGTTGTCCCTTCAGCAGACAACAGGGTGGCTGAAGTCCCCCATGAGCACCAGGAATTGTGAATGTGAGGCTGGTCCTATTTGTCCATTAAGAGTGTCATCTGTTCAGTCTTCCCTATAGGAGGGCCCATAGCAGATCCCCACTGTAATGTCACCTGTCTCTGCCTTCCCTTTAATCCTGATCCATAAACTCTCAGTCAGCAGCTCATCCTTCCATGGGTGGAGCTCCATGCACTCCAGCTGATCATTGATACAGAGGACAACACAGCTTCCTTGTGTCTCCTGACGTCCTTCCTAAAGAGACTGTATCCTTCCACTCCAGTCATAGGAGCCATCCCACTGTGTCCTGCAGGTGTATGCATGTCCCTGACTCCTTTTCTTTATTCCCCATGCTCCATGCACGTTTTTAGAGACTTTTAAATTGGATGATGATGACTCCCTGACTGGAGTGGCTGGAACTACTATTTGCTACCTTTCATGTAGCATGTCAGCTCCTGCTGACCTGTGATCCCTCTCCAGGCTCTGGGCATCTCTTGCTGGCCCTGGCATCAAACTGGTTTGAGTGGGATAGATTGACATTCCCATCTCGCAACAATTCTAAAGTCATCTTCACCAGATTGACAAATTTATGACCGAAAATATTGTTTACTGACAAATGGAACCCATCTGTCCTCAGTACAACAGATTTCTGAAACTGATTCTCATGGTCATTTTTGTCTGAAATCTTCTCTTTTTCTATTTTGCTTTTTTTCACTTTTTGCAATAGCTTATAATTGTGTTCTCTGCCTCCATTAGAAAATCTCTCTATTGCTGCTGTATTTCACTTACACTCCATAACATTTATATTATTTAATTATGTGAAGAGTTCTGGGAAATAGTATAATGAAAGGCATTATACAAAGCAAACGTACATTGTATTGTAATTGGGTTTGGTTACTTTAGTGTGTTTATATGCTTCAAGACTTTCTTCCCTAATAGTTAAATTCATTTATGTCACAGATGTTTGGTTATTGGTCTCCTGCCTCTTCTTAGAGGTACTGTAATTGAGCACCTGCGTGTGGGGACAGAGGGAATTGGGGGTTCTTGATTAATTTTCTCCCGCTATAAATTATTTATTGTCTTGTACCAATCTCTTGTCATCCTCTTTGGGACTCTTTTAAACTGTCAGAGATACCTATTTACTTTTAATTGATTGCTACTCGGTGCTCATTGAGTTTTCCTAGATGACAAACACAGAAGAAATATTAAAGCTAGCCATATCTAACTACAATAGGAAGAGGTGGCATAGTTCAAATTATTGCTAACAGTGGAGTCTAATCTTTTGAAGTACTGAATTGCAGATAGGAAGATCTTTTAACCTCAAAAAATAGCTAGTGAGTTTAAACTTCTTGGGCAAACTGCTGCAGCTGACCCAGATAGAGCATGGGGATGGACCATTTGAACTCCAGAAGTCCCTTCCCACCTCAGAAATTCTGATCGTGTGACAGAGCTAGTTAAGCATCAAGCCATCTTTTTCATGGAAAATTAGGAAAGTGAACTGGGCTCCTTAAAATCTCATGCAAAAAATTGGGCAGTTCCACTACTTATGCAATCTGTTTCTCTGCACTGATTCTCTGAGTCTAATAGTACCTGCTTTCTTCAGTATGGCATTTGCATATATGTTTAAAAGAATTAAATTCTTACTACATTTTATATTAATGTCATATTATAACTGTCTCTGTTTGAACATGCTCTGTCTTTGGAATCTGCCAAGCATTTATCCCACAAGATTAATGAGACATTGAAAAAAATACCAGCCCTTCAGATGTTAATTTTGTCATTCTAGCTCACATTCAGCCCCTGAATAAGAGGAGAAAAAAATATCTCACCACAGGAAAATACTGTCCACACAATCATGTGGAAAAGCACTCTACCTGATCCAGAGAACAGCAGTAACTGTTGCCTCACGAGGATAGAATCATTATAATATACCTAATCAATAGCAAGTCAAAGATGTGACACCAGAAAGGTCAGGAAAATTATAACAGCATTTGGAGGAGCCAATGGAACTGTTAGCAACATAACATCTGGCTGAAGGCTCGATAGACTTATAAATGGATTACTGTGAGCCATCATTTGTGGAAAACATCAGGATACAGGCATCTCATATTGTAACTGGCTACTTAAATGACTTTAAATAATATTGTAGGGATACATGGCAGAACTTATAACAAACTACAGTAATATATTAGGTGTATCAAGAGTGGTATTTTTTTAAAGCACTTGAATATAGCTAAAATTTACCATATTGAAATTATCAGATGTAAGGAAAACATCCCAATTCAGCATATAATCTCAACCAGAAACCCTGGACCTTGCTGCCTGAAAAAAATGATCTGGTTTAAAAAAAAGAAACTTTTAAAATGAGGGCACTCATATCTACCTTCAAAATATTTATTTATATAGCCCAGAAGGACAACACACTCAAAATATACATTGTCATGCAGGATGAGTACAAGGTCTTATCAGCAGAGATCAAAAGCTATACCATCACATTAGGTTTTAGTGGGAAGAAAAAATGATGATACATAGCATATTGCTATATCTAAAACTCTTGCCACAGTGCTGCTGGCATGTTGTTGCTCAGCTTTGATCAAATTACTTTACACCCGTATTTTACACATGTGATGAGAGATCCACAAGAAGATAATTGAACTCCTCTTTCCTGGACAGTCAAATAAATCCTTGCACTCCCTTGTCAGTTACTACCTGAATACATTTCAAATGGTCTAGTGCAGCCAAAAGAAGCCACTGGAAAGTAAATTGTGTAGTCCCTTCTCTCTATTTTAGTGCCACGTGCCATTAACACCCTTTTCTGAAACGGATAGGCAAAGAACATGCAATGGAACTCAAAATCTGCAAAAATCTCAAATTACTTATCCTGATTGTTTTTTTAATAATCTATTCAGCTCTGGGTACTATTAACTCCATTCAAAAATAATTAATATACTTTTTAGAACATACTTTTACATGTTCTATATCATAGGCATTTGTGTTTACACTTGAATTTAAGAAAGATATCTGCAGTGCTATTTGTTCACCCCAATGTATATTCACCCTCCTCTCAGAAAAGAACTCTTTCAGAGGAGGATGGAACTTAATTCAAGCCATATTTCTATATTCAAACAGTTACACCAAAAATAAAACCATTGTAACTGTAGTACCATGTATACATTGCAATTCTTTAAAGGAGGAATAAGAAGATTCACTCATTTAAATACAATGCATGAAGAACTGGGGTCTTCATTTCCTGACCAAGTATATTGATGGTATTTTAACTAAGCCATTATCTTTACTGCACCTCTAGAAAGACCATATCATAAACCAGCAGCGCTTAAGGCATACTAAAATTGTAAGGATTTTCTCTCTCAAAGAATTAGCACAGTGTCCCTCTGGCACTGTTTAGAAATTCTTCATTTGCTTCACAAACATTAAAGAGGTAGAAGAGCATAAGTGTGAAGAGGAAACACCAAACAAGCACTATTTAACTGCATTCAGAATCAGCCTAATTTTTTAAAATGACTTCTTGAAGATTATTATCATGAAATACAACTAATAATACAAAGGACAAGAAGGTTTCAAAATTCAAACCTAAGTGGCAAAATTTGTAAATATTAGTGCTTCTGCACCACAGGATTACTATTCATTAGCAATTAAATCAGCCTTTTAAAACAATTACAATTTCTGTGGATCAGCCCTATCTTTTTTCTCTCTTTCATTTCCCTATTAGTCTGTTGTAGGTAGACAACAAGTGGTCTTATACCAAGATGAACACCAAAGTGTTGGAATCAACATAAAATATGTCACTTTTCTTCTTATTCAAGACAGTTTTAGTAATTACAAACCCCTCCTTAGAAAGCAGATTTCGGCTTCTTCAGAAACTTGATCAAAGGCTGTTGAGCACTTGTTCCACCTGACTCCTGACTCGTGAAGGTCACACATCATTTCAACAGGGAGGTGGGCACTGGATAAACATAAATGCTGGATCTAGAGTGGATCACAAGGGGACAGCATTTTGCATAGACTGAAACAAGAAAATCTGGATCAGCTATTCCTGCTCAAAGGAGACCTCAAAGGATGGATGCCCCTCTGCAGAACTGAGCCCATGCTCTTCATAAAAAATTTTCTTCCTTGTATCCAATCTAAATCTACCCTCTTCCCTCTGGACCCACTGTAAGACATCCATGTCCTTCATCTGAACAGGACTCCAGAGCTGGATGCAGCACACCATGTGGAGTTTCACAAAAGTAGTAACAGAGGGGAAGAATCCCCTTCCTTGCCCTGATGGCCGCACTGCTTTTGATGCAGCCCAGGATAGGGCTGGTTCTCTGAGCTGTAAGTGCAGATTGCCAACTCATAACCAATTTTTCATCCACCAGTTCTCCAGCACTGCTCTCAGTCCATTCATTGCCGGTTCTTACTTGTAATGGGGATAGTCCTGACCCAGATACAGGACCTTTCACCTGGCCTTGTTGAGCTCCATGAGATTCACCTGGGCCCAGTCCTCAATATTGTCAAGGTTCCTCTGGATGGCATTCCTCATGTATCAACTGCACAACTCATCTTACTGACATCTGTATACTCACTGAGGTTGCACTTGAATCTACTATATATGTCGTTGATGTACTGATCCCAATACAGACTCTTGAGGGACATCACTCATTTCTGGTTTTCACTTGGACATTGAACAGACGACTGCAACACTGCATGTGACCATCCAGCCACTTCCTTATGCATAGGACCGTTCATCCATCAAACTCTAATCTCCAATTTAGTGCCAAGAATATTGTGGGAGACCACATCAAAGGTCTTACAAAAGTACAGATAGATAACATCTGTTAATGACTTCCCTGGTCTACAAAAGCAGTTACTTCATTGTAGAAGACCACTAGATTCACGAGGCACAATTTACCCTTGATGAAGCCATACTGGTTGTTTCTAATCACCTCTTTGTCTTCCATATATTTTGACATAACTTCCAGGAGGTTCTGTTTCATTATCTTACTACATATTGAGATGAGAGGTCAATAATCCCAGTGTCCTGCTTTTAACCGTTTTTTAAAATGGGTGTGATATTTCCTTTTTTCCAGTCACTGAGGCCTTGCTTTTGTAGGATACATCTATGCATTCTGAAGAAACTGTTTGATGTTATTGTGATGCCAATCTCAATTACGTTGAATTATATCTCAATTACTGTTGATGATCAGTGGGGGTTCCTTAGTGGCTGGAAGAAAGCAAAAGTCACCCCTGCCTTCAAGAAAGGTAAGTAGGGTCCAGAGAACTACAATTCAGTCAGCTGCACCTAAGTCTTGGAGAATGCAATGGAGCAAATAGCCCTGGAAACCTTTTCCAAATGTGTCAAAGAAAGCGATTGGATTGGTCAGCATGGATTTACAACAGGGAAGTCAAGCCTGATAAACTTTGTAGCCTTCACAACAAAAGGACTAGCTCAACTTGGAAGGTGAAGGGGGAGAAGGAGGAAGCAAGAAAAGTGGCTGTTGCTTATTCCAGCTTTAGTAAGGATTTCAAGACTGTCTCCCGTATCACCTTCATAGACAAAATGAGGAAATAGGGATGAGATAAGTGGAAAGTAATGTGCACTGAAAACTGATGGAACCACTAGGCTCCCTGGGCTGTGGTCAGTGCCATGAAGTCCAGTTGTAAACCATTCTGCAGTGTGTCCCTAGACAATGAAATTTGTGTGCATAAGACTGGCACATTTATGATAAAATAATTTCTAGTCCTAAGTGTTTTAAACACAAGTGTCTCTGAGGTTGCTTCAGAAAGAAAAGTACTAGTGCCAAGCAAATATCCATTCAAAACAATGTAGATCTTTATCTATGGTATTTCTCAGACATTCCTTCAAGCCCTTTTTTTTCAGTCACAACTATCTCTCTAATAGTATGTGAAAATGAAACTTATCCAGAGAGACATCAGCCTCAGACTTTAGATTTTCTGTAATTCAGTTTGAAAATAAATGTCATTAGAGAGTACGTGTTCTTAGAAGTGAGCCCTAATGTTATCTTTTTTTTTGGTTTATCACAAATTGCAGAATCCCAAAAGAGGTTTTATGAACATTATGCTACCCCCAACAGTGTAAATACATGGTTAGTTACACCTACACATGGCTTTCATACATCCTTAAGACCTTCAAAGTAAAATAAGGTTTGATTTTGAAATACAGAGTGTCAAATATAGAGCTCTGAGCAACCTGGTCCATTGAAAAATTACCCTGTCCACAGCAGGGAGGTTGGAACTAGATGATCTTTAGGTGCCTTCCAACCCAGACTACCCTATGAATATGATTCTATGAAATAAAAAACGAAGAGGTCATGCTGATGCAAAGCAACTGTAAAAGAGCTCATTTAAGCATTTTCTTTTTTTAAGATATAGTGAGTCCAAAAAATGAGCCACACACAATGGTAAGGAAATGCAATGCAATGAACAAGAAGGGTAATACAGCTGAGATTTTAAGTGGATCAAATCATAAAGACTAGTGGAAAGGAGGAAGAAAGAAAAAGAAAAGGGAAGATGATCTGCATGGGGATTCCATGAACCAGTGGTGTAGAACAGCAGCTCTAGCAACTCTGGGCCACCATCTCTAAGCTCAGCTCTGTCATTCTTCATTAAGGGATTCTGAGATATGAGGTTCTGCTGCAAGTAATTGCTATGTATTTCCAAAATTATAACAGACAGTGCTAATTCTCTCTGTGGTGAAGGTAACTATTGCCCTTGAGCATGGAATGATATGGGAAATGAGTTATCATTCAAATGCTCAGAAGAGGGGATATAACGCTAGTAGAGAAACAGACACTGGCATGTGCAGCAGTCATGGGTAATGCTTCATTTACTTACTCTCTTTTTCCCTCCCTCTCCTTCCAAACTCCTTCCCAGTTACTGATTATTGCTGCACTGAGGTGAATTAATGGTGCTTTAAAAAGAAGGGGAAAACAGCTTAATAAAAGATCTAAAATACAAAATATGAGAGAAACATACAGCATTGAAAAATAAAATTGCTAAATAAATAAATAAAAAGCATGAACCTATAATATTACCACTTACTCTTCTGCTACATCTGGGACTTAACAGTATTAGCAGCACATAGTACAGCCTTCCTTTCAAATTAAAAATTTCATTAATTACTAATTTTAAAAAGTGTGTTAAAACACTGTATGTATACATACAAAGAGATGATGATAGGGAAATTAAAAAAAAATGTTTAACATAACCCCAGTTAAAGTCTACATTTGTAAAAATGCTTCTGTATCAGAGTGACATATCTGCCCTCAGCAGGGGTGTGGAAAATAGAAAATACCCTTCCAGCCCACATTATTCTATGAGTCTATAAATGTTTCCATTTATCTAATATCTATTACATACTTAATATTTCATTTGAGGTAGAATAGACACATGGGGGAAAATTGAATATATATTGTAAATCAGCCTTGGTGATAAATTTCTTCAAATAGAGCCTTGACTGTCTTCTCATTTGTTCAAGTATAGTTAGGAACAAATTCATTGAATTGGAGTTATAATTAGACACATCTTGTGATATATGAACAACAGATATATTTTTATTAATTTATTCAACAATTACTTTATTGTCACTTGTTCTAGAGCAAAACATCAATTCAGCAATGAGCAATTCAGCTCAGAGTAGTTTCAGTCACTGCAAAGTTACTTTCTTTAACAGAAATCTAAATAAAAATGGTGACTCTATGTATGCATCAAATGTACCCTCATGTCACAACCAACAAAAGGATGTGACACATTGACTGGTCCTTTTGAATGCCTTGAGCCATACACAGAGCAGAGACATTCAGTCAAAGAAATCACACTAAATCCAGTGTAGAGCTAAAACTCCAGACTTCATGTACTGCAGACATAAATGCCAACATAACTTGCTTTGATCTGCTGATCCTTCCCTTGTGGATTGAACTATTTACCAATGTAAATCTAGTCCATAATTTTTGGTACTTTGCATTCAAATTCCTGCCATTGATGAGCTTTATATAACAAGAAGTGTTCCAACTAAAATTCTTACTATGCACAAATTACCCTTTTTTTTTTTGCCCCCAAATCAACTGTTTAATATCTCAGATCCACTCTAGAATTTATCTCTGAGGAGACACATCTCTCGATCTTTTTGTGTCAGCAGGAGCTGAACTCCTTGCGATCCTCTGAATGCTACAATTTTCATCTCAATGTGTCTTCAGTGGTCCAAACTGGTTTTGACCAGTCTCATCTCTCAGTATATTCTAGGAGATATATCCATTTTTTATACTAAGTGAAAGTGAATTTATTCCTTAATTTTGACACAGCATCCTTGGCAGCAGACCCCCTCAGTGTGAGATGGAATCAGCGAACCTGTGCAGTAGGAGCCAGTACCCAGCAGAGGAATACTGTCTTCAGTTTAGACAGCTTTGTAAGACTAAACTTTCATTTCCTTCCTCTATTAAATCTCCTACAACTATCAAGCTGGATTTGCTGTGTCTGTATACTTCTCCCTAATCTTCTTTGACACAATTATCTTTGTCTTCATATCTATTCACTGTTATTCCCCCCATCCTTGCTCATATTGTCACCAACAGGTGGACAAATCAAGCAAAGCTCAGAAACATGTTCACTGTAGCAGAAAAAAAAAGCATCCACATAAAAAAAAAGAAAAGCAGAAACAAAAAAAAAGTACATTGAATCGCAGTTTCATTAATGCACTCAGCCTTTAGCTGAGATTTTGTGAGGTAAATGGCCCAAATCAGGCTACAAAGACATTTGAAAATGCATATATATCTTAAGGCTCTGTATGGTATTTGGCTTTAGAACAATTATTGGAGAATTCAATTAAATTTGCAGAGTACTTTATGCTGATCTGTACATGTAATAAAAGAGAACTTCAGGCAAAAATTATGCTGTCTTTTGGCATGAACATTGCAAAGCAAAGCAATGTCTCCTGGGACAATATTGCTAGCATTTCCTGTAGCAGCCTGGGGGATTGGAGGGCAGGCAAAAGTGGGAGGGGTTGTGTTGTAAGCACTGAATACTTTTCAACTCTACAACTACCTTTGAGTAATGGCTCTTGAGTAGCCCTTTTTGGGATGGGATCCTTCAGCATAAAGGCAGCTTGTATATGGTCAGTCAGAAAAACAACAAACTGTGTGGGTGTGTTGACAAGTTAAAACCAATGAAATTGTCATAAACACTTTGCAATTCAATCTTTTGATGTTTTGAATTAGAAAAAGTAAAATAACTTCATATAAAATTCCTTTTTGCATCATTTTAGGCAAAGTTCAGAACAACACATTTGCCACACAAATAATCTGAAGAGAGGGATAACCTAAGTGAACGAGATTGGTATTTCTAAATGACTAGTTTGGTTCAGTGAAGGGGCAGGAGATCTGAGATCTCAGAACAGAGATATTCTTAAACCTCACTTGTACCCACTGACTAAAATATAGAGTCCAAGAGCATCAGTAAATCTGTCTTAACAAATATGTTCTGCAGCTGGAGGAAGCCATGTAATGGCAAACTACCAGAACCCAAAAATGTCCCTCTCTAAATTAAAATAAGAACTTGTTTTTAATAAAAATAAAACACCCTACAAAGCACTAATGAGCAGGAAGTTCTGGCTCAATGTTTTTGCCTCCTTCTAAAACCTTCATCATTTCAGAGTGAGGACATAGGAGAAAAGAACATTTTGCTGCACAGTTATCAGCATCTCTAATATATGCCTTCATCCACTCAAAGAATCCACTTAGTATTTTGGGAAGGAATCAGTTGCTTAAACTTTAGTGTCTAATGATTTTTGAGGCACTCCAAGGAAGTAAAGACATATATACAAGGACAATAGATACCAAACTGGACTTATGAAGGAACTGTACCTTTCAGTAACAACAGCCAGGAGCCAGGCAGAACAGCCTACAAAATCTCATGGGCAAAAGCTTATGTATACAGAACTAAAGTGCATAAAGCTATCAAGGTATTTATATCTAGCCTGAGTCTGTCATACACACAGAGCAAAATGACAGGTATGATGAGTGGGTCTGAAGGACAGTAAGCAAGAAATTGTCTCAAAAAGGGAATTTTCTTCCCATCCTCCTTTCTCCTTCAGCAATGGGCTGTTGGCACTGCTAAATTCTGTGGATATTCAGTAAAAGCTAACATCTGTGCCTTGCTTGCCTCCAACAACAAGAACTTCATCCTAGGGCCACTTTGGAGCTTCTTACAAGCACTGATGCTTGAAGAACAGCTATAACAAAAGGATGGACTGACAGTTTTATTCTGCCTCTAGCTACCTTTATTCGTTCTTTTTTATTTGTTCTGCCTCATATTTGCCTTATATTTTGACTGGCCACCCTAAATGACCAGCCTGTAGCAATGGCACTCCTGTAGGAGACTGATCAATGCTCTTTTTATGCAAGGCCTCCCAGGAGCAGAAAATATCAGAGGAGGATGCTTCCATGCCCCCATTACATGCAAAAACACATCACCACAGCTAAAACACTGTTGGATCTGCTGAATTGGCTGGAGAGAATTATAGGGATTCTTTGTCTATAAGCCATGATAGATAATGTGAAAGTACAGCTTAGAATTGTTAACAGTGAACTCATTATAAAAAGGTTATCTCAGAATTTCTCTATAAAGCTTCTTTAGGGTTAAAATTCACTTCAGATCATGTTCAACATCTGTCAGCAAGAAGCAAAAGCTGGAGAAAAAAATCTATCCAATTTTATACATTCTTACCTCTCAAAGAGTCTTGTGGAACTCCTAGATGACTAAGAATAACTGATTTAGAACCTCACATTTAGAAAGAAGACAATATGAAATAAGAAAATAGAAGAAGAAAGAGAAAATATAAAAGGAAAATAAAACAGCTCAACTGACATCTGAGTTATATTGAACAAGGCATGTTTTCACTATCTAGCAAGCATTTCCTACTCACTTAAATTCAAATGTTTCTTGATTTTTCAGGCTTTAAATATTCCGGTTTTTCTACAGTGCAAATGTTGGCCTTTCCTGAGTCATCACTGTTAGTGATGATAATTTGTATAGGTCATTGTTAAATTAGATTTCACGTAAACAAAATGTTGAGGCCTATTTTGCTACATAATCTACTATAGCCATGGCACAGAATTTCTTAAAACTGTTGTACATTAAAGCAGTTGATATATGTGCCCAGCTCTGTACTTTTATGTGCAATTTTTTAACATGCCTATATATTCACATATACTATGCTTTTTTTGCAGACATTATATAGGAAATAGCAAATTTAGTGTAAATGAAAATGAATTTGGGTAGATAAGTTTCTGAAGTTATGTTGGACAGCATTAACATAAAGAACTTGGTTTTCTCCACTTTTTTCCATAGTATTACCACATGATGTTCATAATGCTGTGAAAATTCAAGTTTTAAAAACAAGGCCTTTCCAAGGTATCCAGGCAGAAAAATGCTAGTATATTGGGCAATTCTGAAATTTTTGGATTTTAATTATATTCCGTAAACTGGCATGTACAATATCAAGAAGCATTATAGATCCAGCTCAGAAATGTATATATAATTTTCTGTGCAAACATACAGATAACTGTATTTTTTTTCTGCTGTACTGCAAAATGTTACTCTGGGGAGATGTCTGATATTCCCATCACACTAGTCAAAGCCAAGCTTAATACAAGTTATTGCAAGCATGAGAAATAGGCTACTTGCACACCAAGAATTCAAGATTGTTAGATCCAACACTCTCTGAAACACAGCAGATTTTTCCCCTTTTCCCCTAAGGACCTCCAGGTTATTCAGCAAATGGAGCTGAACCACTCTACCATTTTTCAGTCAGTGTGAAATAGGTCCTAAATGGAAAAGCAGTCGGACTGTGACACACAACTTCAGACACTGATTTGTCATCTAGCTCAATGAAATGCTTTACTGAAGAGCACTGAGAAAGTAAATTTCTTTTTATATTCATATCTGCAATTACAGATTCTGTCTCACCACCCAAAAAAACCACCAGAACACACAATCACTACTGATGAGCACTGGGTCAAAGAAAAACTGAGCACACACTGCATCCGTATTATTCTCTTTAATTGAACTTACCTCTTAATAGCAACAAATAAAATCTTCTTTCTCTGCTCATAAAAAGCATTTATGTCTGCATCTTCAAACCCTAATTTCACTCAGGACTACATAAGTAGGTCAATTTTTCATAAATATTAAGTTGATTATAATATAATTGATATGTTTTTTGATATATATATATATTTGATTTTTGGGGTTTTTATGGTAATAATATCATTTTTATGACCTAGACACTCTCTTATAAAAGTCAGAACTATAGATTACCTGTAAAGAACCAGTAGGGATTTTTCTTATTACTATTTTTAATTAAATACAACACCAAGTCATTCATTCTAACCCTTTTAAAATCAATAATTCTTCCTCAGAAAATAAGACTTCCTAATATACAGGATGAGCTGGACTCACAAAACCCTTTTTATATCTAAAATGTCAGACAGTAGGTCCATTTCTTTGAATAGTTCTAAGGCTAAAAATTAGAGCTCTATGCCACTGGAAAGGATCAGTTTCCCAGTTTCTAACTTTGGAACATCCCAAGATACTGGATGTTAATGTCACGACATTTTAGATATAGAGAAACTCTTTTAACCTATATTTAGAGATTTCAAAGGCTCCCCCTGTAACTTTCACACAAGTGGACCCACAGTAAACAGGGAATCTAGCTTTACCTTTACAGTAGGAGAGAATCCATAAACATACTTTAACGCTTTGATACGCACCTAAAATAGTTTATTTCTAACACATGTGGCGTATAGAGAAAATAAGATGAGATGATTATACATTTAAGGTTTTACCACCGTAAATGTAGGTCATCCAGAACAAATAAAACTGATAGCAAAAACTTTCAAAAAAAGTAGCTTAAAGTGAAAATTTTTAGTCCGGGCTTAGAGTAGTCAAGAAGTCAGTTTATTTATTCATTCATTCATTTATTTATTTGCCGCAGAGCTAATATTTCTCTTTAAAGTTGCAGATTTTTCATTTCAGAGAAACTGTAGAACTATAATACGGCATTTTTCCCCCACCCTCCATGAAATTTTTGTGGTTCTTACTTCAGCACCAGAGGTTCTACACAAAAAAAAAAACCAAAAAAAAAAACAACAAAAAAAAACCCCACTCTGTTACCTGAGGAAATCATTTACAAAGCTGCAGTGAATTTTCTTTAGTTTGAAGGAACATATCAAGCAGGTTTAATTTCTTCCTTTTCCTCTACAAATATTATAGAGTCATCAATATGCAAGCCTATCATAAGATACATGTTACATTGTAAATGTTATTATTCAACAGAATGCTTAAAATTTAGGAAGCAGACCTCCCAGAAATTCAGCAATTTAGAGATTGCCTTAAAAAGCACTGCAAAAGTAGATGTTCATGCACAACCAGTTTTCCCATAAATGAGGTTAATTCATGTTAGCAAACTGTCAAAGAACCTGTCATATTTCATTGTCTTTCCAAGGATAAAAAATTTTAAAATATTACAAGACTGAAATAATACCCCAAAGGAATCCTGGGCAACGAAGAAAATCCACTGGTTTTTAGCGTCATAATTTTAAATTACATTTACAACTGATTTTAAGGAGTAACTTTTTTTCCTTATTGTACATATTGAAGAACCATGTCCTGTATTTATATTTTGATAACATTCTCTTTAAAATTGCTGTAACAATAACAATAGTTCTGTGGATCTATTTGACCTTGTACAAATGCAAGGTCAAATGTTTCACTCCAGTGCAAAGTCGAATTAGTAATTTGATGGGTTTTCTTCTGTAGATTTTTAATGAAAAATAAAAGATAGAATTTCACACATTTGCAAAAACAAATACATTGTTCAACTAGTAGTAAGTGCTAGTTATGCTCAAATATTTAGAAAGCCAGTATATACTGGAGGTGTTAAAGAAAGAATGTGTGTGTTGTAGCTACCACAGGGCTATTGCTATTATTGATACTAGTTTTCTGATTTTAAAAGATTTAAGTATAGACTGTACTTTTAACAAATTTTATGAGTAGTTGACAATTGAAAGATATATTAGGAGTAATTCTAGCAAAATAAGACTTAAAAGTTATCTGATGCATTAACACAGGAGAGAAGTTAAAAAAAGGTTAAAGCCCACATTCACTATTTACTAGGAAATCCCATACTTGGTGTGATAACATGGAATTCAATGTATCTTAATGTGACATAAATTGTGGCTTCATACTGAATTCCACATGGATTTCTGGATAATTGTTTTGTTTTACTAGAACTTGAGTGAGCAAAGAGACAGACAACAAATAGTGAAGTATGTACCTGTTCTCTTAAAGTTTAACAAAAATATTCAGCAGACAGGTTAAATTTTATAACTATGTTGCCTTATGGCACATATAGTTACTATCCCAAGTATAAGAAATAGTTCAGCCTATTTTTTCTTCCCTTTTTTTTCACAAAGCAAAATGTGTTAAGTTAAATGCTTGATGTTATTATTACATGCTGTATAAATACTTGCACACTAGAAGACTTTACAATTGCTTCTTAGTAAGTAACCCCTGAACGCACCAAATGCATGCTAAAATCATTTATATTTGTATTTGGTTTTGTATCACTGAAAGCAAACAGATATCTTTACTGCATAAAGTGAATGAATACAAGTAATGAGTCTCCAGTACATGGCAGGAGATACAGGGGAAAATAACACTGAATTCAGATATTACCACAGGGAAATAAATTGTCTTATCATGCCTTTGGACTACATTTTTCTCTGACAGCTACATTTACCAATACTTTAGTTTAGTTCTAGTTTTCCAAAGAAGCATTTGAAAAGCTTAATAAGTACAGTATCTTTCATGACTGAGTCTTTTCATGCATCAAGCACCAGGAAAGTCTTCAAAAATCACTGTCTACCAGTTAGCATTCATTAGTGGCATTTACAATTTCATGTGCCCAGGCCTGACTTTTATAATTTCCTACAAGGTTCAAATAACTTGAACTCTTATTGATTACAGACCATTCACAGGCATTTTTCAAGTCAGCCAGGCCACATGAACCATTTATCTAGACAAAGAAATTGAACAAATGCAAACTGTGAATTTAAAATATTGTAATCATGTCTGCATAACTCTACTTGTAGAACTGTTTTTCTGAGTAAAGTGTGTTCATGCACATGCATACATACACACATGCACACATACACACACACACACACACAAATAGCAATATCCAGATAGTTTGGAATGGGATTATGATCTGGAATAGGAGACTTCACACAGGTCTTTTTATTGACCTGCTTCAGCTTACTCTTCACTATTATTAGAGAAATATATGTAAAAATTCTTCAATGCAAACAGATCTTTATGATGCTGCAATATTTCTGGAATATTTCTAAATGGTGGAGACGTCACTCACATGAAAATAAAATGTAATAAATTAATCCTTTGGATTACTCTGAAATAAAGTTTGGGCTTTGATTTGCACATAAAAAAACATTTAGTGGATGAACAAATTCAAATGCATCTTTTATTGAGCTTAAAGCTGACATATCCTTTCCTTTTTCCAAAGTAATTTCATCTATTTACAAATAAAAAGCTGAAACGAGTGTATACCTTTCTGTGTACACAAATGCATACTGTCCACAAACACAGATACAGACTTACCCCCTAGAAAATATTTTCTCTAAGTATTTTTTTCTTTCTATTCATTGCATTAAGAGTAAAAACAAAAGTATTTAAATATCCTTTTTTTGTTTTCTTTCATTATTGTTTTGCAAACTGCTAATTAGAAAACATACTGCATACAAATGATTAGCTCTTATATCTGCTTTAACACTTGAAAGGTTACAGCAATAGGAAAAGGAAGAGCTTTAATTAAAGAATGAATTATTGAATACTCCATTTTAATTGATGTAGCCTTCTGCTATTATTTTGTGTTTATAGATATTTTATGTGATTCTGTAATCAAGATCACACACAAAAGAAATCTCTAACTACTAAGGCTAAAGAATGATGGGTGCTGATCACATTCAGCCATTTAAGTTCAAGAATCATGTGAAATATGGTCTCCATGACAACAAGACACTAATTGCTAACAGAAAATAAAATAAAAATCAACCTTGACAGAATTTGGCAGTGACATGGAAGATGAAAAACCTTCCAAAGAATTATATAACAATTTTCATGTAGGATGAAGAAATACAAGCAACCCCACCTTCTGAGACATGGTGAAAGCACTCAGAGTTCCAGGGTTATTTTGGATTTGGCAGAGCTGGCTGCATACAGTAGTCATTGTTTATTACACTTGGTAGTCAACACCTATCTTCAGTAACAGATAAGAGGAGAAGTTTGTGATGAGGTGATGAAGGATTTTTGCATCCTTGGGCTACATATCAACACAGGAAAATGCTGTGGAAAATGTATCAAGTAAATAAATGACACAAACAACAAAATTTTAGCATAAATTCTCATGGTAAGAAGAAAAAAAATAAAGGAGGGCAGAGGGGGAAGAATGGAGCTGTAGTCATACATACCACCCATGCTAACTTATTAGTAAGTGTTTCAGACACCTTCAGCTTGCAGACGGAAAGAGTCTTTTGAGACTAGGTAAAGCTACTTGCGAAGTACAATGATGCCATTCAAAATTTACTGACTTATGAACTGCTGCATATCATTTGTAAAAATTGCTTCAGCCTGAGTTACCTTTCACCAGCTCTGTAAGTCGACTCACTGGGTCACTAGGAGTGAACAAGAACATTTTGATAAATTCAGTTTCCATGACAATGAATTAGCCATGGAAAGGGGGAGGTGTTGAAAGATCTCTGTTCTGTAGAATACTCTTCAAATGTTTTCCTGTTTTCATTTTTAGCCATTTAGGTCTCATGGCTCTGTTCCAGGACTCTAATTC